>NW_017729033.1:40767901-40781979 GCF_001723915.1 Gavialis gangeticus
TGGTCCCAGCAGGAGCACTGGCTCCCAGTCACAGTCTCCAACTTTAAGCCACCTAAACCTAGACTGAGAGCACTGCATACAGCAAGTTGCTGCTGCTGGAAGCAATGTGTACAACCATTCATCACTTCTGGGAGTGGTGTGCAGAGCCCAATGTGATAACTTGGGGCAGAGCAGAGGGGGTGTCAGGGCTGCAGGGGGGTTGGCAGGTTCAGGGGGCTCATGGATTTGTTTCAGGGGAAGTTGGTGTGTCCATGAGAGGGTTGTCTGGGAGGGGGGAGAGGGGAAAGGTTGAGGAGCTAAAAATAGCCTAGTCAGAGTCAGAGGGGTGGGCATAGCACAGCCCTGGGGGCTGGGTCAAGTGACCGGGCTTTCCTAGCCCAGAGACTATGTTGCAAATATGGGAAGGAATTCTCTGAATTGGGTTAACATTTTCTTGACCTAAGTTAGTGCATCTTCTGAGCTGCACTAACATAGATTGGGTGCACAATTTTTTGGCTGAATTAAACCCTCAAAAGGTCTGCACTATTAGGCATCAGCCTAACCCTGGTCATCTCTTATTCTTCTGACCTAGGGAAGTAGTAGTTAAACCCCTATCCTAGAAGGTAAAAATTGAGAGTAGAGAGAACTGGGTCATGCAAATTTTTCATGAAAAAAATTTCACAAAATTCTCTACAGCCAGTTGCATCCATCCGTACAGCAGATTTGTGCATTGGATCACTTAGTACTACAGACTAACATAAAAGCACTGATTTTAAAATCTCTAACCCAGTGTTTCCCAAACAGTTGGGCAATAAAATGGTCCCCAATTCCCCCATTTCTGCAGCTGCTGGCATTTCCCCCCCTATGATGATTCTTGTCACTGTCACTGCTTTCCTTCACCACCAATTATTACCAATTACCCTCCCTGCTGATTGCTGCCTGCCCCCCTCCCGCCCTCCAGAACCTTTCATGCTCCCCCAAGGGGAGATACACCACAATTTGTGAAGCACTGTTCTAATCTACCCAATTCAGAATTGGATCCCAAGTATCAAGCTAAATATTATATTTAAAAAAAACAACAGTGCCACCAAACAGATCCATTTTTCATGTCAAATGGATCTTGGAAATATATATATCAAAATGAATGCTTCACAATTTCATGGTTACCACAAGAGCATTATGCCAATTGAATTCCTACTCTCTCATAAAAGACCATGGAAACAATTCCTTCATGTTCTGCTGTAGTTTTAGCAACTTCACACTCACACAATATTGTTCAAGCTTTTTCATGCCTCACCTAGCACTAGCAATTCAATTCAATGACTCTGTTGTACTGCACTTTACAAAGTGTCAGAACATGTTTCATGCAGTGTCAGTCATGTGCTAATTTGACAAATTATTTCAGATTCAAATAGTGAGAATTCCTTTGAGGATATTTAAACCCAAAGC
The DNA here is from genome assembly GCF_001723915.1 of Gavialis gangeticus. Lineage (NCBI taxonomy): Eukaryota > Metazoa > Chordata > Crocodylia > Gavialidae > Gavialis > Gavialis gangeticus. The sequence continues at coordinate 40,769,330 of NW_017729033.1, forward strand.
AGAAAATACACTTTTGCTTCCCCAAACTCATGTTTTTTAGCCCCACAACAAGCACAGGCAATGTCAGTTTCACTGCAACCATCAATCAAGTCATTCAGAGATTCTAGCGTGGCTTGACCTCCCTTCCAGGAGGAAAATGTACCCACCTCGAACTATAAAACATTAGAGGGCATTATATTTTTTAGACCCAGCAACTCTCTGCTTTACAAAGACATGTCGAATTCAGATGTTGAATGGAGAATGCCAAAAAGCACATTATTTATCTGTATATTTATGGACTTTTTAAACCAAAGTTTTACTTGTATATATAATATTTACCAATTCAGAAACTTGCTGAAAATGCTGGAGAATTTCCATTGACTCTGGTGCATTTGGGATATGTCCTTTGAGTAAATTGTAATGTTGTGATGGCCTGAGAGTCAGTTTTCTCTTGGCTTCCTCACAGTAATTTGCCATGTTTCATTATTATTATTATTATTATTGTTATTATTATTATAAAGCAACCAGTGAAGCAACCAGTGGCTTTGCACTGGTTTTCTATGTTCTCAAAAGGGTTAATTTTGTATACAAGCACTAATCCTTTCCAACTACTCTGCAGGCTTCTAGTAGTGGCCTTGTTAGTCTTATTACTCCCATTCTTCATTTTCCACACCTGCTAGCTTTTCTTGATGCTTGTAGAGTCCGGCACTTCAAGAAGGCTCTGCATTGGCCCTTGAGACATCCACTGTAGGTCATAGTTGGCAGAGGCAAGAAAAGTTTAGGATAGATTCAGAAAACTATCAGACTTTCAGAAATCTATTCAAGTCACTCCAGCCCCTGAAGCCTTTGATGTTCTTCCACTGAAATTCATTTCCATTATATAGTTCCATTATACAGTTTTTGCAGTAATTATTTAAGGATTCAGGAAAGCACTTGAGCTTGTGGTTAAAGTTAAGCTTGTGCTTAATCACCCTTCCTGAATAGGAATGCCTTCCTGGGTTGGGGGCTGTACATGAATAAAGTATTAAATGAATCAAGCACTGAATTGTTTCACTATTATGTTAAACATTCTTGCAGGAGGTTAAGAGGTAAGAGGAGGTAAATTCTTGACCATTCAACATGTTTAAGTCCTATAAATGTCCTTGCTTCTCATTCATTCCTATTGAAGGCCCTTGTTGTCTATACAGAATTTATGCAGAACCCCCCACAACATGTTCAGTCTGTTTTGCTCAGCATCAGATTTTTATTTTTATATGAAATGCTGTTGTTACCTGGCTCACATCCTATAAGAGTTATAGACCCAGGGTTAAAGAATCTAGAGCTGAAAAGTAATAACTTTAACCCCTATTTCAAGACAGTAATTACCTCAAGGAACTGTAGAATAGTAATGATGCAAACAACAATGTTATTATATTATTTAATATAATATTAAATGCTTGCAATGCCATGGATGACCTTTTTTTCTGAGGAACCATGAGGAACAACTATCTAGCAAAAGCCATCTTACTATACCTTTTTCAGTGCTACTGATTCAATACCAGGCAAATATCATCTAACAAACTGACACTGCAGCACATATTATGGGAATTGTATCAAATGCTAATGTGTAGGAAGTTTCATTGTGTAATCTAAAATTGAGGTCTGTAAAACTAACCTTAAAACCATTGACATATCTGCTGTCTATTCAATTCTCTCTCACCTCATGCAGCAAAGTATAATCACACATATTTAAGAGATATAAAGATGAGAAACTCTATGTAAGTGCTAAGAAGGCCCCCTTGGGAGACATCAATTTAAAAGAAGGGAACTCAGAAATATATATATTGTATATATTTCTGAGCTAAAAGTCTCAGCTAAAGAGAGTATGTGCTATATATCGAGCATAAACTCCCCAGATTTGTAACAAAGCTTACTCAGAGAAGTTGGTTTTCTCAAGAAGACAGCACAGCTGGAGATATGTACTTATTCAAGTGCTTGTGCTTGCAGAAGTCTCATGACAGGGGGAAATACTCTCTTCTTTACAATAAACTCCTCTGACTGTATTTTTAAAGTGATACTAGAGAGAAAATTATTGACCTCTTTTTCTGAAAATGACTCCTTTCAAGGTTGGTTTTTCAAATAGGATTACAATTTTTTTGCTCTTGTAAAAGGTTTTTGAAATGTCCTTTTCTGTTCTTCACTATCTATCAATGTTTTCTAGGGTCATGTTGTATCACATCTGACATAATTCAACATGACATTACCGTTCATAACCAAGTCCACTCCAATGAGTGATACTCACAAGTGAGTTAGAAGCAGATCTTTAGCAAGCAGTTCACCAAATAAGCAAATTCTGTAATGGAAAAACCCTGAGAGGTTCCCTTGTGGAGACTTAACCTTCATTTCTTGCCTGCAGGTGCCTAAAGGTCAGTGATAAAGAGTTATCCTGGAACAGATGTGAAAGGGAAAGACAAAGATGACAGAGCATAGATCGAATCTGTGAGCAGTCATTTTAATGTAATGGTACTCGTGGAATTAGTCTGTTTGCTAAAGGCAGTGGAAAGCCTCTTGCAAAAGTTCAGGAGCTTTAAGCTTCTTCACCTGAGGAGATTCAACTGGTAAAGAAGAGGAGGAAAGAGAGATAGGAACATGATCTGACCTCAAAAAATTATTTTTCAGGAGAAAAGAAAACCGGGCGTTAAATCAGGCTTCTACTTTACTACAACCAAGATTTCCCATGACATGAATAGAAGTTGGATTGGACTGAAAGAGAAAAGGAGAGTTAACAGTAATACCCAAAGCATCATTGTATTTATGGAATACACTTCATGCCCTATACTCATATATATGTATGGAGTTTTTTTCTCTTGCAGGAAACTGGGGAATCCATGAGCTGCAATTTACAAAAGCTAAACTGGGAACCCCTGACTTAGTAATCAGTTACCCAAACAAACTGTTCATCCATGGTACTAAAGGGTTTGCAGTCTTACCCAGTTTCCCCCAAATTCTTCTTTTTATTGTTTGGTACAAGGTAAGGTTTGCTCTTCCATAACAGGCAGGGAGCCTAAACCCATGAATGATGCAGGATGTGCCCCATGCCTCAATTGTCTGGTTCCTCATGCTCCTACAGGTCTTGTTTCAAGTACCACCATGTCTTTTTCAGTTACTGTAAACTCACAGAACAGTCATTTGCAGTGTGGGTCTCGAGTCAGATAGTCAGATGAAATAAAATAAGTTGAAGCATCCTATCCCTTGATGCTTCCATTTGTTGCTATCCTCACCTGAGATTCTGGATGTAAAAGGATTATAGGGTTAGGTAATGGCTGGGCACATGCTATTAAAACAAAACTTCCATGATACTGCACACCTTGCTTCTAGTACCAGGGGGTACCATGTTGTCTTAAAACATGCAGAATCTGGAATACCTCTTAATAAAGCAAAAGAACAAAGAGTGGCTGAATATTTTCAGTTCAAATGCAATATTTAATTTTAAAGCCAATATTAGCAGAAAGTAGGACTTCATAATTTGTACCAGAGCCCTACAGTCCATAAAAGGCCAAATTTTGAAGCATTTACCACCCATATTTGGGGCACATTTTTTAAAAGGACTCAGACTGGCATCAATCAGATCCTATATTTGCAGCCAAGGCAGCTTTCAGTCTCTTCTGTGCTAGGCACTTTTGATCATGAGGCCACTGACTTTGTATCTCAATGGGTGTGTCTACACAAGACGCTATGGCTCCATAGCAATGCGCTACGATGCTGTAGTGTCTGTTGGCAAAAACCATGACACTGCAGCTACATTGCCATAGCATTGCACTATAACAAGGAAGCACATTGCTACAGTGACATAGCGGCCAAAAATAACCATGCGCAGCCAGCACAGCACAGTACAGTCTGTTACTACTGTATAATTTTGTACTTCCTTTATGGAAGTACTAAGGCGCTGTACAGCCATGTGTAGACACACCCAATGGGTGTTGAGCTCTTTTCAAATCTTTCCAAAAGGCAGAATAAAACACAAAGATTCAACTGCATGACCCAATTGAAATCAGTGGGACTCATGCATCAATATTTCAAAAGGAACATGTTGAAAATGTTTGCAACAGATTAACATATTTGTTGTGAATTAAGTGTTTTTATCCATCCAAATGGGCAACAGAACTTATACAAACTTTTAAAAAAGAGTTTGCACATGTTTGCTTTCTCAAAATTCTCTACACATATTTAATAATCTAAGAAATTGTTCAGTTCACTATGTTCTCAGGAAGCATAGTCAAATCTAAGAACCACAACTCCACAGTTCCACAAGAAGAAAAAGGGAGATTTCTCTTTCACACTTTGGCTCTCTAATATCCATGGAACCAATAAAGCCTAGTGAACATCCATGAGAAAATTGCAAAGCTTTATTTGTTTTTCCCTGAATCGAGGCCCTTGTAACAAAAAATAATTGTTTGCAAATATATGTTTAGACACTGACAATATGAACCTTAAACTTACTCACCGAACTTTTACTTTCTATGATATTATTATGGTGATTAGTATGAGGATGATATTAAAGAAGTCTGGGTATCCGCTAAGCATAAGCAGATGTATACGTCACAAGTTATAAAAAAAAGCATTCATTTCAAAATAATTATAACCATATAGATTGCAGAATTTAATCATGCTGAGTAGGTAGTAATGTTCATACTAATATCACTTAAAAACAATACATTTAAAAAAAACTTTGTTCTCAATTATTTAGCATTAAAGAGCTAATTTAGAGATATGTGGTACAGTGCAAATTAGAGTAAGAGTCTAGTAAATGCACTTGGTTAAACAAGAACGCATAAAGCTTTGCATTTGGAGAGAGAACAAATATTCACATGATGTCCTCAAGCACTGGAATTTATCTGTAAGAAGCTTGCCAGCATAATAGTACAAGGAGCTGCTGATTTTTTAATGCAGTTGTACAGTGCAGCTAGTAAATTATTCAGTGAATCAAACTGCCTGTGGATGATTCAAAACTAACATCTTATGGACACAAAATCCCTGACCCAAAATGTCCTTTCAGTTTTAACAGATTTTATTTTGAATGTCCATACTTAGAATATAACCTGAAATTTAAGTTACCCATATACTGTTCCATTTCCATAAGTTAGCATTCAATAGGAGTTATTGCATGCTTTAACAGAATTTTATTAAGATTTCTCTGAATTTTATTCCCATTATTACATCCTCACAAAACTGTAACAACTAGGATCATAGTGAGAGAGTAAAAATGACAAGGAAAAGAAACAGACCCCTGACAGACAAAGAAGGACCATTTTACTTGTAAGTTTGCATATGCAAAAAAGTTCGTGAACATTTACATCAAGTACATAAGGCTCAGTAGTATATTGGACTGACTTGAGGTCTCTAGTGTCTAATTCTGAACTCACACTGGTTCAAGCCGGGAAAAAAGTCATGATCGTCTTTGGAGTCAAACAAATGGCATGATCACAGACTCAAACCCTAGAGATAGGCCTAAGCTATCAAGTTCAAATCAAGATCCAAATTTCTTGAAGGTTTGTTTTGTTTGGATCAGATATAATGGCTCTGATCCATCTGTTCTTGGAAGCTGCCTACAAACTTACTTGTAAAATCATTTAACTTGAAGGAAGGTGACGGGTCTAGGAGGGATCATAAAGAAGATTTTTTTCCATTAAAAGACTACATGACTCCGTGGCTGAGCTATTGAATCCTCACCTTGAATATAAGCAGCCCTTCCACTCAAGGCAGTCATAGCCTAGAGAAAGAACGCCAGACTCTCAGGCCAAAACCTATTACTTTTGTGTTGCAAGATTAAAGTGGTAAGATAGCTGATATATTTCCCCTAGGTAGGTATTTTCCTGCATAGGAGTATTAACAAAAAACAGAGGGCTAGTGGAATCAGCTCCTCCATTAGCCTGTGGAATAAAGGGCCTCTTTGGGAATGAAAAGGATGAAAAAGGGATATGACTAGAGCTGGGAAACACACCTCAGCTGGCAGATGTTAAAACAGTCCCTAATTATCATGGAGCTATAAATAGTGTGCATTGGGTGGATAATTAGGGTGCCTGTCCCCAGCTTTCATATACAGGATATATTTTGGCCAAAGAAGGCAAAGAGGAAAAGCAAGGGAAAGACAAATATTAATACTCTGGCCATACTGAAGTGAAGGAACGGTCTACTACTAAATTCAACAAGTCCAGGATTTCACTCAAGAAATCAACACGTGTTTTGAAGCAAAATTTAGATTTGCATAATGCATGTGACAATAGGAAGAGAATTTCCTCAGTTAATTTTTCTGAAGTGGTTTTTTCTTCTCAGTGCCTGTGTCTACATGAGACACTGACTGCACAGTAGCTTGAGACTACTGCACAGTAACATTGCACTGCAGCAACTGTGACATGATGCTAGTGTGTAATAGTCTCAGGCTGCTCTGCAGTCAGCATCACAAAAAAGCTGTTCATCAGCATTACTGTGCAGTAACTTGGGTTACTGTGCAGTCATTTAGTACTTGTTTATACAAGCACTGACTGCGCAGGCAGTGTCTCATGTAGATACAGCCAGTGAGGCTGAAAGTAATTGTGCCCTTTACACAAACAGATCCAAAAGTACAGGTTATTTGAGCAGAAACAGGAAGTCATTTCCCCTGTCCTTTCTTCATCTCTTGAGGTGTCTGTTTTATGTAATATTGTATTACATCAAAGGATGTGTTTGAATAAAAAAAGATTTCAAGCCTGATTCTTCTTTTTCATTAACATAAATCAGAAATAACCCTTTAAAGTCATGACCTGCGTTACTGTAAATGTGATGTTAAAGATGAGGATCAGCCTCATATTTTGTCGCTAGGGAAAATATTTTGTTACCAAGAAGTCATAGGAAGGGTATAAAATGGATTTCTTGGAAACACTTAATGGGATTTAGAAGTGCAAATTAAGTCATATTGACAACAGGGTTTGTGATCCTAAATCGTTAATCAGTCTTTAAACATCCCAATTTTAAGAAATACCGATAACAATGAATATTCAATCCCCAGAAATTGTGACCAGTCAAGTGCATTTACATTTTATCCTGGGTGACTGCAATCATATTACTCATAATAGTGAACAAAGCTAATCTGATTTTCAAAGTACTGTACCTTCAGTTCTCATTGACTTCAGTCACAGGAGTAACTATTTACTACCTGTGAAAACCAAGCCTGAGTACAAAAAGAGGAGCAGTGTTTTTTTTCTGGTTTATCTAAATAGAACCTGACCATGAGGTTATCCACAATTTCCTGTTCTCCCTGTCAGTCTTTAAGAACAGACTAACAAGGAGATTTAACGCAAAACTTGACCCAAAACCTCCGTTTTGCTCCATACATAGAAAAAGCAGCAGCAGCACCTCTTTCACGGTCTCAAAAAAGCGGTAGTGAATTGTTTTTCAGTTCTATAGTCAAGGGAGCAACTTTTGCCATATGCTTGTTATACTTCCACTGGGCTGAGGGGAAAAGTGGAATCCTTCTATTTGTCTTAACATGGGTAATACCAAATGCTCCTTCTTTAGGTCACCCACAAAAGCAGGATTTCTAACTGAACCTTAAGCTAGCATAGTATGGCTCTACATTTTGCCTACACTGGCATTCTCTTCCAGACCAGGGGTAGCAGTAACAAGGGTGACTTTATGAGAGGATCCTCTCAAAGGATTAACCTAGTCAAATCCAGCAGCATATTTCTGTTTATGACAAGACTTTCAGGGCTAACCCATGTAACTGGGATTTTTAAACAAAAGGAATTTATTCAAATGACATTTGTAGACAACAGAGTAACAGACAACAGAGAGAAGTATATGAATTAGGATTCAAATATGCATAGTATTTTAACAGACTTGATGACCTAGTGGCATCCAGCAAAATATCTACAACTGATCACAAACATTTTGTTTTCTTGTCTTGCAATAGCCTCTGCAGAGTATTTATTTCTTTACTGTTACATCATGTGCAATGTATGCCTACATTTATATCTAGCTTTCATTATTCTATGGCATGGGAAAAATACAGCATGCAGTAGTGTAACTAGCGGGGAAGCTACTGGAGTAACAGCCCCCGGTGCCACCTCTGTGGAGGGGGTGCAGAAATAGCCACAACTGCAGTAGCAGCTTATTGTGCCACCACAATCTGCCCTGCAGTAACTGGCACTGTCCCAGGCATTGCATGGAGCTGCCTGGCTATGCCTCCAATGGTATGTATATTCATGAGTCATTTCAAATCTTACTCCAGAAAGCTACCCTAACTCTGTCTTAAAAAGAGCTGCTTCAGTTCTATATCTCGTTCTTCCTCCCAGTTTAATAGCTGCCACTGAAATCAGTAATACCTTCTTTATAGATGCAGAGAAAATGTAATCCAGTGAAGAGAACTTCTTGGAGCCTGAGGTTTTGCAAAGCTCAAAAGTACCTTTTGGATTCAGTGTTTGCTAAGTTAGCAAGATGAGTATTTTGCCCAAGGTTGGTCTTATTGTTAAGAAATATATTTTTCTAGTTAAGAGGAATGTATTATATATACACGAGAGAGAGAAATGCACCTGCGGAAATGCTGAACACACACAAGTTATTGGCTGTATTCAGGTACATTTCTTTGGTTAGAAATTTCCTGTCTCATTGGTAACATTCTTTGCATTTATATTTTACTCTGGCAGAATACAGGGTAGAAATGAGCTTTATAGACTAACTAAATCAGACATGCCCATGCTCATGAAAGCTTATGCACATCTAATTTAGTTAGCCTATAAAGCACATTTCTACACTTCTTTCTGCCTGACTGCAGACTAACATGGCTAACTATTTTACTCTGCCCAGTATTTTCTTCATATTTTACTTTTTGCAGGAAGAGTTCTCTAAAATTAACCTTTTAACTCATTTCCTGCTTTCCTAATATATTCCTCCTCTAGTGAATGGACAAGGGACATCATCATTTTGCCCTCTAGTATTTTATATAGATCAGGCACAACCCCAAATTTTAAGCTACTAATGGACATTCTTTTTTGTATTTAAGAATTTAAGGCAGAATTCTATTTCACTTTGTGGATGACCAGAAAGCAGCTTGAAACTAACTCTGAGTTTTGTAACTATTGTACAGAGTGAGAGACACACAGACATTTCCCTACTCCTACAATGGGAATACTTGCAAGCCTAGGTGGAGTGATAGAAATGCTCCTACACAGTCAAGTAACTGAGAGTTAGAGAAATGTTCATGACCTCTAATACAGTCATGGGTTATAGCTAACCAGAGATGGCCATGATTAGGGACATACTCAGTTCATGATTTCATGGATTTAGTAGAAATTCAGGCAATGTCCACAAAATCTGCAGAAAAAAAACTTACTAAAAAGAAAATGCTGCTGCTTGGGAACATCTTGCAGGTAAGAGCAGCTCTGGTCCTGGACATGATCTAAAACTTCACCCTGCTGGGAGTGGGTGGTCTGGTGGGGCTCATGGTGATGCAGGAATCCCAGGAAAATGCCAGGCCAGTTACCACCCAGGTAGGGGTAACTTAACCCCAGCCCTCACCTTCAGGTAGGTTATAAGATCCATCTAATCCAGGGGAGGCCAGGCAAGCTTTTTGAAGTGCCTGAGCCTGGTGGGGTTAGTGACACCATGGGGCCAGGCATGCTTTGTGAAGCACCTGAGCCGGGAATGGGGGACCCCGATCCCTGAGTGCAGGCAGGCAGCTTAGACCTAACTGAGGGACCCAACTGGTCAAAGCTGGGGCCAGGACCCAGATAGGGGTCAAAAGGGCCAAGGGGCCAGTGTGAGGGATGCCCATATAGAGCAACGAAGCTCAGGGTCCTGAGTGGCGAGAGATGGGGCTAGGGCTTAAAGGGAAGCTGAAGGTCCCAGGGAAGGGGCCACAGCTAATTGGCAAAGGGGAGGGTTGAGTTGGCTGCTTGAGATGCCATCTGCGAAGCTTGGGCCATGGTGTAGGGGTGGAATGGAGCAGCGGATAGCCCCCACAATATCAGGGTGTATAATGAGCAGCCTCCCGCCTAATTATTACATCAATATTATTAGATCAGGGTGTGGCAGAACAGTGAGGCGGGTGGCTGACCCATAGACAGGGGGCAGGCTGGTGCTTGCACCAGGCATGAAAGCTTGCCCCTGTCACAGTATGTCCCTAGCCACGATGCCTCTATGGACACTTCCATAGGTTTAGGTTCTTTAAGTTTCCTTTTTATTTCTTATCCCTGTTCTGTAAAAATACAATATAGAAACAGTGTTTCCCCTGTTTTACCTTTTGCTTATAATATGCCTACCTACATATTTATGTTATGTATTTGCTGAGTTATGGTACAAGTCCCCTTGTAAAGAAAGGGACTGTGACATCCCTTTATCATGAAAGGTTTCTGCTTCAGTGAACTGTATAAATAAGATGAAGACGTCATTTAAAAAAAAGACACATGATGACAGTCATCATTCCCCAACCTTCTACTTAAAAATATGTGAAATAGTCTTGGACTATTTGTTTTGCTCAGAGTTTGACAGGGCATTTTTAAGGACGGCAACTTAGCCTTCTTTATACTTTAGGAAAAATGAGTGGAGGTTATAGAACAGTGCCAAAATAACAAAAGATAAATTGAGTAATCATCAGTTGATTACCACATCTGCCACCACTTCTGACCAGTGGTGTTTTCAATCAGGTTGCCATTATTCAAAATGTCCACAGAAAATAAGGAGCTTGCCTTCAAGCATTACCCATTGTATCATGATCTGTCTCCCACTGTAAGTCATCACTAAATGAATGGGTATATACAATTACCATTTGACAGTCCACTTTATATAACCCCCATCTCTATATTTCTGCTATTACCACGGGGCAGTCTTAACCTAAATCAGACATTTTTATATGCATATAGAAACAGATATTGAGAGTTCCATTTAAAAATAAATGGAAATTCTAAATAGTAGGTAGGAAACATTGTCTTTTTATTACTGACCAAGTGTATGAAATACAAAAAATCTCTCACTGAGATCAGTGATCCAGACATTTTCATCAGCACACACAAAATCATAATCTAGTTGCATCATTTCAGTTCTGAATTTTTCAAAAAATCAAATACCATTTTAGATAACAAAAATAAATTTTGAAGTCATTGTAATTAAAGGCATTTTATGGAAGTTTTTATTGGATTGCAGCATCCTTTGCTTGAAATAGTTTTCACTCTGCCTTCTGGAGAATCAACTATAAAATTTAGAACAGAAAGTATAATGTTGGAAGGTTCAATACAGTAAATCATGACCATGAAATATATTTTTCAAACCCAAACGTCCTTCTTTTCATTTTCAAAAATATTGTTTCTGGAATTTATTCTTAGTTGCATTCAAAATAAAGATGATGTAACTGCAACCTCATGAAAATTATCACGAATATTTTCCCAAACAAAATAAATTTTTATACCCTGGTCTAATACTAATCAATCATGTTCTTCTCGTCATGGAAGTGTTATTGGTAAGATAAGTAAACATGTAACCAGGTGACAAAAGCAATATAAACTAAAAAATAACTGTTCTTTTTAGCAAATATAGTAGAGAAGAACAAAATATCTACACAAAGCTTCATATAGTTTTATGACTGCTTAACTGGTCTACTGTTCCAACCAAGAATGTTAGTTGACATTATGTATTGTATCAATTCAGTTTGCAAATATGTGAATTGGAGCACAAAACTATAATGTACAAAGGTTCAATAGATTGCAAGGACCAGATTCTGACATCTCTCCTCATGAAGAGGAATGTCTTAACTCATAAGTCAGTAGTTCCCAACCTTGGTGTCATGAGTCAATGTGGAGTTGCAACAATAAAAATGGGGTCACAAAGGCACTCAACAATGTTGACTGATTATACAGGGATCTGGATTTTCTGTTCATTGCAGAAAAATGTGGATTTTTCTCCTTTAAAGGAGAAAAAAGCAGGAAATGGTGGGTTCCCTTTGCAGGCTGGTGGAATTCCAGTCTGCAAGGGGCTGCTTGGAGCTGTGCAGAGTGGAAAAGGGCGATCAGGCAGGGAGCACCATGTGTGTATGCGCACACATGCATGTGGAGGCCAAGCAGTGTGGAGAGCAAATCCCACAGCTTCCTTTAGGTAAGACTATGGGGGAGGACAGTTGGAGGCCCCCATGGTGAGGAAGGGAGGAGTGGGGCAGGGCAAGGGCTGGGGGTGCTGTCCAGCCAGTTCAGTGCATGGGGCTGGGAGTCCGGGTGGGAATGCAGGGTCCAGCTGGGGAAGCAGGATGGAGTTATGGACATCTTATCCAGGTGGCAGCAGGGGGCTGGATAGAGAAAGACAAGGAGGCTCAGTGCCACTACCCTGAACACCATGCTGTCTGGGCCACCATGAAAAGGCACCCCCTGCCTGCCCAGAAGCAGCAGGGGACACAAGTCCATACCACTGCCACCACTACCGCTGGGCAGTCAGGGCACCTCACCAGGGCAGCATGGCCAATGTGGGGTTCCTGGTGGCAGCACCAAGCCTCCCCAACTTTCCATGCTGGGTACCACCAGCTGTGGAGGTCCCTGGGAGAAGAACAGAAGGGGGAGCAGCCCACATCCATGCTCCCCCCAGCATGGGCTCCACTCTGGCTGTGCCACCCATGGAGGGAGGGTGCAACAGCAGTAGGCTGGGAGGAAGGGCAGGCTTTGTTTTCCACCCCAGCC
>NW_017729033.1:40786979-40795511 GCF_001723915.1 Gavialis gangeticus
AGCCTCCCCAACTTTCCATGCTGGGTACCACCAGCTGTGGAGGTCCCTGGGAGAAGAACAGAAGGGGGAGCAGCCCACATCCATGCTCCCCCCAGCATGGGCTCCACTCTGGCTGTGCCACCCATGGAGGGAGGGTGCAACAGCAGTAGGCTGGGAGGAAGGGCAGGCTTTGTTTTCCACTCCAGCCACAGCAGCCATTTCTCCCCATGGGCTTGGGCACTGCTGGGGGGGGCAAGGGGGTGTGGGCCCTAGCCCAGGGGCACCTGGGAGGGTCGGGGGGCTCTGGGTTGGGAGTGAGGGGCACCAGAAGGGCCAGGGGATGTGGGTCAGAAGTGAGGGGCACCTAGGGAGGGTGGGGGACTGTGGGCTTGGAATGAGGAGCCATGCTGATAAAATGGGGTCATGCTTAGAAACTGGGGTAATACATGGTGTCATGCTGAGGAAAAGGTTGGGAAGCACTGCCCTAAACTATCCCATTAATTTCAACTAGCCAGACTAAGAATTTGGCTCAAATAGCTGAATGTGGAAAATAACTAAGTGGTGAGTAAAGAAGGAACTTGAAAACAGGAAACAAATATTTGATGCATATAAGCATTGCAGAGTGAAAGGAAGTATTTACTATAATAAAAGGGGTTATACATGCTATAAACAAAAGAGGTGATAACTACAAGTAATGAGCTGAAATTAGAAAGGCAAAATATATGATGCATAGAAAGATAAGTGCTCTGGCAGTTAGATCTGTTAGGGAATATCTATAAAAGGTCAGACATGTAGAGAAAATATTGGGTAGATTATGGGTTTATTTTTCAAAGTTAACATGAAGAAACAGTGCAATGTGTTGCTAAGTGGGAAAACAAACCGAAATGAAACACACCCTCAAAGATATTGCTGAAAGGAATGGGGTATGAAGATGATGCAGGGATGGCTGTAGTCAAAATAGTGACCTGATCCTTTGCCCTCCAACCCTTTCCTGCTGTTGGCAGAGCCATGCTGGCATCCCCACAGTGGGGCAATCCTTTCAAATAGCATATGAGAGGAAGAAGAAGCTGCATGTGGCCATTTTCCTCTCTCTTCCCATTCGTTTGCACCTTCCGGGACATTCTGAGAGTTGTTCTGATGCTTGAAAAGCATTAAATTAAATTAAATTTTTTCCCAAGTTTGAGTGTTCCATGAAACCTGTCAGTGTGTGACATTGAATAGGTTCATAGCCCATCATACAGGTTTTCTGGTTCACCAAAACCAAACAGTAAGTTTAGCAAACCCTGAAACAAAAGAATCTTAATTTCAGGGAAATGACCTTTTCCTTCTAAAAGTAGGTGGACATTATGGACATGAACTGAATAAGATTAGGTCCAATTCTAGTGGGCTCCAGATAAAATGATTACACAAACAAGTATGTACACTTAGGATACGTCTTGCCTGAAGACAAGTAAGTGGCATTGCATCTAAAGCAGGGTAGACTCTTTATGCAGTGTAGACATACCCATGGTCAAAATAAAAAATATATACTTCTAGCTATCAATGATAGAGGCTTAAGGACAAAAAAGGTGAGAGAGACTAGCTGAAAAAGATAGTCTTGTGGTTATGATTCTGATTTAAAAAAGGTAGGGTTAATTCCAGGTTGTGTCATGAATGAATTTGGTCAAAACAGCAAGGTAATGAGCACTAGATTGGGAGGCAGGAGGTCCTAGTGCATAATTGTACAATGCCACTGACTTGGGCAAAGAACAGGCATTCATTTCTACAGGTGGAAACTTCTGAGAAATTTTAACCAAAAGAAATATTTCTGGGAGAGAGAGCCATACAGATGTTCAGCCTGCAGCCACCCCCTCTCCCCTGATATCCGTACCTTCACCAGACTGGGGCTGCAGCCTGGGGAGTGAGGGGGGAAGCAGCTGCTCCTCTGGGAGCAGTGGGCAACCACTCTCACTGCTCCCCAGACCAGAGACCCCAGTCTGGGGAGGGCTTCAGGGGGGCAAGGAGCAGCTACTCCTCCCAGGTACCCAGAGTGGAGCAAACTGAGCATCGTGACAAAATCCCCACCTGCTCCTCAGACGAAGGACCCCAGTAGGGAAGTGGGTGGGAAGGTTTGTCTCACTGGTTCAGTCCCCTGTGGGTCAGTTTGCAAGGGGATTGTAGCAGCAAGGCAATGCCTCTCACCCATTTCCCCAAGCAGGCAGTCCCTGATTTGGGGAAATGCAGGGAGCATTGCCCCACTTCTTCAGACCAGACAGGGGGGCAGGGGGAGTATACAGGTATTAATACTTGCAAAAGAAACTCTTGTACAAGGGAGATCTTCCAGGTTTACACCTGGAACTTTTTTTTCTTCTGAAAGGGTCATATTTCTTCTGAGATAGAAATGGCAAGCATATAGGCATTCAATTTGTCTGGAGAATGGCAATTCTCCAGAGAGAAATGTAACCTGTATATAGCCTTAACCTCAGGCAAGTTACTCCATCACTATCCCTAATATACAAAGGATAATACTTATATATCTAATTCTCAGAGGTTCTGTGAGAATTAGTGAATGTCTGTATAGCAGTTAAATGTGTCAAGAACTAAATAGTTTTGAAGTTCTATGTTGATATGGGAAATTAGAAAAATGAACAATAGGAAACTCATTAAGTATATAAAGAATATGTGACTGCTTTTAAGGCAGTTGGTGGATCCATTACAGTCTCAAAGAGTATAAAGCACAATCAGGAAGGTAACAACATTGCAGAAAAGATAAGTGTCTTCATCACAGAAGACACCTAACTAACAACCACTTCTTTCAAATACTAAATATCAGATCTCAGAAGGAAAGGTGTTAGAACAGACTGGTAACATACGTTTCAGCATTTCATTGCCATGAAATGGGATTCATATGTGAGCACTGAAGGAAGATAGTGGCTGAACTGTTAGCAGCAACTTATAATTTGTCGTGACCATAAAGTACTATTCCATTCAGAGATGATGGCAGGATTCTAAAAGGATTAGACCAAGATTCAAAAAGGATTAGCTAATAAGAATATCCACAGTCAGGATACAGATTTAGAAGGCTTATCAACACTCATTCTTCCATACATAAACCAATGATTAAGTACATGTGGCTAGCAAGGATATTTCTTTATAAGCATATTATGGTATAATTATCCATTACATCGTCTTCTGAAGCATCCCATTGTCAGGGCCAAGATAATAAAATAAATGAGCCATTGTGAGGTAGTTTAAGATCATTCCAACAAAGTATGGTATGGAGACACAAGAACTTTTCCCAGATGTATAAGCTGCTCAAATATCATTGGGGAAAAAACACAAACTGTTTAAGTTTTGAAATCTGTTCCATGCAAGTCTGGAAATTTTATTTTTAATCTTCCGTAGACTTCTGTGTGATCTTAGCCAAATCTCCTAGGCCTTAAGGTATGAACCACGGGCTCCACTGAGTTCATGCAAAAGTACATGGGTACTACCAGTGTACAACATGTCCATGGATGGTGAATTTCACTTCCTTAATCTGCCATATTACACCTGCCAAGATCTCAGTCTGTAGACTGTCTGAATTTCTTCTGGAATGAGAAAAACAAGGAGTATTGTGATAATACAGGTGAAATCTCCAAGAAGCATATTGTGCATCTAATATTAATTAGATAAGTAACATTAACAGGTGGCAAAAATCTTTTACTTTATAATCATTTAAACTAGATAAAGAATGGTCTGATTTTAAATTATTTAAAACATGTCTAAGCTTTATAGAATTTGAAATATTAAATATTAATATATATATATACCTTGAACATGTCTAATAAGAAGATACGTGGAGTTGTTATTAGATGCAGCATACGATGATTTTCTTGTTAATCTAAAAATTGATGCATAAGTTTTTATGTATTTTTTTCTCTTTTTGTATCAGACTTTTAAAAGTAAAATGACTCTCTTCTTTTTTGAGAGCTCTTATTTATACATAGTTTTAAAGATTCCTGTTTTGTTATGAAAATTTGGCCAGCAATGAATCCTTTGAAATGAATATTAAGAATAAATCTAACATTATCAAGGGCAGCTGTCTTTTGTTTGTCTGTGAAAGTAATCTTCCTTCATATCCTGATAACTCAGACATAAGGAAACGATTCACCTTTGACACGAGGAGGAAAATGTGTTTAGTTCTAAGGCTGCATTTCGTAATACTGGAATATATGATTGGATTATAGATGCTGGTATTCATACAGGCATATGGGTCAAATAATAAAAGTAATTTGGTAGATTATCATAACAAATATTTATGTATCTCTTTGCTTTTAAAAGTGTATGTTTCATATACACACAGTATTTTATTTCAGACTCATGCATAACTCTGAAGAGTTAAAACAAAAAAAAATGTGAAAAGAATACATTAGGTTCAATTTTCTGAAAATAATTTTATTTAAAGAGTAGACCAAAGCAAGTCTTTATACGACAGCAATATATTCTCTTATGTTGTACTTTTGAAGCAAAGTGAACTAATTCAGAAAACTAGAGAGTTAATAAAAATGTATAATGCTATTAAAAGTGCTCAAAATACAAACTACTGACTGGGGGAAAAAAATAAAATCGTTTCCCTGCCCTCTACCCCTCCACCCCAGAGCACCATACCCTACTAGCCTCACATTATTTTATTTTAAGAAACTGGGAAGTTAATCTAATTCAGCTTGAAAATAAAACACGTCCTTGCTTATCCTGCTCATAACGCTATATAATAATTATCATCTAGGTTAATGGCACATGGTAAAAATGTAAGTAGACAGGCTGTGCCTGCTGGCTGAAAGAAGGACAGAATCTTTTGGCAATCCTCTGTACACATGAGCACTACTTTCTGAATGAGTGTTGCATTTCACTCCATTTCCAGAATCCTTAAAGTCTTCACAATTTACTGTAGCATAACTCATAGACAGCACTATTGGTACCATGCTCATCTTCTTGAGGTCTCAATAACCTTTACTTCTGTCACCAGGTTGTGGTACTTCCTAAGCTTTTTTCCAATGGTGTACTATATGTTGTCATATGAGTAGAGGGCAACAGTGATGTGTAGTGCTCAAAAAACTTGTAAGCATGATCCCTTGGGAGGCAAATCTGAGGGGAAAGGAAGCCCTGCTGGAGAGATGGTTGTATTTTAACGAGATCCTTTTAAGGATGTAGGAGCAAGCTATCCTGTTGCAACAGAAGTGTGTGATTGAATAGGAAACCAGTCTGAGATTAGATTTAAAAAGGAATCCTACAAAAAGTGAAATGTGGTCATAGTACTAGGGAAGTACATAAGAGTATCACATGGGCATGCAGAGATATAATTAGAAAGGCCAAGGCATAATTTGAGATACACATGGCAAGGGACATAAAAAGTGGTGAAAAGGGATTCTACATGTATGTCAGAAAACTCAGAGGAAGACCAAAGAGACTATAGGTCCCTTATGGAATGCAGAAGGTGATCTAGTTATGGATGATGCAAAGAAGGCTGTAGCAAGTAATGCTATTTTTACTTCAGTCTTTACAAACAGGGACAGCTACTAGATGACAAGTGCAGTTGGCAGCAAAGATAGCAAAAAAGACAGTTAGCCTAGAGTAGTGGAGGCAGAGTCATTCCTGGGGGGGAGTGAATTGGGGCAAGCACCCCGGGCCCCACGCTTTGTGGGGGGGGGGCTGCAGAGCTGGGTGGAGCAGCATGGTGACGCTGTGCTGCTGCCAGCTTCATGTCTGGCCGCTCATCACCTCCCTCCCCCTTGCCGCCGAATCCACCACTGTCTTCCTTGCACCTGGGGGTGGGGCCCCACACAGGCTGACTTGCCGCAGACCCTGGTCGGGTCATCTCTGAGTGGAGGAAAAATTAAGGATTACTTGTAGAATGTAGATTGAGGTTGACAATTATTTGGGTTAGAGGGCCTGTTAGGGAGTTTTGGTGAGCTGTTGTGGGCCATGTCAGCACTCCCCTACTCTCCCCCCCCCCCGGTGAGCCCACTCCTGGCCCCAGGGTCTCTATGGAGACCAACTTGGGACCTGTGCAGGCAGGACATGCTCAGCTGGGCAGATGAGGTGAGCCCACTAGTGAGCAGGGAGCGGCATCTGGGAGTGGGACAGGTGGGGCCATGGCCAGGATCTTGAAGCAGTGACAGCATGGGGCCAGAGCCCAGGACAGAGCCACAGTCCATTCTAGGCACACCCCTGCCATGAAACTTGCACCTGTTGCAGAGATGGGCAGGCAGAAGATCATAG
This sequence comes from Gavialis gangeticus, assembly GCF_001723915.1. Taxonomy (NCBI): domain Eukaryota; kingdom Metazoa; phylum Chordata; order Crocodylia; family Gavialidae; genus Gavialis; species Gavialis gangeticus. The sequence goes on from NW_017729033.1 coordinate 40,793,199, forward strand.
CTCTGCCCCAGGCTCCAGATCCATACTGTCACTGCCCCAAGGTCCTGGCCCCAGCCCCAGCCCCAGCCTCAGCTCCATCTCAGATGCCACTTCCCACCTGTGTGCAACCTCATCCCATCTGCCCAGCCAAGAAAGCCCTGCCTGCGTGAGTTCTGGGCTGGTCTCCATGAAAATCCCACCCACCCACTCCATCTTGGGACCTCAGCAGTGGCTGCAGGGTGGACAGGCGATAGTGCCTGGGCAGTGGAGCTGGGGTCAGCAGCAAACTAGCATCAGTAGCCAGGAGGAGCTACTGTCACCAGAGCTGCCAGGAAACAGAGTCTGGTTGCTCGTGATACCCCAGTCTTGCTGAGCACCCAGAGTAGTGAGACTGACTACATGCACTATGGCCCAGCCCGCCCCCATGCCTGGGCCAGGAGGGGGCAAGGGACCCACCGCAGGCCAGATAAAACCCTTTGGGAGCCCAGATCTGGCCTACAGGCCATATTTTCCCCACCTCTGACCTAGATCATTTTAAGTCAGCAGGGCTGCATGGGACACATGCTAGGGTACTGAAGTAATTAGTGGAGGTAATTTCAGAGCCATTAGCTCTGATGTTCTCTTGAGAACTCATGGAGGTTGGATGAGGCTGGAACAGACAGCTTGGGATAAAGTTAGCCTGGCCACCTTGTGGGGAGTGGGGGGAGTTTTGTAGGGGAGGTGTAGAGCATCCTGAGATGCTGGGGGGTTGTGAATTAACTTGAATCTGGAAGGGATCTGGGACAGAAGTTCAATAAACCAATTTAACCTAAATCAGGTAAGTCTGATACTAAATCTACCCAGGTTTATCACAAACTGGTTTCAGCAGTTTTGGAAGTTGTTTATGTACACTGAACCTCTGTTGTGTTACAGACTTGACCAGGTTTCTGATCACTTATACCAGTTTATGTGTAACTTCTGTCCCTCGCCGTTGAGTCCACATTGTCAAGCTGTTCTGAGGGCTATAATAAACTTACTTTTCCTAAAAAACAAACAATGCCCCCCCCAAATGAAAACAACCCTGAAGTGATTTTTTTTCATTCAACTACAAAAAAAACCCCCAACAAAATCCAGGACTTTAAAGAAAAGCACCAAGCACCAAAGGATGAGAGACTCTCAGTAAAATCACTGGAATTGTCAACACAGCCACATGTTTCATCATCAAGTTCTTATTGTTCCTATATATGTGTTTCAAAATCTTTAGGGAAACAATTGTTGTGGAAACTTCCACTTTATTAAAGCTTGTTTTTGCCAAGTATAACTTTTGGACCAATTGTAAATCAAGTGCCCCTTTAAACAGGCATCCCAATGGACTGAAATGAGGAAATGAAAAGTAGCAAAAGATGGTCTTGATTTTGCAAATTACTTATAAACCCAAGTAACTTTTTGCATGAATGGCACACGATAATTCTCTTTCTCTCTTCTTCCCCCATCCTGCCCTACACATGTGCACACACTTACACTAACTCACTCCACAAAATGCTACCTTTTTGCTAAGGGGGAAGGAATACTGAAATCTACTTCATATTTATTTTGATAAAGCCCTTTTCACAAATCATGAAATGAAGTTTTAACAAGTGATTAGACATGATAACATTCTTGGGGACTATCTAATCACATACTTAAGCACATACAAAAGTACTGACCTTAATCAAAACATTGCAAAGTCTTGTACTTATCTTCTTGAACTGCTTTTGGTACATAATGTTCAGAATAAGGACAAGCCACGCATCCTTTGCTTTTCTGTTAGCTAAAATTAGAATTTCATTCTTAGAGGGCCATTAACCTGAAGAAATGATTTAAAGTGTAGTCAAGCACAATAAAATTTAGTAAATGTATTTGTAGTGGAGCCTAGTAAATACAGGAGGAAAAGCCTGATTTAGCTTTTTATTGTTGCCATACTGCTGAGTAGACTGGAAATGAGAGTTGTTTTCTATGCCAAAAAATCATTTTCCTAATTCTAACATGCATTTAATCTCTTTTTGTAACTTTTTATTCTGAACTTTTCCATTGATACAGACTCTTCTTTGCCCCCAAACCTTTAGGATTTGAATGAAATAGGACCAGAATTCATATAATGCTGTGTCAACAAAATTAAACTGACTTCTGTTGTGGCCATTGGTTACAAAAAAAACAACAACTAGCCCAAACAAAAACCATTAATACTTAGCCCCAACATGTTGAAAAGCCAAAAACTGGACTTGTCCAAACAAAAACCCAACCCTAAAAACTCCTAAGCTTATGCTATTTGTGTGTGTGTGTGTGTGTGTGTGTGTGTGTGTGTGTGTGTGTGTG
>NW_017729033.1:40795580-40801570 GCF_001723915.1 Gavialis gangeticus
TGTGTGTGTGTGTGTGTGTGTGTGTGTGTGTGTGTGTACTCGTCTCATTGAATATCCTGAGTCCAGGGTTTATAAACATAAACATTTACCAATTAAAATTTCTAATACTAAATCCACCCCACTTTAGAAATTAAAAATAATGACAATTGCCAGTGTTCATTTTTGCTCACTCAAGACTACATTCATAATACTGTGCTTCATTAGGAGTCCTCTTGTTTCTTGAATTATCTTTTACATTGGACGTGTTTCAAGAAGGATATGAAATCAGCATAGCGCAGCTAATGTGTCAAATACTAAGTAACACAAAAACAATTAGCAACATCAGATTTAGTTGACACTAGGAATGGACTTCAAGATGACGTTGGTAACTGAGAAACTCATTCTGGAGATAGTAAACTTCAAATTAATGCCAAAGGCCATGTTCCCAAAATGTCTGTATGGCATTACTTCGAGTGACTACGCTGTCAACATTCTTGGAGAAAGCGATGGTACAAAATGAAATTAACAACTTGTAGAAAAGCCTTGTATCACTGAGAGAGACAGCAGTACCCTGCATTTGACACTTGCTGTCAGACAGGTTAAGATCAGGCTGCTGGAAAAAAGAAACTTCTGTCAGTTTTATGGGAGCATCTTCCCTAGAGCTAGCATCTGTCAGCTTTTGCCTATCAACAAGGGAGTGATCTCTTACTCTCACGAGATATTGTAGTTCATAAGGTTCAATAAACACTAAAGATTTTCATATCATGCACAGTTAAAATACAAAACTCATTTTATACATAACAAAGCCCCCAGTGCAGCATCCAAAATAAGTGGCATGATGGAATTATATTATTATTGTAGTGTGGCCCCTAGGGCTAGTGGAAAATAATCTGCATACACTTTTTTGGTTTCTGCTCTATCACATTTTCTCTTTTGCCCTGCACCAAGCCATGTACAAAATCCTCAAATTATAATCTTAGCAAATATTGGGCAGAAACTAGTCCACTGCTGTTTGTTCATTTTACCCAATGAATGTTAAGTGCAAAGCATAGAAAACCCATTAGGGTCAGAGGCCAGTACCCAGGGCAGCATCCATCTCAAAAAAACACCCTCCCTCTAGTTTGCACTCTTCCTACTGACCCCACATACTTTGCATTCTTACCCAGTGAACCAGTTGCCTGCTATGAGCAACACTGAACCAATGATCTAGTGGTTAGAGCACTTTTCTGGGAAGTGGGAGATATACATTCAAATATTCTTGGAACAAAGAGGGTGCCCTAAAACCCAGATCCTCTACTCCTTGAGCAAGTGCCCTAACCACTGTAATATTGAGCTACATGGCAAAAAGGTCGTCCACCTCCAGCATCAAACACCTTACCATTTTTTTTCTGCAACTAATGTTTCAGGACTTCCCTGGTGTTACTCATATGCCCAGGCAATTGTAGTCCAACTTCAAGCCTACATGGCTGGAGTGTAGCTTTTTGAGCATTCAAGTATAGCCATAAGGGCTGCGCAAAGCCTCAGGTGCTGATTCGATTCAGAGGAGATTTGGCCTGATTTGGCAGCTGAATCTCTGAATCCGAATTGAATTGGGAGACCAATGAAAAGGTCCAAATCAATTCAAAGCTCTCCAAATCAATCTGGAAAAGATTCAAGAGCTTTGGAGAGATTCGGATATTCAGGCAGTCCCTGCTCACTGCCGCAGGGAGCTGGACCTGGACTCCATGCCGATAAGTGGGGGGGGTGCTGAAGGAGGGAGGAGGGGACCATGGGGGGGACCTCCACCAGACCCCATCCCCTGCCTGCTGTCTCAGTCCCCCTGAGCACCCCCCAACCCCTGCCCACTCTCCTGGTCCCATCAATGGCTGCCCCGGCCCCCACATCCCAGCTCTTTAAGAAAAAAGCCTTGCACTCACTGGCTCCTGCCAGGTGGGGGGGCAATCTCCACTGCCCCCCACTACCCCCCACTTCCCCACACTGCATGGGGGGCTCTGCCACAAGCCCTCATCTACCGCCAACTCTCCCTGGCCCCAGCATCCCAGCTCTTTAAAAAAAACAAAATAAAAAAAGCCCCACTCACTGGCTGCTGCAGTGGCCATCAAGGCTTCTGGGGGCTCATGGCAGATTCCCTCCCCATGCAGCATAAGGCAGTGGGGGGCAGTGGCAATCACCCCCTGCCTGGCAGGAGCCAGTGAGTGCAGGGCTTTTTTTTTTTTTTAAAGATCCAGGATGCTGGGTCCAGGCAGGTCAGCCATTGATGGGGCTGGGAGAGTGGGTGGGGCATGGGTCATGTTTGATTAGGAGATTCAGCCGATTCAGTGGTGTCCGAATTGATTTGGGACAGTGATTTGAATCACTGAATCAAATCACTGTCCCCTGAATTGGTGAAATCCAAATCTGAAGTGAATACTAGCCACTTCACACAGGCTTAATAGCCATGCAGTCACAAATATGATGCAAGCTGTAAGTGTCAAGATTTCAGTTACCCAGATAGATAGTGCTACATAGGTGCATAAATGTGAAATAGGATTTAGCTCTATCTGCTTTAACGACTTGACAGTAGTCATAAAGCAGATAATATTTTGTTTTCCTATAAGAGAGAGCTAAAGAATAGTTTGGAAAAGATATAGTGCAATTTTGCTGAATGTTAATATGTTTTAGTTTTTGTAACCTGGTCTCTAGGGCTAAGGACAGACATTCAAAAAGTCTGAGCCTGAAATGATTCAATCTTTGCAGGTAAGTCTAACCTGCAAAGCTTGAACTGATTTGGAGGAGGATAGACATTCCCATTTCATTCCAGAAAAGCAGGCATGCCTGCAATAGCTCTGACTAGAAGCCAGGGGGTGCTAGAGCAGCCCTTCCTTCCCTTCCAAAGTGCTGAGTTGAGGGGGGGAGTGGCCAGCCCCCTTCAAGATGCTCTGATTAGGGAGGGGTGTAAACCCCCACCCTGCCTGCACTGTCTCAAGCATGCTGCTCAAGGGTTGGGAGTGTTGCCAGCCCCCAGCCCCAGGCTAGTACTTTGAAACAAGGAGGGGGAGGCGGGAGAGGTATGCAGTGTATGTATCTGTTGATGATACTGAGCTTTTCAATCTCCCTCTCTCTGCTTCTTCATGCTGTTTGCAAACCTGACAAGGATGCAAACCACAGTGTTTATCAGCCCATTAGCAAAAGAAAAGCCTCTCTCATTATTTCAAGCTCTTCGTAAACAGCTTTTTCCAATGAGGGACATTACTAGCTGACCTGTTGATTAGCTCCAAAAAGCCCTAAGCAGACACTGTTCTGTCTGCCTATCCCAGTGAAATTGGACACACACACACACACACACACACACTTCTCAGCATTAGCTAGCATACCACATGCCTCGCGTCCGTGGGGCTGGGGTTCATGCTGTGGGAAATGGGAGAGAGGAAGGAAGGGGGAAATCCCTGCTTGAGCAGTCTGGCTAGGGAGTAGAGGGGCAGGGCTAGCCTTTGTCTGGAGCAGACAGCACAGCCTAGACCAACCCAGCCCAGCCCAGGGCTGCAAAGCATCTGGGATGCTGGGGGACTCTGGTTTAACTTCAAGTAGGAAGGGGTCTGGGACAGACATTGCATAAACTGGTTTGACCCATATCAGTTAAGTCTGCTACATTCAACCAGGTTTATCTTAACCCAGTTTCAGCCATTTTGAAACTGGTTTATGTGCACTGAACTTATGTCCCATTACAGGATTAAATCAGTTTCTGATCACTTAAAGCAGTTTATGTGTAATGTCTGAGCCTAGTCTAAATCATTTAGCAGAAATAGCAAAGGTTCAGAGAAATGTAATAATAATTAGATTTGCTGATTCTACATTAAGATTATAGCCTGATTCTCTCATGTTTTGAGGCATTTTTATACAGGTTGGTATGTGAATATTATGTAATTGAAGAGCAGACATTTGTTACTTTTCAGCCACCAGGAATAGAACTGTATAACCTTAAACGTTAAAGGGCTAGTCAGCTTCATAAAGATAAACAGGACTTTAACCTCAAGAAATGTACATGCATGAAGCCTATTTGCAATAGACCCACAAGTAAAATAAACAATGTAAATGTTTAGTCATGACCTGAATTGAGCAGTTTTATTTGCAATAATACTAAATATAAGGAAGTTGCCATTTTCATAAACCATATTACATTTTGGCTGACAAGATCTGAATCAAGCCCATAGGGGTGATATATTATAATTGAAGGGAAACTGACTGGTGACACAATTGTTTGCGTATGTATATATGGTCCTAATAACATAGATGTTGCCTTTTTGTTGAGAAAATGTTAGCTAAACTACTTCCACATGTTGATTTACCAATTTTAGTTACTGGAAATTGTAACGTAGTTCTTGATAAGAGATGGGGCAGACCTAAGACCTCTGGGGAAGAAAGAAAATAGTAGCTACTGCTACCAAAAAAAGTGGAAGATTCTTTTTGAAAATTGAAGTCGGAAAATGTCTGAAGATCATTAAATCAAGGTGTAATGTATTATCCAATACCTCCTAACACAATATATACACACACATCTTATATTTCGAGGTCTCCATCTTTGCTAAATGGCTCCATTCTTCTCTTGTACATCAGAATCTTGAACATTAAAATACCTGGATGCATTAAAAGGGCAAATGTAAAATTAAATTAAACCCAAAATTTAGGTTTTCATAAAATGAGCCTTCACAAAATCTAAGACCAACAGAAATGTTTCCATGATCTTTAATTACATTTGAGGGGAACCAGTTAAATATATTCCCTGATATGCGTACAGCTCACATAATTCAGTATATTGCTAATTCATGGGAATCAGGAAATGAAGCTGACTGAAAAGTGAAACTTCATTAGGCTCTTCCAGTTGCCTTTATGTGGAAAATAGTAAACAAAAAGTATAAATGCATAAAAGTAACCATGAATATGTTTATAAACCATTGCTTTAAAAAAGGGTGGCTTTTTTCCTTGTTACATGCATTACAAGGACAGTTCTGATGAACAATGGCATCTGTTCTCATACAGGCTACAGAAGGAAAACTTTCCCTCATACTGTATCCTACTACCATGCCTCGACCTGAGCCGATGCATTTCCCTAGAGATAACAGGGTTTGCTCAGTTTCCAAAGCACATGAAGTCCTTGTGTTTTGCTGGATCTGTCAATTGAAGGAAAGCAGGGTTTCATAGTTTCATAGATTTAGGGTCGGAAGGGACCTAGTAGATCTTCTAGCCCGACCCCCCGCCAGGGCGGGAGAACAACAAAACCCCAAAACAAAAACGGGACTCAAATGAGTCCAGCCAGGTAGGCATCCAGCCTCTTCTTAAAGACCCCCAGGGTAGGGGCCAGCACCACTTCCCTTGGAAGTTGGTTCCAGCTCCTAGCCGCCCTAACTGTGAAGTAGTTTTTGTGGATGTCCAATCTATACCTCCTCTCCATCAACTTGTGCCCATTACTCCTTGTTATGCCAGCGGGCGCTAGGGGAAACAGCGTCTCCCCCAAACCCTTCTGGTCCCCCCTAGTGAGTTTATAGACGGTCACCAGGTTGATAGGTTTGTGGTGAGAAAACTGAAAGCACTCATCTCAGACCCATGATATGGAAGTAAGTTTTAATCCCTACTGAGCTGGGCTAATTTTGTCTTACCTTCAAGAATTGGGCTTGTTTTCTTGATAAATAAATTAAACAAAGGTTTGAGGTTTTGCTGTTAACATAAGCAGTCTTGCACACTCTGGAAGTGGAAATAATATTACACGGGCACCTCTGTGGGGTTCCTACAAAATACACTCTGCACACTCTATGTCCTAGCCTGATCTTAAAGAGATAGGTCCCATTAACCAATATTTGAACAATATCTGAATTCACTGATAAATACAATGTTTTGCAATATAAAACTATTCCAGGAAATACGTTTCCTCCAGGGTCCTCCCAAAGTGACAGCTAATCGTTAGGGGTTTTCAGAGCTAAGTCCCATTAGCAACATCAATCAGCTGTCATGAGGGAACTCCTAATGGGGCTGGAGGC
>NW_017729033.1:40806570-40817985 GCF_001723915.1 Gavialis gangeticus
GCAAGTAAAAAAGCCATATTTAACAGCAGAAAGATATGAAACAGAGCTGTCTGCTGTGAGTGCAGTGTGCTGCTCCTCAAGATAAAGAAATTTTCTCACAGAGGTTTTGGATGCAGACACAGCAACCCAAAGCTACTAGCCTGTTCACAAAGACTGAGGCACTTTTTAAATCTAATTCTAGACATCTAGCCTCATCTTTTTCTCTTTGCCCATGATTCCCATAAAGGGAGAAAGGACAGAACCCCCAGATCCTTCATCTGGACCACCCAGGTGCGATCATAAGCATAAGCTTAAGCTGCAGCAAAAGATTTCTCTATAGCATATATACAAGTCAGAATTTGACCGAGGAGTAACTGATTTGAATGGATGCCTTAGGTAAGCACTGCTGAGACAAACGCAGAAGAAAATACAATAAAAAATATTTTGGTTAATTTATCTATGTTCCACTCCCTCCGTCCCCCCAAAAAAGCTTTATTAGGTTTAATTATAACAGCTACATGGTTAATACAAAAATGATGGCAGAAACTCAAACCTGAAGGTGGGGGAGGGAGAAGAAAGCTGTGTCATCAAATGAAATTCCAACCCAAATCCAACTTACACGTACTAATAAGTGGGGTTGTGACGGCCCCCTAAAGGAACGTGGTAAAAGATATGATTGGATGGTTGACTTAGCTCAGAAGATGCTGAACACTCTCAGACAAAATACACACAGATCCTCAGATGTGTTATTCTCCTGGTCCTCCTACTGAGTCTGTCAGTGGATAGTCCAGCAGGAAAAGCCTATGGCAATTTCATAGATTTCATAAACATTAAGGCTGGAAGGGAACTTGTAAGTTCATTGGGTCCAGTCCCTTGCCCAAGGGCAGGAAGTCTGCTAGGGGAGTTTATTCCAGGCCTTCAGGGCTCAGACAGTAAAGAAGTTTTTCCTTATGTCCAGCCTAAAATGGTCTTGGAGGAGTTTGTGACCATTGGACCTTGTCATCCCCTGGGATGCTCTGGTGAACAGATGTTCCCCCAGATCCTGATGTACTTCTAGGCTGCCACCAAGTCACCCCTGAGCCTGCGCTTCTCTGAGCTGAAGAGCCCCACGGCTCTCAGCCTCTCCTCATAAGGCCTGTTCTCTTGCCCTCTGATCATGCACGTGAATCTCCTCTGGACTCTCTCAAGCTTCTCTGAGTCCTTCCTAAATTGTGGAGCCCAGAATTGGATGCAGTACAACTTAACACCTGCTGGTAAATAATTATAACGGTGGCGGCTTCTCTTTTGAGTTGATCAGAATGTCTTCGATGAATTTCTTTTCCACAGGAAATCCTGAATTGTTGAAACCAAAACTTCACAGGAATGTATCAGTTTCCAGAGCTTTCTTGGGCTGGGGATGAAGTGTCCCTTCCAAAGCAAACGTGCTCTGTGAATAGTGAATAATCTGGTAGTCTCAGCCATCTGGCCCAATGCGTATTTGACCTAGAGAAAGTGGAACAGCTCCACAAAAGACACTGAGAAAGACCCATTCCAGAAGAATCCAGTGGCTAGGAGACTCACAAGTCCTCATCAAAATTACCTACAATAAAGACTTTAAACTCTCACATATAGGTGCTGTCTTAGGGTGGATCTTTTGTTTTCACTCAAAGCCTCAGTTTCATTCGTGTGAAGAATGGGAAAACTGTTCAGTCTTGTCACAAACCCTTTCCAGAGGAACCCCCAGAGCCCTGAGTTTCTCCCCACTGCACTGCTACTTGCACCGAGGAACAGACTGAGGCTGCCCCAGGACAGCTCCCTATCCCAGCAAGCCTCTGTGCCATTGTCCTTACACCGGACACTGCAGCTGCAGTGCAGGATTCTCTGCCAGCCCCATGTGGCTGCTTTGGAGTTGAGAAGAAATTATAGGTCTCCCTTTCTGTGGAAAGGGTAGCTTGGAATATCACTCACCCAGAAATCACTCTTTCCACAGGCAATCAGGAAGGAGACAAACAACAAAAGGATTCATTCCATGGGAGAAAAGAGTTATGGAAACAGACCATAGACTTGGAGACAGAAAAGTTAAAACAAACAGATTCTTACACTCTCATCTGGCTCCCCCACCTTCCATGAGAGTCCTTAGAGATCAGGCTTCCTGCTGATTCTACCAGTCCTGACAACTGGGATCAACTGAGATCACTGAACCCCACAAAGCCTGAGATTCAAAGACAAGGATTCTAACCTAGCCAGACCCTAAAAAGCCTTCAAAGCTAGCCCATCCTCTTCAGCATTATTCTAATACTCATGAGTCACCAGTACCCTCCAGAAAGTGCTGGTCTTCTTGGCTACCTGGACCTGATGGGCTCAGATCCTTTCCTATTGTGAAGCTGATTTCCCAACTGCCAGCAAATAATACCTACAAATAACATGAGTGGCTCCTTCTGTCTGTTTTTGTGAGTAGCAATTGTCCTGGCCCTAAAACACAATGGTAAGGGATAACTGGCAGTTCTGCCTACTACCTGAATTCCCTGGCTAAGCCATATCCAGATCATAAAGATATATATAGCCAGTAAAACATAATCCATACAGTAATAACAATAGCATAAATGGATAGAACATAAACTCTGATGAGACTACACATGCCATATCAGTTCAATCAAACACAATAAAACATTCACGATATGACATTAGCCTCCAAAACATAACAGGATTCATGACCATTTAAAAAAAAAATTGCAGAGGAGGAAAATTGTACCCTTCTGACTCTTCTCCCATATTCAAGACTTCTTACACCAAATCTTTACCACACATCAGCCACCTCCAGCGGGGTCCCAGGTCCCAGCCTTCAGCTGGCTCCTTTGCCTGGGTCCTGCCACTTGCCTCACTAGCAGCAATTTTGGTGTTCCCTATTTAAAAACTGCAAAATCTCTGATAAAAAATCCCAAATTCACTCTTTAAAATACCCCAGAATCCATGTTCTTCCACAATTAGAACAAAAGACCACAAAAGATGACAACCTTTCAGGAAACAGGAATTTGTGCAAATGTAATTCCAGGTTTAGTCCAAAACCTTTATTAGTGTAGACAGAAAGAAACAGTATCATCTAATGGGAAAGTGAATGAGAAAATATTTAAAGAAATTCAAGGTGTTTAACAAACAGGTCTAACAGTGCCCCTATCATCCCTTTAGCCTTGATCTCTTAGGCTCAGAATAAGATACTCCCTCCTCTTGGAAGAGTAGACAATTTTGACACAGTGTAGGGGAAAACTCACAGTAACCATGTAGCCAGCATTTTTCTGCAGCTGTTTGTCAGCTAAAGAGTTTTGACTGAGTTTGCTAAGTGCCCACTAGAATAGTATGTGCAGCTCATCTGTTCCAGAATTGTACTCCTATCATCCAAAGAATGGAGCACTTAAGGAAAAGCAGGAGGGACCAGGTTTCTACAATTTCCAGTAATGTGGCTAGTTTTTCTCTGCCCATCGGTAACCAGTCAGGTTGTTATGGGAAGAGTGCTTTTCAAAACATTGTTTTTGAAGTCATGCAGGGATGGATCCCATAGTAAACATTACTGAAAGAAGGAGGTATAAAGAAACCTACAGGTATCATATTTTTAAGAAAAACTGTTAGTTACATATATAACAGCTCAGCCCAGAAGTATATGGATATCCTTTATTTGATACACTGTTCACTAGAAGTATGCATTTCAGATTAATTGGTTGAGTATTAAAAGCTTCAGAGTGGTATAACAAAACTGCATGATTTTATATGTATGGTTATATAATGCACAGTCCTCTGGACTCCAACCAAGTGTACCTTGACAATGGTACTGTAATTATACTGAAGATATATCTGGACATATGTCTACTTTTATACATCTGCTGGAAATATCATCTTTTGTATATGCTCTCTTACAAACTCTTGATTATTTTCTTACCTGCTTTGCTGCATTGTTTGCAACATAATTTTTTCATTAATTAATTTTAAAAGGGCTTATAAAGTGATGACGGAGGGAAAGGAATGAAATAGTACTGGCAAGAAATAGATTAGAATGTGATTGATCTCCTGAGCAGCAATCACTCATTTTCTTTCCTCTCCTGGGACTTCTAAGTCAGAGGTCAGTAGGAAGACTGCTTATTCGAAGTATGCTGCAGGCAGTTTAAGAACTGAAACAAGAAGGCCAAGTGAGAAACAAAGAGTCAAACATGGAAACAGTCTTCTATTTGAGGAGAATAAGCAGTCATTAGTGGGGGCACAGGATGCAAGCAGGTGGCATGAAGCAACTGATGTGTGTGTATGAAGGCACTCAGATGGCATTCAGTGAGACACCAGATTGTGAGACTGAATTGCACTTGCTACCTCACTTGCACACATCAAGGATGAGAAGGGAATAGTTAGTTGTGCTGTTGGCATATCTGGGACATAGGTGGATACAAAGGCTACCATTTAGTGGAGTTTCGGGGAATAGGTGGGTTCTCTGAGTATAGGGGCAGCTAGGAGGTAGGTAGGTGTTATGTTTCCACCAGGTCAGGGAATTCCTTTAGAAGAGAAAATCAATTACTAGTCCTGTTAGAGGCAGAGAAGGGGAGAAGGGAAGAAGGGCAGGAAAGAGAATGTAGGGAACTACAGGCCAATCAGCCTGACCTCATTCCCAGAAAAAATTCTCAAAAAATGTCTCAAGGAGTCCATATCTGATAAGCTAGAAGACAAAATTCTGAACTACAGTCTGCACGGTTTTGTCATGGGTAGGGCATGTCTGACTAACCTCATTTCTTTCTATGACCAGGTTACTCACTACCTAGATAAGAGAAATGAGTTTGACGTCATTTATTTGGACTTTAGGGAGGCCTTTGACTTGGTGTCCCATGAGATTCTCAGGATAAACTGAGGGGACTATGGGCTTAACAATTCAATGGTCAGATGGGTGGGAACCTGGCTGTGGGGTCAGACCCAGAAAACACTAATAGTTAGATCTGTTTCGACCTGGTGGTGGGGTCCCCCAGGGTTCAGTAGTTGGACCAGTGCTTTTCAATATCATCATCAATGATCTGGATGTGGGGGTGAAAAGCATACTGGCAAAGTTAGCTGATGACATGAAGCTGTGAGGAAGTGCGGCCACACATCAGGGTAGGCTGACGATCCAGGCATACCTAGACAGATTAGTTAGATGGGCAGACCAGAACCAGATGCTGTTCAACATTGAGAAGTGTAAAGTGCCCCATCTGTGGAGGAAAAATCCACAACAAACTTACAGGCTTGGTGGTGCCACGCTAGCTAGCACCACGTCTGAAAGGGACCTTGGGGTCATAGTTGACCATAAATTGAATATGAGCCACCAGCGTGATGCTACAGTTAGCAGAGCAAACAATACGCTGGCATGCATCAACCAACGCATCTCAAGCAAAACTAAGTTATCCTCCCACTCTACTCAGCATTGGTGAGGCTGCAGCTGAAGTACTATGTCCAGTTCTAGGCACAACACTTCAAGAAGGATGTGGAGAAGCTTGAGAAAGTCCAGAGAAGAGCCACTCGTATAATTAGAGGCCTGAAGAGCAAGTCACATTACAAATATATCAGGGGTGAGCATCAGGGGCTAGGTGAACAACCATTCACCAAAGTTCCCCGGGGGGAAACCACGAACAACAGTCATAAACTCCTGCCCAGCAGGTGCCGCAGCCTTCTCCAGCAGCTAAAAGGTAGAATGATAGGCAAATCACCACTGCCTCACTGTGTCTCCTTGCATGTGTGAAAATCCAGCTGAGATCAGGAATGCACGACCTTCCATATCAGCCTTCCATGAGTGGCAGACCATTAGAGTTCAGCTGTCAGCACCCATTGCTTTTGCAGAAATTGTGTATACATCAGTCTTTTTGTACGAGCTCTCTGTAAAAGGGAAATGTTTGTCAGAAATGAACCTAGTGCCTAGTAGTTGACAATAGAGCCTAGTAGTTGAAGTAGTTGAAGTGCCTGAAGTTCTTGCTTCTAAGTTTGATATACAAGTGATCGACTGTCAAGTATTGTCCAATGGACAAAAATCAAAAATAGAGACTCAATATTCAAAGAGAAACAGGAATGCTTTTCAGTATGCTAAGAACTGCAGAGAAGGTGATTCTAACCATGCGTGAACATCAAGGTACCTTCTAGGCCATCAAGGCTAACCCTCTTCAGTCACAAGCAAATATTTGCCGAACGTTTGAAGGAACAAAAAGAGTAGTCCTGAATGACAGGAGAGAAGCAAAGATAGATTGACACAAACACATAGAACGTGTGTTTATCCTTGGCACCTTTACAACATTTAAAAAACATTTCAAAGTTGCATTAATGGTATTTAGTATCTTGAGTCACTGAAGGACAAGAGAGTGCAGAAGTGTGTGAAATGAAGAATATAGAATATTGGTTTCATGTTTTAGAAGCCTACTTTGCATGCTAAATCCAAGAGAGGAGATTTACTCATCTGTCATAATTGCGAGTCCTCAAATGACATTGAGATTATAAAAACTTCTTTTAAAAAGTTCTTAACTGTTGCCCTTAGATCTCTATTGCACTATCACTTAATGTGGGTGCATTTTGAACTTCAGTAATTAAGGACCCTCAGCTGCATCCCACTGATACTCTTGGATTAATAACAGCCAGTCTTAATTTCCTGTGTGAAGAAAATCAACCTCTCTCTACAAAGGTAGTCTGATTTTGAGTTTAAATCTATCAAAGGACATCTGAGCTTCTTAAATTAGGAAAGCTGAAAAACAACATTCAGCCTTGATAGAATCTCTGTATACATGTGTTGCTATAATGGTAACATATCCAGTGGGAATATAAATTAACTGCCCATGACTATGTCACAGATACAAAGATCTGCTGGAGGAACCACGTATATCAAGCAAAAGAATATATCACATTTCTCCACCTCTGCAGGAACCAGTTCATCAGATAATTCCTTTAAAGAAATTCCAGCACTGTAGTTTGCCTTTTAGCTTTTAATCAACAATGCAATAATGTAGAAGCCACATTCAGTGGTTCAGAATGATTCAGTCAGCAGGAAACCCATTAATTTAACCATATTTCCCATACTTTTCAGCACCATGTCCTATCATCTGGAAATAATAGAAAACATAGTAGTAAATTCTGCAAACTAAGAAAAACCATGCAAAGACAGTTCACCCCATGTTTGCTGGTATGCTAATGTTAGCCTACCCTAACCAAAATGAGGGTTCATTGGTAACCTTGGATTAAGCCTTCCTGTGAAAAAGATATAGAAGTGGTGTTAAAAGCGAGTGTGTTATATTTATATATTTATTTACATTACAGCATGAACATAAGCCAGACATATGGATCCTGAATTTAAAAGGCATGGTAAATGAGTATTTTCTTATAGTTGCAAAAGATACACAATATTGGCTCTCTGTAACTGGAAGAAAAAGAAAAAGAGAACACCACATTTCCAGTAAGTCTAACTTTCCTTTGGCTTTCCATTTTAAAAATTGTGTGCCAAACCAAGAGGTTTTAAAAAATGTGTAATTAGTACACATTGGGAATGACTTATATTTACTATGTTCAGGAGGAAGCCCTTTCAATAAAAATAAAACCCTGGAATCTTCGTATCCACTGGCCATAATTTGGCCCTGTGAACAACAGGATACAATTTTTCCTCAGAACATTGTCCTCAAAATCCAAAAAGGCTTTCCATAGAAACAGATAAGGAGCAGATGTTGAATCCTATAGATCAGATCTGACAGAGAAATACATACCATCAAAAATTCAAAAAGTATCAGATGGAATTTATGTTTTATTAAAGGCAGGTCTTTATTTTCCAATTGGTTGTGGGAAATGCTCAATAAAGCCATGACAAATCATTTCCTCAAACGAGAAAGGAGGAAACCTGGGTGAAAGCCTGATAAGCAAAGATCTGAGTTTTCTGTTTGCCATGGAAAAACATACTAAAAACCGTAGGAGAAAAACATGACGCCCTGCCACGGGGCAGGGGGCTGGACTCGATGATCTTCCAAGGTCCCTTCCAGCCCTAATGTCTATGAAATCTATGAAAAACCTGGATTTTCCCCTTCAAAGGAAAAAACATGGGAAACGGATGGTGGGTTCTAGCCTGCATGGGGCTCAGGGGAGCAGGAGGATGGTGATCAGGCAGGGGGCACCATGTGTGCACATACACATGCACATAGCTGCCAGGCAGCCTGAAGAGCAGTTCCTGCAGCTCCTGGGGGGTGCAGGGGGGATTGAGGCCCCCATAGTAAGGATGGGAGGAAATTGGGCATGGCTGGGGCTGGGGCTGCTGCCCAGCCAGGGTGGGATGTGGGGCATGCCAAAATGCACAGCTGCAGGTCCTGGGCAGAGAGGGATTGAGCAGCAGCTGGGCTGGCTCTCCACCACTAAGCGCACATGGCCCTGCAGATGGGACCTGGAATGGCAGGGCAGAGTGGGGCAGGAAAGCTAGGTGCTGCCACCGCAAGCCTCACATTGCCATGGTGAGGTGCCCCCTGTCCGCCGAGCAGCAGTGAGGCTGGTGGCACGGAGTTGTGCCCGTTGCTGCTGGGTGGGCAGGGGATGCCTCACCACAGCAGCACGGGGCTTCCAGCGACAACACCACACTTCCCCACCTGGCCCCACTCCGCCCTGCCACAACTGGGTCATGCCTACTGAGCTGTGGAGGCCCCAGGGAAGGGCAGCAGAGCAGGGAGCCTGAGTCCACAGTGGGCATCCCACATCCGCACCCCACGTTCACATGCCTCTCCACCCTCCCACCCTGTGACAGGCTTCACTCCGGTCATGAGGCCCTTGGGGGATGAGAAGCCAGGCTCTACCCTCTGCTCACCATTTGGGCCACAGCCGCCATTACCTTCCATGGGCAGCAGCCAGGGCTCAGGTACTGCTGCAGGAGGCAGCTAATACTCAAGTTAATGCTCATCATAGAGTTAACAACTTACCCTGATCCAGAGCCTTTTGAAATCAATGGAAACACTCTCCTTGATATTAGTGGGCATTCAATCCAGGTTGTAAAAGACCATGGAAATTAAACTCCTTCTTTACTTGTAGAGGAGCTACACATAAATCATTACAAATTAAGGCTCTGAAACCACTTAAACAGGCACTTAATTTTAAGCATATGAGTCATCTTGCTGGAGTCAGTGTGATTATTCTCATGCTTAAAGTGTTTTTTTTCCTGGTTCATAGCTTAAGAGAATATGGAGAAGCTCACACTACTAAATTTGTGCCATATCTACTTTTTGGGATATATAGAGGGATTTGCTCTCCAGGACTGTCCGTCTGGCATATTACATACGCATTACATTTACTTAATTTTTTAAAGATTACTATTGCTAGGGAGCCAAATATTTTATTTGCAACTACATTATGGTTTGAATAAAACTCTTGACTATGGAAGTTTAATGATCCCAGAAATGTAGATGCTTAACAGCACATCTACTAGCTTGAAGGACAATTTAGAAGGAAGTTTTATATGATCCAAGGAAGGTGAAGTTCAAAGAAATGGGAAAGGAAAGAAAGAGCATTCTGAAAGCATTTCCAACCATATTCCACCCACACCACAGTTTTGGAAGACATTGCAAGAGGAAAAACATTTCATGCCCTTTTTCCTTTAAAGTTGGATTTGTTTTATTGGCCTCAACCTGAAAATGCTGCATTTGTACTGTGGGAATATTTGTAAGAACTGATTTTAGCTTGGCTGCTATAAAACGTTTTGTTAAAAGTTAGTATTTATGATGTTTTTTTAGGAAGAAAAAAGTTCATCATATATATTAGTGGTCATTCCAAACCATCATCACCGAACCATTATACACTCCTGTCACACACACCCTCTGATTTTGTTTTCTTAAAATCCACAAACCTAAGATGTCCAGTGTCCAAGATATCTAAGCTATAAAGAAGACATTTCTGGCAGCATGCACTGAACTCTGATACCTGACTCTGTTAGATACATACCCGTTGCCTAACAATACAGCAAATAAAATGAAAATTCAGAGAATAGAGTCCCACATTCAAGCAAGAGAATTTTAATAACATCAATATTTTGCTCAAGTCAAATTTAATACTTTTTGATACAGTTTTAAAAACGAGTGCAAATAACCCTGCAAAATTAATAGGAAAACAATGACATTTTCTCAATTAGTACTGTAACTTATGTCATACCTATTATTCAGTCAAAGAATGCTCCAAATCAGATTTAATTATGAAAATTTGTCTTGGATGTGAATTCAGACCACAGGCCACGGTTTTACTGAGTAATTTCCATAACCAATCTGAAAGCTTTTAAGCATTTATGTTTAGATTTAAAAATGTACCTAAATCTATTCCTATCTTTGCTATTCCTATTAAGCAAAGCACTTCATTTTACAACTATATTTAAACCCAAGCTTAATTCCATTGAACATGTTCTGTATTTTCCTAGTTAAAGCTTTAAGCTCACATTTTACCCTTGAAGTAATGTCTCTTTCCTTCATCTCACATAGCTTTTATAAAATAAATTATCAGAAGAAATTTAAACTCAGAGTGATTCATAATAATACATAGCAACACCAAAATAGTAAAAGGGCAGGTTAAGTCTATATTTATCCAGCCTCTGTTCAAAAAAACATTTCTTGACCCTGACTCCCCAACCAACTATTGCCCCATTTCTAACTTCCCCTTATAAGGAAAGGTCATTGAATGGGTGATCACCTGATAAGATTCCTAAACCATTGTCAGTCTGGCTTTCATCTGGTATAACACTGCACTCGTGGGCTTGGTTGCTGATCTTCACCTGGAATTGACATGGAAAACTTGAATTTTCACCGGCCTTTTATGCAGTTGACCATGAAGTACTGACAAAGCAATTACATGACCTATTGGGTATATATAGGATTAGTCCTATTTGGTTTGCTTTCATTCCTAGATGGGACAGCCCACGGGATGATTATGGAAATATTTATGAAATTATCAAGGGCCACATTTGTGAGAGCCCTGCAGGGGAAGTGATGTTGAGGGGTAACCAACACAGGTTTGTGCCAGGCCGATCCTGCCTGACTAACCTGGTCTCTTTCTATGACCAGGTAACAAAGAGCTTAGATGTGAAGGCGGAAGTCGATGTCATCTTCTTGGACTTCCAGAAGGCCGTCGACACAGTGTCCCACCCAATTCTGGTGGGCAAGCTGTGGGACTGTGGCATTGACGAATGCACAGTCACATGGGTGGCAAACTGGCTCCAGGGGCACACCCAGAGGGTGGTGGTGGACGGGTCAATGTCAACCTGGGTGCATGTGGGCAGCGGAGTCCCCAAGGGCTCGCTCCTTGGGCCGGTGCTGTTCAACATCTTCATTAGCGACCTGGACGAGGGTGTGGAGAGCACCCTGTTCAAGCTGTGGGGTAAAGTGAATACACCGGCAGGCAGGGACCACATCCAGGCAGACCTGGGTAGGTTAGAGAAGTGAGAGGATCTGAACAGGATGCGGTTCAACA
>NW_017729033.1:40822985-40830566 GCF_001723915.1 Gavialis gangeticus
TCTGTTCACCAGGGCCCCCCTTGGAGTCACCAGGAACAATGGCCACAAGCTGAGGGAGAATAGGTTTAGGTTAGATATTAGGAAGAACTACTTCACGGTAAGGGTGGCCAGAGCCTGGAATAGGCTTCCCAGAGAGGTGGTGCTCTCACCTTCCCTGGAAATCTTCAAGAGGAGACTGGATAGGCACCTGGCTGGGGTCTTATGACCCCTCCCACCCCCAGTGCTCCTTCCTGCCCATGGCAGGGGGTCAGACTAGATGATCTGTCTAGGTCCCTTCTGACTCACTGATTCTATGATTCTATGAATGAAAGCTCATCAACCCCTTAGGATTTTCCTGTGGATTCTCAGGGCTGTGCGTATCTGCAACTGGTGTAGAAGATGGTGTCCCACTCTCTGACAGAGATGGGTCATCAGGAGTACATAATTTCAGTGCTTCAGGGTCTGCAGAGGCTCCCAATGGCTTTCCAGGTACAATATAATGTGTTGGTTTTGACCTATAAATCTCCAAGTGGTCTGGTCCCTGCATATCTCAGGGTCTATTTCTTATAGGGGTTCTCCCTTAGGCCCTATTGCTACCCCTAAGATCAGCTGAAAGCAACCTCCTCCTAGCACCATCAGTGCATCAGGTTTACCTGGGATGCTGTTTAAGGTGCTTTTCTTTCATAATCTATTTGCTTTTCTATGCATTTTTGTCTCTTACTGTAAGAGAGACAAAACTTACTGCCCTGAGCTTTTGTTAGGAGGTTAGCATAGAAATCAAAACAAATTAAGTAAATTAATATACCTAGAATCTAAAGTCACTTCTCCTGGAAAAAATACCCCCTATTAGGAAGTGGGGCCTTTTATGTACTCTTTAAACTAAGGTTGTCCTAGAAATATCTTTAAACATCTATAGATATACAAAGACATAAACACATAAATAGACGTATGGATACATATTCTGAGATCAATGAGGATTTTTTTTAGGCACTTGATGTCTGGACACTTGTGTATACTATGGCTAAAAAAATAATAGCACTTTACAAAATAGGAATTAGCATA
This sequence comes from Gavialis gangeticus, assembly GCF_001723915.1. Classification (NCBI taxonomy): domain Eukaryota; kingdom Metazoa; phylum Chordata; order Crocodylia; family Gavialidae; genus Gavialis; species Gavialis gangeticus. The sequence goes on from NW_017729033.1 coordinate 40,824,027, forward strand.
ATATTTTCTAACTTTAACCTCAAATTTGTATCTGAAAGGTGGCCATTTAAAGAGATGGCTAGGGTGGGACTAATTGCCAGAGGAAAGCAAACATTCACAGAGAGCCTAAAAGGAGGCACAAAACTTGGATCATGCACTGCAGATAGTAAAACTCAGTCTCTAATGATTCTTGGTTAAAAGGAAATGCCAGAGACAAAGACCATCTAATGAGAATGCTCTGCCCTCTTACCCCAGGAGGCGGCACTCAGCTATCATGGCGATGAGCTCTGAGGAGGGATAAATAACTTGATTGACAGACAAACAGATGTAAAGGACAAATGTTAAAAATTCTTTATTCTGCACAGCTACCAAAGTGGGTCATGAGGAAGATCAAGTTTTTGCAATGTTGGGATCCTAGGCAATTCTCAGTTTAAAAGATAAGTTTTGGAATTGGAAATGAGCTTGCAGTTAGTGCATTATACAGTGTGCTGGTATGCCATGTGTTTGTTGATTCACACTGCCTAGGAAATAGACTCCAAGGTGTCTTTCACAAACAGCCCTCTTGACTGTATTAATCTAGCCTGGACATGACAAAGGTGAAGTGCAAAAATAACATTTAAAAGGTAAGGATGCAATCTCTTGCCCAGCCAAAAATGATAGGACAACTACTGTGGTCTCACAACATAGAAACACAATCTCAGTGGGAATGAGTGTCAAAATGGAAGACAAACACTTCAGCTGAATGTGAAGTCAAATGACTTACAGTAGGCACTTAGACTACTTCCCACACCCAAAAAACATCTCCTTCATCCTGTGGAAACTAAAACTGAGCCACACAGTTTTAATACAGAGCCTTATCTGGCCAGTCAGTAGCAGGCCAGGTAAGCAGTGTGAGAGCATGTTGACAGCCCCGCAGCTGCATGGGCAGTTTACATGCATCTATGCCTGTATAAATAAACATATATAGTCAGTAAACACTGTTCTTTGAACCCATCTGTGTCCATGTGGTTTCCACATAGTATTATTACTGTGCAGAGAGCAAAGACAACCTACACATGTGGCTTAGGAATGGAGCTGTTTCCGTAACAACAAAATACAGAGGCTGATTTTGGATAGTGGTACACTGCTAACCATTCAGTGTGTCATCCCACACAAACAAATGCACTGGGCAGAATTCTATTTCACTTTATGTGCCCAAATGCCAATTACCAGTTTTTGGCACTCACACAGAGTTTGCAGTACTATTCCACAAGTAGTGCGGATGCACAAGCATCCACCCTGCAACTGGTGATGTGCACATCTGGGATTGTAACCAGGCAAAAACCCATGACTAGCAAATGTTAGGTCCTGTGTTTCAGCACAATAATGTAATGATTAGGACACTTGCTCAGGAAATAGAAGATCCAGGTTCTAGGGGTTCCCCCATGTCCTGGACAAGGGAGACAAGCGGGGGGAAGAAATTAAGCTAGAGGATGGCATGTGTGCACACTGTTGTTGTAGAAATCTTTCGTATCAGTATATGGCTGGTTTTGTATTCTCTAAGTTGAAGAGAGCTGTTATTTTTCAGAGGTGGTATATGGGTACATATAGTTAATAAGTTAATTCCAGAAGGTCCAAGGCAAGTTTAAAAGGATTATATAAATGTACAATATATTAAGTAATAGCAACATTTTCCCAATCCTAGTTTTTTATAGAACTATATCATTTCCATGCTACAGTATTTTTCTTTAGTCAGAGCCTGAATTGTGATGTGCATTGCCACTCAGTTTAGTTCTAATTTCACACAAATCATTTAAAACAACATGCAAGCATTAATTGTCTTTCTATTCACTACCTGCTTCAAAAATAACCATAGCTAGGCAAAAAGTGCTCTGTGTGTTCTGTTTGGCTTCATATATTGTTTTCCATCTTAATAACAGAGTGAACTTACACAGATTACTGATTAGGCTGCCGTACTGCAGAGAAAGACCAGGAAGGTTACAGTGGACCAGAAGCTGAATAGGAGCAAACAGTATGGTCTTATTGCAAAAAAGGCCAACAGTAGCTGGGGTTGTATTAACAGGAGTGTCATTTCCAAATCAAGGCAAGTGAGTCTTTGACTTTATTCAGCATTGGGGAGGCCTCACCTGGAGTACTGTTTCCAGTTTTGGGCCCCATACTTCAAGAAAGTTATGCACAGGTTGGAAAAAGGGTAGTGAAGAGCAACAATAAATATTAGAGCCTTGGGCACATGACTAATGAGGAAAAGTTGAATGGGTAATTTAGTCTGTAGAAGAGAAGGCTGTGGGAGTGGGGGGGGGGAGGGTTGAAAACAGTCTTCAAATACCTGAAGGGCAATTCTAGAGAGGAAAGAAATAGGGGATAGGACTATGAGCAGTAGACTAAAGATACAATGGAGGAAATTTAAGTCGGAGATTAGGAAGAACTTTCTGATTATGAGGGAGTTGCAACAAGCTACCAAGAGAATTTATGGAACCTCCATCCCTGGAAATTTTCAAGAGCGGTTTGGAGAGACACTTGGCCAGTTTGACGTAGTCAAGGATGATCCTCTCTTTAGCAGGGGACTGGATTAGAAGTCCCTTCCACCTCTACTTTCCTATGATCCTAGCTGTGTTAAATTGAGCTCTTTACACACAAATTGAGCTTTGCATACATTTGATGGGCTGGCAATAGTTGGCAACCATTCAGATACTGTACCAATGAGCACCATAGAAAAAGACACTAGGTAGTTAATAATTCTGCCTTCCAAGTAGGATTTGAAGCATGTAAAATAAATAAAGCTTTGGTTCATATTAAATAATGAAAAAGATCAAATGTGTTAAGGAATTGCTCACTAAATAAGTGCTATCCATGATGAATGAAGTGTATTCCTATTTTTCCAAATGTTCCATATTTTTTCCATGTGGAAAAATGAAATGGAAAAGACCCACTATTTTCCCATAATTTTCCTTATGGTATAATATTGTCTTATCCTATTATCAAAACTACTATATCGAAAATATAGTAGTACATGTTCACAAAAAGCCTAATTAAACTTTCCCAAGTAACCCTTAATCTGGACACTTCCCAAATTTTTCTGTGCTTGACTTTTCAACCTTAATAACAGTTTGTTAAAACAGTTCTTTATGTGGAATGGTAAATAGCTACTTCATAGCATTGGGCTCAGAAGGTACTCAAGAGCATGTAGCAGATATCCTCTAACCAATAAAGCTTATTGCTTTTGTACAGTGACAGTGGCTTCTTCTGGTTCTTTACATCACTACTTAACTGGGGCAAGTCTATGCTAACCATAGTGCAAAATAGAATATATTTTACAAATTGCTGATAACAATGTTTCTTATGGTGAATGATTTTTTTTCCACCTGAATGAACTTTAAACTATGTTGAAGATTACAGATCATCAGTTGGGGTAAAACAAATTGAATGGCACTACTGATGTCAGGAGAGTAATCTGCAATGGAACTTCAGGATATTAGAAAATTTTTTTCTAAGGTAGAGGATATTGTCATCCACCTTTTCTATGTCTTGTCCGTCTTGATTCTAGGATGCAGGAAATATCTCTTCCTCGTATGTATGATCAGCACATAGTACAAAAAGGCTCTGATCTTTGTTGGAGCCTCTTGGCCATATATAATTGATAATATCTGAACCCCCAGATTTTCTCTTATACTCCACTGTGCTTGCAATATGGAAAAGGTTAATAAAAATGTACAAAAGGACATAGACTCCCATATTATTATTCTTTACAGAATATTTTAATTACCATTTCCCTAGTTTTAGTAATGTTATAATGCTTTTACTCAATGTGCTGTAATCCAAAATAGATGTACCTAACTCTCTGCTAAGAATATACCAAACTTTCTCTGAATTAAACAGATGCTAGTCATAGGTGGACTTTGCAATGTTTCATTACTCTTGCAAAGCCTACTGTTTTGAATTGGATTTAAAGTGTTCCTTCCCAGCAGCATGGGCAAAATGTACATGAAGCACAGTACAGTCAAGTGAAAATCATAGAAATTTCACATAAACTGGAAAGCATCTATAGATTGACCATATATCCTGGTTAGTTTGGGACAGTCCAAGATTTCATAAGCTGGTCCCAGTTGTTGGTAAAAATTGAAACAAAAAGCCCAAAAAATCCTGGAATCACAGGGATGCTGGTCACCTCTGGTTTGGAGGCAGAGCAGCATGATGTGCCAGGTAGGCTCCTACCTGCCTACCTGGTGCACCATGCCACTCTGCCTCTCCACCAACCTGCACCCCGTACCTCTGCCTGCCTCTGACTCCAACAACACCTCTGACTTGGGAGGGGGGCAGTGTCCTAGATTTCCTTTAAAATAATATGGTCACCATCTACTATCTTTTCAGGTAAGAAATGCAAAACATAATAAAATAACATATAGAGGTCTGAGAATGTGAATTTTTAAGGAATATCATAGACACAAAATGAGGTAAGAATTTATAATACAATTAATATTTGATATAGAAAATTTAATGAACAGCTGATGCTCCTTAAGTTCCAGGGCCTTACGGTTATAATTCCATTATTTTTTATGTGTAGCAATAAAGATTCGGACAGAAGGAAAGTCAGTGCAAAATATGCACTGAAGCCTGAGGTAATTTATACCATTAAAGCACAGTTGTGATAGATAGTTAAGTACAATACTATGCACACCATTTATGGTAAATATATTACATTGTTGCAAAAAGGCAAGCTAATCTGGCAATACAACTAGAAGAGGTAAGGGTTTTCATATAGAGAAACCCAAAAGATTACTCTGGTTACCTGTATATGTTGCTAATGTGTCTAATAAATTACCCAAAAGTGCTTTTCAATAGCACAGAAAAGACAGACATGTCACATGATGTCTCATTTCCCTATCTATATAACAACAGCAGTTGACATGCATAATGAAGCATTCTTGAAAAGATTTTAGAGTGTTGTTGTTTAGCTTTCTTCTCCTTTCAGTGTTAAAGCAGCTTTAAATTCAGAAGAAAAATGCACAGGTTATAGATTTCCCTGACAAAAATGAGTGTTACGACTGAATTAGAAAAAGTGGTGGGGGAACATCAATATGCAATATCAAAGTGGGAGGTGAGCCGTTAAGAGGATCCATCGTCCGTTTCTTCGTTCGTTATGAGACCTGTCTAGGAAAGATGATGTGGCTCAAGATAAGGTGGTGGCAAGAGCATTTGAGGGTTCTAGCAAGCCAGGGAAATGAGAGGTTTACAGAATAAGAGTAGATTCTGAAGAGGATCAAGGTTCATTATGCTCTTTGGAAAGCAGCATGTGGTATAAGCAACAGATCAGATTATTAAGGCCAAAGGACCTAGTTTCTCCCTTGTCTAGACCCTGCAAAAGGGGAAGTGACTGAACTCTCCATGCCCCAGCTGTGCCACCTGGAGTTGGTGAGCAGTAAGATCATAACACTGTGACTAAGGGGAGAGGGAAGCCCCAGAGGAGTGATTATTTCTATTGTTTAGTATTTCCTGTTGGACTCTTGTTGTTTCTGGAAGAGGGGACGTTTGCTTTGGCTGGAGGGTGAAACGAATGTTCCCAAACTAATTATCCTACCACTGGAGGACTGTGAACCACTGTGGGAATTACAAGACCACCCTTACACAGAGCTCTGGCCTGCTTAGGCAATAGCAGTCAGCCTCTGTAACATTTAGCACAGAAAACGGTTAGACTTGATATTCTTCCAGTCAGATAAGGAAAAACCTCCCCAAATCCAGGTCTCCAGTTGCAGAACTACACTGTGAGGTAAGCTTCCTTCTAGAATGAAACCCCTATGGAACATATTCCCTGGCCAGAGTTTCAAAGGGTGGGGTGCCAGCTTCCCTAAAAAATTCTCCAAAGCAAGCAGGTGGCCCAGAGCCAGATACACACACATCTAATCTTGAGTGGCAGATGATAAATTAATACCCTTTTACGTCAGGAGGGGACCAGCTACTGCAACAAGCTGTTGCTGGTATGCCTATAAAAAATACAGCAGTCACCACATGGAGCTGTTTTTTCTCCTCCCTCTGGGCAACAGTACAAGCAGTTAGAACCGTAAATATAGCATAATTACCATGTTTCTGCTGAGAACCCACTGACAACAGTCCTACAGGAAAAATGTCGGGCATGGATCTGAGAAGAATTCTGGCCCATTCCAAACAGGCCTAAATTCAAAACCTTGCAAGGCTAGGCTAAAGAAGCTGAATCATACAGACCACAAAAATACCTTATCTCCACCAGTAGTCTCAGAGGCTTTGATCTTGATCCTCCTCTCATTGACTTCACTGATGTAGGAAGGGAGCCAGAGGGGCTAGATTGAACAACTGGTTATCTCCAGCAGATGGCAGCTTGCAAATATCTGGTCTCTACTGGTTTCAAATTGGGGTGCCCAAAGTAAGAATCATGTGTAAAGACATAAATCAATGCACTCTGATTTTCAGGACTGGTTACAATGTTTAACAACCCTGAAAATCCAATCTCATATTTACATTCCCTAATGTATATACCAAGCTTAGTGTAGTGAGAAAACTGAGCACCCAGGGCTGGCAGGCAGGGGCAAC
>NW_017729033.1:40835566-40849137 GCF_001723915.1 Gavialis gangeticus
GATTGAACAACTGGTTATCTCCAGCAGATGGCAGCTTGCAAATATCTGGTCTCTACTGGTTTCAAATTGGGGTGCCCAAAGTAAGAATCATGTGTAAAGACATAAATCAATGCACTCTGATTTTCAGGACTGGTTACAATGTTTAACAACCCTGAAAATCCAATCTCATATTTACATTCCCTAATGTATATACCAAGCTTAGTGTAGTGAGAAAACTGAGCACCCAGGGCTGGCAGGCGGGGGCAACTCCCAGAGAAGGGGGAAGCACCGTTCCATTTGCCTCAATCAGTGCTTGGCACCCAGGACAAAGCCCACAGCGGCAGCCCCGCTCTCACCCCATGCACAGATCCAGGGGGTATATGCTCCCCCATGCTTGCCTGGAAGTGCAAGCCATGGCGGAAGCCACCCTTCCCCCATCCCTGCGCCCCCCAAAATGAGCTGCTCAGGGCTCCATCCTACGCCCTGCCCCAGCTGGGCAGCACTTGTTGGCACCCCTTCGCTTCAGTGCCCAGGGTGGTCGCCCCACTCACCCCTGTCTTGCTATGGCACTGGCCCCAGTTTCCCTCCTGATGCACTTTATGGTGTGGCCCTGCACTGCCCAGCTCCCCTGGGTGGACAATGGCTATGTAAGTCTTCCCCTGATGCTGGAAAGGCTCCTAGTGGGGCAGAGAGGGGATGGGAGCACTGCCAGAATCCCTACCACTGGGAGTCTTTGCAGCAGTGGGGGAGCTCTATGCTGTCTATGCCAGGCCACAGGAGTTGGATAGCTCAGCATCACAGCAAGCACAGTATTTGGAGGGGAGGGGAGACCCATTCTACTTGCTCCCCTCGCCTTCCATCTGCTAGATACACTCCTTGGTGCTGCACCGTGCTGCACTGCTCCTGTGCCCTGAGACAGGCAGCACAAGGCTTTCCCCTGCAGTGCAAAGACTCCCAGCAGGGGGATCCTGGTGCCCCCTCCTAGTTGGTGCCTGGTGTGGGTGCCCTGCTCAGTCTTCCCCAGTTATACTACTTGGTTTCTGATTCTGCTGTACAAAAGTGGTGCTCCACTAACCATGCAGATGTAATTAAACACCTCTGTGACAGCTCCAGAGTACCACTTTCCTTATGTGATTTAATGAGTCATGCAGTCTTTGTACAGGCACGTCCCAGTATCAGTATAACAACAGAGTAATACAATCTGTAGTAGATTCCCTAGTAACATGAAAGATACATGTTTCTTGACAAAGCACCTCTGACAGTATAATGTGAGAGTGGCAACAGTCCATGAATAACAGACCCCTAATTCCTAATTTAATTTAATAATAAATAAGAAAAGAATTTAACTAAGAAATCCAAGATTCAGTTTTGCTAGGGTCTGACCAGACCACACTCAGCTGTCAAACTGGTAGTCTTTTTGAGGCTGACATCTTTTTCTCCAGCTTTTATTTAAAGAAAAAAAAGTCTCCAGAACTTGCAATGATGAAGAAATTTATGAAATATGAATTGGGTACAAACAAATACAGAAAACTCTTCCCGAGTCTGCAAGCAGCTTGAATAATACCTTTGAACTGCCTTAGTTTGCCCCTCTGGAGCTTTAACTGTGATGTACCATGCTTATTGAATTGTTAGTATCTCTTCAAATAGATTTTGAGTTCTCCAGAGGCTCTCACTATTGCCTGTTATAGAAGCAACCAGAACTCTGCCAAAATAGTTATTTAAGTATGTGAGTCCAGGCATTTTATATTGTATAGGCCAGTTATTGTGTAAATTAAGGTCTACTGTATAAGTTGCATTGTATAAGTTGGGGTCTATATGATTATTTGGACCCCACCATACCCATGGAGTGTGTTCATATGAAACAAATTGTAAAACTGCAAAAGAAAAAAGTGTCTCTGGACATCTAAGCAAGGAACAGAGAAAGGTAATTGTATGTGATCTGCAACATCCACAAATGCACAGTGCTTAGGAGAATACTACCACTTTATTTTAACTCCACCCTTTCCCCTTTTGCTATTCTTCCAATAGGTATTCCAGAAAGTGGGCTCAGATCCTCCCCTTCCTCATCTTCTGTCCCCCCCATAACATTCCCCAAGAAGATTCAGGAACCTAGTGCCTTCCCATTCCTCTCCCAGCTGCTTGGAAGAGTAGCAGACCTGTCAGAGTCTGGCAGTGGGCAAGGGGCAAGCACCTTTTTTCTCTGGCTCTTCTACCAGGCAGATATCACTGCTTCAGGGGCATTTATGTTTATCTGAAAGCAGCAGGAATTTTTATTGCTTAGGCCCTTGTTATGCATTAATTATAGGTGGCTTCTGGAGCTCTTAATGCCTGGATTGTCCACATCTGAAACTAGTTTCAAGCACACCTTAGGCAGCTTAAAGTTATGCTATGCTGGGACAGGTTTCTCTTTAATCCGTATTACCCAGCTCCTGTTCCATTAATGCATGGTCATTCCCCAAAGATGAGCCACCCAAGTTGAAGTCCTCCAGCATCCCATGATGCAGTGTCCCCTCTCCACCCTCCTATTCTGTGTGGACAAAGTTTCCACCCCCTGAATCTACTGCCCAGGGAGCAGTTCCAGCACCAAGCCAACCCCCCCTCCCACCTCTGAGGGTGTAACCTTCCCACCCCCAGGGGTGCAACCCCGTGCAAACAGGCTACAGAGCACATATCAGCTAGCCAGGTTTCAGGGCATGGACAAGACCTGGAGTGGTGTCTAGGAGGAGTAGAGGGAAACAAGGTAGGCCAGATTGGGTCCCCATGAGCTAGGGTTTCCTTCCTGGTGCAGAGCCGGTAGCTTTCCAAAAAGTGCCTTCTCTCACCTATTCCATCTCCCAGGCACTCCAGGAAATACAACCAGAACCCCTGACACACCAATCCCAAACCCTGGTTTATTAAAGCAGGAGATTTCCTTTAATTTATTTCCTCTTTATTTCTCTTTACATTCTTTTTTTGTTTGCTGCTTTTTATTTTATCCTTCAGTGCCTGACTTCCTCCATTTCACCACCCTTCCCCCACCCACATTTCCTTTCCATTTCTCATTTCATTACCTACCCCCATCCCATTAACTCTCTGCCACCCAACTTCATGACCCTCCCCCCCAAAACACATCTCTCACACACCCCAACCTACAGCAGGGATAGAAGCCAGTCCTGGGTCACCAGCCCCATAGTGGCACCTCACTGCTGTAGCTCCTAATCAGGTCCTTGCTCACCAGCCCTATACTGGCAAATCACAGCTGTGCAGGTGGGGGTCAATCAAGGTAGCATTAACACCAATCAACATTTGAACATCTTAAACCGAAACATGTAACAAGACCCTTATATTTTTTTAAACAAGGACTTAAACATCATCAGATGACCCTGAGATCTAGGGTGTAGACATGGCACTGTGTCCGTGGAACTAGAGTGGGTCCTGCTAAAAAGTGTTTTCAAGCTCCATTGAGGGGGAGACTATTTTGTAGGGCTCAGCAGGGAGTACATTGAAGGTCAGCACAATCTAGCAGGACTGTGGGAAGGGGCAGCACCTCATTTTAGTATCCCAAGCAAAAAGAGTTTGGAAAAATACCACTACTTTTGTTTTCCCAGTCTGAATCCATATATCACAGATTAGCAGGCACCATGCAAATATGACGAAGGCTACAAACAGTACTTCACAGCAATTTCTGTACTGTCTCCAGTTGACAGCTGTTTATGTCAAAGACCAGATTCTCAACCAACCTAGTAAAATCCTGTTGAAAAGTTAGAAGTAAGGCCTCTTTGCTACCAATCCACTTCTTAAAACAAGGGGCTAATGATCAAAGAACTGCCAATTAAAACCACTTATATATTGCAGGCAACTAGAAGTGAAATCATCTAGCTAACTGTCTGGAAAGCCCCTGATCCCTTGTGAAGTGGCCCAATAATCATACAAAAAGGTACCTTTTCCTGAGCTGCTTCAGTGAAAGAGATGTAATTTTAGCCTTGTTTAGCCCATAGTCCCCTGTTATATTCTCTTGTGAAAATACTTTATGTGTGCAAATTATATAAAAATGAATGCAACAGTCTAAATTAATGGTAAGATTTTGAAAATTTACCTGAAGAGAACATTTGCTGATGGAAATGGTTCATTAATATATTTCCTATTTGCCTTTAGGAACTTGTTTCATTTTTAGAAAAATGAACACTGGAACTTGATTTTTAAAATGTGTGGACAAAAAAAAGCTATGTGGATTTATCTCTTGTGTGAATGAAATTGCCACCTATCTTATCTAAATGAAAAATGTTACGTATACAAATAACAATATCTACCTCAGACATAAAACTGCTCTAAGCTTCAGACTTTCTATATTGCAAAATAGTGTTTTTAGTATCATCATAGCTAAAAATATGTCTATGAGGGAGGGAAATGGTTTGGTTGTAGAGTCCAAAAAGGAGGCACTTTTCACCTGGTACACAGGACTCTAACTCAGTTTAAAGTATCACCATACTCAATACAGACAGTTTAGCCCCATGTTGTCGAACCTTAGAAAATTTTCTTTGGATAAGACTCAAAAATTGTCAGAAGTTCAAGCTTTATCAAGGTGGTCTTCTCCCTAGTCCCTTCCATCCTACCACAGCCAAATTGTTTTTTCTTCCTCCAAATTTGATTTGTCCAAGCCACTAAACATTTAATATCACTTTTTTACCTACAGTAGGACTAGTGCTGGCTCTTTTGTGCTCCAAAAGGGTTCTGTAAGTTGCAAGAGCGCTATCCATTTTTATGACCTTGAACCTTGACATGTCAAATTCCTCTACTTTCCCATGGCTTCTACAGCTATATTCTGATGGATAGGACCAATGAAATACAATCTCATGGTTATGAAAACACATTATGGTAATGGTTGGGTTAATTCTCTTTGAAGTTGGTGGGTATAACAGCTGCCTTTCATTCAGGATAAGTGTAGAAAGAAACTGAGATTCTTTATGGAATTGACTAGCTGAAACATTAGGATCACCACCCAGAATACAGGCACATGGCAAGGCTAGATTAGAAGATGAACCATGTAGCCCAAGAAATTTTCCTTGAAGACTTATATACCAAACACAGAAGGCTAAGGCTTTTATTGGTGGAGCTCTGGGTGAGAGATGCAAAAACAATCCAGAAATACAGCCACAGAAGCACTGGAAAGGAGCTTGGAATTGTGAGCAAAGACCATGTTTCCTGTGGCTTGTTTCTTGTTGTGGTCAGAAAATAGAGCCTTATGTGCTTTCTTTGTAAATAGAATTGTATCAAAGAAATACTATACATCAATTTTTCCTCCTAATGGAAATAATCTTCAGGACCATGAAAACTGGCTACCCAGTAAGGTCAAAAAGAGTTAACAGTATAATAAGTAAACTAGAATAACCCCACACAAATACATAATTTGATAATGAAGATGAAAAATGTGATATGACTATATTGGGACATTCACATATGTATGAATATGTGTGTGTGTGTGTGTGTGTGTGTGTGTGTGTGTGTATGTATGTACACATATACATGTATATATGTATGCACTTACATAGCTATATCACTTTTTTATCTTCATTAGCAAATTAATATATAGATATATATGGTATAAGTCCTGGGTATGAAAGTAAACTTCATCCAGCTGGAGGGCTCGGTGGCAACATGTGGCTACTCGTGGCAGGATAACTCCTATATAATGCCACAATGTTGCAACCTCCAGGGTAACATGAAGATAGGGTTCCTCAAAACCCTAGCCACCACTGCTTTGTGGGTACTCCTTGGTTGGAGGAAGGCTAAAGGACATCACCCTGACAAATGTACCCTAACTGAGGAGTAAGACAGTCATCAGCACCTCTAATCTGTTGTTCTCTGGCAGAAGCTACAGTCATCAAGTTCCTGAACATCTGGACTCGGGCTGGCCTTTGGACTCTGTCTTGATGGTCTAAAGAGGGGATGGTAATGTCTATAGCAGCCTTCACTCCTCCATATTCATGCTTAGGCATATGTGCTGAAGGTTGTGGGGTGATGGTTACATAGACTTCTTGCTTGCACACCATGATCCAGAGGATCAATGGTTGCCAGAAAGAAGATATTGTAGATATATATCACTATATATATGAATGCATATTTATTACACATACTTTTTCTTTTAAAAATGTATCACCTCATTGCATACTGGTATCTAAAAATGACCATAAATTCATATCTGCAACTATGACAAAAATGACAAATGAAGAAAGTCTAAATGGATTGCCAGTTAAAGTGGTGTTGAATTAGCTAGCCATTGTTGTTATTCTTTTAAGAGATCTTTCTAGCAAGGACACAAGCCTAGAACAGCTATTCCGGAGTTGCTGTTGTATTTCAGATTCACACCCTCACTATTTTATACTAGCTTCACAGTACAAAGAAATCTTAAGTGGAAAAAAGATTCAGTTTTATATAAAAATATCTTTAAAGGGTACATTTCATTAGGAGAATATATGGGGCCAATGTTAAATCTTGATGAGTCTCTTCTTGACCTTAATAGAGTTACACCACAGATTAATTTGGTGCCTTGTGTCTCAATTCCATTTCAAGCTAACATTTCAGTAGGTAATAAACTTGTACAAGTGACTCTTGCAAAAGAGCACTGAAGCTGAAGATATTAAGATAAATGTGAACATTTCAGATTAGATTTGTAGCAATCCTCAGTGGGAATTTGCTCAGGCCTCTTTCTTTTAATTGACCTGAAGTGTTAACCTTTAATTATTGAGTTATTATTCTGAGTAGAAATTACAGTGGTTATTTTCCCTGTGATTAACTTGGAAATTCATGAAAGACTAGACTAGAAAATGTGTATTTGTCTCTGGATCATATAGAAATAGCTCAGCAAGACTGGGGTATCAAATTATACTTACCTCAGGTCAAATTAAGTCCTTTGGTTCCCTTTATATATGGGAGTAGGTAAGATGCATGACATTAATAAATGGAGAAAATAGAATGATTTTTAAATATTCCTAAGCACCTTAGTGACTTGCACTTGTATTGTTTGATTAAAATATTAGGTCAAAGCTTTAAGTGCCTTTCTTTTATGCTTTGGTAGAGCTCAAGTAATTCTGTAGCCACGTTGGTTCAAGTATTATGCTAAAAGCAAGGATTTTTGTGGGTTATATCTTTTATTGGACTGACTACATGGCTGGGATAAAGTTAGAGAAGCTTTTGAAGGCAAGTCATTCTTCATCAGGTCTATTATACAGGCAGAATTTCCACGTTCAAAATATCCAGCTGCAAGCAAGGTATTTGCCCCTCTAGCCACCTGATTTAAGAAGTAAAATGCAGATACAGGTTTTGAAAACTCACTCCCCAAGTTGAATAATATGGAGAAATAAGTAAAGTGAACATGGCAATAAACTTTGCTCAAGAAATGAGAAGATATTTGCTTTGCTGAAAGCGAAGATTTGCTTCAGCAAAGAAATGATAATGCCAGAAGCTAAATCTTATGACCATTTATGCTGTTCTTCTGCAGCACTAAGTTAGTGCATCTGTTACCACAGACCTACATGGACCTCATGGGGATTCTTGTCTCAACAAAGACTTTAAAAATGGTTCTAAACACATTGTAGCAAATTTTCAATTAGCTGATAGGAAACAAAATAAAGCATGTTCTGTCAAGAGTATCAAAGCTGCCCAGCTGGCTTAAGTTCCTGAACCAGTGTCCACTGAAAACGGCAGAAATATGTCCATCAATATCAGTAAGCTTTGAAGGATGAGGCCCATGGTCAGGGTCTTTTTCTGGGTCCTTCTCTGTGCTGTTTCCAAACAAGAACTGAAGCAAGGACAAAGTCTGATCTGAGTAAAAACTGAACAAGGACATCAGTCTTTGGATCCCTAAACCTACTCCTACTCCCAGTGAAGTTCTGGCTCATGGAGTGGCAACAGGACAAGGTCCAAACTAATGCAAAAGGAGAGGTTCTATGTTACTACAAAACAAAAGCAAGTATTATACTTGATAAAATGCTGCAGTTTTCAGAAAAAAGGAATCTCAATGATAGAACTTACAGTAGTGATACTGCAGTGTTTTGGTTGATTGCTATGGGGACCAAAGAGCTTTAAATGAAGGACTGAGAAGATCTGATAAGATAATGATCAGCTGAATAATGGAAACTAAAACCCTTTTTCCAAGGTTCATCCAAGAAAAAAGCTGAGGTACTGTTCTGAAACAGAACAAAGGAAGCAAAGTGGAGCTATTCAATTGTACAATGCTTTAGAACTGCAGTTTTGTGAATCCTTACAGTAATTTAACACATGTCATGGAGCACTTAGAAATATAATAAAAATCCTGTTTATTACCAGTGTAGCTTTGGGCCAAAGCATTCATGTGAGATTCATCTGATCCTTATAGTTGATGACCTTAGAATTTATCCCCATCAGAAAGAACAAGAAGATTTATTGTTCTAGGGATTTTGTAAGCTCTGCAATACACTTGTGTGGGCAGATTTATATAAATATGGTTGTTTACAAAGGCTTACACTGCAATGTATACCTCAAAGCAGCCCCCTACAGATCAGACCTTCTTTGTATAAGATAGATGTCTGCACTGTCTACACCCCAATTTTACCTCTGTTGCCAAGTTGATTACTTTTTGGGGGGATCAAAATACATCAAATGGAAAGTGCCAAACAGAAAAACAGGGTATGTGCTGATAAATAACCATATGGTTTCCTCTAAGCAGGTAGAATAGCTGAGACTCTCTGGGTTCATCTACATGTTCATTAATGTGCCATAATTACAGCGCATTAAGTTTAGTACCTGTAATTAAAGGTATTACCTTAATACACTGTAATCAGCGCTACTGTGCATTAGCCACAACACATGCTTTTTTGATGATGCTAATGCACAGTAAACTGATTCTGTTACACTTTAGCACATTAGCATGCCACACTAATGTGCAATAGAATTACTGGAAAATGGAATGTGTCGGCACACAGGGGACACATCCAAACGAGCGAGCACATGCCTGTTGCAGCATTTCAAAGCAGTTTGAGACACTGTAGGAGGCATGCTACAGATTTAAAAAATGTTCCTTGTGCTGCATATTTGCAGCGCTGACTCTAAATTTGATTCAAAAGAAAACACCCTGGAAAAAAGCAGCACAGGGTGTGCACCTGGGGCATGACCAGAGGTAACCAGAGGCTGGGTCCTCCAAGGAGATGCTGTATCACCCAGGCAGAGTGTCTCTATGTCTGCTGCATGCCCCTGCAGCTCCAGCACGCTGCGTCAGTGTGCTGGAGCAAATAGAAGCAGGGCAATGCTGGCAGCAGCAGTTTGGACCCTGGCTCTGTGCCTGGTAAACAGGGACATGGGAGTAGGGGGACTGGGGGTGGGTAGGACTGTGTGGGTGGGGGGTACTATGGGGTTTCTGAGGAGGTTGTGGGTGTGGGCGGTTGAGGGAGGCCACATGCTCTCCCCTCCCCCCTGCACCCCTCTGTGGTGCACAACTCCTGGCACTGGCAGCCTCAGCCAGCTGAGTCATCAGGGCGCTTACGGCCTGAGACCCAGGGGCTGCACAGTGTGAATGGAGCTGGCCCAGCCTGCTGGCACGCACCTTCAGACAAGACCAGGACAGCTCCTGCTGCCACCTGGTGCTCCCGGCACTGTGCACAGGAGTCACACACTATCAGGCCGAGTCAGCTCCATTTACCACATGCAGCCCTTGGGTCTCAGGTGGCACCATGCCACCAAGGGGCTGTACCTGTAGTGGGCCTGAGTGCCCCAATGGCCTGGCTGGCTGCTGCTGCCAGCACCAGGGGCTGTGTGACTCAGAAGGGTGGAGGGTGGGCACATGGCAGCCTCCTCTCAACCCTCACCCCACAAACTCCACACACCCACCCACACATCTACAAATGTCATATCCCCCCACACCCACACCTCCCCACACACTCCACACAGCTACCCAAGAAGCCTACCCCTCACCCCTTCCCCCCCATTCCCACAAACCCTCACCTCCCCGCCACGTCACACACCTTGCATGCCCAGCTGCCAAACAGGATGGGACCTGCTGCTGGGAGCTGTGACTGTAGGGACAGTAGTCCTCACATCCTGGTTAGCAAAGGGGGCAGAGGGAGCTCTGATTTTTCTATGAACCCCACCCCCCAAAAGCAAACACCGAAGTATATAGATATTTAGAATTTATTTTATTATGATGGTAGGGGCACTGGTAGGCTTCCAAAATGCTTAAAAATTGTAACTATATCAATGAAACATTGCCTGACTGATATATTAGTGGCATTTCATTTTAATCAAGGAAAAACATGGATTTTTGGCTATTTTAATTAGTGAATTTGGGATTTTTTAATCAGAGAATTTGCAATTTTCAAACAGGGAACACCAGGATTCCTGCCAGTGAGAGTGAGGCAAGTGGCAGGACCCAGGTGGCACCAGGGAGCCAACGGAGGGGAAGATGAGGTGGCTGACCTCCTGGCCATTTGGGGCCAGAAGGACATGCTTTGACGGTTTAAAGCAGGTCACCACAATAAGCACATCTTCCATGGCAATATCTGCCCAGTGGCAGGGCAGAGGCACACATGGCTGCAGTGCTGCATGAAGGCCAACTGTACAGCCATGGCCCACTGGCAGCTAGACCAGAGGTGGAGGTGGTTCTGCTGCAGTACTTGTACCAGATCCTAGGTGGCCGTGCAGTCCCTATCCAGGTCTGGCAGGTGTCCAGACATGGGGCCACAGATCCAAGAGGGCAGATGCTGTTGCAGGTGGCAGTAGGTCACAGCCAGGCAGCAGCCCCCACTGTCAAACTGCTGTAGTGGGTAGAGGGTGTAGGGGCCACTCTAGGTGAGGGCTGCTGCAGCAGTCCAGCTGGTACAGGGGCCTAGTGTCCCATATATCAAATGGCTAGGCCTCAGAACCACCTGAGGGCAAGTAGCCCTGAACTGCTCACTGGGGCTGCTTTTTATACCGCTGGGGCCAGCACCTATGCCTCCAGCTCCCCCTGGCTGAAGATCCAAGATCAGCTGGGCCAGGTCAGTTTGCCCCAAGTGGCACAATTTGTCCCCACACCAAAGTGCATGTTCAGGCACGTGTGATGAGGTACAAATCTCTGGCACAAATTTGTGCCGCTGCTATTTGAACTGCTGCAAGTGCACTTTCCTTCATGTGTGGATGCAGCGAGGGAGTCCACATTTCCTAGAGAGCTCCAAATCTCCTATCTGTGAAAAAAAATGGCAGCAAATTTGGAATCTAATTTTATGCTGTTTGTGTACCACTAGTCCTCTTTCCTTGATTTTTTCTGCCAAATTTTGGTTGCAAAGGGACAGATCCTTCAGCAATACGAGAATCCTTGGGAGAGGGACCTGGAAAAAATAAATCTTAACTGACTTCCCTCATAGAATCTTCTCCAAATTCTCCTGTTGTGGTAGCTCCACCCCCTTCATTCCATTATGATTAGGGTGACCAGATGTCCCAAACTGGCTGGTGCAGTTCTGGACCTCAGAGGCCAGTCCTGGCCAGTCAGTGAAAGTTAAAAGAAGCTATGGCTGTGTGAAGCTTTGGTCGCTGATTCAATTCAGCGGAGATTCAGCCTGATTTGGCAGCCAAATCTCTGAATCTGAATCGAATCAAGAGACCCTTTAATCTCTCCGAATCGAATTGGTACCCTCTGAATTGATTTGGAGAGATTCGATGATTCGGACATAGACACAGCTTTAAATGTTTTTTCTACATACATGAAAGTACCAGGCAGCTTGTGAACTCTAAGATGGTGGGGAGGATGGAGCATTCCACAGGAGCATGGGGGCGTGGGTCTCCAGCATGCGTGGCAGTGGACCCGGAAGTGGACCAGAAGCACTTCTAGTCTACTTCTGGGTCCACCACAGAGTGTTGGGGGGGACACCCCTCACCCCCCAGCTCAGCATCTGGTGCCTCCTGGGTCTGGGGGGGCACCCAGGGTCCCCCTGCAGCTGATCGCCAAGCCAGGGCAGGGTGGGGAGGGGTCCCCTGTACACTCAGCGGTGGACCTGGGAGTGGACCAGAAGTCCACTGCTGAGCATGCAAGGAGCCCCGTGCACTCCTGTGGGATGCTTCATCCACCCCAGCATCTCAGTGCTCACGAGCCACTCCTGGTACCTCGAGGTATATAGAAAAAACATCTAAAGCTGTGTCTATGGCTGAATTGCTAATTCTCCAAATCAGAATCAAATCTTCGGATTCTAATTCAGCTGAATCAAATTGGGACAGTGATCTGAATCAACTAATCGAATCACTGTCCCCAAATCAGACCAAATCCAAATCAAATACGGCCCACTTTGCACACTCCTAAAATAAACATCCTGGATGCGGGGAAGGACCTGTAAAATAAGAGGCCATTGCAGACTGCAACATTGCCCGTTATCACCAACTGTTACTTCACAGGTGATTAGCCCCCTGGAAGTAAAGAACAAGGGGTAATTAATGGGCCATTAACTCCCTGCAGGTGTCTAAAAATTGTGCCAAAAGAATTTCAGCATCAACCCAGAGTCATGGAAGCAAATTGTTTGTGACCAACCACCCACACAACCTAGCTTCCACCCCCATCCTCTCTCTTTCCTCTCCTTTTTCCTCTCTTTCTCCCTTTCTCTTTTACCCCTCCCTTTTTCTTTCCCACTTCCTTTCTCTGCCCCCCCCCACTGGATGTGGTCATGTTTGCTTGTGAAGGACAAGCAACACAGCTTCCTCCAGACTGAGAAGAGGAGGGGTGGGAGGTAGACAGGGCAATATCCTTGATTTCATATTGCCCATATGGTTGCCTTAATTATGACTCATTGGATAAGAAGCAGGAGTTTAGGATCTCAAAATCTGCCTCTTCTTTATTTCATGACCTGTCCACAGAGATACCTGTCATAACAATCTACACACCTCCAGTGGAGAAAAATAAGGCACGCACCACTGAAACATCTTTGCAGGGCACTCTGCAGTGTAAATCAGATTATACAACATTGCTATGTGAAACTGAGCAGCAGATCAGGTGCAGGCTTTTCGGCTCTTTCTTGTCTCACCTCATGTGCATCTACAACTTGTGAACTTACAAGCTTCTCTATTAGTAGTGGAAACATAGTATGCAGTGAAAGTAATGAAAAGCAGCATGCTGGATGCATCTGAGTCCAGTCTATTGATGTAGGTACCTTTCTTTCTACCCTCTATAACTATAATGGCAAAGCATCTTTCTTGTGTTGAAAGATAGAAATAATAATTCCTTGTGGAAGTGTGTTCCACAGACCTGGTCCAGCTTTTGAGATAATTCTGTCTGCCGCACTTCCTAAGTTACACATATAAACAACACTTTTCTTGATCCCAGTATTGGAAATATACTGCTTGAATCCTCTGTAGACTTGGATTTATAGGGCACTATCTAACCCAAATCTCATTATCTTAAAAGTGAATCCCAGATGCTAAAAATATTATCTGGAGAAAAGGCACTTCCAGAAGTTTGCTTTTACTATAAAGATAAGTGGGAATTAACAAAATAAGGGGACATTTTGATTAATTAAGTAGAAATCTGTTACAAGCAATCTGGTTCCAGGCAAGGGAAAATCACCAATTCTACAAGTAGGACCGAGTCTACAAAATAAGCACAAGTCAGCAGACCGACAGCA
>NW_017729033.1:40854137-40880207 GCF_001723915.1 Gavialis gangeticus
ACCAATTCTACAAGTAGGACCGAGTCTACAAAATAAGCACAAGTCAGCAGACTGACAGCAGTGGTGACAGAGTGCATATGAGACAAACAGTGAGGGGTCCATTAAAAAGGTATGAAATGTAATTATTTTATTTCACAAATGTGAACAGTATTACACTTGTCTGTGCTGTATTAATTGGGACATCTGCCACTTCAATTTCAAGATTCTTTTATATATTTTCTCTCTCCTCTCATAAATTTCATTACTATCTATAAACACGTATTTCTATAACTAGAGCCCTGTGAAGCAAAGGTGCACTATTGTAATGCACATTATAGCCTCTATACCTAGAATTAATGTGCTGCATCCTTCCTGAAAAATGTTATTTTGGTTCTTTTTTCCCATTTATTAGCTTTTAATGCAAAACACATTTTAAGCAGTGCACTGATTGCTGCTACTATTTTAATAAGAGGCTTCCTCAAAAATGTTTTCACTTTAGCTGTGGCTTGATCCAAAGTCTGCTGAAGTCAATGGGAGGTGATGAAAAAAAACTTTGACAAAACATCTTTCCATCAAACATGAAATCAAAACATTCCCTGGGGCCATGATGGTATTGAAAAATTCTGTCAGAAACCTGCCTGAATTCTTGCCTGATAATCTGTATGGCTCTAGCAGGAGCTGAGAGCCTAGGATCCCAGCCGCCTGCACTACCTGGATCCCTGCCTTTGGGTGGAATGCCTGCAAGTGGGCTGTGACTGAGTCAGAATTTTCACCATCCTCAAACCTGTGACAGTCCACCTGGAGACATCAAAACTCAAATAAATAACTTGAACAGGAAATCGTGGGATAAGAAACCATCCACAGATGGGATTGTGTTACGTATAGTCCAAACTAGGGGTTGGAAACAGTGCAATTCTGCATGCAGCCCATGGGGCTGGTCCAAGGGAGCCACTAGCTCCAGCTCACAGGGCTGATCCATGGGCCCAATGTGACTTACAGACCAGCCCTGGACCCAGGGCCAGACTAACCCTTTAGTGGGTTTTAGGCAAACAAACTTGTGGGCCCCAGACTGGTCAAGTCCCCCCTCTCCAACCTGGCACTGCCACCTGTGGGGAGCAGGGCTTGGAGCCACTGCTAGGAAGAAGCTGCTTCAGCAGCAAGACCAGTGGAAGGGAAGGGAAGGGACACGGATGCTGCAGAGGAAAGGACCAGGCCCTTCAGCAGCTCAGGGCCCTAGGCATGCGCCTAGTTTGCCTGTGCGTTAATCTGGCCCTGTCTGCACTCCTTCTCTGGCCCCACAGGCTAGATGAGTTTGATCCCTAGACCCAGCTGCAGGTAGTAAGCAGCTAGGAGTCTGCCTGGATGGAAGGCTGGGAACAGCTGCAGGTGATGAGTGTGGAGCTAGAGAGGGATTTAAGAGGTCCTGAAGCAGAGAAAGGAGAGAAGAGATAGTGTAGTGCCTTTCAAGATAGGGACAAGATGTTCAGGTAAAACAAAAGTTTTGTAAATCTGAGCATGGAGCTGCTTGGCCTCAATAAGAGGGAAGCTGGGTGAGTGACATGCTTACAATATTCCTCATCTAAACCAAGGCTATGGATTCTTGTCCCATTACCTGGATTAGCTTTTATAACCCTTATGTTCCTCAGTGTGTTAACTGTTTTGTCTTTCTCTCTCTTACCCACCTTGCTTCTCCCAGCAGTGCCCTCTCCTTTTTCTTCCCCTTCCGCCCCCCCATCTCCACCCGACAGTCTAATCCTTGTTCTCTATTTAGGAACTCTGATTCCTGTAGTCTTTTCATGTCAACTGATGAAATAGGCCACCACTTAAAAGGCTTATGTATCTCTGACTTGAAATCTACCCTACCCTCACTCTTTCCCAGAGCCTGGATCCCTGTGAGCTAAGCAAAGAGGGTTAATTCAACCTCCAAGTTAACTTCAGATTTCTTTTTCTTCTGAATCAGAATTAAAACTTATCTTTTTAAATCTTCCATGTAACAGAATTACTGTTACCTGTTCCATTCTAATGCAAGTCTTTCTGTAGCCCTCAATGGGCTTTGGATCAGACCTTCATGCATACTACTGTATCCCAGAAGCATATATGTGTACAAAATTCACAACTGAGGGATTGGGGAAATCTGTTTTTTCTTAAACAAATCATTTCTTTGGGACCATAATTGAAGAAGAAGGCAATGCCACTTAGAGAGCAAGCTAGAATTACATGGTGTGTTCAGTGGAAATGTTTACACTTCCCCTTCATAGCATACTCAGGGCATTGATAATATAGCATAGAGTATTCAAATTGCATAAGTGGAAGAGGGTGGGTTATAGAAAAGAACGTGCAAAAGGGTGTGCAGGTATCTGGATCATCTGGTTACCAAGAAACTGAGAAATATCATTATGACACCGAGGACTAAGCCAATCCTAAGAAATAATTTCAAGTATAGAAGGGTTAATATCTACTGAACCAAGGGAAAGATCTTGATCCTCCCTCATTTTGGCAGCATAATTTTGTCAAAGAACCCTCCACAGTCACAAGAGTGCCCTGCAGCACATTCTTTTTGCAGTTCTTAAGGAAAGCTAAGCCATCAGTGCTTAGCCTCTTCTAACTTGCTAATGTACAGGATGGGAGAGAACAAGCTGAACTTCGGTGCGCCAGCAGGCCAAACTTGCATGCAGCCTTTGCTCTTTGGAAGTGCGTCTCACTACAGGAAGGACAAGCTGAGAAAGCAGTAGTAGAATCCCAGAAGAGATTGTACCTTGGGATAGTCCATCACAGCACTCCTGCTGTACCATCACGCTTATAGAAGGATGCTTCAATAGTTTATTTTCAATCCTAAGTAACTTTCTTTACTTGCTGAAATGTTTCTTTCTGCTTATCTGGACTTCTCCATGAATTCCTCCACCACATAAGATTTGCTTTATTATTATTATTTTTTTCTATTTTGCTTTTAATAATCCCAAAGTGACTATTACCATGGCACCTTGCATTCTTTCATCCTAAACTGCCCACTGCATTCCTGATAAAACTGGATATTCTTATGACTGGAATGCTAGAATATAATTACAAACCCAGGAAATTATCCAAAACATTCTTGTGACCTTTATATTAGTGTTCAGAAAACCCCCTTTGACACCTAGTAACAGAAGCCTTTGCCTATAGCAGAAATCCCTCAGCAGGTCCTCACTAAATTTGTTGCTGTCCTGAAATTTCTTCATTAAATTAATAGAAGGAGAAGCAGAATGTCTTCCCAGTCACCTCCAAAATGAGGTAAAACTTAGGAGCTCACATGACTGGGTCCCCAGTGCTGCATTTTGCTTAGTGCTGAGTTTTAAGCCACTCTACTATTCTGACTCAAGCTGTTTTGCTCCTGACTAAAGTTGTTGCTGTAGCCATGATGGTCCAGGAAAATTTCAAGAAGCAAAATTTGTTTGGTAACTTTTTATTGGACCAACTTTTATAGTTTGGAGAGATGTTAGATGGTAGACCAGCATTGGGGCATAAAATATGCCTGAAAGCATGTTTTTGCATAGAACAGTTTCCTTAGGAATGTTCTGCCATCTGGGGTAGGGCTGCCAGAAAGCAGTACATCCTGGATCAGCCTTTTCACCCCAGGAATACACTGTGTCATTGGAGGGGCATCTGGAGCCAGCTACACTGACTTTACATTGTCCATTATCTGTTGACAGGTGTTGTCTGTCAATCCTCAGCTGCCCTCTTTGGCAGCTCTTCACCCTGTTCTGCTGCTGCAATACAGCCAGGGCCCGACCCAGTATAAGCAAGTGTGATTGCTGCCATCTAGGCTAACATGCCCAAACTGTTGGGTTAGGGACTGAAATTGTACACAAACCAGTAAAAGTGATTGGAAACAGGTCTAAACCTGTAACAGAACAGAAGCTGAGCACATGTAAACTGGTTTCTAAATGGCAGAACCTGGTCTAAGATGGACCTGGATCAATGTAATATCAGATACGCCTGGTTTAGCTTAAATCATAGGTGACTAGTAGGAGGTGTACGGGGGTGCACGTGCCTCCCCTGATGGGGCTGGTGCCCCCCCTGACAGCCGACACTGATGCTGTTGGTAGGTCTGGTGCCCCCCACTGACAGAGCCACTGCCGTCAGCAGCTTCTGTGGGTGCCCCCCCCCGATTCAGGAGGCACCAGTCACTCATGGGTTAAATGGGTCTATCGAACTTCAGTACCATATACACTCCCAAATCAAGTTAGCTCACAGTCTCCCAGCATCCCAGGATGCTTTGCAAGCCCCCATTATCCCTCCCCCCACTCCCACAGCGTGGGTGGACTAGCCTCCACCCCCCACTTGTCTGTTCTGGCTGAGCCAGTTGAACCCTGCTCCTGCAAAGCCTCTGATCCCCAGCCTGGCAGGCAGCAGAGTGGGGGGTAGATGAGGGGGAGAACACAGTTCCTGGCCCCACCACCTGAGGTCTGCACAGTGGGGAGCAGGCCTGTGAAATGGGGGCATCATTGCCACTGCCACTGCTAGGCTCTTGCCTGTGCCTGTCATCAGTGGTGGCAGCTACCCCCACCTGTGCTGACTGGCTTGTGCAGGGAGGGGAGGAACTAGGGCTGGGCCTCGCAGTGGGGGCCCCTGCTCCCCTACCAGTGCACCATGCCCAGTGAAGAACCCATGACCCCTGGGGATCATAGTAGCCAAGATCTCCAGGGTCTGTGAGTTTCGTATACCCCTGAGCCCTAGGGATTGCAGCAGCCACAATCCCTAGGGTCCGGGGAGTTTCATGGCCCCACCCCAAGCCCTAGGGATCATGCCCCCCCCCCACATGAGTGCTCACTGAGAGCACAGTGGGGGGAAGCACCTGCCTGCTGCTGAGAGCTGGCTGCTGGGAGGGCAGTGCTGGGGAGAGGGCTGTTCTGGCCAATGCAGGCACCCTCATTTCCACCCCCTGTGGAAGGGGAAATATCTATTCTGCTCCTTCCCAGCCTAACATAGGGCATTTACAGTAAAGCACAAAACTTAGAGCATTTTTTGGACCTGTGTACTTAGCTTTAGAGACTTAAGTTAAAGAGCCTAACTAGAGCTGTAGGGAAGGCAAAGAAGGTGCCTTGTAACTTAATTGGAAGTGGGTCTCTGAACAAACTAGTTAGAATGCAGAAACTAGAATTATCTGTGGCTTCTGAGGGATCAAAAAGGTTAAGGTAGAATAAAGATACGGCTAAGGTAGAGTAAGGCTAAAAAAGTATCTACACCGTTTTTTAGCAAAGGAATGTAAAGCCATGGAAGCAGTTGAAGTCTCTTTAAATATTTGATCCCTGTGGTATTAGAGATTTTATGATATCTAACAACCCTTAGAACATTGGCAGATCCATTAGGGAGGAACATGAATAGTCAAGTAGTGACTCATATGCTAAAAGAATGATTTTGCTGTTTTTAAATCTATTACTAGCAAGCCAGTAAAGTGATGACAACAGGGAATGATAATCTGGGGCTGGCTGAAGAATCCTGCCAGTGGAATTCTATATCATCTGCAGATGCTGCAGAACGTTATCAGAAAGGTCAGCAAGCAAAGCAATGCAGTCATCAATCCTTGATGTTACAAAAAAGCAACATTTCTCCATTAGGAGACATTAAAGATATCTATTGCAATATTTCCTATATCGTAAAGAACAGAACACATGGTATCAGCTTTAATGACAAAACTTAGAATAAATGCCCCACCAACTTCTTGGCTGTAATTAACAATACCAGAGAAATCATCTTAAATGAAAAATAATCTGAAAAGTTATTATTGTAAAGTAGTGCCAGTATAGACTACAGTGCCTCTACACTAAATATTCTGATAAAGTGAGACAAGGTATACATTTTCCAGAAAGAGTCTAACTAACCAAAGCTCCAAAATGACATTATCCTTTAAAACATTCACAATTTAAAAAATTCAAAATGATGAAAATGATTAGGCACGTGATTTATTCAGTGTCTGTTATAAAATAATCTTGCATCATTATTAATTATTCCACCTCAATTACACAGCCCACACAACCTTCAGTTTTCAAAATGTTATGTATAAATAAAGCACACATGTGCACGCATGCGCGTGTGCACACACAGAAACATGGGCCTCTCAGAAAAAAGAACTGTAAAATCTAATAATTTGTTATACTGTATTTGCAAATATTAAGAGCCAATAACAGCTTGGTGTGAAAGGTAAATTGAGCTGGGTAATAGTAAAGGATGATATAACTACCCCAGATACTGTATCCATGATTTGTGTATGTGTGCATGATCCAAGCACCCTTTAACTTGTGTCTCTTCCTTGGATGGCTTATGATCTCTCCAGGTGTTTTCCAGCTGCTTCCTTTTGCAGTGCACCTTGCTGGGAGATTGACAACTCTACTCAGATCTTTTGAGTGAGACTGAAGGGGTAGTTTAGATTCCATAAACTTTCCATGCTTTAGTACCTCTGAGGCTGAGATATATTCTTCCCCAGGACTGAACTGTCTGAAACACCTAGATAATTTTAAAGATCCTCACAACAAGCTTTATGAAAAATAAGGAGATTGTTTCCTTAACATATATCTATATACTTCTTTAGCCTATACCGATTGTAAACTGAACTAAATGAGACGGTCTTTGCTTGGTTACAGAAAAGTAACTAAAACTTAATCCAGATAGCAAACCTTGCCTCAGATCTTTTTGTCATGGTTTCAGCTCCATGCTGAGAAAAAGAGTACCACTCCCACACCCAACCTTTCTTTTCTTTTTTTTTTTCTTCTCTTTTTCTTTTTTCTTTTTTAGTGGAGTGTACTGGAGTTCATTTTTCATATATGAGAAATGATCCTTTCTTCCCCAAACTAGTATTTTTCCAAGCTGTAATGATTGTTCTCAAGGGTCTGTTTAACCCTTCAAGTAAATTGGTTTCTGTTGGGTTATAGTCGCTGTTTTAGAGGACGACAAGTTTGTCTGGCAGTGTGTAGGTTTTTTTTTTTCTAAAGCTAACATTCTGCTCCTATTCTCCTTTGGTTGTTAAATATTAATTTATTGACAGACCATATCTTTCTGTCGCAGTAAATTGATACTTCCTGTGCCCAGAGAATCCAGCATGGTAGCTAGAAGCTAATGCAGTATAGAACCTTCAAGCATTTTTTTCTATTATTATTATTATTATTCATGTAGGAGTTGTACCTGGCCACATTGTGATAGATGTTTCTGCTTTGTTACCCTCCTGAGAAATTTAAGTGGGTGAGGATTACTTCAGGTGAACCATCAAAAAAGGAGATAGATTAACAAAAGGTAGCAAAGTGATAGCACAAAGGTGGTAATGCTTAGTTATCATTAGTAAAGGCATCCAACACTGTAGGCAGAATGCAAATAGATCAAGAGCTTTCCCAAAGGTTAACCAGGTTCTCTTTTTAACACTGTCCCTCATATCACAAGTTTCATCCACTTCAAGTGCTATCACATCTTGCTTGCTCATTTATCTCTTTTGTAAGCTGTAAATATTTTAGTAGCTTTTGCCTTGTGAATTTGACTCATTTATTACAACAAGCAGTTTTCTGTACCACCCCACTAAAACTAGAACTAGTATGAAAAAAAGAAAGAGGTTCTTCGCCAGGCAAGCATCTAAGCTTCCACACTTCCGCTGTTGCCCCCAAACTAATATGCATACAAAGAGCTCAATTAAATCTGGAAAACCCTCCAAGAAAAATCAAGCTATGGTGAATGGAGCCACAGTGACTTTTTTAAACCTTTCTTTTAAAACTGTTTGTATATGAATAACATTCCATTATTCAATATCTATGTCTATTATTTCATTTTCAACTGGATTAGGAAAATGTGCATGTTTGCATTATCCATTGAAGCTGCGTTTTTAAGCATTGATTGAAAGGTTGTTTTGTTTCACTATAACTTGGAAAGTAGCTCGGTGGTTTTTAGTGAAATGCATACCAATGCATCACTGAGGTGATTCACTCCTCAGTGAATTGCCATCTCCTGCAATTGCACCAGCCTAGACAGCCTTTCTTTTTTTTTGTCTTTCTCCAGCACTGGAAGAATACCCATAACATCCCAATTTAAGACTTAACTAAACCTCACAAGGATGTTGTGGGACTTCATTAGGTAATCTCTGTTCAGTGCTTTGAACGTCTTAATATGCAGAGATCCAGAGCTTTTCTTCTGATCTACTGTAGCTATCTAGGACAGGGAGATCTCATTAGCTCTATCTGGCAACAAAAGAAATAATAGGTCAAGATGGAATTTGTGGATCTGAGTAGTATTCCCATAAGTATTCCCTCAAGTATGCCTTGAGACACTCTTATACTATTCTGTTTTCTTTATTTTATTTCTTTTGTTCATTTCTTTATTCGCTTACTTTTATAATCAAAGTCAGTAAAACAGATTAATATAGATAGATTAATATAGATTACTCAATTGCCAAAAGCTTTCATCCTGAGCTTATTAAAAAGCGAACAAGCAAAGTCTAGGGAAGTGAGCCTCTGACTCTAAAATCTAACTACAGTTCTTTCTCTCAAAACTAGCCTCACACTCATTACTTGACAGACTACCATAAGGCTAGTAAAGCTGCACTGAAGGACCCTGTGTACGACCAGTACTGACAGATGACATTTATTCAACTCGATTTTTCCCCTCCAAAACTCTGGATAAAATCAGTTTTAGTGCAAGTGATACGCACTGGGGAGAATAATGTTTTCAGAATGGTAAGAATGGTTTTACTGCATAACCTAAAAGAGAACGGTTCTCTTATTTCAGAATAAAATAAACAGTTTCTGAATTGTTAATCACAGAACGTATTGAAGATTTCTTTTAATAGAAATGCATTTCTACCATTCTTTCAGTAATCTGCAAAAGCAAGTTAGATTACAAGGCATAAGTCTTGCCACAGTGGAGTGACATTGATTTATATTCAGTCAGCAGTTCAAATGAACTGCATAACCATTCTTATGTTTTAAGTAATAGTTTGGAAAAAAAATGCAAAACAAACAGAGCTATCCTTGATCCTTCATGGTATTTGTCTGATTTAGTTCCAAATGCTTTTAAGTCACTGCTTTTTTCCCTCAGTATCATTAATCCTTTCAGAAGCAGAAAGAAATTTTTTTTTGTTAAAATGATTATTTTTTCTTTACTTTCACTGTTCTAGAAATAAGTATAAATCATCTTGCTTGTTTTACTTAAGTTCTGATCCTGAATTTACCATATATTTTATTACTCCCATGCATTTTAAGATCTACACTTTTAACTCAAATCACATGCTACAAGAGTAGGTATACTGCAGGAATGATGGCCCACGAGTAGATTTATCTTCACCGTATTTCTTGTAAAGAAGCATTCATAGGACAGTTGAGTTGGTTTGACTTAAACTATGCAGTCTCATCTCTACTTGGGGCACACCATTAGCATGCTCTAGCGGGCTTGGGAAATCTGAAACCCGCTGGCTCTTCCTAATTTACCTCTGATGGAATGTGAAAGAAGGCAATGTTTTCTCCAGATGGACATGTGCTCAGATACACTCTGGTAGTCTCTGAGAGAGTATGGAAAGCCATGTACAGTAAATGCTCCGATTTCTGCCCTTGCCTCTGTGACACTGCTGCCATGTGTACCAGAAGGAGGACTCTGGTTGGAGTTACTCATTTCCAACTGTGTGCAACAGCTTTTAGAAGAGGACCTAGCTAATGACAAGCTGGTCATTTCCTTAAGGTGGGAAGAAGGCTCTCTACTGAAGCTCTGGGCTCCCAACATACAACATGTCTTCAAAGGAAGTTCCCGGCTATTTCTATTTCTAGACCAGGGTGGGGAGGAGGGAGAAGGTGAGGGTCCTATTTAGCTTACTGATCTCATTCTCCATGTTTATAGGAATCCTCATGCAAGAAGGGTAATATTTATAACCATAGTGATGGAGGATAGGACTGGTTGCTATGAAGGATTCCTCACCAGACGATTTATTGAGTGGATTTGGTGTTGGTTTCTGAGGGAACTACTTATACTGCTCTCTTGACTGGTTGCTACGGTTCATAGAGAGCAGCAGCTGTTCAGGCAAGAAGGAGGGGGAGCCTCTAACAAAAGGGCCTTGAAAACAGTTAGTCTAAAAAATTGATGAGCTATAGGGGTAGAGATATGTTGGGTGTATTCTTCTGGCAAAGCTGATGAAAGGACGAGAAGGGTTGCCTGTAAACAGTACATATCAGAAGAAGGGAAGAAAGGAGAAAGAGCAGCAAGATTTTGTTCCCTTTTGCCAGTTAAAATTTCTATTAGTAATACCATGTTTTTATGAAACTCACAGTATGATATTATTTTAAAGCTCTTGCTCATTAAAAGTCTGCATCACCAACAGTTTGCACTTACTGATCCAAAACGAACACTTTTTTCAGTGCTAAGAACCAAGAAAGAACTGGGAATCTCCAGAATACTGTGCAGCAACTATTGGCAAATAATAATCTTAAGAATAATCACTTTACAGTATATGAATTAAGACATTTAAGGTTTTCTTGCCTAAAGAAATGATGGCATACATTTTCTCAAAGAAAAATGTAGAAAAATCTATAAAAACAGTTTATATAGTTTTCAAAGAACCAGTTCAACTTCACTGTGTATAATTTTATGCAGTCCTAATTACACTGGTCTTAGGCAATTCTGCTCAAACTGAATGTGAAGTAGAGTTAAAAAGTACTGTTTCTAGGAAGCCACGTTTTCAAAAGGAAAATGGTGTTCCTTTGCCAAATCGTAGTTGGTAAATATAAATTGAACCTGTGAAGGCAACTGTATAATTACATTTTATGTGTAAAGAAAAATAGAGTGTAAATAAAAAATATTTGTCAAACAAAAAGGAAAATTGATTATAAGAGAGAGAATGTAGGTACATATGAGTTCAGATTTACGACTGGTGTCAAGTAGCATAATGGAAATAGTTGTCAGATTAAGCTATGGCCCATAATCTTAAAATATATTAAACCTAATAGGAAAAGATTTTGAAAAGTAGGTAGGGGACTTAGGAGCACAATCTCTTTGACAGACCGAGATCTGCATTCCTAAATCCTTTATGCATTTCCCTTGCAGAAACTAAAGAATAAAGCAAGTCATCCAATCCATTGTGGATTGTTCCATCCCATATATTTTCTAATGTTTGATCTACTGCTTTTGGGATATTTCACTGATGGAATTGCCACAACTTGGGAGGGTATTCCACAACCAAATAGATAAATCTGTTATAGACAGTGCTCCCTGTTAGCCATACAAGCCATCAAGAAGTAAATAAATAGTATGACTATTTTTAGAATAAATTTTACAACACAATATTTGTACTGTACTGAGGTGAACATTTAATGGCAGTTCCTATAGATGTTTTCCAGAACTAAAAAAGGTGTGCATTTGATATACTAAATAAGCTATATGTAAATTAACTGACAAAAAATCATTTTCTGATAGTTAATGTTTAAAATTGAAATATGAATAGCAAGGAATGTTCTAGTTAAAATGTATACTTTTAAATCCATAGAAATTAATAGTTGAATGAATCAAAGATGCATCCACTTCATAATAAATATAGCATTTATGTACTATCCTTTGTTTCCACACCTTCAAATTTACAGCATACATTTCTACTTTTTTTTCTTTATGGTATAACTTCCGTGCAAATGAACAACTTTAACAGTCAGATGTTATTTGTGTTAAGTTTAATTTTCCTAATTCATTAAAAAATGAGGAGTGAATACTGATTTTTTTTACAGAGTTCATCATTCCGGTATACAGTTAAGTCAGTGCTTTGAAAAATAAATCCTTTAAATTGTCTTGAGTATTTTAATTGTTTGTCCTAATTACTTTCAGAATTTAAAAGCAGGGCAAGGGACATAAGAAAATGCATCTGGAAAGTATTAACAAAATTTAAGCTACAAATATTTTCTTGTCTAAAACTATATGGGACATCCCATCTTTATCATGGGTAACTGTCACACTTCTTCCCATTGTGGGGCTGCACTATAATTTACAATAGTTGGTAACTCTACGAGGTATTTTTTCTTTCCATACAGAAATAGTTGGGTGACATTTATACTAAGATTGTGAAGTTCAGCACTCAAGTCACTTTAGGCACAAAATAGAGCAGTCTGACTTTAATGCTTCATTTTTTGTGTATATATTTCATGGACCAGTCTATAGTTGTATGATCTAATTGTATTTCCATAAGGCCATTGTCTTAATGGCATGCAGGACTAAGGTGATGTTAAAGTTTGCATGCTAACTGGTTTTAAAATCAATCTGTGGCTTGTTAACAGCACTGTGCTCTGCCACATCAAAGAAAAGGTTACAAGCCTCCATCTCATGTTTGACCCCTTCATGTCTCTCTTTACATGCTTTGCCTTTTTTCCTACCACCTGTTGTCCCACATCCTTTCACTCTTCGCATCTTTCTCACCACTCTTATAGCTGAGAAGCAAAAATCATGGCACAGATTTTCTAAAGGAACCATGCTTCCCAATGGGGAAATGGTTTTAAAGGCACTTGTAATGAAGGATGGTCTAGCACCCAGCCAGATACATACCAGCCATAGACATAGAAGCACAGCTCAACTCAGAGTAGCATGAACAATACTGAATCTGCTGTCAACTTTCTAGAGGTCTTTCTCATTACTATTATTGTTTTAACTAAGATAGGACTGCAGTATCTGCTTTTCTTTTCAGCAGGTATCATTTTATGGCCAACTAAGCTATCTCATTAGAGTATTTTGACCTCATTCACGCATATTAAAACTATGACTGTTTTAAATTAAAGGCAAATTCTTATGCCCTTTAAAGGTTTTGTACATTAACGCAAGACCAAGCTATTAAATAAGAAAAAGATGGGATTTACATGACCTAATAGAAAAAGAAGTAATTCAGTCTTGCCCAAAGACCTCTAAGAGACATTAGGACTTCAATAAATTATTTTTTTTAAGTAAAATCATTTTGTCAGGAAATTTTACTGTCATTTATAGTTGATTGTGGGTGTGATCTTGCTCCCACTAAAGTGGATAATAAGAAAGCAGATGATTTTTTTAGTGACAGCAAAAAGGTTTAAAGGTGACCAGAACTTCAGCTATGAATAAGCAAAGCAGCAACTTTCAGTAATTGTAATTAGTATTAAACAGAACGGAAGACTACTTGTTTGCCTTCCAAATTAAATCATTAAGAAACACCTCTGAACAGTACAATTCCGTAAGTGGCTTTGATGATAACTAAAAGTAGTCATGTAAATCAGAGTAAGCAATAGTTAAATATCTATAAACGTTAGAAGAATTGCATGGAAAGATTAATGGCTTGATTTTTGTGCTGATAGAACTCTGGTCTAGAAGCACATTTCCCAGTATGCCTATTCAAAGCCTGGCCCTTTAAGAGAGTTATTTTCAGGTGCGTGTGGTGAGGATTGTGGGAAAATGAATATATGCCCCTGGGTGTCTATCATGCAGCCCTCGATGGCTTGCCAAAACTCAGTAAGCGGCCCTCCACCCAAAATAATTGCCTACCACTGCCCTAAGGGAAAGCTAAAAGACGAGTCTAAAATTTGTGAGCAAGGGTATAGCTTCATGGTAGAATATTCCTGCGTATGAAAACCCTTTAGAGGTTGACAGTTGATCTCTCCTGCTACGTTTTGTCCCAAACCCACTATGAGAAGTGGCATAGCTTCATATTTGGGGTTGATTGGTTCCATCTTCCCACTTTCCTTAGTATACTAGAAAGGCTGAACAAAACAGACCTTCAGAAAAACTTGTGCTCTGGCAAAAAGTGATGATTGAAGTTGGACTTAGGTACTCCAGAGCTGGGGAAGAAGGATGTATTTGGGGAAATCTACACCTTAGCCATAGAGCTAAGTCAATTTCTGCCTAGGATTACCATGGAAACCAGTTTCCTAGGATGGAAGTGGCATGAAAGAAGAAGCTGGAAAAGCTGGGTCAGGTGAACATATGCTGATTTTTAAATGACTATTTCCAAAAGTACTAATAAGAAACTCAACATTAGACGGGTGCTGACTTTGGAGTGGTAGGGTGAGGAACAAATGTGATAGAGTGCCTCCATTTCAGCAGCATTTACGAGTTGGGGCTCTGGTATGACTGGTTAGGGCTGGTCCTGCTTTGAGCAGGAGGTTGGACTAGATGGCCCTTCTAACCCTAATGTTTTGTGATTCCATTACTGCCTACAGCCTTCCACATTAGGCAGTGTATAAGAAGCATCTTCACACCAGTGAAGCCTGTCAAAATGACTTAGAAAGGACTATAGGGCATTTACACACATGGTCTGGGAATGGGGGAGGGAGGAAAAGGACACTTTAATTAAAGGAGAGCTGCTCTAATTAAAGCACTCAAACTGTCTTGTATATCAGCACCCCCATGCTTCAAAATGGCAAAAGCTCATTGAATGAGCTTTAAGTAAAGTGCCCCTACTGCCATTTTGAAGCATGGGGACGCTGATGCAGAAGATGTGGAAGGCTGCTGGAGCGCAGTAATTGCCACGCTCCAGCAGACTCGATTAATCACGTTTGCACCAATGTACTGGAATTCCAGCACATCAGAGCAGCCTCCCTGCTCATGTATTGGCACCCATAGATGCTAAGCAATTTTTGTGTTTTAAAGCCCATGAGCGTTGCTTTTGCCTTCAGTGGACTTTGAAACCTGCACAAGCTTCATAATACTTAATGATATATTGCACGATTTTTATATCAGTTCCCTGATGTTGTACCCCTCTGCCATCAGCACCTGTGAAATTTCATTGATTCCAAGAACATTCTAGGAAAAGGATTAAACACTTACATGCCTACACAACAGCCATGCTTACTGTAGTCATAGGGGTTATAAATCTTTATTCTTTATGGAAAATTATAACCATTGACTATTTGGAATTTCAGAGGCTTTCCACATAGACAATTTATTCCAATTTTTCCCCACTAGAATACCTTCACAGGAAGAGGCAAGTATCTTCTACTGTTTTAGGAATTACAGGTATGCATGAACAGATCCAGCTTGGTGTGGCAACTTTTGCAGTCAATTTGTGTTAATGGGACTACTTACTTGAATATTACAAGGTCTAAGCCTAGATCAGTAATCTAGAACCTCTAAATTTTCATGTATGCTGGGATTAAAATACAAAAGTGTGAATGGCCATAAAGTGTTCTGAGGACTATACTCTGATTAAATATCCCAAATCTTATGTTGATTGTAAACCAGCATGCTCCATTGCTTAGATTCAGTAAGCATGTGTAAGTCTAAAAACTTCTATGGAATTACCTGGAAAATGAAGCAAATAATATTTACTCTTCTGCTCCTGTTCCCAAGGAAGGCAATGACAAAATAGCTATTGATGTCACTAGGGACAGAACTAAGACCAGTAAATGTCTACACATTTTTCACCAGAAACTTGATCCTATTGCTGAACACTACAAATCCAGAACACTCATGTTTTCTGAGAGAAGTTCCATGTTATAACCTATCCAGTTGAATATGGTTGGAACTATTTTGGTCAGCCCAAATTATGCACCCACAAGGCATGCCTATACATCCCATTAGGGTGCACCAATAAATTGTGGAGCTTATTGCTCTGCAATGTATTGCTCCCAGGTGCATGGTTTACACTTGCACCTGGACTACAGCACTGTGAGCTGGGTCACCGCAGCCCCATTCTGGGGGGGGGTCGGCCTACCAACCCAGGTCTGCTCCAACTGGGCTCGAAGTGCTGCAGAGGGGCTGGCTGGGACACAAGTGGGGCTAGCCAGCAGGCATTCCCTACTGCTGAAGCACGCTTGTGCCCCAGCCAGCCACCCAGCATCCACACATTCACCACTGCATGCAAAAAAAACTCCTACAGCAAGGTAGGACCTGTAAATACAAAGTAGGACTTGTAAACTTCTGCTATGGAGTTTATTACTTTTGTGCACCCTAATAGGGGTGCACGTATAGATGCTGAGACATGTACTGTACAGTTTAGTCAACAACACAGTAACTGTCTTGTGTAGATGTGCCCACAGGGTACATACAAGTGCTACATTATGATCCAGTCAACCAAGGTTAGGTGTATCTAAATGGTCAGACATGCAGGCATTTGGAGAGCACAGGCCACCCTTAAATGGTATGCCTAATCTGAAATTAATTCAGATGAACTCACTTTAGCTCAGCCTGGGTTAACCCAATCTAAACTGGGCTATCCTGGCCTAATTATTGTCTGTACATGTTCACAGCACAGCCCCAAGTCTAGAAAAGTCCAACTTGCCCCAGCCCCAGCCCCAGGGCTGTGCTGTTTCTATCCATCCTAACCCTGACAGGGCTATATTTAGTCCCACAGCTACCCAATTCAAACTTGTCAGCTGCCCCTTCTGGACCCATCAGCCCTCTTAACCTGCTAGCTCCACCCCCACCCACACCAAGTGACTTACCTCAGGATGTCTGCACTGCTCCCAGGGAATGCCTGTACTCTCTGCTCCTGACTTAGGTTTAGGAGGCTTAAAGTAAACTACTGAAACCAGGTCATGTGAACTCC
Source organism: Gavialis gangeticus (assembly GCF_001723915.1). Lineage (NCBI taxonomy): Eukaryota > Metazoa > Chordata > Crocodylia > Gavialidae > Gavialis > Gavialis gangeticus. The sequence goes on from NW_017729033.1 coordinate 40,870,597, forward strand.
TGTTTATACACACAGGGTGTATCCAGACAAGTGTGCACATATAGTATGTAGCGCTGCAGGCCCATCTGCAGTGCTGCTCCACATGCGCTACACATGCAGGCATTCCCTATGCTGTTACTTTGTAGTGGGGGGGGGGGGGGGGGGGAGGGATTGACACCAGAAGATGCCAGGGCAGCTTGTCACATGCCAGGGCACACGTGCATGGGAGTTCTCCAGGGACAATATGTGCCACCACTGTTTGTCCCCAGGAAAATGCACATTCCCACTCGTGGGGACGTGCCCACAGAATCACGTTTCTGATTCTGTTCGAAGCTTCTGTGAGTTTTACACAAGTTGCCTAATATTTGATAATGTTAACATTTTAGTTCCTGAAAACATCAGGTTTCTTTACTGAGGGACAGAAAAAGTATTTAGCCTTTCTGGCCGCATACAGATGAGCACGGCCGTGCAGTATGTGGCACTGCAGACATGTGCACCATATACCACACAATCAGCTGTTCTCTACTCTGCAAGGGAGCAGTGCAGGGAGGTTTCTTGACCCCATGGATATCCAAGGGTTAAAAAAAAAATACAGGCAAAAAAAGCAGAGTGGTTCATGAGGAGGCAGTGTACGCTACTCAAAACCGGAGCCTGGCCCACCCAGGGTGATGCAAGGTATGCCGCTGCTAGTTGTCCCCAGGGAACCAGACATCCACACTCATGTGGACACAGCCAATGAGAGCAAAGAAAATCTTGAAAAAGTGACCTGTGTGCACTAAAGAATTTAAAAAATGGGCGAGTACATTTGTTAAAAAACCCCGGTTCTGAGGATTTTAACTGGCTTTGGAAGTATCTTTTGAATGCCTGGGGCTGGCAATACTAGTTTCAACTTATAAAAAAGGTTAGTTTTGCAATTTTTTTTAATATTATTTTTATTCTTAAAGGTGTTATGAAGGATTTGGGTGTACAAAATGGACACACTTTGCTGCCACTGTTACTTCACATGGTTTGTAGGTGGCAAATAAGAAAATCCCTATGCTTACCTCTAAGAGTGAAATTGGTACAATTGGAAATAGTGTTATCTCATCTCAGTATAATTGTACTCTTCAAATAAGGAGCTGAGTCTGGCTGATAGCAAGGGACTTCTGCAGGTGTGTCCATTTAATACAAGTTAATGAGGGCTGTTCATTTCTCAACAGTAGAAGCAAGATGTGCTCATAAAATAAATTATTCCCATGTAGAGTCTAGTGATTTATTTTTGTGTGTCATGCACAAGACCTACAGTAGAGTATTAATAGGGTGAAGAAGCCAAGGCAATAAGAGTCTTAAATGGAGAAATACTTGAATCACTAGTAAGAGAAAGGTACTTCAAGAATTACTGCTCCTGTTTCTCTTCTGGCTCAGAGTCATTTTAACAAACACAAGGTTCATCACATCCCTAGAAAAATCCCAACAGCAGCAAAACTGAGAGTATTAAAAGTAAAAAGCCTTTTTTTCCAAAATCTGTTGATGATTTAGAGCTACTCTGACTTACTGCAGCTGAACATCCCTTCCCCACAAAACAAGTCCAGCCAAAAAACTTTTGCATATGAATAAACATTAAAATCAAATATAAAAAGCCACGTCTTGCCATAGAAACTAAAAGACAAAGCTACAGATATTTAGAATCACTATTAGATGAATAAAACTCTTTAAATATACATTTAAGCACCAAAGCAACTATCCACTTAAATTATAAAGAACATTAATCCAATAGCCATAAATATCTGTAAGTATCATAAACGAGCATTCCCTACAGTACTACAATATAACCAACAGTTTTCCATTGCATTTTATGTATAATTCTGTTGTTTTGTATTGGCAGCAAAATGTGCCATAGTACCCATAAGAGCTTTGGATAACTTGCAGCCCTTGACAGCATGATAGGTGTAATTTATCTGCTTACTTATCGAACTTAAGAAAAAAAAGATAAGAGTCAGTAAAATGTAACTGAGATATTGCCCAAAGACTCCCATTGTGCTTCCTGAGATATCTAACCTGGAAACTTGTTTTTCTTTAAATCGGTGCAATAATTCTGTTACATTACAAGCAATTGACTTATTGATGGAAGTAGTGGGTGGGGGAGAGGGGGAAAAAATCATTTATGTTTTTTAACTCTTTTACTTTATAAGACAGTTTTCAGTTCTCTCCTAAAAAGCCAAAACGGCACATCTAATCCTGGATGTCTATCACTAATCTGCAGTTGCTTATGAATATATTTTTATTCTAATTTAAATAATCAAAACAATTTGTTGGTTTCTAACTTTCTCTTCTACCCAAAGGAATGTTGTTAAGTTTCCCCGATAAACACTAAATAGCTGAAAGAATTCTTTTTTTTCCATTGAAGAATGGGATAGGAAGAGAAGGTTTCCAAATACATTTATTTCTTCAGAAGCCTAACTTTACGATTCAAGTCTTCAGTAGATCTCCCTTGACTAAAATAAAAAGAAGAGCTCAAACCATTACATTCTAGTGCACCTGAGGTAAACACCTGTCCTCTCTCTGAACAGAGCTAAACTACCCTCATTTCTAAATTTCTTTTTCTATTATTAAAAAGCAGTTTTAAATGCCCTCAAGCAAGTCGCTTCATTTTGAGTCAAGCAGAATTTCACTGGATCCAAAAAACACTGTTTTTCTAACTTGCTGAAGTATTTTGAAACTACATACACAAGCACAAAAATATTTTTTTTTATTAAGTTTTACATCTTCAGTCCCTTTTTAGGGACGCTATTCATAGCAGCCACTCTCTCCCATGCCAGACATTTATCTTAGTTTGTTTATAAGCAAATAACCACTTTACAAATGTGTTTGGCTATCATTCTTTGAAAAAATAAATGAGCAGTCCTAACAATTAAACATCCCCATGCTACTCCTTTTGAAGGCTGTTCTACTGGGGTGGGGGAGGGGGTTGGAACGCATATCCTTTCATTTACAAAGATATTGTTTCTTTTAACTGTTAACAAATTATGAATCCCTAGAAAGCAAAAATCTTCCTGCTGAACAAGAAAGGTTAGATGAAGTACTAAAATAAATAAATAAAACGTAGCAATGATAATGCCATTTATATGGCTTGGGATTTTGATTTTCTTGGTAACAGTTGCTATGTAAAGTAATCTGATTTGATGCCATCAACTATAATGAGTGAATATTTCAGGATTATTGCACCACATTAACAAAAGAATAATGCAATGGTTCTAAATAGATAAGTACAATGAATCTCAGCACTCAAATGAAAAGAAAAACAATGTGGTGCTGAAATTACCAAAATGCAAATATATAAAGAATTGAGAGCACCAAGGGCTTTTTTTATTGTGTTTTATGCAAGAACCATTACTAAACAATAAACAAAATTCCCAGGAAACTATAGCTTTGTTTTTCAGCATGTGATAATGATATAAGGGAATATGTTATGATTTCTATGTGGATAAACAGATACCGCGTACAACCAAAATATTTTCTGCTCATGGAAAGAAGTCATTCCCTTCCACAATTTTCCGCTGCAATCTTTTAGGATTTTTAACTATTATACTAATATAACAAGCCAGTGAATAGCATAAGATTCTTCTACATCAAGTTCATAGATTTTTAGCTCACAATTAGTCACCTTTACTCATTATGTGTCTACTATGTAGCCCTTGGCAAAGTCAAGGCTTTGTACTTTGCCGGCATAGATATATACTCTTTCTCTGCCTTCAGTGGGGATTTAATATGCAACTTATGTGCCCATGGAAGTGCATTCAATTCCACCCTGAAGAACCCTATAGCTCTCCCATTCACTTAAGTGGGCAGCATTTACGTGCTTCCAAAGATAGATCATCATTTATCTGCAGTGCTCTATTGCTTACAGTGGGGAATCTTAACCTACGCTAAGATACCTCTGTCGGCTCAGAATTCTACTTGCCGTTGTACACGTCATGAGAATAAATGCTGCAATGTCCAGGTTCTAGCTTGGGTGAGGTGTGTTGAGGTTGGTCATTGTGTATGTGTGGTTTGTTGTGGGGGGTCTCTCCATTTTGTATGTTGACTTTTCAGTCGCTGATCCCAAATTAAAGCTAAAGAAGTGAGGAGATATAAAAATAAAATTCAGAAGATCAAAAAGATTGCTTAATTTGGGCTTGGTATCAGTTCTGGTTGGTTTTCATTTTTATCCAAAACGATCACCTCCGCACTTCCAAATTTCTTCAAGCTCTTCCTAATTCTGTGCATTTCAAAAGTCTAGTGCGTTACTGTTTCCTTTTAAAACATCGTAAGTGTGATTCTTTCCTTTATCTCAGAATATTCACCAGCTATCAGTTTACCTGTGTGCCTCAACTGAAATAAATAAGGTGCCTGTACACAAGGGCGGACACTGCTCCAACACTTTCTAATTAAAGTGCTGCCCCTTCACCCATCCCCAGAGCACATGTAAAAGTGTCCATAAATACTGTGCTAGACCTCACTGGCTGCTTGAGCACTGCATTTTGTTGAAGTTCTTCAATAAGCTACTTTTATGATAACTTTATATTAAAAAAAACCCCTACTGTCAGATGTTAGCATAACACAGAGCTTCCCTATCGGCTTTATACTTCCTGGTTCTGCTCGTCGTTCAGACCTAGAAACTTTCAGAAGATTTCCCATCACTATTTTCCTGGCATTTCTATTTCACTTCAGTCAAACCAGACTGCATTGGCAGACAATTTGCAAATGTCATTTCTTTCTGATATCTACCTTTTTATGTTTTTTATATTTTATACTCCAGGCCCTTTCAAGATTAACCAAATGCCATTTCTATGGATCGCATAACAGCTAACTTTTTAAGAAAGTGCATTTGAGACCTGCAGTTCTGCTATGGTGTTCTCAGTATCATTTCTTGGATCTGTAAAGAAATAATATTTTTAAATGCTTTGGCTTCTCCTCTTAAACAATCATGTTTTCCATATTTCCCTATACCACTTCTCATTACATGTTTCTCCTTTTAAAAGTGCTTACATGCCATCAGTTTCCTTCCATCAAATTCTTTCCCATTCAGACATTGAACAGAAGCCACAACACCCTCTTGGCCTCTGCGTATGACTGTCAGGAAAGCTGAGCACTTGACTAGGTGTCTTTTCCAGTCTGCAGAGGAGATGCCTGAACTTCATATTTCATACCTCAAATCTCCACTCCTTTTTTTTTTCATTTATACCCACATATACATTAAGTGTCTTCCTTTCCCATCTAAATTATTTTATCAGTGAGCTGTCTAGACATTTCTTTAGTGTATCAATTTAATTTCCCAGCACATACTGCACTTTCCCTGTCAGCTCTCTACAGTGTCTGTAAAACTGTTGGAGATCTTGTTGGTAGGGGAAGTGTGTGTGTGTGTGTGTGGGGGGGGGGGGGTTGTTGTCTTTTTGGGGGAAGATGTCCAGTAATCCAATTTTATATTATTTCTGGATTCCAAAGAAGCAGACTATGAATATATTTTTAATGTACTTTAGTATCATTAATTATCCAGTTACTGCCTACAGTTTGCCTGTCACTTTTAATCTGTCCATAGAAATCAGTTGCAGAACCACTTATGGGAACACCCTAATCCAAATAAAAATGTCCAGCTAGTCTAAGTACACACATGCATTACTAATATTACTACTGCATTACTAATATTTTTTTACTGAGAAGTGCCCTTCTGTTAAAAGAAAAAACAAAGTGTTCCTTTAAATGAGTCTCTCCTTAATTAAGATCCCAACCTGAACCTCATTAAATGTGTAACACAGGGGTAGGCAACCCCCAGCACGGGTGACAGATCTCGGTACTTGAATGCATTTTGCTTGGCATGCATGCCTCAGTGGATGGCACAGAAGGGGCTGGGGCTGTGCTGCTACAACAAGGATCAGGCCCTTCCAGTTCTGTGCGCCCCACTTCAGGAGGGATGTGAACAACACTGAGAGGGTCCAGAGGAGGGCCACCCACATGATCCGGGGACAACAGGGCAGACCCTACATTGAAAGACTACAGGACCTAAACCTGTTCAGCCTTCACAAGAGAAGGCTGAGGGGGGACCTGGTGACGGTCTATAAACTCACTAGGGGGGACCAGAAGGGTTTGGGGGAGACACTGTTTCCCCTAGCTTCCCTTGGCATGACAAGGAACAATGGACACAAATTATTGGAGAGTAGGTTTAGATTAGACATCCGCAAGAACTACTTCACAGTTAGGGCGGCTAGGAGCTGGAACCAACTTCCAAGGGAAGCGGTGCTGGGTCCTACCCTGGGGATCTTTAAGAAGAGGCTTGATGCCTACCTGGCTGGACTCATTGCAGTCCAGTTTTTTTTTCACCCGCCCAGGCTGGGGGTCGGACTTGAAGATCTACAAGGTCCCTTCCGACCCTGCTTCTATGATTTTATGATTCCGTGGGCCTGCAGGGATACACCTGAGATTACAATGTGACAATTTTTGTGTTGCAGCAAGTTTAAAAATAAATGAATTCAGTATTTAATCTCTTAAAATGCTAATGGTAAACTATTTCTGAGGTTTTCCTATCTGTATCAGAAATCTCCTTTATTTCCAGTCACTTGGTAGTGTTACTCTCTGCTGTTAATTACTGCCATTTTGGTGACTGGTGCTTTATGTTGGTGAAACCTCAGCTTCACTCAAGAAGAAGGTACATATGAGCACACACACTCATGCATGTATAGTGTGTGTGTACATGTGTAGCTCTTGCATCCGCTCTGTGGTAAGTGATGGTGTATTACTATGTTGGCTGTGAACCGTAGACCTTCAAGTTATGAATATGTTAAACAATACCAGATGGTATTGAAGGAAAAACCTTTTTCCCATCCAAAGGCACAGACACCGTGGGTGTGTTGGAGGGGTGGGAGTGAATGCAGTAGGAATCATAATATCTACAGAATACTACCATTCTATGGCTTTATATCCTAGAATTCACAGAGTATGATATGAATGCTGTAAGCCTATATTATGAGCCACATCCTGAAGTCCTAACATGGTCTTCAATGGGAGTCTTAGTATCTAAAGATCTGTTACCATAATGTAGCTTAAAGTGACATTTTTTCCTCTCCTAAGCACCTCTTTTAGATACAATGGTTTGGATGCAAGCCATTCATAAAATAGAAATTTAAAAAGATGCTATCAGCCTGGCCTTTTATCACATCTCTTATAAACCCTACAGACATGTGAGAGAAGTGAACTTTGAACATTTATTAATGAAGTGAAACAGGAGCACATTTTAGCATCTTCAAAGGCATAGAGAGCAGGTTTTGAAAGCCAAGTTCTTTTAACATCCTTCATCAATTATTTAAATTCTTTTTTGAAGTTACTCTTCTGTAGGATTTTCCCTGATTCTGATTTTTTACTATTTTAAAATTTTACTATAGAACTATTTGCAGTTTTATTTTTAACGTAATATTTTATCAAAGTAAAATCTAAAAGTAAGGCACAATAGAAAGGGATCTTAGAGGTCAAAGATAGGTGGCTTTATCCTGGTAACAATATCAAACAATGCACATGTTTTAAAGAGAAACTAATTACTCTGAGAGTAAGCGGCAAAAATAAATTATAAAGAGAATGGTCCTTTATGACCTACCTAGCATTATAATGCTCAGTATTGCTATGTGTCATTTGAAATACAGGCAAACCGTGTAAGGTAGAGTGGTCCTGTTCCTTGCACTCCCTTAGTTCCAGACATATGTCAATACATAAAGCTATCTAATTTGATGTACAGTAACTAACAAACCAGCTCAGAGAAGGATGGTGCAATGATTAGGGCATTAGCCTGGGGCTAGGGAGTCCTGAATTTAGCTTTTGGCCACAGAGTAACTTGGAGCAATTCCCTCAAGCCCAGATCTTCAAGGGTAAATAGGGTAGGGTACAAACACTATCAGAACTGTAGGGGCAGGGGTGTAGCTCTCTATGTCAAGGAAAGATATGCATCCCAGAAAGCTGACATTGGCACCCACAGCGGACTACTTGAGATCCTCTGGGTTAAAATCCATGGGGAACACAGCACAGGGGATACTATGGTGGGAGTCTACTACAGACCCCTTACCCAGGGTCAAGACCTTGACCAGGAGTTTCCCAGGGAATTGGCTGAGGCCACGCGGTCCCGGTATATGGTTGTCATAAGAAACTTTAACTACCCTGACATCTCATGGGAGGAGCACTCAGCCAAATCCAAGTGGTGGCAAAGCTTTCTCTCATGCGTGGATGACTTCTATCTGATGCAGGAAGTCTATAGGCCAATGAAAGGTAAAGCACTGCTCGACCTCATACTGGCAACCAGGGATGACTTCATCAGTGACCTAACGATTGAAGGGAAGCTGGGACACAGAGACCATGAGCTGATCACCTTCACCATCTGCCGTAAAGCTGACAAGTCAGTCAGTAATACAGAAGTCCTCGACTTCAGGAAAGCTAACTTTGACAAGCTAAAGAGGCTTGTCAGTGAGGCCCTAAAGGGCCACAACCCAAAGGGGAGGGGAGTTCAGGACTAGTGATTGCTCCTCAAGGGAGCAAACCTGGATGCACAAGCAAAGTCCATCCCATCTTGGAGGAAAGGCAGCAAAAGGGCACAACAGCCCCCTTGGCTCTCCAGGGAACTGGCGGACCTCCTGAATCTTAAAAGGAAGACCTACAACAGATGGGGGACTGGAACCGCCACCAAGGAGGAATACTCTGCTCTCATCTGGACCTGCAGAGAGCAAACCAGGAAAGTCAAGGCTGCAATGGAATTCCACCTAGCTACAAATATCAAGGACAATAAAAAGTCCTTTTTTAGATTTGTGGGGAGCCAGAGGAAAAGCAAGGGCAACATTGGACCCCTGCTAAAACAGATGAGACAACTGATTTCCATGAAAAAGCAAACTTGCTAAATTGGTATTTTGCATTGGTTTTTCACTAGTCTCATGGGACACCCCTGCCCACTGTGGGTCAGGGAGGCCTGGGTGAGAGAGATTCCTTGCCCTCCATCAAAGCTGACCTCATGAAAGAACACCTTGACAGGCTGGATACCTTCAAGTCAGCTGGCCCTGATGGTTTACGCCCAAGGTTACTCAAGGAGCTGGCTGGCATCATAGCTCATCCCCTGGCATGGATCTTTGAGAACTCCTGGTGGTCTGGTAAAGTACCTGAAGATTGGAAGAAGGCCAATGTCGTGCCAATCTTCAAGAAAGGGAGGAAAGTGGATCCGGCAAACTACAGGCCCATCAGCCTGACCTCTATCATGGGGAAGGTCTTGGAAAAGATTATCAAGAGGCCATCCTTAACAGACTAGCTGATGGCAATATCCTGAGGGATACCCAGCATGGATTTGTTGCGGTTAGATCTTGCTTGACCTATCTCATTTCCTTTTACAACCAGGTGACCTATCACCTGGATAAGGGGGAAGAGATTGATGTTGTATATCTTCATTTTAAAAAAGCCTTTGAGCTGGTATCCCATGATCACCTCTTGGCAAAACTGGCTAACTGCGGCCTTGACCTCACCATGATCCACTGGCTGGGGAATTGGCTCCATGGTAGGACCCAGAGGGTGGTGGTTGATGGAAGCCAATGTGTTTTGGTGCATGGTCACCAGTGGGGTCCCTCAAGGCTCTGTCCTAGGGCCTATACTGTTTA
>NW_017729033.1:40885207-40897698 GCF_001723915.1 Gavialis gangeticus
GCAAGGGGGAAGAGATTGATGTCATATATCTTGACTTCAAAAAAGCCTTCGATTTGGTATCCCATGATCACCTCTTGGCTAAACTGGCTTAACTGGATAACTGTGGCCTTGACCTCACCGCGATCCGCTAGCTGGGGAATTGGCTCCACGGTAGGACCCAGAGGGTGGTGGTTGACAGAAGCCACTTGTCTTGGTGCATGGTCACCAGTGGGGTCCCTCAAGGCTCTGTCCTAGGGCCTATACTGTTTAACATCTTCATCAATGATGTGGACATTGGTGTCAGAAGTGGACTGACCAAGTTTGACGATGACACCAAACTCTGGGGTAAAGCATCCACACCTGAGGACAGGAGGGTGATCCAGGCAGATCTTGACAGGCTCATGAAATGGGCAGATGAGAACTGATGGTGTATAACACCAAAAAATGCAAGGTTCTCCACCTTGGGAGGAAAAACCTGCAGGATGCTTATAGGCTTGGCAGTGCTATACTGGCTAGCACTACAGATGAAAGGGACTTGGAGGTCATGATTGACCACAAGATGAACATGAGCCTTTAATGTGATGCTGTGGCTAGTAAAGCGAGCAAAACGCTGGCTTGCATCCATAGATGCTTCTCAAGCAAATCCCAGGACGTCATTCTCCCCTTGTACTCGGCCTTGGTAAGGCCACAGCTGGAGTACTGCATCCAGTTTTGGGCTTCACAATTCAAAAAGGATGTGAAGAAGCTTGAAAGAGTGCAGAAGAGAGCCACATGCATGATCAGAGGTCAGGAAAACAGACCTTACAATGAGAGGCTGAGAGCCATGGGATTCTTCAGCCTGGTAAAGCACAGGCTCAGGGGTGATCTGGTAGCCACCTACAAGTTTATCAGAGGTGGTCATCAGGATCTGGGAGGACGTCTGTTCACCAGAGCGCCCCAAGGGATGACAAGATTGAACAGTCACAAACTCCGTCACGACTGATTCAGACTGGACATAAGGAAGAACTTCTTTACTGTCCGAGCCCCCAAGGTTTGGAACAGACTGCCGCCAGAGGCAGTTCAAACACCCACTTTGAGCGCCTTCAAGACACACTTGGATGTTTATCTTTCTGGGATTCTATGGAGCAGGGGCCTGGACTCGATGATCCTCCGGGGTCCCTTCCAGCCCAAATGTCTATGAAATCTAGGAAACTAAGAGGTGAATGGAAAGAGAGACTTAAATGGAATTTGGTTGCTTAAGTAAAAAATTATGATCCTGACATTGGCAGGTAAGGTTCTTTGAGTAGATGTGATACCTTTTATTAGACCAACTGAGTAGTTGGAAAAATGTTCTTAGCAAGCTTTCAGGTCCAGTCACCCTTCTTCAGACATAAGGAGTCTCTGCTGTTCTGAGACCCCCAAGAAGTGAGAGAAGCTAAAAATGTGGCAGGATGTCAGTGAGAATGAAAATAGGTAGAAATTAGAAATACAAAAGGTAAAGCAGAGAGGGGAGGGGAAAGAGCAGGGGGAAAAAAGGCTAAAGGGAGACATTACAGTGAAGGAATACAAGGTAGAAAAGAGGCTGTCAAGTGAAAAAGAAAACAGTTAGAGATCAGGAAAAAAGGGATAAAAGAAGCTCAAAGTGTGAGAGGATGTAGTGAAAATATAAATAGGTAGAAAGGAGGAACAAAAGGTAAAGCAGGGGAGTGAAGGGAAAGAAAAATTCAGGGCATGGGGGAAGGGCCAAAGGGAAACATCATAGGTAATAATGAAGGGTAAGAAAGAGGCTCTCAAGAAGGAAATAGCAGGAAATCAGGGAGACAAAGGGGAGAGAAATAGAGGAAGGGAGAAAAAGTGTGGGAAAAGAAGAATGTAAGAGGTCAGATCAGGCAGGTACCTGGTGAATCAGATGTCAAGCAGGTTGTAATGTGTCATAAAACCAATGTCAATATAGAGTCAATGATTTTTTGTAGCCAATAGATTTATGAAGTGAAGTTCATACGCTCATCCATGGAAGGTATTTTTTAAGTTTCCTTTGAGGATTAGAACTGAGAGATCAGAGAGGGAGTGATTGTCTTGTGAGAAGTATGCCACCACAGGTAGTTGGGTATTCTTGTTTTTCATATAGTTCCAGTGTGTGTTCATTCCAGTGTGACAGGAAACTGAGGGTCTCAATAGGAGGACTCAGGTGCCTGTACACCAATGCCAGGAGCACTGGGAACTAGCAGGAGGAGCCAGCCCACCTGCTCTCCAGTGGGCATTATGACTTAGTAGGGATTACAGAAACTTGGTTGGACTCCTCACATGATTGGAGCATAGCCATAGAAAGCTACACTGTGCATAGAAGGGACTGGGCAGGGAAGAAAGGTGGAGGTGTAGCTCTCTATGTGAAGGAGCACTACACCTCCTTGAAGGCCAACATTGGCTCCAAAGAAGAATGGCTTGAAACCCTCTGGATCAAGCTGCAGGGGGGGCATAGCAAGAAAGACCTAACTGTAGGTGCATACTACAGACCACCAAACCAGGGGGAGGAACTTGATTTAGAGTTCACCCAAGAACTGACCGAGGTTGCACATACACAGGACATGGTCATCATGGGTGACTTCAATTATCTAGACTTCTCTTGGGAGGAACACTCAGCCAAGTTGGACCGGTCATGTTCCTTCCTAACCTGCATTGAAGAGCTCTTCCTGGCTCAATAGGTACATGGGCCAATCAGAAGTAATGCTCTCTTAGCCTTCAGCCTGGCCAAAGGAGACAACCTGGTGACGAACTTAAACATAGAGGATAGCCTGGGTGACAGTGACCATGAAACCATTACATTCACTGTCCATCACAAGGCAGATAAACCAGACAGCATGATTGAAGTTTGGGACTTCAAAAATGCAAATTTCAACAAGCTCAGGTCACTAGTAGGGGTAGCAATGCAGAACCAGGGACTGAAGGCGAAAGGAATGATCACTCTTCATGCACTCCTTAAGGACACAATCCTTGAAGCACAAAGTCCATTCCCATGCAGATGAAAGGTGTCAAAGGGCTGAGAAGCAATCTTGTCTAAACAGGAAAATCACGGTCCTCCTAAGAAAGAAGAAAGAGGCCTACAGACCATGGAAGCTTGGGACATGCCCAAAGGAGAACTATACAACAGTGGCCTGCCCTTGTAGGGAACAAACTAGAACGGCTAAGGTGGCAACTTAACTTGAATTAGCAATGGGAATAAAGGACAAGAAGTCCTCCTTTAGGTATGTAGGGAACAGGAGGAAAACAAATGGGATTGTGGGGCGATTGCTCAGCAACTCAGGACAGCTGGTTACTGGCACTCAAGAGAAAACTGAACTCCTGAATGACTACTTTGCTTTGGTATTTCACTGGGCCAAGGAGAAAATCATGCCAGATAAGATACAAAATGAGCAGGGCAGGAATGACTGCCTTCCTGCTATTGCTGAAGAACTGCTGTGTGATCAATTAAAAACATTAGACTTATATAAGTCAGCAGGACCAAATGAACTTCATCTGAGAGTACTGAAGGAGCTGGCTGAAGTCATCGCAGAGCCCCTGGAGAAACTCTTCCAAAACCCAGGGCACTCCAGAGAGACCCTTGAGGACTGGAAGAGGGCCAATGTTGTGCCCAACTTCAAGAAGGGGAAGAGAGAGGCCCTGGGTAACTATAGGCCAATTAGCCTAACTTCTATCCTGGGAAAATCCTGGAAAAATTCGTTAAGGACTCTATATGTGATAGGCTTGCAGATGGTAGGATTCTGGATGACAGCCAAGCATGGCTTTGTTGTGAGCAGGTCTTGTCTTATCAACCTCATCTCCTTTTACAATCAGATAACTCACCACCTGGATAAGGGAGAAGAGGTTGACATTGTATACTGTGACTACCAAAAAGCCTTTGATTTGGTATTCCATAATGTTCTTACAAGAAAATTGGAGGATTGTGGGCTTAACTGCGAGACAGTTAGGTGGGTACAAAGCTGGATACAGGGTAGGGTCCAGAGAGTCCTAATGAATGGCTCTGTGTTGTCCTGGCAAGAAATGGCCACCAGTGTCTCACAGGGGTCAGTGCTTGGTCCAGTAGTTTTCAACATCTTTCTCAGTGATATGGATGTGGGAGTGAAGAGCTCACTGGCCAAGTTCACAGATGACACCAAGTTATGGGGAAGCATGTTCACACTTAAATATAGGCTACAGATACAGGCAGATCTAGGCAGGCTAGCTAGTTGGGCAAATTGAAACCAGATAAAGTTCAGCATTGAGAAATGTGAAATGCTCCACCTGGGGAAAAACAACCCCCTTCATACCTACAGGTTTGGTGCCATACTGGCCAGCACCATGAATGAAAGGGGCCTAGGAGTAATAATAGACCACAGTATGAATATGAGCCAGAAGTGTGATGCTGTAACCAGCAGGGCAAACAATACTCTGGCAAGCATCAATCGATGCATCTCCAGCAAAACCAAGGGAGTGATTCTTCTGCTGTACTCGGGATTGGTGAGACCGCAGCTGGAGTACTATGCCCAGTTCTGGGTGCCACACTTTAACAAGGATGTGGTAAAGCTTGAGAGAGTCCAGAGAAGAGCCACCTGTATGATCAGAGACTTGCACAGCAAGCCATACGTGGAAAGGCTGAGGGACCTGGGACTCTTCAGCCTGAAAAAGAGAAGACTGAGAGGGAACTTGGTAGCAGCATACCACTACATCAGGGGAGTACATCAAGGGCTTGGTAAATAACTGTTCACCAGGCCACCCTTGGGGAAAACCAGGAGTAATAGTCACAAACTCCTGGAAGATTGTTTCAGGCTCAATATTAGGAAAAGCTTCTTCACAGTTAGCGTGTCCGGACTGTGGAATAAGCTCCCTCCAGAGGTGGTGCAATTGCCTACTCAGGAAATCTTCAAAAGGAGACTGGACAGTCACCTTGCTGGGGTCACCTGACCCCAGTTATCTTTCTTGCCAGGTGCAGGAGGCTGGACCTGATGATCTTCCAAGGTCCCTTCCAGCTTTACCATCTATGAGTCTATGAATTGTGGTGCGTAGCTGTTTGGTTTCTCCAACATATTTTCCAGCAGGGTGTTTGGTGCATTGGATGAGATGTATAACATTTCTGGAGGTGACGCTGTAATATCCAGGAATGGTGATGGTTCTGTTGTGGGATGTAGTTATAGGAAGGGTGGTGGAGATGTGTTGGCAAGTTTTTTGCATTTCTTTTCCTAGCATGGTCTGGATCGGTGTGGTTTGGGTCATAGGGAGTTTGCTTCTGGTGATGAGGTTAGCAAGGTTTGATTCTTGTGTGAAGGCTAAGATGGGTGATTCTGGAAAGATCTCTTTAAAAGAGGGGTCTCCTTCTAGTGTGGGTTGCAATTGTTTGAGGATTTTCCATGTAGGTTCCAGGGAAGGGTGATATATCATATCATAACTAGTGGTGTGCAATTTGTGGGGGGTTTCTTTTTGTACTGCAGCAAATCTTCATTTGTTTCAGTACATGATCCTGATGTCCCCACTCAATTGTGACTGAACTCTGGAAGACTTAAACTCTGTAAGTGACTTTCAAGTAAAAAGATAAGTCCACTGGTATATACAATTCTACTTCTGTGCATGCCTCCAAGTTGCCTAGTCTTGATGGTGCTGAGCAGCTTTGTGCCTAGCTCATACTTAGATTGGATCAAAATCTGGAAACTAAGGATTTTTTTTCTGCCAAAACCCTGAAGAGCTTGATTTGAATGTCAAATCTGAGGTGTGAGACTCTGCTTGGGTGTAGTTACTGTCTTTTTTTTTTTTTCTTCTTTTTTACAACATGGAGGGTGCTTTCACCATTCACACGATAGCTTAGTGGTTCTGAAAAGTACATGGGCCAGGACATGGGCAACCAAGCTTGGCTTGCCTATCTATCCAACTTATAGGCTGTTGCAGGATGAAGACATTCTCCACCCCTCCTCTCTGATGTTCTCTATTTCAAAAAAGCAATGGTAGTAGGTACTCTTGGCCTCTGGCACTAGCCACCCCAGTTCCAGATATAGAATATGTTTAGTGGTGGTAGGTGGTTGAGGTGTATTTTGTTATACTAACATTAGTTTTTGAGGGCTGTGTGGGGCCCATGTAGACCTACCCTAACTCTCCCACTGCACTGGATAGGGAGCTTAGGTCCCTAAAAGGGTTCTGGATTGTTCTCTGGAGGCCAGGTGCCACAAAAGCTAATTTTTAAATATCTAAGACTAGATTTAAAAATTACTTGTGTGCCTACATATCCATGAGCATAGGCAGATCTAGGATTTTTGAAAAGATGATGTGTTGCACCATCACATATAACGCACATTTTTTCTCCAGTTACAGAGAAACTAGAAGATTTACTAATATGTTAGGGACCAAGTACTATATTATTCAGTTAAAGGTCAAAGCAAAAATAAAACTTCATTGGAATATTCACTGATTTGCTAGGTAATATATTGAGTTTAAAAAATACAACAAAATAGGCAAAAATATTCAAAATATATATTTTTTTTACTCCTGTAGTCATTGTAGTTAAATGTATATCTTTTATTCAGATTTGTAAAACAAAATCTAGCTTCTAAAGTGTCTTAACAGTGCATTGGTTAGTTGTCGCCACACGTGAGTTATTGTTCACCTGAGTTGTTATTAACAAAACTGAGTTTAAGTTTTTAGGCAGAAATTAAAACAGTCTGAAGGGCTGCAAAGTGATACAGTATAACCTGATAAATTCAGCACCCAGAATTCTGGAATTCTCAAAAATCCACTCCAGGCAAGTGGCCGCAGCTGCTCTCAGGGCTGCAGGAGGGAGCAAAGCAGAGGGAATTGTAAGTGGACACGGGACGGAGGGGCGCAGCTCTTTCTGCTTGCTGCTACACTTACCCCTGGAGGGCTGTGGGCTGGGCATGTGCCCCTGGATCTGTGCCAGATGAGAACAGGCTGCTGCCCACCTTGAGAACCAGGAAGAGCCCGGTGCCGCTACGGGCCCCAGCCAGCACCAGCAGCCTGCTTTTTTCTGGTGTGCAGATCCAGGGGCACGTGCCCCCCCAGGAAGAACCAGATGCAGGCCCCCAGCCTGCAGCCTTCCAGGGTGCACATAGCAGCAACAGCTACACTTCCACACTGACTTACAGTTTCCTCTGCTTTACTTCCTGCTGCATGCCTTGGAATGGCTGGTGCCACCTGCTTACAGCCGCTGGGATGTGTCACACCCCTCTCCCCACTCCTTCCCTAGCCTCTCTCATTCAAAAATCCAGAATTTCAAATGTCCAGCAGGTGCTAGGTCCCAAGCATGCTAGTTTTATGAGGTTATATTGTATTACCAGGAATGGCTAATAGACAGCAATATTGCAGAAGGAAGAGCAGTTTGATTAATGGCACATCAAAACCATTAAAAAGGAGAGAGGACCATTAACACCTGTGGAGTGAAGAGAGATTAGCAGGAATCAGGTAGATTATAATGAGGCATGACATCAGCTGACTCCCTCAGCACTACCTAAACAGAAATGTCACTGCCCTTCCCAGGTGGTTGGTTTTAAACTTTGAGCAGACCAAGAATCAAAGGGGGGTGCAGCTGCCCACTGTCTCCCACTGTCCGTGAGACATCTTGACTTTTGTGTCTCCGTACTTCAGTTTCCCCATCTGTACCAATAAGGATGGTAATATGGCTTTATCTTATTGGCGTCAAGAAGATAAACACAAAAGCCAGGATATGCTCAGATGCTATAGTTACGAGGGTGTCCATCTTAATTTACTTACTACTTTTTCTGTTTTGGAGGAATGTATGTTATACCAGTTTAAGCTCCCTTACATATAGTAATATTTATAGAAGTACATCTAAGTGTCTGAGTTAAGTTAATGCTGCTGGACCTGAATGTCTGCATTAATAATGAAAATTGATTAATCAGGACCTTCAGAATTAGATAGTAATTAATTGATATAAAAATATATTTTACTATATGTGCATAAGGAGTACATGATGGCATTTACTTTTAAGTGCTCTGTTATCATGAATCAAGGATGGGTGCATAACTCAAGTGTAGAACCTGTGAGTGAATTAAATAGGTAATCCCAGATCAATTTCAATAGGAACGTTATACAAAACATCCATAGCAAATTTCTGTACGTGCTGTATATGTTCTAGAGAGGTGATTATTTTTACAAAATTTTTAAAAAATCTAAATGAAAGATAAACAACCACCCTACCTATAAATCCAAGTCCTGTAGTAATAACTAGGTCAAATGAACAGTACTCTGAGGGTATATAGAGCTACTTTATAATGATTTAATGTACCTTTTTCTAGATGCAAAGTCAAAACTTCAAATTCTGTTGTCTGAACTTTCCCAAGATGAAAAAAAAAATAAGTTCTGGGATTTTTGTCCTCCCTGTCATGTATTTTATTTTCTTTTTGATTTGTATGGAACTTTAAAATGATATGACAAATGTTTAAGAGTGGTGTTACAGGTTACGTTTAAACAGTCATAAAGCCACTTAAAGTGGTAGAATTTACCCATTAAAAGATGTTAATACATGCTAGGTACCCTCTAAATATTTAAAGCTATGCAAATTTAAGTGAGCATTACCTTTGATCATTTTACCTAGGTTGTTAGTCTGCTCTGGGGAGATGAAATGCTCTAGTTTCATTCCTCTAGCATCCCAGGACACATCATTCCTAGCCCTTCCCACTCCTTTGCTCCACGGGCAACCTTTCAAACCTCCTGAACTCTGCTGCCCAAGGGGGTGGTGCTGCCTTCAAACCAACAGCCCCTCCCACTCTCATGGGGTGCAACTCCAGCATACCGTGCCCAGGTACAGCTCACCAGGTTGCTGCTGGCTCTAGCACCCCTGTGCAAAAGGCAACATTAATCCTACTACCAACATCCATGAAGAGAATAAGCCAGAGAATGGAAACTATTGTCAGCTGAGTTGTAGTTTTGCCCTGGTGTGGCATTTGTACAGTAAGCCCCCTAGGTCACCTCTCTGCCCTGGTATGAATACCGACCCAATCCCAATCCAGAAAAAAAATTGCAAGTTTTTGGTCCTTTTCTTTTTTCTTTTGCCTTACCCTGCCTTTTCTTTTCCTCTCCTCCTGCCTGTTCACTTCAAACGGTTTGTTTTTTTTCAAGATTTTTCCCTTCCCACTCATGGCTCCTGCTAGTTGTGGAGTTGGGGAAGCCACCATCCTCATTGTGGTTTCTCTGCCTCTGAGCTATATGCCGTTTTCCTTCCTCTCTTCCCAGCCCAGAGGAGGGATAGAGTCCTGGCTCCTGGCCATGCCTCTGCTCTCCAGGCCTTCTAGTGACAAATTACAATTGTGCTCGTGTGACATGGCATTAAGCCTTAACCTGTGACTGCTCTGACACTATTCTAATTATGATGGTATAACATTCCAGAGAGTTAGAAGGTTTTATAGGTAACCTGTAACAGCACCCTAAAGAAAGCTGTTATTGAGGGACTATTTTGGGTTGTGTGTGTATGTGTAAGTAGTATGTATATAAACAGTATGCACAATCACAAACTGGTTAATACCAGCATGCCAAAAAAAAATAGGGACAACGGTTTACAATGTTTCTTCACTTGTGATAAGAAATATTGTTTCCTTTGCCCTTCTCATCCATTGCTGTGGTCCTGCTGGACATGGTTTCCAGCTGCAAGGGCTAAATGGTCTTTCTAGGGAATCTATTTCCTAATACTATACTACTAGAGTAGGCAGCCTAAGTTTGCAACATAAGGCTACACAGCTGGGTTTTGGTTTTTACAATGCCATTCAAGTTATTGATACCAGGCTTATCATTATGGTGTCTAAGCATCTTCATATGGTACAATGAGCAACATGATTTGAACCTGTCACAGTTCTTTATTCTTTCATGTAGAAAAGTATATGTGTGTGTTTATTAATAATCATTGGAAGGGCTATGCCTCTGTACTGGAAAAAATGCAAGGTTACAGTGTCACTTAGAGAGAAAAGCAAATTCATAATTCCACCTATGACATACACTGATATTGAGCCTGAACATTTCTTTACAATATCATATTTTCTATAAGCCTATTCAGTTCCACGTTAAAGTAATTTGGGTGCCTTGCCCTACAATCTGGTTCAGGAGATCACATGAAAACTTCATTCCTCACCTAGTTAAAAATCTTCTACTTTCCAATTTAAATTTATCAGTAGCCAATTTGTAGCCAATTGCTCTTGTACTGATGTTGCTTTTTTGCCTAAATAACTATTCTTTCTCTGTCATGAAGCCAGAGAAAGATAAGGATGGAAAGATCCTCAAAGGCCAGCTATTTCAACCACTGAATGAGCAAAGGAAATATTATTCCTAAACTATCCCAAGCAAATGCCTATTCAGCCGCTGTTGAAAACCTCCAGTGAATGGAGATCTATCTCAGCAGTGCCTATTCTGTATTTCCATTCTTGTTTTTCCTTCCCTAAATGTAGCATTTTTGCATTTGTCTTTGTTGTATTTTATTCTAGCATCTCCTTTTGAGTTCTAATCACATGCCCCAAAGTTTTATGTCCCCTGGAGATTTGATCAGAAAGCTTTTTATTCCTGAGTCTTCTATTTCCCCTTCTTCACAGTATTCTAAATGGGTCTTAACAATACCTTGTACAGTAGTACCACTCCAGTCTCTCTACTTCCTCAGCTTTCCCCAGTATGTGACCTTATCTAATAGCCCAAGCCCTTTGTTATTGGTCCTTAAGTATGTGACTTCATTCCATTTCTACTGCTCCATTCCATAAAAGTATATCAAACTTCCTGTATAGCATTCTAATCCTCTTCCATATTAGCAGTACTGCCCATGAGCAGCTTCTTGCTAGCAATAAAAGCATCCATGGCCCATGTTCCAATGGCCCAACCCCTTTCTGATCCCAGTACAGCTCCACCCTTCATGGACAATGCATCCATCAAACAACACTGGAAGCAGCACTGGAAGATGCTACTCATCTGTAAATCTGAAGTCTCAGCTGCCACCATCGAGTCCATCCCTCAACACCCAATAATAGAAACTGTTGCTGATCCCTCATCCTTCAAGGAAGTCTGGCATGCCATCACTCAGACCAAGAACAATAAGATACCAGGACCAGATGGCATTCCTGCAGAGGTCTTCAAAGCTAGTAGAAAAGCACTAGTGCAAAAAACTTCACCAACTTCTCATCAAAATATGGGTTAATGAGGAAGCTCCATCTGACTTGAAGAATGCTAACATTGTGACCATCTTCAAAAAAGGGGACAGGTCAGTATGTGGGAACTAATGAGGTATCAACCTCCTCTCCATTGCTGAGACGATTCCTACTCACATCCTTCTGATTTGCTTCCTCCCTCTTGCTAAAGATGTCCTTCCAAAATCCCAGTGTGACTTTAGATCATCATGGGGTACCACCAGCATGATTTTTGCTGTGCAACAGATCCAGGAGAAGTGTAGACATCAACACCAGGAGCTGTTTATGTTATTAATTGACCTAACCAAGGCCTTGAACTCCATCAATAGTGAAGCCTTATGGAAGGTGCTGGCCAGGTTTGGTTGTCCACTGAAGTTCATCAACATCCTCAGGCTACTCTATGATGGACGGCCACCACAGGCCTTTGCAATGGATCAGCAACAGACCCATTTACCATCCATACTGGTGGCAAGCAGGGCTCTGTCATTGTCCCAACCCTTTTCTCCATCTATCTTGCTGTGATTTTGATTCTCATCCATGACCACCTTCCCCCCAGAGTTGGGGTTAAGTATCAAATGGACAGTCAGCTTTCCAACCTGCAGCACCTTCACAGCAAAATGAGTTACCAAGACTGGCATGACCAGCCTTCAGTATGGTGATGACTGTGTTATCCTCACACACACTGAGACCTATCTGCAGTCCACACTTGACCTTTTTTCAGGTGCCTATCATAGCCTGTAATTCTCTCTTAATATTGGGAAGACCAAGGTGCTCCATCAGCCTGCCCCAGCACAAGCTGGCCCCCTCCCCTGACAAATTACCATTGGTGGAGAACCCCTGGAAAACATTAAGCATTTCTCATACCTTGGCAGCCACCTCTCCCAATCAGTCAGTCTTGATATAGAAATTGAACAACTGGCACAGTGTATCCTTAAGAAAGCTGCTTCACTGTGTCTTTGCTGACCGAGATCTGCAGAGGAAGCTAAGGTCCTGGTCTACAGTGCAGTAATTATCTCATGCTTCTCTACACGTGTGAGATGTGGGTGACATCTTGAAGGCATCTTAAGTGCCTAGAATGGCTCCATCAATGTTGCCTTAGGAAAATCCTTAGATGGAAAGACCATTGCACCAATGCCAGTATCCCCTCTGCAACTAACATAACCAGGCAAAGAGTATGAAATATCAGCTCCACTGGGCTGGCCACTGCGTGTGGATGGCTGACACTTGTCTACCAAAGCAAGTCCTCTTCCCTCAACTCAGTCATGGTAAGAAGACCCATGGAGGACAGAGGAAGTTCTACAGGGACACCCTGAAAGAGAATACCTTACAAACTGGGAAGTGCTGGCTAGTAACAGGTCTCAATGGCACTGCACAATACAT
>NW_017729033.1:40897709-40899642 GCF_001723915.1 Gavialis gangeticus
AAGACCAAGGTGCTCCATCAGCCTGCCCCAGCACAAGCTGGCCCCCTCCCCTGACAAATTACCATTGGTGGAGAACCCCTGGAAAACATTAAGCATTTCTCATACCTTGGCAGCCACCTCTCCCAATCAGTCAGTCTTGATATAGAAATTGAACAACTGGCACAGTGTATCCTTAAGAAAGCTGCTTCACTGTGTCTTTGCTGACCGAGATCTGCAGAGGAAGCTAAGGTCCTGGTCTACAGTGCAGTAATTATCTCATGCTTCTCTACACGTGTGAGATGTGGGTGACATCTTGAAGGCATCTTAAGTGCCTAGAATGGCTCCATCAATGTTGCCTTAGGAAAATCCTTAGATGGAAAGACCATTGCACCAATGCCAGTATCCCCTCTGCAACTAACATAACCAGGCAAAGAGTATGAAATATCAGCTCCACTGGGCTGGCCACTGCGTGTGGATGGCTGACACTTGTCTACCAAAGCAAGTCCTCTTCCCTCAACTCAGTCATGGTAAGAAGACCCATGGAGGACAGAGGAAGTTCTACAGGGACACCCTGAAAGAGAATACCTTACAAACTGGGAAGTGCTGGCTAGTAACAGGTCTCAATGGCACTGCACAATACATGAAGCTACAGTCTACTTTGAAGAGAGCTGTCTTGCTCAGGAAACCGAGAAACAGCAGAGGAGGAAGGAAAGTGCACAACGTCCTGGCTAACAGCTAACCCCCTGCCCACACCCCTTATCCCCTGCTGAGGCACCACCTTTCAGATTGGTGGAAAACCTTGCAGAGCATAAATTGGACTCCTGGACAAAGTAGCTGTTAGATCTGTGAGTAACACTGTTGATGGGTTTTTTTGTTTTTTTTTTCCCAGTGGGACTGCAGAATAGATAACTATTCAGCATGAAGCAGGGTGGAAGCAAGGAACCCTAATGCACCTAGCACTGTTTTGCAAAAAGAAAATCTTCCTCCATGCTCTTGTCACTTTCTTTGCTCAGTGCTGAATCCGATTTTTGTCTCTTGTGGGCAGAAATGAGAAAATGGCAAGGCATACTTCTCTGACATATGCATGCATCACTAACTCTCTGAAGAAACAGCTACTGTGTTTGTGCACAAGAGCAGTAGATGGTTCTTAAAATACGCATGCATGTTTTATAACTCCATTATACAAGAAATAGGCTGTATATTCTCTCTTCAGGCTTTATTTGTATTAAGGTATTTTCCCATTGTGTGAAGCCAGCCTAACAAAATTTATGTTAGGATTTATCAACACATCAGCTGTTCCCCTCTGAGTAAACTTTACATGCTGTTTAACAAATTGATGAGATTTCAGTGAAACAGATATTTCCTAATGGCATCATTATATAAAGTTAGACTTTATTACTTTGAACTCTGAGACCAGTTTAGAAAGAGGAAAATAACCCACTTGTGTACCTCATTTTTAAAAATGCTCATCTGCAAGCATGGATAAAAAGTGCTCCTTATTCTGACTGGAAATCAGTCTGCTAAAATAATATTGTATCAAAATGTGGTCTGAGTAATCTACTAAGGCAGACTACAGTTATCTGTTTTGGTAATAATGACCCCAAAAGTCAGACCCTCCCCAAAGGAATCACAAAGAGTATCCTGAACATCAGGAGATATGTAAAATAAAGATTCTTAAATCATGATGATTTAGTATCTCATGTTGTGGGGATTAAAGAAGGGTTACCATTTTGTATATACCCTTCAGGGGCAGATCCAGAGGGGGTGTGATAACAGTTGCCCCCTCCCCTCTGCTCCTTTTCAACCATGCTGTAGGTCCCCAAAGTCAATTTTTCTCCCCATTTTTCTTCCCCTCCATGCTCAGCATTACCTCCCCTTCCTTCCTATTCCCCCCTCCACTGTCTGCCACTGCATTTATATATTTTAGATCCACCTGTTCTTGTCTCCATGTAAA
>NW_017729033.1:40899653-40914049 GCF_001723915.1 Gavialis gangeticus
AGGAATCACAAAGAGTATCCTGAACATCAGGAGATATGTAAAATAAAGATTCTTAAATCATGATGATTTAGTATCTCATGTTGTGGGGATTAAAGAAGGGTTACCATTTTGTATATACCCTTCAGGGGCAGATCCAGAGGGGGTGTGATAACAGTTGCCCCCTCCCCTCTGCTCCTTTTCAACCATGCTGTAGGTCCCCAAAGTCAATTTTTCTCCCCATTTTTCTTCCCCTCCATGCTCAGCATTACCTCCCCTTCCTTCCTATTCCCCCCTCCACTGTCTGCCACTGCTGCTGTCCCTGAGTGTTGGGCTGTGTGAGGAGCTGGGGACAGTGGCAGCAGAAGCTTCAGGTGGCTTTCTCTTCCCTGTTGGAGCAGGGCAGGCGTGGCTCTGGAGATCCACCCCCCCGGGGCAACTGGGCAGAGAAGAAGGGGGAATTGGAGAGAAGGTAAGGGGATATGCCACTTTGCATGGTGAGGAAGGCAGAGGGTGCCAAGAGTAGGGATGGTGGGACTGTTACCTGATCTGAAGACTTAATAAAATTCCTTAGCTGCTACTCCAGAGGTGTGGTCTCTCCACACCAGTGGAATGGGGATAGCTGGGAACAGGTGCTCCCACATTCCACTCTGCAAAATACTGGATCCACGTATGGTACAGGGACCTCACTGTAAGAGGTTCTATCTGGTAGAGCCTTTTATGGGGTGGCCATAAAAGACAGCTTACAGGAGATGACTGTTGAATTGTTTATTTGTTTAAAAAATAAGATCTTGGTGTCATGGCAGATTGGACAAATATTTGTCTGGGGTAGTTTAGATGTGATGATCCTGCTTTGGGGAGGGCACTGGATTAGATGACTTCTTGAGGTCCCTTCCAGACCTATTTTTCTATATATAATTTTGGTTTCTGATGCAGGCTCTCTTGCTTGAGTCCCGGTGATGGGAGCTCCAATGCATGTCAGCTCTGTACAAGCTGATTCACAGATAGGATATCAACATACAGATGCATTGTTTGTGTATTATATAAACAGATTATAAAAAGATTTGTGAGGCAACAGCAGAAGACTTGTCACCTCTTTATGTAGCTTCTGTTGCTAGCTGGGAGACTGTGTTCCAGTTGAGAGACACCACACAACCTGGGTTACAGGGAGAGTAGCAGCAGTAGTCCAAAGCCTCTGAGCCCAGTTGAGAAGGTAATATCATATGGCTACACAACCCACAAATACTGTATGCTTCCTCTGAAAAGATGGGTAGGGTGGTTGAGACATACCTATCTAATATAATGGATAATGCTTTTATCTGCTGTATCTCAGGTGACCTCATCCAAGCTTTCTGTTATTTAATCTGTGAAATTAGTGAGGAACAATTATGAAAGCATGAAAACTTGGCTCCAAATATTGTTTGTGGAGGGCTCAGAAATATTAAGCAAAGGAAGAAGAAAGAAAATTGAGCTTAAACATGCTGTAACCTGCCAGTCTACAGAACACCTTTTGCTGTCTTTGGGGCATGGCAAAGACTAGAAGCCACCATGCAGCCTTCAGTTTTCCTTCCCAAAGCTACCTTAAAAATATGCCTTTATATATTATTGTAATTCTGTCTGCAACGGGAGTAAAACTGCATTATCCAGGAGAGGCATTTACTTGATTACTGCACAGGGCAATAGACATGCATGTTTTATAACTCCATTATACAAAAAATAGGCTTTATATTCTCTCTGCAGGCTTTGTTCATATTAAGGTATTTTCCCATTGTGCAGAGCCAGACTAACAAAATTTATAATAGGATTTATCAACATATCAGCTGTTTCCCTCTGAGTAAATTTTACATGCTCTCTAGCATGTAAAGAGCATCTAAATCCTACACAACTCTTTGCACAGCTGCATAGATTGCTGCACCAGATATGGAGGGTAAGTTGGCTTTAGAGGTTTGACACTCCTCTTGCCATATGTGAGTATGCAGTGAAATGTCCCTGCCATGCCAGCCAGGCAAGTTAAGCTGGGGGTGGGATGTAAAATACATCCTGTAAATGACTGCAGTAACTGCATTTTTCCTGCATATCCTTGCCCTCCACCTTCTGCAGTACTAGGGCACATGGTTTCCCATGCTTGTTCTAAGGCAGTGGTTCTCAACTAGAGTGCCACAGCACCCTGCAAAGCTTTAAGATCCTTTAAAAGGTGTTATGGTGTGCTTGGCAATGTTAGCACTGTTAGGTGTGCAAACATGATTCAGGTGCTAAGCCCAGAGATTTCAAATGGGAATCCACAGTGTTAAAAATATTATGTTGTGCTCTGAACTCTTTGCAACAGAAGAACTGTTCTATTATTTTTCTGTAGTCAAAAACTGGGTGAAAACTAAGTGGGAGCATTTTCTAAAGGGTGCCTTGAATCTACTGAAGGGCGCCTCAGGTCTAGAAAGTTTCAGAACTAGAGATCTAAGGTGACAAAGCTACATATGCTGACAAGATTGAAGTGGAAGGCTATTGTTGGATTTATATGTATGATTCATAATAAAGCCAGTATTTTTTTAGTCTTAAAAGTAGTTTACACAGAAAAACCTTATATAACCTGAGTTGAACCACCTTATGAAAAATAAATGAACAAAACTGACATGCAGCCATTAAAATCAACTCTTGGAAATTTGCCGGTTCCAGCACTCAACAGAATCTAAGCAAACGAGTGGTCAGGAAAGCTGGGGGTGAGGGGTTATTTGTTTTTATTTGTTAGCAGCATGTAATTATCAGACAGTGACAAGTTTGGAAATACTTGGACACCAAGCCATGAAACTACAGGGCATTTTGTGTACGTGCATATGTGGGTGCGCGCACATCCACTAAACATGTTAATAACTAGATGGAACACGGAATTGTTATGGGACTTGGATCCCAAAGCATTTTTTAAAAATTGTGACTTGAATCTTTACTCCTTCCTTAAGCTCTCTACAGGCAAATGCTTATTCACTTCACAATTTGGTGTGGTTTACAGTCGAGTTTCTCTGAAAGGAGCATTTAACAAGTAACTGGTGCAAAGCACACTGGGCACCAGTGGACCCGCACAAAAACTTATGCAAGAAAAATGGGGCGAGCCCCTTCTACAGAGCAATTATAAGATTTCTTTTCTGGAGAGCCCATGCAGAGCAGATAGCAACCTGGCTTTAACGTTTCATTTGCAGGAACTGTTAAAGTCTCATTCTTGAAAGTAAATATAACCCCAGTGATTGTATGATTGCAAAACCCTTCTTTGCAAAGATGCTCAAGGCAGCCACTGGGTGGCAGAATTTCTTGCAGAATGGGCACAGGAGTGGTGTAGGGCTTCTCCTAGGCAATCTTTTCCCTGAAAGCCCCATTAGTGCCACAGTCAGAATCTAAAAATACTTTTTCTTTGTAGAAGTGATGTTTCTACTTGTGCTCCTCTAGGACCCAGAGATGGCCCTTCAACTACCGAGAACTCTGTAAATTCCACCGTGTTGAACCCACAGTCAAACCTACCATTAAATGTCCATAATAGTTTTTAAGTATGTGTGTTGTGTTTCTTTGGAAAGGAAGTGGTGTTGAGTCGTTGACTCTTTGCAGTTTGCAAGCATATTTATCTTATTTCCAAAATGAGAGACGTTTAACCAAAAAACCCCTCATTTTTAGTACATGTAGTCAATGTTTTCAGATCTAGTTAAGTTTATTTGTTCAAATAAGTAAATGAATGATGTGAAGGGGCACATGAATGTTTATATTATGGGATATGGCTGTTGAGTGAAGTCTATGGGGACTGCTTAGTGTTGTTAAATAACTAAGGAATTTGTCTACCAACATTTTTCATGAATGTCAGTCACATAATTCATAGCTGTCCTGAAGCAACCCTGACTCATGAGGCATTTCTTATTTAGATACTAACTTTTAAGGGGATGAATAAGGAAAAGGGGCACATAGGATGCTTCCACTTTATCCTGAAGCAGAATGCTTTTTCTGGATATGTGCCTCCTTCAGAAAAGTGTTTTTCCCCAACCTTCCCCCTCACCTGCTTCAGTTTTGCCAAATATGAGTAAAAGCCATGTAAACCACTCTTTTTTTCCTTTAAATGCAATTTTTAGAGATTTACTGGAGTCCTATGAATGTATTCAGTCGGTGGAGGATACTGAGATAGAGATCTTCAAAGCATCGTTAGTATCAGTTCCAGTATCCTTGGCTGTTCAGGTCTACAAGGCAACCCTACCACTTCCCCTATCAGGAGAGGAGTGGGGATGTGAAAACTAGACAGCAAATGTGATAAGGCCCTGGCTTATGCAAAAAAAGATAGGGGCTGAGAAGAAAGCTAGAACTCTGAAATTCCTTCAGTGGGCTGTAGCAATATATGGGCTGAGCATTTATCATGCTCTACAAAGTGGGGAGTCGAGAGAGGTAGATATGTGGAGCTATAAAGAAGGGAGCAAACTAAGGGGTATATAACTCAGTAAGATGGATGCTGCTTTGAAAGAGAGCAGGCCGTTGGTTCTGACCTGGGCCCTTCCTCCTAATATTTAGAAACTTACTTGCGTCTCTCCATCCATTTTATCTAATGCAAGGCTCAGTGTCTCAGTCTCAAAAGGAGGACTGGAGAGATGTGCAGTCAATGCCTGACTCTAGTCAAGCACCATAGATTGCTGTGCAAGAGGTTCAAAGCCCCTCTGGGTGAGGTGTGGCCCAGAATCCTGGTCTCTGGCTCCCTAAGCGCTAAACTATTGGACTAAAACATGGCAGCATCTTTCTCCTCCTCATTTTTGCCAGGCCACAATCTAAAGATTTACATTCAGGTATGGGCATACACAGCTATGAACCTGTCTGGCCAGAGTGCAACTTACTGTATGCTTACATTACACTTGAGTAGGTTCACAAATTGTTCATAAATGCAAAAATGGCCTGTATGGGGTAAGTACCATTTAAGCATGTGAAGTGAAATAGAGAAGACAAAATCCTAAATTACACAGATTACAAGCAGGTTCCACAGGGCTGGTAGAGCAGCCAGAGTAGCAGAGCCTGGACACATCCAGATCTTTCCTATTTTCTCATATCCAGACATCCTACACATTTTAATGGGATGAGAAGCAACCTTGTTAATAGCTCCATAGTACATAAGTTCCCCTGTTGGTGTGATACTCCTGTGGCCAGGTATACTGGCTTCTTTCTGTTCTTGTTTAAAATTTAGGTTGGTTTATGACAATATAGATGAGAACCAAACTTTTTTGGTTTACAACACTATAGATAAGAACAGAATTAAAGCCAGCAATGTTCTCCAAAGCAGCAACACAACCATCATGAATACAGACATCCACATCAGGGAAGTGGGTTAGCATCCTTTCTAGAAAACATCCCTAATAAAGTGTCCCTGAACACTGCAGTGCTTCTGCTCAGTGCCAGCATACTTCTAGAGGAGTCTTAATATTTATATTCCTGTATCGGAAGTCCATGAAAAATCACACACCTGCAACAGTATTAATCTAATTTATCTGTCTTTCTATACAAGAACACACTGCTTAAAACAATATAAGAAAAATCCCTCAATACCTTAGTCACATGAGACTGCAGCTTTCACCAATAAGAGCCACAAAACAGCATATTAAAAGAGTATATAAATAAAAGTCTGTGCTATCAACAATGAGTGAAAGGGAAGGTTCAGTATCTAATCAGTAACTGAATAGAATAATATTGTTTCTTTCTAAGCTGGAGTTCTTTTTTTCCATATGCAAGTTTGCCAGTTTTCTCCAGAGATATGAATATTCTACTACCATACTCCATATGGAGTGGTACAAGATGCAAAACAGTGATGACAAATTTAGTTAGCTTAGCTGCTGCTGAGCCTTCCCTTAAGTACTTCAAGGTTCCAATAACAAAAGGAGTAAAATCAGGATAGCTCATAAGTTAAGCAGGGACAGACTGTGAGTACTTGCAAAAAAAACTTCAGGAAAAGTGATTCTCAACCAGGGTGCCAGGTCACACAGGGATACTGCCAGATCCTTTGAAGGGTATTGCAAGGTGTGCAGAATAAGCCAGATGTGAGGAGCTAAGCAGACAAGTGCAGGCTCAGGCTCTTCCTCACCTGGCCACTGTGCTGCCCTCACTGCCTAGACCCTCTGTAAACAGATAAGGACTATAGTAAAGAAGTTCATTTTTTAAATGGGGAGTCGCTTAATTCACAAAAGTTCTGGAGGGGTGGCTTGAGTTTAATGAGGGGTGCCTCAGATCAGAAAATGTTGAGAAACACTGTTATACAGAAAATCTATTTAGTATGAGAAATAATGGTGTTATTACAATATGGGGGCACTTTTTCTGAAGAGACAAATCTGAACGAATTCCCTAACATTAAACTCTTGTTACTAGGTTGTTTTGAGAGCTGTCCTTCAGGTAATATGGAAGTCCTGCTTTCATCAGCACTTGAGGGCACTCAGAGCTTCACAGGTTTAGGCTCCTAGGTGGAATGGACTCCTGAGAGTCACGGCAAGAAATCCAGATAAATGGACTTGCTAAGAAATCATAAGAGAATGGGACACAACAAACCAAGCATAACAAATGTGGCCAAGCATAACATTTATCAAGCAAATGTGTACAACGTAGACCTCAAGACCAGAATGTAAATGCTTTGGGAAAGAAATAGGCTTTTTTTTTTTGGTAGGTCTTATATGAATATGGAACACATTCAGTATCAATAAAAGTATTCACCATAATTTGCCTTCAGAAGTGGGAGTAAATGCCACTTAACCACCAAAAACTCATACCCCTCCCCGCCCCCCATAATCTGCTTTTAAAGACAAAACTCACAAGAGTTGGTCATTCAACAATTTGGGTATCATAGTACCTACTTCAGCATTTATATTTTTAGTTTGGGATACAAGGAAGGCACAGTGTGTGTGTGTGGTGGGGGGAGGGTTCTCACATCTATGCCTTACTTCAGTGTGTGCACTTAAGCATAGGAAAATTTAATGGAGTAATCTTAAACTATAGAGAACAAAGAAAAAAAAATTACTCATTCACAGTGACACTTAGATGAGTTCTTAAGGGCCAGATGCAAATAAAAGGTCTTCCTGGCTGCTATGTTGTTAACCAAAAGGAAATACTAATTTTAGAGGCTTGCATGGTGCTCATTGTGCAGAAGGACTTCTTGACTATTAGTGAGACCATGTGCCTGAGAACATTAATATATTGTTCTCATCTTGCACCTCGTAGAGTGTCTGTTATTAGTTGATTCAGATAAACTCTTGGTGGCTGAAGAGACTGAAAACTCATTCTTTAGCGTGTTCTCAATTAACAAGCTCAGTAACTTTTGATTACAATTGTCTGTCTGAAATATGAATAATGATCAAAGAAATGGGATACCCAGGGAAGGAATTTACACCTGGTTTTAACTAATTTGATTTTCAGGTTGTGTTGCATATTTCATTTATTTAAATATTGGTCCTTCAGCTGCAGCCAACAAGATCCCCTCTGGAAATGACATAGGACATACTCCACGGAATAGGTTTCCTGCATTAAAAACCCTACAATATAAAAGTAACAATAGCTGTGGTACAGAGTAATTACAAAGCATGTGTGTGTATAGAGAGAGAGAGAATATTACATTCTTTACTCATTTAGGATTCCTCCTAATGTTCTCATTGTGAGTTTAGTCTTCAATAAGGAGAGGAAAATTAAGGCTCTCTTTTACTTTTCCTTCTTCCTTTAAATCTGTCTTAAATCCCTTTAGTTATGAATGACTTTCTTTTAATTTTATTATCTGCCTATCTTGCATTAACAAAAACAATCCTTTATTTAAACCATACCGGCATATTCATGTTTTCTCTGAACTGTTTTTGATCTTCCTTCCATGAATTCTACTTAGAATATTTTAAATTCATTTTAGTTGTGCTATATGTGCATTTGATTTTAGGGATAATGCTGGTTCAGGCAAGAAAAAAGATATTTCTTTTCTTAAATGCTCAAACATCTTTAGTGTATTTGGCATATCCAACAGCAAGAAATAAAAAGCCAAGGATGTATCATTGGTAATAACAAGTTAATGAAGCAAGTATGCTAAATTATTAAATTTGGGGAATACATTGTGCTTATTATATTACTTACCCTTGCAGTGAACTAGAAAATGAATGTGGTCATCCTAGACTGGTTAAATTGGAAGTATATTTTATACAGATGTGTCTCGTGTAGTTTCCTGGCAGAGGTCTAGTGCACAAGACTTATAAGTATACAAATAGGGTTTTATATTACAGTAACTTGTAAAACTGATTCCCTTTTCTGCTTTTTGGTTTTCACTTTTATCTTCCTCTTTTTGTCATATTAAAATCTTTCCCTTTTCCCCAGATTCTGATCTTCTTACAGCATAACAAAATGCATTACATTAAAAACTAAGTATTTAGTTTTATTGTCTGGCTGATAATTATCCACTTTCTACTTACTGTTTAGCTGTGCATTTATTCCTTCATGAAAACAGTAATGCTGACTAAGGCCTGACCCTGCTTCCACTGAAGTAAATAGTGAAGTCTCCATTGTATTAAACGGCAAAGTATCAGGCACCCAGAGGCTGATCCATTGTGCACTTAAGTCAGTCACAATGTCTCCCTATACTTCAGAGGTGCCACATCAGGCACAAGCACAGCTTCCTCTGCTTAGGACATGTAGACACTGTCAAGCTCAGAGAGACACACAAGATTTCTAAACAGAGAGAGAGAGGCCTATATTGAAATCAATCAGGACTGATGTGTTACCTCTGAAAAATATGGAGGTGCCTGCCAGCCTTCCACAGAGAGAGGATTGAGGCCCCCTTTTAAAGGCAGAATTGAATCTAATGCATGATCCACACAATTGCCCCCTCCTGCCATGCCGCACACGCATGGCAGGAGGTGCAGTTATAGGATCATGCATTAGATCCAGTTATGCCTTATTGCAGGTATAGGGAGAGACAGTCCCTGGCTCCCTCTGCATCAGCAAGAAGCAGGTTCCTGTGGCTGGGAGCCCCTTTGCTGAGTGGGCTCCCAACCATGGGGGCCATGTGCAGCTGGGACTGAGAGTCCCAAGTCTGATGGACCTTTCATTCCTGGCTATGTGTATGGTGAAACCAGGACCAACATCCCCATCAGGTGCAGGACTCCTGGTTTGGGCTGCATGCGTGGGCCTATGGGTTTCACTCCAACCCTGAATCTTGGGGGTTATGGCAGCCACGATCTCTCAGGTCCAGGGGTTTAAAGCTGGGCATGGTGCACTCCCTGTGACTGGGAGTCCTGTTGCCTGACAGAGTTCTCAGCCATAGAGGAGCCCCTGTTCCACATGCCAGTTAGTTCCTCTATAAAGTTAGTACATGTTTTCAAGGTCTAACTTTATAGTTTGTTGGAGCTTTTTATTATGTAATAAGTACATTGTGTATGTAACTGGTCTTAAAGTACTTGTGCAATTAACCAGTTAATTGCATGATACCTGTAATATGTAGAGGGGGCATGAGAAAGCGAGGTTTTTAAAAAGAAAAGTTTTGATTTCAGGGTTGTTGATATAGACTGTTTAGCCCTTAAGTCATGCTGACCATACCCAACAATCCTTTGAAAGCTAGTAAATAACTACTTCATTTTTCTTTTCCAGTATCTTTTTTGTTATCTATCCTCATTTCCATTACTTTGCAGGTGCTATAGCATCATATATTTCTATTTTCATATTATACCATACTGGTTGATAACAGCATGCCCTTAGGATGGATTTCGATATCAAAGTCGATACCTGAGGCATACTTGCTGGCTTTTGGTGAGCTCTGACTTTTAAATAGGATGCCATTATTTAATCTAATTATGTTAATAGAGGAGAGTGTCCTATGATCAATACAGGGAGGCTTTGATCTTATCATTGATTCCTTACTCATAAATATGTAGATTTTTTTTGCTTCCTAGTAGAAATTATAATAGGAAGAGATTCTTACATGGAAAAAAATGGAATGAAATTCTATCAGGCTTTATGGCATGGTAAAATTGGTGAAAGCATTGTAATTGTATCAAAATAATACACTAAAGCTTATGTATATTTAGAAGCTTTGAAAGTGCTAAGCTATATTCATACCATCACTCTTAAAGTGAGATTTCTTTGCCATGAAA
Source organism: Gavialis gangeticus (assembly GCF_001723915.1). Lineage (NCBI taxonomy): Eukaryota > Metazoa > Chordata > Crocodylia > Gavialidae > Gavialis > Gavialis gangeticus. The sequence goes on from NW_017729033.1 coordinate 40,909,736, forward strand.
ATTCCCTCTGGCAAAATGAAAATGTCTATGAGTAAATTCATCATCTCTTAGCAAGCAATGTGACATTAAAAAACTAGCACTAATTTCAATCCCTGAGGATCTGCATATCATGTTGGGATGGCCCTTTAAAGGTTATTCGAAGGTAGCTATGACTAGCTGCTTTTCCCATGAGGAATCTGGGCCCAGGGAATCGAGTGCCAGTTCGTAGGCTAACTCTTAGAATACAAGGAAAGGACATTCAGTTAGAAAAAAGGCTTGCAAGAGTCTGGGGGTCAGAAATGACCAAAGAAGGGGGTTGTTTAAATTACTTAATTTTAAGACCTAGTTTGAGTTATCTGTGGTGAGTGACAGGAGCAGAAGGAAGGTGGTGGTTTAAGGAAACATCAGATAGCAGGGACTTGGGTTTTAGAAAGAGGGACATTGAACATAACAAGGGTATGAAGAAACTTTAGAACTGGTAAAAAACTTGTTTTGATTAATGTTGAAATTTGAGTGGTGATACCTTAGTATACTAAACTAGGAGTCACCAAACTGCAGCTTGTAAGATAGGCATTTTAAATGTAGCTCCTTAAGGAATTCATTTGCCAATAAATGGTTATTTCAGCTGGGGAATTGTATGCAGATCATAGAGATGCCCATGTGCAAGAGATTAAAAGCGTTTTTGGTTCTCTTGCTATGGCCTGGACTTAAGATTTTGGTGTATGGCTAGAAGCATCAGGACCTTTGGTCACCCCTATACTACACGGCAAAAAAGGGTGCAATTTAATAGATTTCATAGACATCAGGGCTGGAAGGGACCTTGTAAGATCTTTGGGTCCAGGCCCCAGCTCAAGGGGCAGGAAGTCTGCTGGGGTCAAATGATCCTGGCAAGGCAGGCATACAAGTGGTCTTGAACATGTCCACAGTAGGTGTTTGTACCACCTCTACGAGGAGTCTGTTCCAGGCCCTGGGGATTCGGACAGTAAAGAAGTTTTACCTTATGTCCAGCCTAAAATGGTCTTCCAGGAGTTTGTGACCATTGGATCTTGTCTTCCCTTGGGATGCCCTGGTGAACAGATGTTTTCCCAGTTCCTGATACACACCCCTTATGTACATATAGGCTGCCACCATGTCACCCCTAAGCCTACTCTTTTCCAGGCTGAAGAGTCCCATGGCTCTTAGCCTCTCCTCATAAGCTCTCTAGCCCTCTAATCATGTGCGTGGCTCTCCTCTGGACTCTCTCAAGCTTTTCCACATCCTTTCTGAATTGTGGAGCCCAGAATTGGATGCAGTATTCCAGCTGCGGCCTCATCAAGGCTGAGTGAAGTGAGAGGATGACTTCCTGGGTTTTGCTTGAAATGCATCAGTAGATGCAAGCCAGAATTTTGTTTGCTTTGTCATCTGCAGCATCGCATTGGTGGCACTGGTGGCTCATATTCATCTTGTGTTCAATCATGACCCCCAAGTCTCTTTCAGTCATGGTGCTAGCAAATGTAACACTGCTGAGCCCATAAATGTGATATGGGTATTTTCTCCTGCGGTGAAGTACCTTGCATTTTTCCATCTTGAACACCATCAGGTTTTGATCTGCCCACCTTTCAAGCTTGTTGACTTGCAAGAAGCTGGGTGAAGTATGAGAACCCCAGGAAGAGGGAGCTGAGGCAATAGCAGGGGCTGATTTAAGTAGGACTGTGTTTTACAGGTTGACTTTAAACCACTGAACTCAGGGGACCTAGTTCGGCTTCTGTATGTATGGTATGTACTAAGTAGCTGAAGTAGTAGGAAGTATATATGAGTGGTGAACCAAGTAACTTGTTGTCCTGCTTCTACATGAGACATTTAAAGGTTTTCAGACTCTTTTGTCATCACTGACTCTGATATTTTTTTTCCAGTCTTTTTTCCCTTGGCTGTTGACCAACACTCAGCCTGCCCTTTCTTTCCACTGCAGTACTTCAAATACCTATATAAATCTCCTCTTATTCTCGTATGCCCTTTCTGTCTCTACCCTACCCCTTGGTTCCCTGCACTTTTACTGTCCCATTTGTCCAATAATAGTTACTTCTCTCCTACTTTACCCCTTGTGGTTCTTCATACAAAAAGAGAAGAAAACATCTTAACACCAGAAATACTCCAATATAAATAAAACTCAGTGTTTGAGCTTGCCATCATGCTCTCTCTTTTCCTCACCTTTCTTGTACCTTTATCCTTTTGGAATTTGGTTTTTTTTGGTATAGAGATTGTGTTTTTGTTCTGCCAAAACTGAAATCGGGCCTTTAGGCATTATAACAACAGTAAATTAAACTGGTCAAAGTTACAGTTCCCAAATTAATTTGATAAAATTTAAATATCCAAAAAAGATTTATTTGTTTTCTAAGTTTTCTGGCTTTGCTGCTCAACTAAAAAAATGGAGTCTTCATAGGTTTTAAAGTTAAACATCAAAGAAACTTTGGTTTTCCTCTAGCCTTGTCTTTGATAAACTAAGTCAACTGAGCTCCTTGAGTATTCTGCTCCAAGTTCTGTTTTCCAATGTCTTTATCATTCTTACTCTTCTTCTCTAAACCTTTAATATTTCAGTATTTTTCCCTTCCCACTCCCCAATTTTTCATCTTTAGCCACAAAAGTCACCTAAATAGGCATTCAAATAAGCTGCCTGATTTTTCAAAAGTAGTGAGTGGGACCTGTTGGATGCCACGCAACTTTAAAAGCAAAATATATCAGTGACTAAAAATGGATTTAGGGGAACATATTTTTTTTTCCACCCAAGAGATAATCAGGTTCTGCCTTTTAAATATGCATGTGCAAGATGATTCTTCAATTCTGAATCCATGCCAAGGTATTCTGTTTAATAAATAGCTTGTTTTACGATTTGTAATTTTTAATCTGATTAAAGATTTTAATAGTTAATTCATACTGACTCTTATCTCCTCTGTTTCACTAGTCTTTTTGCATCGTTTTCAGTAGTTCTAATGAGGAAATTAAAAATCCTTAATTATTTCTGCAAAATAGAGGGAAATGAATATCAAGATGCTTTTGTAGTCAGGGCTGCCTCTTCAAATCTAGTTGTTACAAAAGGAAACATTGCAGTTTAAACCAGGTGGTCTCCTTTGTGTACATCTTGTTATTGTATCATTAGCCATTAGATACATAAGATATGCCAAAATTTGTTAGATGGTAAAGCAATGATGCAAAGTTTTTGGTGTTTTTTAATTATTGCAGGAGCAATGCAATTGCCATGCCATCAGATACATGCACAGAACATGTCACAAATAGATCCCAAACTTTTATTGATTTGTTTAATGTGAATGAAAATGTGAATGTTGCCATTCAACAGCCAGCATCACTATAGGGATCTATAGCAGCAACCTAAAGGTTAAGGGCTAGATTTTGTAAGTGCTCAGCATTCATAAAAGAGGCAGGATTTTCAAAAGACCTCAGTACTTATTGAGTCAGTTAAATGAAGTGGTCAGTTTTTTAAAAGTACTTGCACCCAGAAGCTCTCCTATTGTTCTCAAAGAAATTATTTATAAAACCTGCAAGCTGCACTTCTGAAAATCTGGCCCTTTAATTCTATATAATATGATATGCACGCACGCACGCACACACGCACACAGAAACAAAAATGTGAAATGAATTACAGTATATCATAGTTGCAATGGTCCACTTTAGGATAAAAAGAACATTGAGAAATGAGCATTATCACACTTGCATTCAATTCAGCTCCTTCTTTTGAATATATTTGGAGTTCCAGAGATCCCTGGTTCTGCACCCTCTGCAGACTCTGCACAGCCTAAGTGCAGAGTATGCTGGGATACAAGGAGCTGGATCTGGATTGTGCTATGTTCCACTGATCCTTGAGAGGACAAGTTAGTAGGGCTGTGCAAAGCTTCAGTTGCTGATTCAATTTAGAGAAGATTCAGCCCAATTCAGCAGCCAAATCTCTGAATACGAATTGAATCAGGAGACCTATTAATCTCTCTGAATCAAATTGGAAGCCTCTGATTTGATTTGGAGAGATTTGATGATTCAGACACAGACACAGCTTTATATGTTTTTTCTACATACCTTAAGGTACCAGGTGTCTCGTGAATTTGGAAGGTAGCAAATGTGGTCCCCATCTCCAAGAAAGGGAAGAGGGAGGACCCGGGCAACTATAGGCCCGTCAGTCTTACCTCAATCCTGGGGAAACTCTTTGCCAAGATCATCAGGGAGCACATCTGTGATGGGCCGGCATCAGAAATGATGCTTAGGGGTAATCAGCATGGATTTATTAGGGGGAGATCATGTCAGACCAACCTGATTGCCTTTTACGATCAGGTCACAAAGGCCATGGATGCA
>NW_017729033.1:40914559-40931219 GCF_001723915.1 Gavialis gangeticus
TTGAGTCCCGTTTTTTGTTTTGGGGTTTTGTTGTTCTCCCGCCCTGGCGAGGGGTTGGGCTAGAAGATCTACTAGGTCCCTTCCGACCCTAAATCTATGAAACTATGAAACTATAAATGCTGAGATGGTGGGATGGATGGAGCATCCCACGGGAGCTCAGGGGCGTCTCCAGTGTGCTCGGCAGTGGACCTGGAAGTGAACAAGAAGCATTTCTGGTCCACACCTGGGTCTGCTGTGCAGCGTGCAGGGACCACCCCCCCCCTCGGCAGCTCAGTGACTGATGCCTCCTGGGTCTGGGGGGGCTCTCAGGGTCTCCCCATGGCTGATCACCAAGCTGGGGGTGCGGAGGGGGCGGCCTGCCACTGAGCATGTGGAGGGGCCCCTGCAGCTCCTGTGGGATGCTCCATCCACCCCACCATCTCAGCGTTCATGAGACCTTGAGGTATGTAGAAAAAACATATAAAGCTGTGTCTATGACTGAATTGCTGATTTTCTGAATCAGAATTGAATCTTCAGATTTGGATTCAGCCAAATTAAATCTGGATAGTGATCCAAATCAGCGAATTGAATCACTGTCCTCTGAATCAAGCTGAATCTGCATCAAATACGGCCTGCTTTGAACACCCCTAGAATTTAACTGTGTTAGTCTGAAGTTAGTCAGAAGGCAGGATATATACATGCCTTTACAGACTTACTGAATAAAATATATAGAGAGAGAGCACAAGCTTGCATGGGCTGTGAGCACTGGCACTCTCTCTCTCTCCCCACCCCTCTCCCCTGCCACACTTATTTTTTGTATTCTAATTTCTCTCTTCCTGCTACCAAGGATCAGTGACACAACTCTCTGTGGGCTGTTATACCATCAGCATCATTTAAAGCCCCTCATGCTGCTCTAGTTTATACTAGGCACAACTACATGAGATGCCTTAATGTGCAGTGGACTGTTCTACTGTGTAATAGTGTGCCATGGCAAAAACCATGCTTATGTGCAGTAGAATTAGTCTACTGTACATTAAATCTCACAAAAAAAATCATCTTTGCTACTGCACATTAGTGTGAGCTAGTGCACCGTTTTCTAGTGCCTCATTAGAGGTACTAAACTTAATGTGCAATAGCAAAGGTGCATTAATAAATGTATAGACACACCAACTTGGAGCTGAAGTAATTCACAGTGGACTGGGGATATACAGCTATCTTTTCCCACAAGTTCTGCAGCTAGGAGAGAGTAATCAGGACTCAGGAGCTTCTTTAAATTCCTTTTTTAAATGTGTTTAAACATAGATATAGAAAGACAGACATGAATTCTTGCATGTGAGTCGGCTCAAGTTTAGCCAGTTCACTGCATGCAGTTTTTTTTATTATTTTAAGCTAATCAATTCCTTAATTAATGTCACAGGTGCTCAGTGATGGGGTCATGAAAATACCTATAAAGAATTGAAAATCTATTCTAGTTTTCACTTGAATACCTTTGGCATACTTTCAACAACTGACACTTCTTTAATATTTAATTGTGTAGACTCTTCCCACACAAGTCTACATAGATAAATAGACTAATCTGTAATATAATTTCTCATTTTCTGGATACATTCACAAGCCTACTGAAGTCATAGAACTGATAAGGCTGGAAGTTCTATATAATTCTAGACAAATGCCTATTCAGCTTCTTCTTGGAAACCCCCCAATGAAAGAGACTCCACAATATGGGTGGGCAGCTTGTTCCACTGCCTGATTATTTGGACAGTAAGGAAGTCTCTTTTTCAGATCTAGCATAATTTTTCTTTCAACCAATAGCTTCATGCCATACTATTTTCAGCAAGGAAGAAAAGATACTTTCCCTCTCCTTTATGGCAGGCTTTAAATACTTGAAAGCAGTTATACTAATCATGAAATACTAATAAACATACCTACTTTTTCAGTCAACCTTTCCTTGTACAGTTTGCATTAAGACCCTGTATCATCTTTGTTACTCACGTCTCTCTCTCTCTCCAGTTTCTCCATATCATTTTTAAATTGTGAAACTCAGAACTTTGCATTTGACTCCAGCAGAGGCCTACGTAGTCAACAGAAAGACTCTTGTTGATTTCAGTTGTCCTTGGATCAGATTGTTTTAAGCTAAAATTATTTAAATATTCATGAGTAATGACCAGTCCTGCTAATTTTTTATTTTAAATTGGTGTTTATTTTAATATGAAGTTGGTGAGGATTCTCTGAAATTACCAAGATACCACAAGTGTCATGTGACCAAGGGAAATAAAATTGGCTTTCAGTTTTAAGAAAACAGTTTTTACATTCTCCAGAATCCAAGCTTATTGGACATCCCCTGCCTGTGCAGTAAAGCAAAAAGCCTTTCCAGGGAAAAAAAATGTGAAGGAATAGTGTAAAAGGTTAGGTAGACTGAAGTGAGATGAACTTGTTTCTAGGTATTTCAGTTCTGAGGATGGTGCATAGTTTTCCATGGTAAACTCTTGCAAATATGTATAGAATATATAGTAACTATTGGTTCTCATAATTAGAGTTATAACACAGAAAGGATCACTGACTTAGAGAGGATCCTTTACCTGCCACAGGCTAAAACTTTTGATTCCTGAATACATTACTTTTTTTATGTAATTTCTAACTCAAAAGTGGGTGTTGGAATGTTGGTGCCCATAGTCAGTAGTTTGATAATAGAATATAGAAGATTCATAAATGAATTGCTTCTATTTCTTTGTCCTTCTCCTCCTGCTTTAGGAGGCACTAAGATAAGGACTGGGGGAATATCTGCATTGATGCTTAAAAAGACTAAACAATGGTTAGACAACTCTTGTGTGAGGACCATTGTGTATCATGACTGATCAGTATTTCCCTCATTGTTTTCCTGTGCACCTTTGTCATATATATATTCATTTACTGCCTTTACAATGAACTCAACAATGTATCTGTTATATTATTTTCCCCTGACTCATGCATACTGCTTCTAATTTCTAAGGAATTGCACTAGAGAAAGGAGATAAGACAACTGTAGTAACTCCCACTGACATACTCTAGTGTGTTATCCTAGAGGGATTAAGAATATGACCCTTGAGCTTTATTTCTGAGCATATTAATATTTAAAATTAATTTTCTAGCACAGGAATACCACTGACTTCAGAGATGCCCTGATTCTCACACCTGAACATCCAGCCCACCATTTATAATTTTTTCTCTAAATGAATGAAGACACCAATATTCACTTGTTACAGTGAGATTTTGATGCATGTCATGAGGCAGCTGTGTCAATTACATGCATCACAAATAGGGAAAATATAAGTAGGATCAGCAAGTTTATTCTGCTGTTCTGATGTCTGCGAATACTTGTTATAGCACAGTGATTCTCAGTTGAAGTACCACAGCACTGTGGGATGCCGCCAGACCCCTTAAAGGGTGTCTGTGGTGGTGGAAGCCACTCTTGAGGACCAGAAGCACCGGGGACAGACCTTGATGCTGCAGGAGATAGACCCAGGGACTTGAGACCCACTTAAAGCTTACCCATGAGGCAGGCCAGGTTGATGAGTAAGTCATGAGAGCTGGTGCTGCACCAGCTTTTCAAGCGCCTGTTAATCAAGCTTGGCAGCACCTGGCTGATGATCTGACCTGCAACCACTGCTGCGAGGGATTTAAAATCCCCGGCAGAAGCTGAGTGCAAGGGGAGAGGCAGGAGATGAGACCCTGAGCTCACCGGGGTGCAACCCAGCTGAGCAGAACCCCCACACAACTCTGCCCTGCTGAGAGTAGGCAAGGGCAGTATCTGGGAGCCAGGCAGGGCTCTTCGACCCCAGGCTCCACAGGAACAGGCTTGGAGTCAGTCACCACCCCTAGGACACAGGCCAAGTTTACTCAACCCCAAGCCTGCAGAGGGTGCCATATGCACAAGCCTGATGCTGGGGCCAAGCAAGGACAAGGACCAGGAGTAAAAGGCAGGCTGTGACCACAAGCCTGCACTTGAGGAGACACCGAGGAGGCTGGGGTCCACCAGCTGGATAAAAGAAGCTAGGACCACAGGCTGGGACAGTGGCATGACAATTCCAATGGTTGGTGAGTGGATGGTGTTTAGGGGAGGTGGAGCCCCAGGACCAACCATGACGAGGCAGTGAGTACCCCTGTCTCCAGGCCCGGGGCAGGAACACCACTGAACACCTCCTTTTCAGTTAAATTTCCATCAAGTCATGGCAGGAGAGTTGGGGGGTGAATCCCAGGAAGCAGGGAGATACAGAATCTGCTGAGGTCATGACCATGTCCCAAGGGGGTGAGAAGATAAGCAGATAAATGCAGACTCAGGCTTGTCCCCACCTGGCCAATGTCCCAATCCTACTGCCTAACCCCTTTGCAAGGAGGTAAGCATGATAAAATAAAAAATTGTTTTTGAAATTGAGTGCAACTCAACTTGTAAAAGGTACAGAGGCATTCCTTGAGGGATGCCTCAAGTCCAAACAGGTTAAGAACCACTGTTATAGGATAAGTGCTAATTTGTAAAATGATACATTTTTAGGAATATATTCTGAGATTTAGGATTTTGCATTCTTCCCACTATGTCTTGTGCTCCCATTGCCCCTATCCCCCACCATTTTTATTTATTTTCTTCTCATGTGAGAGTAGTCTTTCAGAGCACAAAGTTTTGTAAGAGGGTTATATTGAGATCCAGAAGATTTATGAGTATTTTGCAACTGATGGGATGTGATATGAAAAAGCTATATGCTCCATTCAGACAGAAAGAGATGCTATCAAAAGAAGTGCTCTGCCAGTTAGCATGTGTAATAAATGAAATAATGAAAAAGCTATATAGTACATAATATTTCCTATCTCTTTGCCTCAGACTTTTTGGAAAAAAAGAGTTTGTGCTGTTTATTCTTCTCAAATCAATAAACATTGCATGGATTCTAATTACAAATATTTATGTTGCAACCCTGAAGTCCAGTCATGTTTTCATCAGAGTTTAATGGAAGAACCCCTGTCAACTTCAAGAGAAATTGTATCTAAATGTAGGTAGCAGTGTGGGCATTGTATTGATGAGCTTCTTTTAAAACAGGGGAAGAAGGAAAGAACAGTAGTGTTTTAAGAACAGGTATTGACACCAGAGTCTAAAATACTCTCACATAAAGAAATATTGTTTCTGAAAAGCTATAATAAAGTCACAGTTAGGGTCTAAATATTTATGAGAAAAGTACACATAATTTCAAGATGGTTGTAAGAAATGTTCAGTCTGAGTAAGCAGGTATCTTAGCCTTGTTGTTAAGCCAGCATTATATATATGATAAACTGGAATGGTTTTGATCTAAGAAAACTGTTTCAATAGCAAGAGGTATCACAACAGAATTACTATATTAGGTGAATGAATCTTGTCAGAAAATGCCTGCTCGTCCAACACAGCCACTGTGTTATGTTTCATTACAAAACCTGGCTTCTTTGGTTCTGGGTTTTTTTCTCTCCTAACATGATACAAGGAAGTGAGATCAGGCTGAAAAAGCCTTTGAAGAATAATGGAAAATAAAATACTGCATTTCCTTATTCAACTTTTATATCTTCTCTGTGATTAAACAATTTATAGTATAGAAGAGTTCTAGTCCAGAGTGCAAATGAATAATATGCCATATTTGTTTCCCCCTTAAACTAGCTTTTGTTACGGACAGAACTTCAGTAAAGCACCTGGGAATTTCTGTTTTTTGGCAAATGTTCCATAATTGTGTTTCTTAGAGACATAACTCAAAAAATAATATAACTATTATGTGGAAATCTGGTTTTAGACAAAAAATATCTTATCAAGCTGAGTACGCTGGTCTTTATCCCAAGATGACTTTCTAGAATCCAAAAGAAGCACCCAAAATTGAGCTTTTAAGAGAAGCGATTACATAATTTTTATAGTATAAAAACTAGATAGATGGCCCTTTACAATGAACAAAAAACAATTAGGGAAGCAAAAGTGCAGTAGCAATGTCTTAACATTGTAATAAAATGATTTATCAGAATCACGTATTTCTTGCATTATAGCTATCCACAGACCTTTTTTGCCCCCTGCAATAATTATGACCTTTTAATGTTAACTTTAATGTTATTTTTTAATCATTCTATAATTTTTTAATTACTGGTTTTGGGAAGGGCTGAAAGGAATATTTTAGGCACAGGAAATTGAGATAGGAGTCCTGCTTTCTGTAACTCTAGTGGCACTTACTTTGTATTCCTTGGTAAATCACTCAGGAATCAAACCAACTCATATTCAAGTAACCAGAAACATTCCCATTTATTTCATTTGGGAGTTGGATTGGATACTTGAGGACTAAAGGAGCTATGCCAGTTTACAGCAGCTGAAGATCTTGTTCTAATCTCTGTGCTATCACTATCTGAAAGCATAAAAAGATATACTCACATTAAAATATAGTTTAGTTCAGTAACATAACTATGGCAGGGCAAGTAGATCGCCAGCTGTAGGTACCATTTTAGAAGGGGTTACCAGCCCCCCGTCCGACAACCTCTGAGAACCTCTGAGAACCCATGCAGCAGCAACAGCCAGTGTGCAGGAAGCCTGTGAAACAGCAGCAGCTTCCAGGATCTTTGACTTCCCACGCTGAGGTCAGAGTCAGGCAAGATTTCCAATGCTCAGCGCTCCTCACCCCCATGCTCTCCTTCATCTCTGCCCAGAGTGCTGAAATGGCTAGTTACACCTCTGATTAAGTTTGCCAAGTGACAGCAGTGTCCTTACCCAGCATATCATTTACAAAACCCAAGTGTTTGAAATCAAGGAAGTGGAAAGTTAAGGAGATCGTATCTCTCTGTTCTTAAAGGGATTGAACCAACCCCCACTGAAGTTCACACAAGTAAATTCTGTTTGCTGTATGTGGACCTGCATTGGTCTCACAATAAACAAACATATCATCCCAATCCTCTTCTCTGAGCACAGGGACTAACCATCCTCTTAGTGGCATACGGCTACTTGAATAGTGCTACGCCACTTCTCTTAGACCATCAGGTACTGATCAGTGCACACTGTACTCTAGCCATTCTGCAGCTAATCACAAGCTTCTGGAAGCTGCTGCAACTGAGAGCGCTGCCTCAAAATATGGAAATATGAAAGTTGTTAAGGACAGCCTTTCCCCTCCCCCACCAACAGCTCCATGGCTCTCACAGCTTGATTGGGGCAAAGAATTTGAAGAAGAGGATGAAGAGCCTATTTACTTGCACCTACCTCCTCTAGTGCAAGAGCTCAGAAGGTTTCATCTCTTCTTACTATAGCACTCTGGAATCTGTGTAGCTCATTTCTTCTTTGTCAGGAAATAAGATGATACATTACAACTATTTAATACAGTGTATAATGACACAGTAAAAACACTATAGCATAATGTATGTGTGGAAGCTCAGATTTCTTATTTATTGGGTATTGTCAACTGACTGGGAATGCAACCATAACATTCTTGTCACTTAGTGATTATATGGAACTCCTTAGGCTGTGGTTACAACTGTAGAGATTCATCACATGCACTCTTCACTGTGTACTTGCAAAATATTGTAACTCCAAAGCTGGCCTTAACATTTCATACTTCGCACAAACTCTAGAAATTCTTCACTCTTTACTGTGAGGCGAACCCCCATTGACAATGGGGATTAAGGAAAAAGAATTTGAAGGATTTTGTTCATCCTCCCTAAGGATTGATTATTTCATATTTATCTTTCTTTTTTTTTTTACATTCAGCATTTCCTTGACCTCTTTGAACTCAAATAAAGAAGATGAGATTAAAAAAGAATGCAAATATGCAAGCAGGACCCAATTGTATAATTAAATATTTGCTTTGTATACGCAGAACTGTAGCTCACTAGTGGCACAAAGGTCTTCAGTGAAAACAATCAGTTGTAGGAACAACCATAAGAGAATCATAAAAAATGCAGATAACCCCAAATCTATGGACCTGTCAAAAAGCAGATCAAAGAAACTTTTATCAGACATTGACAAAAATAGTCCATCATAACTCAAATTACATATACCTACACAGGCTTTTCTCTCTTTTAAGATGAAATGAAGGCAATATATCTACAAATTATGGTTCATATCAAATAAATGTTGCTTAATTAGTTTTTATAAGAAGTATGTAAAATATGTTTTTCAAGGTGAAAAATCTAGACACGTTGTGATGCTGAGAGTGCTGTTCATACACAGCTAATCAGCCCCTGTTTCCAGTAGATACAGGAGTTAAACGGACTGGTATCATCTCATCAAAGATAAAATTTTAGTTGTTTTAATGACTGCTTAATCCCTGATGCTTTCTTATTCCCTTCTTAGACTTAGTTTTTATGAGGTTTCATGGCAAAAAAGTAAATATTTAATTGAGGAAATTCTTAAAATGAGAAACAGTTCAGAGTTTAAAAAAACCAAAAACTGTATTGCCACAATTTAACATAAGCAAAAGGAAACAAAATAATAATTTTCTACCTAGTGTTCTAATTAGTTATATTTATTTAAAAATAGAGATGATGTGAGGCTCTCAGCTTCAGGGATGGAGTATTCAGATTCAATAGAATAACAGACTCCAACCCCACAGGTTTGTCTCAGATCACAGGCTGCAGAACGGGGTGGGCCACCCGGGGCCATGGCCCAACCAACTTTTACCACGTTAATTTATATAACCCACAAATGCACACTTGTCATTCCAGTTAAAACTAGATAGCTATTTTTTAAGTGCATAGCTAACTAAATTAACATGCAAAAAGTTGGTTGGGCCATGGCTCAGGTGGCCCACCCTGTTCCGTGGCCTGTCTCAGATTTTTATCTTTCCAGAGCAGATAATGAGGATATTATTGGTATATAATCTAAAGAATGCTAGGCACTTTAACAATAAATAAAATAGGCACAGTCCCTAGCCCGTAGAATTTTGTAATCTGATTGCAGGTGTGATGCATCTAGACAGAGGTACCAAAAGAGGAGGAGGCAAGATAACAACTGCAATAAGTGGGTCACTTAGGTCATGTCAAAGCGCTGCCATGCCACTTCCAGGAGCACCACCTTGAAGTATGTCCTGCGTTCCAAATCTTAGAAATAAGGGAGTGTCACTGCATTTGAGACCCAGAAGCTCTGAATGGCACTGGTAATCTTAAATCAAGACTTCCATGCACATGAATTGTGATGTGGGATATGAGGAACTGACTAGGCCAGGAGAGAGGGAAGAAGAAAACGGAGTTGGAGAGTAGGACTACCAGTGAGCAGGCAAGGAGTTTGGACATGAACCTGGTATAGGGGCAAGGAACCCAGGAGGATTAGACTTGAACTAGCTAGTCAAAAAGACTGGGGCTGGGGTTGAGAAACTTGAGGAGGCAAATAGATTGGGCTGGGTGAGGAGAAGATAGTGCAGGATAAAAGATGTGATTGGGATGAGGATAGGGCAAAAAGGGCTTATACTTCTGTTTTTTGTTCCACAGGACCTGTGTCATTCAGCACACAAAATTAATTCATTTGAATCAAGATCGTGCAGGAAAGAAGCTGTTATCTAAAGGACCATTCTTCCTTCGCTGCAGAAATTAGAAAACAGTAAAGCAAAAGAGGTGATACCTCAGGAGGAGGAGGAAGGAGAATCTCATGACTGAAATAGATGATTATTGCTGGCAAAAGCTGGATTCAATCATTGTTTCTGCCACAAGGTTACAATGTGATGATAGCCAAGCCACTGAAATCAATTGTTTTTCAGAGGGAATCCCTAATCTAGTGTAACTTGTTGTTTCTCAGTGCCCAATCTAAAAACCTGGGGCCTCAACTGCAGAAGTGCTTAGCATTCACAAGTAAAGTCAATAAGAGCGGTGCTCTGGAAATGCAAAATGTTCAGAGCACAATATATTATATACTTTGAAAAATTCAGTCCTAGGCATCTTAAATTGGGTATCCAAAATAAACAGACACTTGTTAAGTTCATTTCCCTCTGCCTGTACCATTTTTAACATGAGAATAATGCTTTTTCCATATACTATCAAGGAACTGCAGAAATAAATGAATGCCTCTGAAGTAGTAAGTTATTAGAGTGGTGAACACCATACTAAAACCCATGAGGAAATTAGTATTTCTATATACATAGTAGGATTTGAACAGTGTTCACTAACTAGTGTATGGGGCACAACACTGAATAAGGTAGATAAAATGAATTATCAGATAGCTGATTATCATCTGAGTGTTGTCTATTTTGTCACCGAATGGGACAGCCTTCTTGTAGAAAAGCTTGTCAACATGAAATTAAAGACTATTTTGTAATGAATATATAGAAGGAGGTTGAATCAATATTGAAGAGGCAGCCTTGGTTCTGGCATTCTGTAACTTCTGATATTGCAATCTGTATTATCCTTTCAATACAATTTTATGCATGTCATTAAAATATATAGATTGCAGGGGTTCTGAACAGAAAAGACATTTTCAATTCATAGGATAGGGGGAAACGGAACTACACAGAGAGGAAAAAGGTGGGTTGAATAGGTCAATATGGATAAAAAAGGCAGTTAACCCACTGAGGGAATTGGGGTTATAAAAGCTAATCCCAGTAAAGGTATATGAATCCATAGTCTCAAATTAAGATCATCCATGACTAAATCATTCCAGGCAAGTGTTTGTCTAACCTGCTCTTTAAAGCTTCCAAGGATGGAGATTTCCCAGCCTCTCTAAGTACTTAAGCACCCTCATAGTTATGAAGTTCTTCCTAGTATCCAACCTAAATTTTTTCTTTCTGCAATTTAAAACTGCTATTTGTTGTCCTCGTCCTGGCAGACCCAGGCACTAATCCATCACCATATTGTTTCAGGTATTTAAAAACTTATCTGGCATCCCCCCCACAACGCACACACACACTCGCACACCCCGCAATCTTCTCTTCTCCAAATGAAATAATTCCAGTTTTTCTAACCTTTTCTTGCAAATCATGTTTCCCAAACCTCCAATAGTATTTTGTTGCTTTCTGCTGGACTCCTCCACATCTGTTCACATCTTTTTTTGAAATATGGTGCCCAAACTGGACACAATATTTTAGGTAAGTGGAATGGAAGAATAATTTTCCTAACCTTGCAAGCAGTGCTTCCCTTGATAAAACCCAGCATCTTTGATGCATTCATAGTGCTGGAGTAATAAACTTACTGCCTGTATATAAGCAGCAAAAATGTCACTGCCACAGCTAGAGAACTTCTATTTAGGCACACAATGAAAATTCTATTTTCTATTCTATTTTCAAGTCTCCAAAGAGTTGCTGAAGCAACCACACTGGTCTGTTTTCACTCTGGCACTTTTTCTCTTTGAAATGGAATTATTTTCAGATGTGTTTCTGATAGTACAACATCTGCTTAACTATTCCAAAGCCCTCCTTGCTCTTAAGGACTCTACTTGCAGAACCTTATCCAGCGGGGGCCAGATTCTGTCGCCGTCCACCATATTCCAGTTTCAGCCAGAGTTGTGCATGTGTATTTAAGGGGAGAATTAGTACTTACGCTTTGTTAAACAGTTTGTTGTTTTTTTTTTAGTCTACTGTGTATAGGGAATTTACTCAAAGGAAAAGGAGAAGTGATATACTCTTTGATCACAATACCAGAAATTCTTTCATTTCTTGTTTCACTAAGCTATTTTATTTCTGCATATCATCATAAATAAGATCGATCACCAATAAAAAGTTTTAAGCTGTAAGGGATGACAAGGCACTTAAATTGATTTTTGTTTTGGGCGTCCCCATAATGGTATACTGTGGACCTCCTTGTAATGTATTACAGAATTTGGCAGATAAAAATTGACTCTGAGGTCCCTTTGCTAGAGTTCAGGTCTGAAAGTAAGAATTCTTGAAAAATGAATGCCTGACATATTTGTTTTACAGAGCAAAGCAATGTATTTTCAATAACTATACCACAGATGGTAGTCCATCTGTTAACATATGGCATTGACTCTTAGAGGAATGTTTACATCTGGAGAACATGACTTATTTGAGAGAACAAGAGGATTTATTTGATTAAAAAATATGGGTGGATGATTTTTAAATTTAATTGAAGGGTAAGTCTGCTCTGGATCATACCGGCACTTTTAGATCCATTTACTCACTTGCAGATGAGGAATAAGGAGAGAAAACATGTTGTACCTGATGAGTAGTGTATTGGTCGATTATAAGACTCTTGGCCATTAAACATTCTAAAAAACTAACACAGGTACAAAGAGAAGAGGATTCTGGATTGCCCAAGAGTTCAGTACTCCTCAGGGCTACACTGTAAATTCAAAAAGCTCCATGCAGATACAACTGTCAATATGCATGACTCATGATGCAAGATCAGGGCAAGAGGTGAAGTTGCGCCAAGAACTGATAGACTGATGGGTAGTACTACAAAACTTCTGTCATGTCTTGTTACATGTTCAGAGTCAACAGATTGTTGAATTTGGGATCAGAAAGAAATTATCCCTCAAATCATATTGCCAAAAACATGTTTTGCCTTCCTTTGTAGCATAGTGGCATAGTCCTTTTGGGCGCATTTTATCATATTTTTCCTTGCTAAGACACAGGCCTAAAAATATAACAGTCCTGCTCTTTTCATGTGAGCTAAGGGCAATAATAGATTCAGCAAAAGTATTTCATCCCTAGCCAACTTGATTTCCTTCTATGACTAGGTAACAAGGTCTGTGGCTGGAGGTACAGCAATGATGTTATATACCTTGATTTTTAGCAGAGTTTTTGGCACCATCTCCCACAATAACTTAGTAATTAAAAGAAATTCATACTACATGACAGTAGTATAAGGTAGACACATAACAGTGCAAACTTCTGCACGTGGAAATTGCATAAATAAATACAGACTCAGGAATAACAGCCTAGGCCTACCATACTGCAAAAAATGACCTTGAGGTCACAGTAGACCATAAGCAGAATATGAGCCAACAATGTGTTCTTGTTGCAAAAAACAAACTAATAGATAGGTTGCATTAACAAGAGAATAATTTGCAAATTGATGGAAATTATTCTTCCCCTCTATTCAACACTGGTGAGGCCTTACCTGGAGTATTGTATCCAGTTTTGGTACCACTCTTCCAGAAAGATGTGGACAAATTGGAAAGAGTCCAGCAGAGAGCAACAAAAATTAGTAAAGGTCTGGGAAGTATGACTTATGTAGAAAACCTGAAAGAACTGGGATTATTTTGTGTGGGGAAGAAAAGAGTGATAATCTTCAAATCATCATCAGTAATTACCTGAAAGGTGGCTAAAGGGAGGATGGAACTAGACTATTCCCTGGGACCACAGAGGACAGGACTAGGAAAAATGGTCTCCAACTACAGCAGAGGACATTTTAAGTTCAAAGTTAAGAACTATTTTATCACATTAATGGTGGTTAGGCATTGTGACGCTTCTTAAAGAGGTTATGGAATCTCTGTCCTTGGAAGGTTTTTAAAGCAGGACATGGACTAAGATGATTTAGTCAGAGATAATCCTGCCTTGACCAGGGGAATTGAACTAAAAGATGTTCTGGGCTCCCTTCCAGCTTTCTGATGATTTTCTTTATTTTATGCTTTTTGGTATGGGTACTTCATGGCTGTTTTGTGCACAAATATTTATATGGAAACCTGCAAAATAAGGGGGATAAACTTGATGAGCCACTAGGTTTTTTATAGTCTTAATGAAGCTGCTTGGAAAGGATGGTTTTTACTTGTAACAATGCTGAAATATTTAATCTGTCCTGATATTGATGGATATTCTTTATTTTGCTTTACTTTTGGTCAAAAAGTGATATTTCAGAAGTGGGACAACCAAAAATGCTAGCTGTACTACTTTAAAGCTCTCTAAAACAAATACACTTATAAGGGGAATATTGATTGATGACCAATATTATACTGGGATAAACTGAAGATAAAAGGTAATTCTCCTTTAATATTGGGTCAGTTTATACTTTTAGTTCCTTATGTACAATTCCCATTCATTAATTCCACTGATTCATATTGTGTGGTTCTACTGAAGTCTATGAAGGTGCGACTGTGCAAAAATGGTATAATGAATTTGAGAATAAAATATATAGGCCACCTGGGTTGCTTCCAAACAACTAAGGGAGTAGAATCTAGCCCATTAGTTTTCTTGTCTTTTCTTGCTATTGAGGTTTATGATTTATATGAAACACATATTAAATAAATATGGAAGACTATGGTTATAGATTGCAGGGTTTTATCCATTCTATGGCTTGGAAAGCGCAAACTGTCTAGGAGCAATGGAGTTTCTGGAACAAATTTGTGCAAACAAAATCTCAGTAAATAAGATCAGCACATGTTTAATGTCATTTATAGTCATTTTTTATCCAGAAAGGATCCATGTGGTGTCAGACTAACCAACACCTATGGTATTTTATGTGAGAATATCTATAAAAATGTAAAGGTTTGGTATAAGATTCTGCTTTTCAGAATAGATAAGCAGCTTTTCCCTGAAGACAGAGATTTTTTATTTAGCTTGAGATTTCCTTAGTTATTTAATGGTTGGACTTTTTAAAGGAAACATTTAATGACATGTCATCCTTTGAATTGCACTTATAAAAAGGTTGTGCTTTAACAAAGCTATTTGCAGTTTAATTTTCAATTAGCTTCCGAGCAACGTATCTAAAGATTTTCTAATTTGAGCCTCTAAGATATTAGACCTCTGGTATGTCTTGATGGGGAGCTCTTTGGGGTCATCTGCCAATAAAAGACTGACTTACACAAAGAAAGACCTTTATTCCATGGCTCTAACCCTTCATGTCTGTCAGGCATGCTACATGAGCTCTCAGCAGAGCAACAAATGACCCTTGCTCAAATATTTTAAAAACAGCACACTGACATCTTATATCTATCCCACAGAAAGAAAGAAATGGAAATACAGCAACAGTTTGGCCTGGCTTAAACAGTTAGCTCTTCAGTGAGTTGAAACTCAAAAAGGAATCCTATAAAAACTGGAAACAGGACCATATTACTAAGAAAGAATTTAAGAGTATTGCACAAGACTACAGAGGGAAAATCAGGAACACCAAGGCACAGTTTGAGATGCAACATACGTGGAATATAAAAAAAATGAAAAATGATTCTGCCAGTATGTGAGAAGTAAGAGGAAGATTAAGAAAAGTGTAGATCTCTTACTAAATGCAGAAGGCATAGAAACACATGATACAAGGAAGGCTGAAGTATTCAGTGCCTTTTTTACTTTAGTCTTCACAAATAAAATCAGATACCGGATGACAAGTGCAGTTGGCAGCAAGAATAGGAGAAGCAGTAAGCAATCTAGTTTAGAGGAAGAACAGGTTACGGTTCACTCAGAAAAGCTGGGTTTTTTCATGTCAGCAGGGTCAGAAGGAATGTATGGATTTGTTTTCAGTCTTTCCAGACAAAAGAGGTCCCCAAACCAAGGATGAAGTTGACAGGGAGATGTAGTAAGCCCTGATGGGTAGTGTCACAGGCAAGTTCTGCATTTAGACCTGTAAAGCTGACAAAGGACTTTATCTTTGGATTTAAGGTGCAGGGTGAGAATATAGCAATCTTCTGGTAGTTTCTTTTGTTTATTTACTACTGTATCTCTGACTGTCGGTCAACGTGGGGCATTTTTACATGTGATCTGGGGAGGGGAAGGGGGACACTTTAATTACAGTGCCCAAAGCATCTTCTGGGTCAGTGTCCCCGTCCCCGTGCTTCAAAATGGCGGCTGGGGCATTTTATCTAAAGCTCATCAGATGAGCTTTAGTTAAAGTGCCCCCATTGCCATTTTGAAGCACAGGGATCATATAATCCCTGGCAAGGAGAAGAAGGGACTGGAAGGGACCTGTAAGATCATCAAGTCCAGTCCCGTCATGGGCAGGAGGTAACTAATTGGACTCATATGAGCTCAGTGGGGTGCTTGTCCAACCTCCTCTTGAACACTGCCAGGGATGGTGACTGCACCACCTCGGCAGGAAGTGTGTTCCAGATTCTAGTTACCCGTATGGAAAAGAAGGTTCTCTGTATGTCTAACCTAAACTTTTCCTTCATTAGCTTATGCCTGTTGGTCCTTGTCCTCCCAGGGGGTGCTTTTCTGAAAAGTTACTTTCCCATATCCTAGTTTTCTTCCTTGACATATTTGTAGGCAGCTATCAAGTCACCCCTCAGCCTTCTTAGTTTCATAGTTGGCAGGGTCGGAAGGGACCTGAGCAGATCAT
The DNA here is from genome assembly GCF_001723915.1 of Gavialis gangeticus. Classification (NCBI taxonomy): domain Eukaryota; kingdom Metazoa; phylum Chordata; order Crocodylia; family Gavialidae; genus Gavialis; species Gavialis gangeticus. Next base: position 40,930,697 of record NW_017729033.1, read on the forward strand.
CAAGTTTGACCCCCTGCCATGGGCAGGAAAGAGTACTGGGTTCAGATAACCCCAGCAAGGTGTTCATCTAGCCTCCTCTTAAAGACCCCCAGGGTTGGAGCCAGCACCACTTCTCTTGGAAATTGGCTCCAGATCCCAGCCGCCCTGACCGTGAAGTAGTGCCTCCTGATATCTAGCCTAAATCTACCCTCTACCAGCTTGTGACCGTTATTTCTAGTCACTCCTGGTAGTGCTCAGGGGAACAGGGACTCCCCCAATGCCTGCTGGTTCCCTCTGACTAGTTTGTAAACAGCCGCTAGATCCCCCCTCAGCCTTCTCTTGTGGAGGCTAAACAGGTTCAGGTCCCTTAGGCTCTCCTCGTAGGGCCTGCCCTGCTGCCCCGATCATGTAAGTGGCCCTCCTCTGGACCCTCTCCATGTTGTCCACATCCCTCCTGAAGTGCAAAGCTCAGAACTGGGTGCAGTACTCCAACTACTGCCTGACCAGTGTCGCATAGAGGGGAAGTATCACCTCCTTGGACCTG
>NW_017729033.1:40936219-40951852 GCF_001723915.1 Gavialis gangeticus
GGTAGGCTGCTGGTTCTTCCTTCCCAGGTGCATCACCTTGCACTTGTCAGTGTTGAAACCCATCCTGTTCTCATCCGCCCACCCCTGTAACCTGTCTGGGTCCAATTGCAGCCTATTCCTTCTTTCCAGTGTGCCCACTTCCCCCCACGTCTTAGTGTTGTCTGTGAATTTGAACAGGGTGCTTTTTACCCCCTCACCACCTCCTTTTGACCCCATCGTCGCCAATGAAGAAGTTGAACAGTGCAGGCCCGAGGACTGAGCCCTGCGGAACCCCACTGATCCTGAAGTCTCTCCTCATAAGGCCTATCCCCTTGTCCCTTGATCATGTGGGTGGCTCTTCTCTGCACCCTTTCAAGTTTGTCCACATCCTTCTTGAAGTGCACTGCCCAGAACTGGGCAGTACTCCAGCTGTGGCCTCACCAATGCAGAATAGAGGGGGAGAAGCACCTTTCTGGATCTATTGATGTGTTTTTTTGCTCATTTGTTTTTTAAATATAAATAAAGAACCACATAATGGCAATGCTTAAACTACTCAGTCTCCTAATACAAGGAAAAAGGAAAGCTTTGCCACCATAAAACTTCTGACAAACAATGCAGTATATCAAGTAAGATGCATGCTTTGTTTAGATCTACAAACACAGGCTGCATACATGCATTCAAATTATCAAGGACAACTCTCCCAGGTTCATTTTCATGAGAGAAAAATTGACGTGTACAGAAGTTCAGAAACAGAAGCAAAGAGCTGAGCCTTCAGTACATGGTGGGTACAAAAGTTCAGCCAGCCTGTTGCAAAAGTTCTCTAACTCATGGCACCTTACACAAAGTGTCATGAGTTAGTGCCATTGAATCCAGATTGGGGAGACTCAGAGCCTGCCTTCATTGGCTTAGGTCAGCAGAGGGGGCACTCCAGCAGCCTCCCAAGAGGATGCTGGACCATCCCTCTCTCAAGCCCTGCCCCTCACCAGCTGACAACTAGCCACCCCATCACACAGCCCCACACACAACTACTCCTGCTCTAGTCTTCAAGAGAGTTGAGCTGGGCCCATGAGTTGGGAGGGCTCCCTTCACCCCGAACCCCTGGACAATGTTGAGACATTGCCATGCTCCAACAGATTCTATTAAAATTGATTCATTGAGTAATTACAGCATGTCAGAGCAGCCTCTTGGCTCATGTAGAGGCACCCATGGTTACTGGATTCTTATGTTTGTTCCATTTCTATAATAAATAATTGTATTGTTTTTTCCTAACTGATTGCCTCTGCAAGGGGTGACTTCTGGGCAAGTGATATTCCAAGCTGACTCTCTACAGAGAGTCAGACGACTTAAAATTTCTTCTGTAACCCAAAATGGGGGCCACCTGGGGCTGGCAGAGATTCCCTCACTGCAGTTGCAGGGTCTGGTATAGTGGACCAGAAGCTGGCTGGAATAGGTAGCTATCCTAGGGTGTAATAGGCTGTGCCATTCACCAATGCATCTGGTTCATGCATCTTTTTTGGAAGTTGCCGTTGCTTGAGGAAAAAACAGCCTATTATTGAGTTGGATTCCAGAGGGTCCTCAGGAGTTCTCACCTGCCATGTCTTTGCTGTAATAAATGTATTTAGTAGGGAGGAAGATGTATGTTCCATCCCTCCTGGTCCCCTCATTCAATCTCCCTGTGCATCTTCCCATTTTAGGGCTCCACCTCTGCTACACCCCATCTAACACTAACCAATGATGTTGAGTCCTGGTCTTCTGGGTTTGGTTACGGTACTATTACACGTGTCTTGGTCTTTTGAATCAGCATAAACGTATATGGACATCAGTTCATCCCGCTCTGCTTAGGGTGTAGTGGGATTTAGACTAGCCTCTTCTTTACCCCAGGTTACCTTGTCTCCTGGTATCAGTTCCACTCTCCTTGGCCTGTAGTGACTGTGGTGTGGACAGCTGTTTCCTCCTCTCTTCAGGTTCCTGGTGGGTCCAGTCCAGTCAGGAGACATCAGGAGTCCATGGCTCCACTTGAGGTGAGTAATATAGTCCTTCTGAGCTTGAATTATCTCCAAAATCCCCTTCCTGGGGCTGCCACCACTTTCCCTCAGTGGGGCTTTGCTCCACTCTGGGATGCTAGTTGCCCACCAGGAAACCCACTTCCAGTTCCCCCTGCTTCTTGTCCAGCGGGGTTCTTATTCCCTTTTCAATGGGCTGGCTGGCTGGCAAATCAGCACTGGCATGTGGCCATAAAATGTACCCACACCAGTGAAGGAACCAGTCCCAGCTCCTCCACGGCCATCTGCTTTTTGCTTTTTTTTTTTTCTTTTGGTGCAGCGTTCTCTCCAGATGTGGTTCCGCTCCTCTGGCTCAGCATGGCTTTGCGCTGGCTCTACTCATCTTTCCCCCCAGGTAAGTTCTCTTCTGGGGTTCTGTTTCTGTCACACAGGGCATCTTCAATCTGTTCCATGGGGATAGTGGTTGCACAGTGGGGAGAAACTCTGGGCTCTGGAGGTCCCCCATGGCTGGATTTATGACATGCATCTTTAAGAAAGGGAAGAAGCAGGGGCCAGGGAATTGAGGGTAGCCAGTCTAACCTCAATACTAGGAAAGATTATGGAGCAGATCATCTTAGAGGTATTTTTGAAAGCATCTGGAGAAGAACAAGATAATCAAGAACATCCAGCATAAATTCATCAAGACCAAGTCATCCCTAACCAACTTGATTTCCTTCTATGACAAGGTAATGAGGGTGGGGGAGAGCAATGGATGTAATATACCATGATTTTTAGCTAGGCTATTAATGCTGTCTTCCATTACATTTTCATGAATAGGGTAAGGAAATACAAACTAGATGAAAAGATTGTAAGGTGGTTGGATCATGAGGCTCAATCCACATAATGGTTGGATCATGGGGCTCAATGGGGAGCCAGTTGTCAATGCCTTGATATCTACTTGGGAGGAGGTATCAGGTGGGATCTTCCAAGGGTCTGCCCTGGATCTGTAATAATATTACTGTTTAATATGGGAGTTAGCAACCTTGGGCCTTTAGGCTGGTTCTAGTCCATAGAGCCTTTTGGTCTGGCCCATGGATATGGGACTTTAATGGCATTCCACAGTGACGGGCTTCAGCAGCAGTCAATTTCCCCGTGTTGATGCAGAGAAAAGCAATGGCAGCAGTGAGAACTTCCTCCATGCCAACTCAGGGATAAACAGCAGCATTGGGAACTTTTCCCGTGCCAGTGGCAAATGCCTTTCCTGTGTCAGTGCAGGGAAGAACAGCAATGGCAGGTGCCTTCCCTATGCTGGTAGCAGGGAAAGGCAACAGTGGTGGGCACTGCCCTCCTACCTGCTGACCTGCTTCCAACCCAAGCTGGGTCAAGTTGGCTTTCAGCCTTTGAAGCTAAGTCAAAAAGCCTGAGGCTGAATCAATTCAGTCTTCACCAGTTAGTCTAAGCTGCATAGATTGAACAGATAAGAAAGTGAACAGATTCACTTTTTATTCCAGAAATGCAGCCACATGCCTGAAGTGGTCCAGGATGGAAGCCAGGGAGCACTAAAGCACACCTCCCTGCTCGGCTGCTAAGGCTAGCCTGCTCATGCTGTGAGGGGAAGTTTGCAGGGGAGATGCAAAGCATCCTGGAGTGCTGAGGGACTGTGAATTCACTTGAATCTGGAGGGAATCTGGGGCAGAAGTTCCGGAAACTGATTTAACCTGAAGTCTGATACTATATCCATCCAGGTTTTTCTCAAATGATTTCAGCCATTTTGAAAGTGGCTTATATGCACTGAACTTCTGTCATGTTACAGGTTTGAACCAGTTTCTGATCTCTTATACCAATTTGCATGTAATTTCTGCCCCTGCCCAGAAGGTTGCCAACCAGTGGTTTAATATCTTAATTAACTATTTGGAGCATGAGATTGAATGCACACTTAGCAACTATACAGATGATGGCAAGCTGAGTGGAGCTGCAGATCCTCTGGAAGGTAGGACTAAGATTCAGAATGATCTGGATACACAGGAGAAATGGTCTAATATAAATCAAACAAAATGCAACAAGGGCAAGTGCAAAGTCTGGTATTTGGGGTGAAATAATTCTATGTATAAATAAAGACTGGGGGATGACTGCCTAGGCTGCAGCATTACAAAAAAGGACTCGGGAGTCGCAGAGAACCACGTGCTCAATATGAACCAGTAGTTTGCTCGTACTGCAAAAATAGCCAATAGCATGCTGGATTGTATTAACAGGAGTGTCACTTGCAAATCAAGGGAAATGATCCATTAAGCACTGGTGAGGCCTCTTTTTTAGCATTGTGTCCAATTTTGCCATCACACTTCAAGAAAGATGTGGACAAAGTTGAAAGAGTGAAGCAATGTAAAAAATGTGATTTGAAATTTAAGAAACATAATTTATAAGAATAGTCTGAAAGAACAGGGATTATTTAGCTTGTAAAAGATAAGATTGAGGGGGGAATTCAGTACCTCAGGAGAAATTGTTTTATACTGTAGTTTATGTTCTCAACATAGATGCTCAACCCCCAGCCTGCAAGTCAAATCCTACTTCTGATGCCTTGTCATCTGACCCTCAGAGCCTTTGTGGGGAGCCCCACAAGCCTTGGCCCTGTGCACTAGGCTGGGCACGCAAGGCAGCATGGAGCTAATCCCAGTGCATGGGACCAGGCAGTGGCAACACATGGTGCACCAAGTCCCTATGCCAGCGTATGGGGTGGGCAAGGGTGGTGCAAGGCCCAGTCCCAGCATGCATGGTTATGCAGGGTCAAATCCAGCTCATGGACTGACCCCAAGCTAATCATCTTGCTCTTAGGGCCCAAACCTTGAGCACCACTGACTTACATAAAAGTAGATTGTTTTATTTATAGTAATCCTAAAAAACCATTCACATAACCCATCTAGCCTAGTAATGTATGTCTGATAGTAGACAGAACTAGTTGTTTAAGAGTAAGGTGCAAGAACCTAAGATTGTATAGTAAAGGAATAACTTGTCTATATGAGAAGTTTATTTCTACCTCCTAGCAGTTACTGATTGGTTTATGTCTGGAAATATGAGGATTTATCACATCACTTATAATCTACAAAATTATATAAGCTTTTTCATCCTGGGAGATATTTCTAATGCCTACAAATGACTTCTTTTGAATGTTACTCAGTGTTTGGCCTCAGTTAATCTTGTCACAAAAAAATCTAGTCCACAGGTTAATTATATACAGAGTAAAATAAATAAATTTGCAAAATAAACTTGAAAAAAATTGCAAAGGCACTTTTTAATTGAACGAATCTGTTCTAGAAATAGATATAATGAACTTGGCTAGATACCCAGGGAGAAATAGTACGTGTGTTTCCTGTTTTGTGAGTGTGTGTGTGTATGAAAAAGAGGAAAAATAAAAAAGAAAAAGTAAAAAGTGATTAAAACTTTAATTTAAAAAGATTCTCATACAAGTTTTAAGCATGCTAGATTAAAAAAAATATCATGTGGCTGTAATGTAGTGGTTATATCATTATTGCAATAAATACAATGTTAGGTAAAGCATTGATATTTTTATGTAATTTTTTGTTGTTACATTAATCAGTTAAGGGTGTAGTTTAAAAAATCCAATTCTTTCAAGTCTATTATCTTGAACAAGGTTATGGGTTTGTCTGACTAAAGCGGAAAGACAGGTTTGTTCTAAGAACAATTCGTGATAGTAAATTACAGTAAAACCTTAAGAAGCTGACATTATCTAGTGATTGACCTTATTACTTTATTAAGTGCCCTTTATTTGCCTGGTCTGTTAAAGTATAATTGTCTGGACTTTGTTATATATTTTCTTTTTTTAAATGAGGTAAACTTAAGACAAGAAGTTAATAAGGTGATAAAATTTTCTTAATGAAATTTTAAAATAACATTTCACATAAAATGTTTTTAATTTGATTTTTGCCCAGGGCTTCAATTAGCAAACTTTTGTGAATATTTTAAGTCTATGATGATAAGGAAAAAAAAGTTATTTGCTGGAATAAATCCATATAAAGTTATATGAAGAACTGAATCTCCACTGCACCAACCCTAGTGGAGAGTTTCTGTCCATCCCTAGTGTAAGATAAAACTGCAGGAATGGCAGAGGATGGCAGCATCAAGTTCTGATTTCTCATATCATATACTCATATACCCTTGAAGGATCCTACTCCAGAGAAAAATAGAACAGAGCAGAACCTTATTCTGCCACAACACCTCCTTCCCTAGGTATGTCCTCTGTGCTCCTCTTATGTGGAAGAATGGGAGCAGGAGAGGTATTGAAACCAATGATGGAGCTAGAACAGAGAGAGGCAGAGCTGCTCAGGTACTTCCAAAGCATCCAAGTTGTTGGCAGATATCTTATGGCAAGGATATTTTGATGCTTTTTTCAGTGGTTTTGCATAAAGGCTAGAGAGAGGGCAATACTTGGATGGATCTTATTCAATGAATGTTGAGTTTCTGAGGGATGAGTATATTACTGCATTTTTCAAGAAGTTTATCAGGTCCACATGTCTGCGAGTGGTGATAAACATTACTAGCTTGCATTAGGGTAAGAGTTTCAGAACATCCTAAGGACTTAATTAAAAACTGAAGACCTTTGGGCTCATTTTGTAAAGGTATTTAAGCATTTGCATGATTTTAAAAAGAATATTAAATTATCTGTTATCTTAGATGCCTCCCTATCTTTAAAAACTTGGCTCTGTGTGGCTTGTTAAGTACCTACATCTCTCTAAGCTAATTTTTCTAGCACAGGATACTTTTTCATCCTTATCTGCTTGAAGTTGACTCAACTTTAACATTTAAAGTTGGAAAAGAAAATCCTCCCTAAATCAAGAAAGGCCTAAATGATAAAAGGAATATGAGATTTCTCCTTACTGTAGACAAACATCCCTTCCCCCACCATCAGCAAAACAGACTCTGCAGCCTCTTGACACAGCACTATGACAGGTGTGGGGCGACAGTGTTGTCAGTTATAATCCCTTATATGTCACACCTTCAATCATGCAATGGGCCATGCATTTTAAACAGAAGTCTGTTGTTTTCTAGTCTGTGGCAAGAGAGTGCCAGGACATACACTGTACAACCATATGGGTGTCTGTTTTCAGGACATATGTTGTACATCCTTAGGCACTAAAGCAATTAACAAGCAACTGTAGAGTAAATGTGATCTTCCCTGAATAGCTCTGGAGTAGCTTTAGTTTTTAAAATTATATTGCTAATTTATGCCACCAAGAGATTTAGAATTTAAGTACCATGACTGTGAATGAAAGCAATATCACAGCATTTCAATAAAATTTCCACCCAAGGAATGATCACATTGTTTTACAAACAGGTTGAAAATTTAGAGAGAATTTTCCACACATGGGGACTACTTTCAAAAGTGGAAATGAAGAGGCAACTCTGACAGTAGAACAGAACAGAAATTTTCACGGTACTGTGACACTGAATAGTGAGTAATATGAAAGTGTACAGTAAAAGTAGTCCGCAAAGTTTTGGGGAGGATTTACCCTTTGTAAAGCTCACTAGGGTTCAGTGTGTCTTATAATTTGGTGTTACAAATAATAATACTAATAAATGTAGTATAATTGTCCTGTAACCTCTCCAGCAATCAAAATAATATTTTAGAATTTTTTTTCATTTTTGTTCTTTTTCCACCTTTTACTTCATTGATGCATCCTTTTCCCCTTCTTTGGCTTTTCCATTCTTTCTTTTTGTCTACTCACTAAGACTTTTGCCAGAACCCTTAATTCGAGATACAGTTCACTATAAGGAAAGGAAAAGAAGGAAATATATTACAATATACTGGATGTTTGACTTCTGGGTCACTGTTTTTGTTTGGGTTTTTTTTTTCAGTCTGACCAGGTCAGTATTGGGAGAATGTTATTTTCATTTGGGGGTTTTCTATAGACTTTGTAAAACGTAGTGGTTCACCTCAGTTCAGTCCTCACTGCAGTCGTCAATATCATGCACTTTTCACACGAACTGGCTTAAGAAAATAGAAACTGCTGGGCTGAATCTTAGGATAAAAGCAGACATGACCTAACATCACATATGTGCCACCTTAACAATTTTTATGGTAATATAAATGTTGAGCAAATAGTTACTACCCTTTGTTACATCACATCACTGGCATGACAAAAGGTACTAATAAATAGTACTGCTTTATTAGTCAATATCTATTTGGACTATGGTGGTAGAGTGTGGGAGCTTCCTGCACTCTCCTTCCACCCTTGACAGGTGCTCTGGGGGCTTGATGGACCTGTTCCTGCACCTCTCAGGTAGAATCAGGCCCCTCAAGCCCCCATGTACCTGCCTGGCTTTCCTTACTTACAAAGATGTTACCTGTCTCTGCAAGCACAGAAAGTCTGCAGGGGGGCACAGGACCCAGGAAATCCTGGAGGCCCCAGGGCTCCATGCCAGGACCAATGTGGCACTGGGTCTCCATGCCAGGATCTCCACTGACCTCTGCCTGAACGATGGGTCAGTGCAGGTCCTGGATCAAGGCACCACAGGAATGGGGGAATCCCTGGCACCCTGTGCCTCCACGTGGGAACTGACACTGACCCACATGCCTGAAGCATTGGTTATCACAGGTCCTGTGGCCTTATACCTACTTGCTAGGACCTGTGCCAGCCTATACTTCGTGCCAAGGCACAGGTCAACACAGTACTCCATGTGGAGGTACAAGGTACCAGGGATGCCCTGGGTCCCACGTGGCCCCACACCTCCACCCCACCATGCACCAAAACCTATAATAACCGTGCCTCTGCATAAGGCATATGTCAGTAAAGGACATGATGTGGGGCAGCATAAAAGGGAGTCCCCAGACAAGGGAAACACATCACTCCTTGTCCTACTTTGGGCACGGGTCCTGAAGTGGGAACAAGGAGCAGCATATTGCCCATTTAGTTTTGGCAAAATCTATTTCTACCCTTACAGCCTGTGACAGAGCACCTTTGTGCTCTGTCACTTTAAGGGCTAGAGCAGGTAGCTAGCAGGTGTTTGATTAGGACGGCTATTTTAGAGCCCAGCTCTCAGGGCTGGGGCAGCTGTTGCTGCCAGTCAGCAAGGGAGAAACATCACCTGCCTGAGCCACTGCTCCAGGAACATCTTAGAAGCAAGGGTGGAGCTATGAGGAGGGAGGAAACCCCATGGTCCTGGGCATGACCTGAAACTGTACCCTGCTGGGAAGCCTGGTGGGACTGCCGGTGGTGGGGCAGTGTCATTCAAGTGCCAGGACCTGATAATATCTTCAGTGAAAGGCAGGTAAAGGCACCTCAGTAACCCTAGCCCCCATTATCTGGTGTGTTACTGGTGGGAGCAGTAGGGCCAGGTATGCCTACCAAGAGGCACCTAAGCCCATATGGGTGTAAGACCCAGGAGTTGGAGTCAGCTATGCTAAGAGAGGAGCACGTGAGCCATCAGGGGGGTACTCAACCCTGGGACCTAGTGAGAGGGCGGAGTTAGGGCCATGCACACTTAAAGGGAAGCACCTGAGCCTGCAGGGGGGTGTTCGACTTCAGGACCCCCAGAGTAGGGACAAAGGGTTGGCCCAAGGAAGGGGCAAAGTGGCCCAGTGAGGGGCTGGGGCAGAGTTAGCCCACAGTTCATGAATTGACTGGCAACCACTCAAAGGAGAGTTGTGGGCGAGACCCAAGAAGCTGAGCCAGGGCCACTCGAGGAACAAAGAGTCAAGCCTGATGGCACTCCAGGGTTGATCAAGAGAGAAGGACAGGGTGTTTGCAGCTCAGGGACAGGTGGTATGCCAGAGGTCCCTGTGAGAGAGAGGCGGAGTGAAAGAGGCCCCAGTGAGAGAGTGGTGATGTGAATATGGCCCAATCTCTGAGTTTGGCCTGGCCTTAATCCAGAGATAAAAGAAACAATATGTCATCTGCAAGGCATGCAACACATTAAGGGTGGTCAGAGTGTGTACTTATTGCCCTTATACATCAGGGTACTTAAAGGGAGCCTCCTGCCTAATTAACATCTAGATCAGTTAACAACAAGGCATGGCAGGAAAATGAGGCAGGTGGTTTGCCCCTAGACAGGTGGCGGGCTGATACTGAGATCAGGCCTTGGAGCTTGCCCCTGTCACACAGCCAAAGGATATAAGGCCCTTTAAATGGTCTGTAACAGGGACCTGTTCCAGCTACTTCAAAGGAAGATGTAAACAGTTCATCATGTGCAGATATAGAAAAATCTACTGTACACATTAGATCTCATCCATAGTTAAATATTATTTAAATGTTGAAATATATCCCTTAAATAGTTCTGCTACAACTGCTGTCATTCATTATACCTCTAGATATTTTTGTTATATAGAAAATATGTAGTCCATTTTTAATTTTGCTAAGATCTTGGCCTTATCAACATACTGCAGCAATGCGTTCTATTTTCCAATGATGAATTTTTGCCAAAACAGAAAAAAATCTCCTCTTACCAGTTTTGAAATCACTAGCCATTAACTGAATTGAATATCCTTTTTTTCTTGCATCTGAAAAAGAACCCTCTCCCAGCCTGCCTTCTTTCTAGTATTCATTATTTTGTATACTATGTCATGACCTCTCTTATTCTTGTAATTTCTAAGGTACACAATCTTAATCTTTTCAACTTCTCTTTCTGTGAGTATCTGGACATCTTTGTTGCTATATTGTGAACTTCTTTTGCATTCTTGTTGGTAGTTTTGTTCCTAGTGAACAAATGCCCATAACAAAAACAATGCATTGGTGGCACAGTGAGCAAATTAGCCAAAGATTAAATGAACAGGGAAACTAGTATCACCATATCCTTATAAATGATACCATTGCAATACAATGAGACATTTAGGGAGAGATTATGAGACGTTAACCACTAAGGACCCTGTTACATGGTAACCTTAGACAGCTCCTAACAGAGCTGACCCAAGCAGGGTGCGGGGCCCAGGGCAAATCAGCCCATAAGGGGCTCTGCCCCCTCTCCAATCCCATGGGCCCCAGACCTGAAGAAGCTGCCACCATCATCGGCAGTGGTGGCAGCAGCGGTGGGGGGAGGGTAGCAAGTGGCTGGACACGGAGCCACTGCTCTGCCCAGCTCTGCACTGCCGCTGCTCCACCCCACTCCGTGGAGCCCCTCAAAGTATGGGTCCTGGGGTAGTTGCCCCAATCCCACCCCACCCCGGGACGGCCCTGGCTCCTAGAACTCTTAACCCCTGGATTGTCTGCACATTAACACCTGAAACTAGTATTAAATGTTTTGCCACTCAGTGACACCACTCGGGGGCAAAATTATCTCTGATCCATATTACCCAGATAGAATCATGGGTGATTTGTGCCACCTGATATTGGGGGGAGGCACCAGTGGCCGATTGCCAACCAGGGGGTCCCCCAGTGGCCAATCACCACTGCCAGCAGAGATGCCAGCAGCAAACCCAGAAGTACACCTTAATGTAAACATTCCTGCCTCTTCTGCTGGCTCAGAGTGGGCCCACTGCCCTCCCCATTACCCCAGATCCCCACTTGCTGCCCTCCCCTTTTCCCCCCCCTTACTTGTGGCTGCTGGCACTGTGTCCCCTGGGGAAGCAGGCAGGAAAGGGTTAAACTACCCACTTGGCTGCTGCTGCTTCTACACCCTGACCTGGCTCAGCCCAGAGAAGAGCAGCAGCTGGGCAGGCAGGTTAACTCCTTCCCTACCTGCTCCCCCTAGGAGCACCAACAGCCATAAGTAAGTGGTGGGATGGGGGGGAAATGGGAGCACACTCAGGGGCAGCAGGAGAGTCTGAGGGGCAGGAAGGAGGGAACTGGGGGAGCCCTGGGGGAGGAGGGGGAGTGAGAGAAGCCTGGAAGGGAGTGGGGTGGGGAGGGGAAGATTGTTGCCTTTCATTTCTCCAGGCCCCTGCTGGCCTGCAATGTGAAATGTTCCAGACTCCAGCTGGCAATACCACCCAAGTTATAACAAGGCCCTTATACTGCCATTACCTCTACTATGCCTGGGGTGCGGATAGGAAATTTCAGTTTTTGTGGCTATGAATCATGAGACTTTATACTAAGGTGAAAAATACTTTGGTATGTGACAGGTCACTGGATTTCTCTGTCAAAGGGCTGATCTGGGTGGGGCTATAAAAGGAAAGAGGAAGCTATTGTGAAACAGGCTACCAACAGGGAAGGTGCGTCAAATAGGGCATGTTTTCTGGCTCACTGAAACTAAAAGACCACAGGGGATTATTACCCAGTAGTTTTCTGATTTGTTCTGGCTTTGAGTTTTGTTTTTGGAAACCTAGCAAGCCCTAAGGAAAGGGAGGTGAAGTGACCTGCAGCTGGAATTTTTGCCTTCCCCAGCTGCTGAGCCTACACTCTAGCTTACAGCACTAAATTCACTTTTAGTAAAACCCCAGAAGAATGGTATAAAATATTAGGAGTGACTTGGATGGTCCAGTTAAAATAACAACCCCCTCCCAAAGCTGCTTTGAAGTCTGAAATTGTTTCCCAGCCCTCTACCTCTGTTATGCAAGTTTCTCCAGTGCCCAGGGCCTCCCTGCTAGTGATTTCCCAAATGGCCCAGTACTTAAATGACTTCGAATTTTTTTGACCAGGAGCTTGTTAACCATTAAATCCTAAGGTCCATAGTTAACAAGAGAGACAGTAGGCTCCATCCTATTGCCAGCTGTAGCAGGAACAGTTGATGCCTGGAGAAAAGTGCGGGCACAAAAGACTGCTTGGGAAGGAAGAAATCTTTCCATCACAAAGTAAAAGAAGGGATCCTCAAAAAAACTGATTAACCTGGGAAACTTTTTAAAGAAGAACATGTGACCACCAATCTGAAGGGAACCCAAACTATGAAACTTTTGATTTTATATTTTATCTACATTTTTTCAGAGTTTGAAATTCCTTGGATTGAAATGTCTGTGGCTTCAGTCACAGTATTCCATTTTCAGCAACTTTTAAAACCTTTGGGGATACTCCCTTACACAGTAAGCCACAACTTCATTCTTCCTCTCTCCCTTATTAACATAGCACATATGTAATATCCACACATATTGTATAAGCAGTAACGATTCTACACATGTACCTACATTACAACTGAGAGTTAAAAATTACCTTGATTCTGTTCCCAGTAAATTAAGAAATTTGGAAGACCTTGGTTTAAATGTTTCACAAATCTTTTTTAACAAGCATTACCATTGTTAAGGCATTTTTAAATGCTCATTTTTTCTAAACTTTCCAAATGTAGCATAGAAATCACTTTGATCATAGCTACATTTAATTCATTTTTAATTGCACAATAAAAATCACTTAACTTCCTCCCTATTTTAAGTTGTTTCACACTATTTAAAGCAGCCATTGTTTTGTGCAGGAGAGGTGGAAAAAATATTTACTCCAAAATTAAAAACAGGCTTCTATGTGGGTGTTCTAGTATCTTTGCAAGTTGCCAGCTTTAGAAATATTTTGGCTTAAGATTGTGCTATATGGGACCTTTATGAGTTTTTAAAATTGTTAAAATATTTTTGGATTCTTTTTAGACATTTAGTAGTTTTGCTTCCACTATGATTTCTTACTTATAAGTTATAACTTTAATGCAGCCTCTAGTAAAGCTTCAGTTTAAAACAAAGGTTTCAGTTCTGCAGAAATTTATCACTAAAGCTTTGTTGTATAAGGCGATTCCTCCACCAGTGAAAAGTCTTAGATGTTCAAGAGTATAAATAAAAGTCACAAGTTAAGGGAAAGTGCATATTGACATTTTGGCCTGCGTGTACTCAATGGGAGTTTTGCCATTGCTTTCAGTAGAGCCAAGACTTTCAATCCCTTTTTCCATGTTATGCATCTTTTCAGCAAAACACTTAATATTACTTTTAAGCCTGGAAAACTTAAGCAAGTTGCGTAATGTTTTGAACAAAGATGAACTAAGATACTTGAAGAGCGTATCATAAAGTGTCAGTAGAACAACTTTGAAAATAGGTCTTTTATAAAGCAAATTCATAGTTTCATAGTTTCTAGGGTTGGAAGGGACCTGAGCAGATCATCTAGTCCGACCCCCTGCCATGGCAGGAAGAGCACTGGGGTCAAATGACCCCAGTAAGGTGGTCATCCAACCTCCTCTTAAAAACCCCCAGGGTGGGAGCCTGCACCACCTCACTTGGAAGCTGGTTCCAGACCCTAGCCGCCCTGACCGTGAAGTAGCGCCTCCTGATGTCCAACTTAAACCTTCCCTCCGCCAGCTTGTGACCATTGTTCCTGGTCACTCCTTGCAGCGCTCGGGGGAACAGGGACTCCCCCAGCGCCTGCTGATCCCCCCTAACCAGTTTATAACAGGCCACAAGATCCCCCCTCAGCCTTCTCTTTTGAAGGCTGAACAGGTTCAGGTCCCGCAACCTTTCCTCATAGGACCTACCCTGCTGTCCCTTGATCATACGAGTGGCCCTCCTCTGGACCCTCTCCATGCTGTCCACATCCCTCTTAAAGTGCGGCGCCCAGAACTGGACGCAGTACTCCAGCTGCGGCCTGACCAGTGCCGCATAGAGGGGGAGGATCACCTCCTTGGACCTGCTCGAGATGCATCTGTGGATGCACGACAAGGTGCAGTTGGCCTTCCTAGCCGCCTCCCCACATTGCCGACTCATGTTCATCTTGGAGTCAATAATGACTCCCAGATCCTTTTCCACCTCCGTGCTGACAAGAGGGGAGTTCCCCAGCCTGTATGTGTGGTGCCGATTGTTCCTCCCCAGGTGCATCACCTTACACTTGTCCGTGTTAAACCCCATCCTGTTCTCCTCCGCCCATCCTTGTAACCTATCTAGGTCTAACTGTAGCCTGTTGCTCCCCTCTATTGTGCCCACATCCCCCCACATCTTAGTGTCATCAGCAAACTTGAACAGGGTGCTTTGCACCCCCTTGTCCAAATCACTGATGAAGATATTGAACAGGGCGGGCCCAAGGACCGAGCCCTGTGGGACCCCACTTCCCACGTCCTTCCAGAAAAAATTGAAGAAAGAGTGTTTTTTTTCCTTTTAAACAAGATTTAGTCATACACCTTTCTCCTTCTCCTTTCTTTCCTCACATTCACCTGAGCAATTTATTTTAGTTTCTAAGGGCATGCCCCCATGAGCGCGCAAGTGCAGTTTGTGGTGCCACAGACTGCGTGTGCTGCAAATGCAGGCATGTGCCACATTGCAAATTTGCAGTGCGGTGGGTTTTTTGGACACTGAAAGATCCTGTGTCAAAAAACCTGTTCCAGAAAAAAGCAGGGTGATGCACTTAGCAGCAGCATGCGCCGCCCAAAACCGGAGTCTGGTCAACCAGAGCCACACTCCGGCTGACGGCACTGTGTGCCTGAATCACCACTGCTGGAATCCTGGGAGGCTCCCAGGACCCCAAATATGGCTTCTGGGGGCAGCCAGGTGCAGGCCCCAGGCTCCCCTACTGCACCTGGGGCAACTTGCCACTTGCCAGAGCACATGTGCAGGGGCATTCCCTGGAGACAACTAGCAGCAGTAGAGATATGTGCCACTGCTTTTTGTTCCTGGGGAGCACACATTCCCACTCATGCGGATGCACCCTAAGAAGCCTAATTCTAAAAGAGCTCCTTATCGTCCCTTTCTTCCACCCATGTCTACAGTCTCTGTCCCATCCTCTTCCAATATATTTGTTTTAATTCTGTCTTCTTGTCCTTGTCAGTAGTTATGAGC
>NW_017729033.1:40956852-40968424 GCF_001723915.1 Gavialis gangeticus
CCCATGTCTACAGTCTCTGTCCCATCCTCTTCCAATATATTTGTTTTAATTCTGTCTTCTTGTCCTTGTCAGTAGTTATGAGCTTTTAATCCACTTATTCAAGAGAGTCAATGTTATTCCTAGTCTTTTGAAACTGAAAACAATGATCTGCTTCGGAGTCCAGTTACTTTTCACCTGAAGTCTAATTGCTTACTGCTGCTCATCAGTGTGATGTCCTGTTTCCTTCTCAGATGAACCTATCACAGGACAGAAGAAAACAAGATGGCTTGGAAAAGCAGTAAATGGGGTAATTCATGTTATTAATGTATAGGCAGGATACACTTGGTTTTTAGATGGCGGAGAGGTGATTAGAAGCTGTTGTAAAGAAGTGGGGTAGGTTTGCAGAAAATAATGCTGAAAATAAACAAGAACATATAATATGGATACCAACATTGATACCACACTATGTATAAGTTAAAGGCTGGGCTAGTAACATTGCCTACTATTATGATTGCTCAACATTTTCCATAATAAGGCCTTATCTACAATTACTTGTATTTTTTCCAAATTTTATCTTTAAGCAGATAAAACTTGGGGAAGAAATTATAAGTCATGTATGTCTGCCTAGATCTGGATTTTTCAGGACAATTTCAGCCAAAATAGTTTAATTAGAAGATATATAATTAAGGATAGGGTTAATAACTAGTTTTGTCCAAAATTCTAGCAGCCTTTCTGAAAAGCTCTGGGAGTACTATACTAGAGTAGATGGTGGCCTTTGTTTCATTGATGTACTGTTTGCTCTCTATGAGAAAATCTGTTCTATTGCACCCTGTGACAAACTGCATTTCCTGTTTGCTCAGTAGATTTTCTTGGCAGTGCCCTTGTCTCCTCTGCTTTTATCTACAGTCAGTTATAGCATGTTCTTGGTGTTTTAGATACTGTACCTGTAGCTGTACTGTACTGTACCATGTATATAGCATGTGTGGGTGTAAAGTAGCAATTTTGGGGATTGTTTTGGTAAAAGCTTACCTGAAAATACAGGGGACTGGACTCAGTACGCTGGGAAGCCCCTTTGTTTCTGCTTTTAGGACATCTTAAATTCTGTCAGCATTGGGCATATTTCATGCTAGCTGATCATGACTTTCCTACAGTTGCAACTCCATGCTGCTGCAGATGCATTTGGTTTGGATGCAGACTCCCCTCACTATATTCTAGCAAGGCTAAACTAAACCCCACCCTGCTGCTGCTCTCAGCCCCCCCAAGTCAAGGAACCTTAGTATGGAGCTGGGTATTTACTCAGAATTGCTCTGTCTTTTCTGCCTAGTTGCTGATTTCTTGTGCGCTTGAGTAGAATTGGTCAACCTAAGGTCAGGAGAAAAGTCATATAGATATGCCCTACGACTGTTCAGGCAAGGAGAATAAGAACAGGATGAGAAGTCTCAGGAATTAAACTTGGGACTGACAGGGTGTGGAGAATGGGACTGGAAAGAAGGGCCCAAGTCTAGGAAGAAACAAGACCAGGAAAAGGAAAAGTTGGGTGGGATGGAGCAGGAGTCATGCTTCCCTCTTTCCACAGGATGGTGCAGACAGTGCATTGGGTGTGAATCATAGTTTTACATTAAAAAAGGCCGTTCTTCATGGGAACCTCTACTGCATTTCGTTGTAGAAGGCATACTGAACAAGGAAGATTTGAGGAAGAGAAAGTAAAGTGGCATGAGTAAAGTCTCTACATGTTGCCCCGAAGAACCAAATTCTATCTCTGCATCTGCCACAGAGTTCCTATGAACAGCAATTCAACTCACTGGGAGCTGTGCTCTGAACATGTATAATGCTATATAATGTTTCAAAAATTTAAAAATTTGACACTAGGCATCTCCAATTGGGCAACCAAAGTTAGGAGATATGTTTGACTGTTATTTCTCTGGGCTATGTTCTGTCCAGATTCTAGATACTTCCTCTTAGACTTCACATTTCCTACAATACACAACGCCCAGAAGGGCAATTTTAGTTAATAGGATTAGGCATCTAGTAAGTCCAGACATCTCCAAAGAGAGAGTGAACCACACACACTAACCAATAGGAAACAGTGGGTGCATCTACACATGTGCTTTACAGCAGGGTTGATTAATTAGCTCCTTAGTAAAGCATCACCGTCTACACGTGTTGATATTCAGGCGCAATAAACTAATTAATTCTGCTGTAAGACAGTATTATCTTATGGTGGAATCATTTACTATGCTGCAACATGTGTAAACGGTGACCAGGCAGGGGTCAGACTCCTGCCTGCCACCAGGCCACACAGCTCCACAGGGTCAGCACCCTTGTTCCCTAGCCAGCCCCTCCACGACTCAACACTGCCACTCAGAGCCCAGTTTTGATTTCCCATACCTCCTGCCAGCCTGGGTCTGCTCCACCACAGCTCAAATCACTGCTGTCCTGGGCACACATGTAGACTCTGCACCTGGGAACAGTTTACCCCACTGAAGTTTATTGCACCTTAATTGGATATGTAGTTGCACTCAGTAGGAACATGGGGTCTGACTGAATTTCTGCTTCTCTCCAGAGTTTAGATGTTTGACTCAGCACTGCAGAAGAGACTCTTCCATCATAAGATTAAGATCAGAGGGGATCTACATGATTGACAGTACTATGCCTACATGACTGATAGCACTGACTTCAGTATAAAGTGTGGAATACCACATCAGGTTGACGTAGTAATGGTGATTGTGTACTGGCTGCTCAAAAGTCTGGTGGTGGGAACACTTGTCCAGAAAGTAGAAGACTTTGATTCTAGGTCATCTTTACACAGAAGGGAGTCAAGCGCACATCTTCAGCTCCTCAAGCATGGGCCCTACCACCTCAGCCCAGGGTGGGTGACTTGTTGAAGCAGGCCTTCAACCAAGGGGGCAAGCCAAGGGGCAAGATTTATAGGGCTTGTAAAGAAGAATAGGACTTTGGCTCAGTGGTTAATAATAACACTCCCATAGGAAGGGGTAGCCTGGAGTTTTGGTCCCAGCTGATGGGTTATTTCTGGTTTTTGACCAATAAAGGTTTAATGCAAAATGCATAAGTACTCCTAGACTAGCAGGAGGGAGTTTGATTGACTGGTTATGGCATGTCT
This sequence comes from Gavialis gangeticus, assembly GCF_001723915.1. Lineage (NCBI taxonomy): Eukaryota > Metazoa > Chordata > Crocodylia > Gavialidae > Gavialis > Gavialis gangeticus. The sequence continues at coordinate 40,959,953 of NW_017729033.1, forward strand.
TTTAAAAAAGACCGAAGACCCAGAAGGTCCCAATGAATTTCACAATGCCAGACAAACTGCCAAAGTATTTCATTAAATTTGACTCTGGGAATGCAGTATGTTTCATCAGGATATTTGCTGGCTGTCTTCAGTGATCTGAATTTTCAAACAAGTCAACCTCTAAGCCTCTCTAAGTCAACACTGCTTTACAATAATATCACCCCAATGAGAGACTTTAATAATAAAAGCAACCAGCATGTTTAAACACATAAAAACCACAGTAGGATTGAGAAACCACAACAACACAGCAGGGCTGTTCCAAGGCCAGCAGTTATAGAACTAAGGAAAGATGAGAATGATGTAGACTTTATTACAGAATACAGCATTTGTTTGTTTAATGAGAATATTTAGCACAGATGAAGCTACAAAATGACGAGAGAGACAACAGCATGGGCTGTAACATATTGAAATGTCAGGAAATCATAACAGCACAGGTTGGGATAGCATGTGAATCATTTTTACAACATACATGCCTCACTCCTGTTCCAGAAATCCAACTTCTGTGTGAAAGGGAGTTTTGTTTAGTGGATTTTTAAAGCAAGTCCCTTGGGAGATCAGTGGTGCCTCACAGAAACTGCTCAAAACAGGGTTAGGGAAGTTGCCAGATTTTATCATATTTTAGTTTTTTCATTGCCATCCAGTGACAACCAAAATAAGCCTCTCCCTCTTTTTTTTTAAAATGATATCTTGTTTAAAACTTAGTTGGCTTAAGAGTAGAGTACCAGAGTATTTCAACAAACTTTTTTTTGGCCACGCACCCCTTGCATTTCTGCCTCTGCTGCACTCTTTTCATTCCTACTCTTTGCATCAGAGTTTAACTTTTCCCTGGTGTAGAGGAGAACAAAGGGACACATATTCTTAATAGTAAAGCCATTTTTATTTGTTTGGGTTGTATAATAAACCTGACTTTATTGCATTTCCTTTACATGCTTATCAATAGGCAGCAGAAGTATTTCCTAAATATACATTATTAAGATAGGATTTTATGTTTTGCATAAGACTGTATTATAGTTTGTTTGTTTGTTTGTTTGTTTGTTTGTTTGTTTGTTTTAGAAAGAGAGCCACATGGATTTGTGAATCTGCAGCAGTCGCTTTCTCATTTCAATCAGCAACAAACCAATGTCCCAGCTTGATGCTAGGAGCCGCTGTGCAGAGGAAGTGAGTCAGATTGTACACATTGTACTGCAAGCTTGATGCCTGATTGTTAAAGCTAGCATTGTTAGGACACTAGGATAAGGCAAATACTAAGTCAGATTATCTCTTTGGCACTCATCCTACAAAGCACTGATGAGGCCTCAGATGCAACACTGTCTTCAGTTTTGAATCATCTCCTCCTAGAGAGATGTGGCCAAACTGAAAAGTGTCAAGAGGAGAACAAAAAAGAATTGGGTTTTTACTTTAGAGAAGACTGAAGGGGATGTTTGATAAGCCTTCAAATACAAAAAGGAGTTTTATAAAGAGGACGGTAATGAATTATTTGTCCACGGTAGACAGGGCAAGAGTAATTGGCTTCCATTGCAGCAAGACAGATTTAAATTAGATAGTAGGCAAGACGTTCTAACTCTGAAGGTGGTTAAATTCTGGAACAGATTACTACAGATTACTTGGAAAGCCTCTGGAATCTCTGCCTCTGGAAGTTTTCAAATGCAGGTTAGTTAGATGTGCGTCTGAGGTAGCTTTCAGAGAGACAATCCTGCCTCAAGCAGGGCGTTGCACTAGATTACATTTTGAGATCCCTTCCAGCCTTTTTTTACTGTTCAGTAAAGATTTAGGTTTGTGCTTAACTTTAAGTACGTACATAATCCCATTGATCTCATGCTACTATTCATGGGCTTAACATTTAACATGTACCTAAGGCTTTGAAGGATCAGAGCTGCTTTATTCCAAAAAAATGAAACAAAACAAAGCAAAAGCCGCTTGCTGAATTGTTGTGATCCACTCTAACAAATGTTCACACTTCAGGTGAAGCAAATACATGGATATATAACTATACCTATATAATTTATACATAAAATATGTATATTCATGTAATTCATGTACAGCAATCATAATATTAATGTTTGTAAAATACCTTGGGATTCAAGATAATATATGAAAGTAACTTCCTATGTAATTATTATTCTAAATTCAAAGAGCACATGGTTTGTTTTACCTGAATTTTGGCATGGAAAGATTTTTATAAGAAACATTTTTCTTTTCAAATAGAAATCATTGGTTCTCAAATTTTGTTGTTTCTTCTTTAGAAATTCTGATAAACACAATAAAGCATTTGTTGCTATTTTGAGGATTTTCTTGGTGCTCTTCTCCATCCTTCCAAAGCACTTTGTTTATTAAAAAAAGAATAATAAGTAACAGGGTTTTAAAAGAGTTCATATGTAACATAATACACATAGCAAAAGAGAGGGAACCAGGATGTCTCAGTTTTGTTTCTAGTCTGGACGCGGATTTATCTGATGTAAGGCAAGGAAAATAATTTAAAAGGGGTGTCAAACTCACCTTGTGCCCTGGGCTCCTTGCAGGCCAGATCTGGATTGGCACATGAGTAGGGACCTATTGAACTCACAGCATAAATAGGGTGCCTTCTTTAATCTTGTATGTTCCCCTGTATGCCCCTTCGCCCCCCAGCCCCATCACATGCACACTGCTGATTGGCAGAGGGGTCCTGCCACTCCCTCTTGATCAACCAGGAAGCAAAAACCGTGGCTTTAAATATGGTGCCATGTTTGCCTCCCTGCTGGTCAGCAGCAAGCAGTGGGGCCACTGGGGCCATTTGGCCAATCAGTGGCAAGAGATAGTTTTTGCCTCCCCATTGATCAGAAGCCACCCGCAAGTGTGGCCCCTCCACCAATCAGCAGCAGGTGGATGCATGGGGCAACTTAAAGATTAAAGGAGCAGCAGCATGCCCCATGTCCTCTGTGAATTCAGTAGGTTCCTATGCATGAGGAAGCTGAGGCAGCATTGGCAGGTTTGGCTCTGACCTGGAGCACAAAGTGGTGGAGTGTGCACTTGCTCCATGGTGGAGTTGGAGCTGCCACCACTTGATGTCTTGTGCTATGACAGCAGCTCTAGTTCCAAACTGGGGCATGCGGTGCAGGCCAGCAGCTGGAGAAGTAGAGCCAAAGCAGTGTGAATGGGTGAGGTGGTTGCCGGGGGCTAGAGCCTCCTGCCACTTATTTCCATGTCTACTGGGGCCTGCAGCAGGCTATTCCTGGCCATGCTAGTAGTCCAGCAGGCCAGACAGAGTGGCTCCATGGGCTTGGTCTGCCCTGCAGCCCATGTATTCAACGCCCTTGATTTAAATCAGTATTGTCTGCTTGTGCAAACATAAACATTAGGTTTGATTTTAATAGTTTTTGTAAACTTGAATATTAAACAGTGTAAGTTTAAAGCTAAAACTGGATATAAAAGTTGTTTGTTTCTATTTATATAAAAACTTGTAACATTTGTTATAAAACTTTGCAGCTGTGTGCATGCATGTGATCCAAACACTGAAAAAAAAGTAAAAATAAGTGACAATTGAAATGAAACAAGTAACGTTTAAAGGTTAATAGATATGGTATTTTTTAAATTCATGGAATTGCCATATTACTGATAAGACACATGAATTTTTTATGTATTAGTGAAGATTTTCAAAAGTGACTACTGATTGAAAGTATTGCAGGCTTTGGTGCCCAGTTTACCTTAGAGGAATCTGTCTTCTAGAATAGGTCAAGCAATTGCACTTTGAAGAGATTTCCCTATCTCCATTGGAAATACCTTACGTGATATCCTGGGAACTCAGTTGCCTTGCTCAGGCATATAGTCCTTGTTATTTACCAACTCACTGCCCTGTATAGCTGCACAGGAGTCCACTGAATTGTAGCAGAATTCAAGGTGCTTGATATTCCAAACTGTAGGTATACAAGAACATTAAGCTTACACCCTTTTTGGTATCAATTTTAAACAAATGTTTGTAGATAAACTCCGAGACAAAATTATACTTAAAACAAATTATGCTGTACCACAAAAAGATTGTTACCATTTGCCAAATTGCCTGAGCTTCTGAACATCCTATGTGTGTGTAACAAGAATGATGGCTGGGCTTCAAAAGTAAGTATTCAGCACTGGTGAGGCCACATCTGGAGTGCGGTGTCCAGCTTCAAGCCCCCCACTATAGAAAGGATGTGGGCAAATTAGAGAGAGGACAACAAAAATGGTGATGGGGCTGGGGCACATGACTGATGAGGAGGCTGAGGGAACGGGTCTTATTTAGTCTAGAGAAGAGAAGACTGAGGGGAGGATTTGATACCAGCCTTCAGTTACCAGCAGGGGGGTTCCAAAGAGGATGGAGCTGGACTGTTCTCAGTGGTGGCAGACGACAGAACAAGGAACAATGGTCTCAAGTTGAAGCAAGGGAAGTTTAGGTTAGATATTAGGGAAAAAAATCTCACTGGAGGGTAATAAAACACTGGAACAGGTTATTCAGAGAGGCTGTAGAATCTTACACCCTTATACTTGGAGGAGTTTAAGACCCAGTTAGATGAAGCCTTCGTTGAGATGATCTAGCTAGGGATGGTCCTGCTTTAAGCCAGGGGGTTGGACTGGATGACCTCCTAAGGTCCCTGCCAACCATAATTTTGTATGATTCTATGATTTGAACAGGATGCTGAAGAATGTCAATGGTAGATTTTACAAGTGGACTAATGCCCTTTTTACTACCTATTTTCCTCCAGAGACGGCCAGAAATTAATACCTTTTTTTAGTTAGCATTCTCTGTGGATAGCAGGTTTCATCTTACATGTCCTCTCACATTTGCAGTAGATCCACAGGCAAACCATCTCTCTGCTGTTGTCATTGGGGGCGGGGAAGGTAAGAAAGGTGGGTAGTATCTCTCCTTCTTTTCCTCTGACTCCATATGCCTTGTGAAATGTGATCTTAAGAGGTGTGATAAAGGTTTATTAATTCAAGAGAGTTAAGAAACCTCTGTCAGAGATGTCTGGGTCCAGTCCAACAGAAGAATAATTTTCTGTTCTTGCATTTTAGTGAATTAGGCTCTCTGAGTAATACTGCAGCAGCTGTATATGTGAGCAAAAGGGTGTAAGCTTCCAGCAAAGACAAAAATGTAGATATACATCCAGCTAGTCTCCAAGAAAAAATAATAAAGAAGTACAAGAACTCTGAACTTGGAATTTGAAGTCTACCAAACAGTAACACGTTCCAAGATACTGTTGTAAGAAGTTAAAGGAAAAAAGAAATAAAATCTCCATATTGCATGAAAAAGTCTCTTGAATGTAGAAAAAAGTATATGTTGGATTTTGTACCCTTCATCTATTCTTGATTTGCTGAGGAGCAGATCATAGAATCATAGAAAAAAAGGCTGGATGGGACCTCCAGGAATCATTTTCTCCAAACCCCTGCTCAAGGCAGGATCATCCCTAGCCAAATCATTGTGCACAAGTCCTTGTCTAACCTATTGCTGAAACTATGCATTCAACCCTGTCGTACAAGGCCTGATGTCATGTTATCCAAACACACCAAAAGCATTCTAACTTGACACAGGTAGAGCAGGGAAATGAGGGCTGTTAGCATCCCATCATTGCAAGGGTTGTTAAAATGCACTTGAGAGATCTAAGGGAGAGGGGCATGACCCCACAGTCTGTACTACTCTGACCATGGGGTAAGATTCCTTCCTAATCCCAAATGTGGAAATCAGTTCAGTGCTGAGCAGACAGGTAAGACCCTCTAACCAAGTTTTAGGCCCAGCAGGAGCATTATTATACCCCAGTCAAAATCTCCAGCCTTAACTGCAGTGAGCAATACTTCTGAGGAAGACCAAAAAAATGTTAACACCTGAAGCAACATGAAAGGAAAAAAAATCCGTCCTGGCCTCATGTAACAGCCAGCAGAGCCAAGAACCACGGGGAAAGCCAAACACCCTCCATTCTGCTCTACAACCTGAAGTCAGCAAGCATAATTCCACATATCACACCGTATAACTGGACAGCCAGAATACCTCTTTTTGTATCCTGTCCATAAACTTATCCTAGCTGCTTTAATCTTCTTTCATAACTAAACTGGCAGTAGATATCTGGGCTGCAAAGCTCTTATCTTGATCTTCCAGTGATCCTTGGGGTAAGGGGGTTCCTGGACTTCCAACTGTTGCTCTATAAAAAAAAAGCTCCAGGTGCTTCTAACCTGTCCCTGACCAGTGCTTTATCCAACACCTTGAATACCTCCAGTGATGGATATTCCACAACTTCCCTAGGCAGCCTATTCCACTATCAGTTTTCCTGATATGCAATCTAACCCCACTTTGCTGCAACTTCAGATGGTTGGTGTGTTCCTTGCTCCCCACAGTAATGCAAAGGAAGATGCCCTTCTTCCTTTTTATAGCAGCCCTTCAGATATTTGAAGACTAATATCGTGTCCCCTCTAAATCAGGTTTTCCACAAACTGAATAAGCCTATATTTTTCAACATCTTCTCATACAGCTTGAATTCCAAGGCCTTTATCATTGATATCACCTGTCACTGGACTAACTTCTCCACATCCTTTTAAAAGTGTGGACTCCAAAATGCACACACTACTCTAGATGAGGCCTAAGCACTGCCAAGTAGAGGCACTCTCACATCCTGTGTCTTCCACTTAATGCTCTTATTGAGGTAGCCCAAACCCACATATGCCTTTTGTGTGAACTTTGATATATATATTTGTTCATTGTTCACAGTTGTTCAATATTTTATAAACATGCCTAGGGTTTGGGGTTGTTCATCAGTGAATTATAAGTTTTCAATAATCAAGAACAGGTTACGCTTTGTGATTGGTCACATAAGGTACATGACATGTTTTTTTTTCTTTGATGAAGTTATCTAATATTTATAATAAGATAAATGCCTGTAAAAATATGAGTTTGTTATTGAATCTCTAAGGGAGAGGCCAGGGAGGACTTCAGTGTCAAAGACAGTAAACTGTAGACAATTTTAAATCTTTTTTCTTTCCTTTTGGGCAAAAGAGAGATCATTTTATTTGGTTATCCATATGGATCCTAGATTTAAATATTTTACACTCAGAATTTATTAAATAATTATGGTTTGTCTGCATCTGCTTGTAAAAAACATTGATTTTGTCCTAGCAAAGGCCTTAACCCTAACCAGTGACCTCTCAGCTGCTATTGAATGTCAAAAGTCTGACAGCTTCTCTATTTTAAATAGTCTTAAGTTGTAGATTAATTAACTCACTGCATTAGCCATCTTCTGTGAAGCCTTGTGATGGGCCTGATTCTTCCCTTGCAGCATCAGAGCTTTAACATTTTGCATAGGAATATCTTTTTCACATTTTTTTACATTATCTCATATTTGTAAGGAAATCTAAAACATTTGTTAAAGTCAGTGTCATTCACTAGGTTGTTATTGTAGCTTTCCAGCCTTCCTCCAATGGAATATTATGGTCCTTAAAACTGACCACCTACATTGTGAAGATCATAAAATCTCACCCAGTTATTTCTACATCATAAAGACCTAGGTATTTATATAAGTTCCTTTAAATAATAAGGTGGTGTTTCCAAACCACATCAAGATACTACAGACTCCATGCAACAGCTCAGCCCAGCTGCTCTCAGCCAGTTCAGTTGTTAATTGAAGCACAAGGTACAATGTTCAGCCAGCAGCTATTGGGAATTCCTTAGTGGGTATGAAAGGGTTAACACAGGACTCCACCCCTTCTGCTGACTGGGTCCAAAGAGAACTGGCAGCCATTAAAACACAATGTCTCCATGCTTCCATTCCAGCGACAAGAATTTAGCTTTCCTGCTTAATACATGCAACCCAATCTTTGATGGCTTATTTTTGAGTTAAAGGTATATGTGGAATGAGAGTAAATTTGCCTTTTGCAAAGGCAAATCAGTTAATGGTAAACTGTGGAATACTTGTATTTTATGCAGAAGGCAAAAATACAGTTTTGTTTACCTTTTGCTTTATATTTCACAGGGCTCATCTATTCAACTGTACTTCCATGAGGTCATTATATGAATTCAATCTTATTTTGTGCGATTGCACTTTATTTAGCCGATGCTTGCCAGTAAGATCCCCAGCTCTAAATCATGTAAGTAGAATTCAGGGAGTACTATAATAACTGTAATACAAGCCTTAGATGTCTATGTGTTTAATCTCTCTCTATATGTATCTAGATTTTGTTGGATGACTGTGAAAAGTAAGGAAAAACTAAATTTTCTAGAACACTAGAGAAGAGAGTATTCACTAAATAATATACAACTAATGGTTTGTGATCTTAGGATGTAAGACTGATACAGTAAAATCCCTGTTTTCTGGCATTCTACTAGCCAGCATACTTTAGGAACTGGCACCACACCACCGCCACCACCACTGCCAGGCCACCGCCATCCACCACTCTGCACCACTGCAATCCACCACCCCGCACTGCCACTCCTGAGTGCAA
>NW_017729033.1:40973424-40983461 GCF_001723915.1 Gavialis gangeticus
AATGGTTTGTGATCTTAGGATGTAAGACTGATACAGTAAAATCCCTGTTTTCTGGCATTCTACTAGCCAGCATACTTTAGGAACTGGCACCACACCACCGCCACCACCACTGCCAGGCCACCGCCATCCACCACTCTGCACCACTGCAATCCACCACCCCGCACTGCCACTCCTGAGTGCAAGCTGCATGCAACCCCCCTGTGCCACTGCCGCTGCCATCCACTTCTGCCATCTACCACCCTGCGTTGCTGCCATCGTGTGCAAGCCCCACCTCTGGCTCTAGCATTTTTATATAACCGGCATTTTTATATTACCAGCACCCAGCATTCCCCAGTCATGCCAGATACGGAGATTTTACTGTAAATATATAAACTCATTAAACATAGAAGTCTATAAAATATGTTCAAATTAAATACTACAGCAATATATTAAATGAGAGTCTAAGTATTAATCAGATCAGAGAACAATTAATTGATCAAAGGTATCTTTAGTGGTATTTCTTTTGCATTAATCCATTTTATTTTAAATATGTGCAATTACTTTTTGTATAATTAAACAAGCAATTAACTCAAGTTGTTTTACTGGGCAATACAAAATTATTGACATATGTCACCCCAGGAGTTCTGTTTCCAGGACCAAAAGTATATTTGAAAAAATAAAATAAAAAGCTCTTAGCAATAAATACTTTTGATTCCACACTACAGGAAGTATAAGAAATAACATCTGGATTAAACATCCTGCTGTCTCCCAATCTAGTGGGTTCAACAGTGTTGTGGTCAAAAAGTGAAGAAATTGATTTCCAAAATCAGATGCAAAGTACCACTTCATAGGTAAGTGCAGATGACTAATACAACAATGAAAACAATGGTAAATCTTATAAGAATAGTCTACAGAAAAGTGGCATTAAACTGTAAGCCATATATACAGAGAATGTGAATGGTGGACCTAGATCACTTCTTATTTTTATCTATACAAGTAAAAACTAATTCCACTGAAGTCAGTTACAATGGCATGTGTGTAATCTCCACAGAGAGAGAATCAATATTTGAGAGAATCAAATATTGAAAATGTATTTATATGAGAAACAATGGAAAATCAGGGCTAATGCATATACTACAATCACTTTTTTTCATTATTCTCCTTTATTTTACTAGTAATTGACAAATTATTGCTTCAGAAGAACTAGAAATTCAAGACTTTTTTGCTCCTAAAATATACAGTTATAAAATGATTTACTGAATGTCTTTTGCAACAGGCAAAAGGATGTATTAAAACTAAACCTTTAAAATTAGATACACCCACAAGAGTCCAATATTTTTAGGTGGATGAAAAATATTATTTTACTGGATGAGCTAGTCTTGATTATTATTCTGAGCATATGAGGCAGACTCCAGCTTTCTCAGATTTGGATAAGACACCATTCTGAAAATATTTCCTGCCAGTTGTAGTTCTTTACAAAAAGTCCCATGGAAGTCAGTATGTTAAGTGCACAAGTCTACCAGACTATCACTTGACACACTCTACACATTTGTGCCACCTCTCTGCCACTCAGACTCTGATTCTGGAGCTAGCTGCTTGCAGACATTAAAACCAAACAAAACAAAACACGATTTACTGGAAGAAGCAGTGCATTACTTTGACCTGGCTCTGCAGGGTCTGTATAGATCATGTGCTTTAGCGGGGATTTTTGTGATTTTATCTAGTAGCTGATTCAATCAGCTGCTAGAAAAAAGTGCCAGAAAACCCAATAAAATGCCCAGTCTATGCAGACATCAGGTGAGCTGGGTCCAATTAACACACTGCCTCTTGAGCATGCACTGGGCTCAGTGTGGGAGTGCACAGAGTTTAAAGTAGAGTGACTCTTTTTTCTTTCCTTTTTTTTTTTTTTAAATCTGCAAGTAGCCAGACTGGTCAAATTTTAGTTTAATTTAAAGAAGGTTCAGACCTATTCTATAGGCACTTAGGCCCAAGTCCAGCATGCTATGGCTAGGACCTACTGTGATTTGTTAAATTTTATATGGAGGGAGAATCCTTAACTTACATGACTAGGACACATGTTAAGGCTCATTTGGGTCCCTGGAAGAGTTCATATGGGCCACAATTAAACCAACTGGGACCATTCCTAGTTGTGAGCACTGCTCCTGATATCAAATGTTTGTTAGATTGGGCTGTGAACATTAAAATAAAACTCATTTAATTTTTCTAATTCTTTAACTTGTTCTTTCCTTCTTTCAGCCTCTACTCCTCCTCCTTGTTAAAACTATGTTAAGTCTCTGGTCACAAGGGCTTTCTATGAAGACTGAAGCAAGGAAGGCATTAGATGCTTCCCTTATTTGCTCCTCTTCCTATACTTCTGGAGCTATACTTTCATTTTCCTCTTCTTCCTAACTAATTGATAGGATCTTTTCTTATTGCCCTTTATTTCCTTTGCTAGTTGTAAATACTTGGCATTCTCTTCAGGCTCTTTCCAGTTCTCCCTTTCATTATTTTTCTACCTCATTTCTCATTATGCTACCATATCATTTTCTCAGTTTTGTGTCAGCCTCATTTCCTTGTTTATCAGATTGTTACACAAACATCTTTGTGCCTTTTTCTGTGCCGACCCTTACACCTTGGCACACTCATATTGAGCTGATCTGTAAGACGTGCATCAACCATCTCTAGTCAGAAAGCTTTTCCTGATACCTAACCTAAAGCTCACCTTGCTGCAAGTCAAACCAATTACTTCCTGTCCTCTGTGGACAGGGAGGATAACTGATCATCATCCTCTTTATTATAACCTCTCATATATTTGAAGACTGCTACCATGCTCCCTGCAATCAGTTTTCTTTTGTAGACTAAATAAACTGAAATATTGTCAGCCTTTCCTCATATCTCATATTTTTATATTTATTATCATTCTTGTTCTTTTCCCTTTAGACACTTTTTCAAAATGGTCTCCAACTATTTTTTGTTTGTTTGTTTAGGTATGGTGCATGAAACTGGACAGTATCCTGCAGCTCAGGCTTCACAAGCACCAAGAAGACCATAACAATACATGACAGTCCAATTAATGCATCCCAGAATGACTTTGCCTGGTTTTTACAACAGTTATCAACCTGATGACTGATCTTCAATTTGTGATGCACTATCAACCCAGATACCTCTCTAGAGCACTGCCACATAGCCAATTATTCTCTATTTGTAGCAGTTAAGCATTTGACACTTAGTTCCTAAGTGTAGCACTCTGTACTTTTTGAATTTCATCCTAATTATTTTACATATCTCCAATTTATAAAAATCATTCTATATTCTAATCCTGTTATTCAAGGTTCTTGTAGCTAAGCTTGGTATTATCTGTAACTGTATAAGTGTACTTGCTATTCTATCTTCCAAATCATTAATTAAAACTTTGTACAATAACAGACCTAGGACACAGGCCAGCAGGACCCTACCTGATATATCCGCCTAGTTTGACAAGTGGTTGAAAACTGTTCTTTGAATATAGTTTTTCATCAACTTGTTCATCCATCCTATAGTAATTATATTCAGGGTTTCTTTCCCTAATTGCTTATAAAAAGTGTTGTGAAATTCTGGCAAAAGCTTCATTAAAGTCAATATATAACTTAACTATTTTTCCCACTTACTCACAAGGCCAGTTACCCAGTAGAAGCAAAAAGTTAGATTGGTTTGACATGATTTGTTCTGGACACCACCATCTTAGGTATTTCTTATCACCAGGGATCCAGATTTTCTATCCATAGAACGCTGCAGATTTCCTCTTTTAAAGGATAAAAATGCAAATTTTCTTCTTCAAAGGAGAAAATTGCAGACTTTCTTCTTTAAAGTTTTCTCTTTGGAGGCTGGCAGAGTTCCAGTCTGCAAGGGGTTGTTTGGGGCTGGGGGGAGCAGGACACAGGAGGAACCACATGCCTGTGTATGCATGCACGTGGCAGTCAGGCAGTAGTGGAAAGCAGCTCATGCAGCTCCATCCAGGTAAGTCTGGGGTGGGGGTGGGGGGCACAGGTAACATGGTGGGGGCAGGGAGAGCACATGCCCCCCTCCCCCACACATATTTCTGTGCCTACAGCAGGGCATGGGGCTGGAACCAGGTGGGACCAACTCTGGCCAAGAACTGCTTTCACAGCCTAGCAAGTGGGTCCCAGCACGAGAGGAAGCACCATACAGCCGTGGACACCAAGCTGAGGTGGTGGCAGCATGGAGATGTGCCCCCTGAAGCTTCTGGGTGGGCAGGAGGTGCCTCACCTCAGTGGCCATAGCGGTGCAACAATGCTTCCCACACGTTGTCCCTCAGCTGGGCCATGGAGGCATAAAAAAACCAGATTCTAACACCAAAATATATAGGTATTTAGAATTTATTTTATTGTAATGACTGAGGCACTGGTTAGATTACAAATTGTTTTAAAATTGTAAATGTATTAATAAAATATTGTGTTCAACTGATACCTAGTAGTGTTTAATTTTAATTATGGAAAAACTTGGCTTTTAGGCTTTTCAATCAGAGAAATTGCCATTTTATTTTTTTTTAAATCAGAGAATTTGCAATTTTTAAACAGAGAAAACCAGGATCTCCGCCTATCAGTTTATTATCCTCTAGGGTCTTACCAACTGATGGTTTGTTTATTAATTTATTCCAATATCCTGCTGAGTACTGAAGTCAGGCTGACTGATATTAAATCCACTGATCCTCCTTTCTCCCTTTTTTAAAGATAAGTACTATTTGCTTTATCCGCCTATTCTCCATGACTTCTCAAAATAACTGGTAATGTTTCAGAGATTGCTTTGATTAGCTAATTAATTTCTTGAGTGTGAACTTCATTAGGCCCTGCTGGCTTGAATAAATCTAACTTATCTGAATATTCTTTAGCTCGTTCTTTCCCTATTTCATTCCCTACTCCTCCTCCTTGTTAAAATTGTGTTAAGCCTCCAGTCACAGGGCTTTTCTATGAAGACCAAAGCAAGAAAGGCATTATACATGTCTATTATTTGCTCTTCTTCCCTATTAAGAAGTGGATCTGTACTTTTCTCCATCTTTCTCTTATTCCTTGCTTATATATAGAACCTTTTTTATTGCCTTTTATATCCCTTGCTAGTTGTAAATCGTTTTTTGCCTCAGGCTTTTTGATTTTGTCCCACTTTCTTTCATACACATCCTTAGCAATTTGTCCTTGTTTTCACTTTTCATATCATTCTTTTTTGATTTTCAGGTCACTGAAGGGCTCCCGATGTAGCCATATTTGTATTCTACTGCACTTTTTTATCACGTCTGCATTGGGATAGTTTGCTATTGTGCCCCTTTTATGATCTTCTCTGGAATTGTCAGCGTTCCTTTTCCTTTTCCCTTTAGACTGTCTTACTTACTAAGAGTTTAGCCCATCTTAAAAAAAACAACAGAAAACCAATTATTGCAATTTATCTTCTGTAGTTAGTGGATGACTGTCTTTGAGACTACTTTTACCAGTAAGAAAATTTGTAATGGTAGTAAACGTCGGATACGGGAAACATTGAGCTTTCATACTTTTGAAAGCAATTTGCTGAATATAGACTACTTATGGGAACTTTTTCAGGTGAGGACTTAAAAAGATTCTGACTTTACTAGGACACTAGGGCTAGCAACAGAAGCTACACCTAAACCAGTTCAAATCTGTAACACAACAGAAGTTCAGTACACATAAACCGCTTTCAAAATGGCTGAAACCAGTTTAAGACAAACCTGGGTGAATGTAGTATCAGACTTATTTAGGTTAAATTGGTATATTCAACTTGTGCCCCAGAACCCCTCCAGATTCAAGTTAACTCACAGTCCCCTAGCATCCCAGGATGCTTTGCACCTCCCCTGCAAACCTCTCCCCTCAGGGTGGGCCAGCTAGCTTTGGCCCAAGCTGTCTGTTCCAGCGGAGCAGGGAGATGTGCTCTAGCACCCCCCGGAATCTGGCCTGGGCCACTGCAGGCATATGGCTGCATTTCTGGAATCAGAAGTGAATGTCTGTTAGCGTCCTTATCAGTTCAATCTATGCTGCTTAGACTAACCTGTGAAGATTGAATTGATTCAGCCTTGGGCTTTTTGACTGTCTGCACTCATCCAACTCACCTTTAGGTGGGTAAATAACACATGCAACTAACCAAACCTGTATAAATGGCATTTGAGGCCACTTATACAGATTTTTAGTCCTACTCCCCTGGCATAATAAGCTGTTCTTTCTGCATATGCTAAGAGAAGACCTGTTCTGGCCACTTGTGCTCTATAGCAGTGGTGCTCAACCTCCAGTCTGTGAGCTGAATCCAGCTGGTGGAGTCATGTCATCTGGCCTGTAGGGCTCCCCATGGAACTGGAAATGTAGCAGTAAGGGAGTAGAAGAAGAAGTGTTGCAATTAATGCTGAAACTGCTCCTCCACCACCAAATTTCTGAACCCATGGGGAGTCCTGCAGGCTGGATGACATGGCTTCATACACGCAGATGTGCTTGTGTGCAGGATCTCTCTGCAGTTGGTCCTGGGCTGGAACTGGTTCATGTGGGTAGAGTCAGACCAGCACATGGGGCCAGGCCATGATCTGATCCAGTGCAGAAAGCTGGGCCACTGCACCTGATCACTCCTGCAGAGTAACCATGTGCACTGACCCCATGCTGGATCCAGCCTCCAGAGCAACCACTCATCCTGTGGGGTTGGAAGATTGAGCACTGCTGGTCTATAGCTGTGGTATTCAACCTTTTATCTGGTGGGCCAGATGGGTAGTGCATGGGCCCTCCATGGGCCAGATCCAGCCAGTGGACAGAATCCAGAGTCTGGGGCGGGCACTGCAGAGCCCCATTTGGGTGTGGGAAGAAGGGTGTGGGGCAGCCTATCTCTGATCCAAACATGTGGGTAAGGGGGCTTGGCTCAGTCACAATCTGAGGGGCAGGGGCATGGCCTGATCCAGCCACACAGGGGAGGGGCATGGCCCAGCCCTGTGGGAGGAAGGGGACATAGCCCAGCCCCAGCCTAGCCATGCAGAGGGAAGGGGGCATAGCCTGGCACCAATCTACCTGTACTGGGGGAGGGTTATGGCCAAGCTTTAACCTGCTGTATGGGGCTTGGGATTTTGGCAGCAGGGAGGGATATCAGTATTAATTGTCACTGTCCCCGGCCACCACATTTCCTGACCCATGGGGAACACTGCAGGTTGCATTTGGCTTGTGGGGCAGAGGTTGAGCACCCCTGCTCTATAGTGAACTTACTCCCCCAGGAAGACACCTAAACTCTGTGTAGGTTCTAATAATTTCAGTGAAATAAAAACACAACTAGACTGACAGAGGAGAAAGGCCATCACACCTTTTAGCTTAAGAGTCTAGTTGTTAGAGAACTTGCTCAGGGAAAGGGAAACTTAAGTTCCAGAAACCTAAATTCTAGGACTCAGAAGGGGTTTAAATCTGCACCTCCTGCTTCCCAGAAAAGTAGTCTGGCCCCAGGTCATGGAAAGCAGGGCCAGCATACTTTCCATCCGTCCTGTTGAAGAATATTAGGTTAAAATGGACAAACAGCAATGGAAAAACTACTGCCTCACCAGACAGGGCCATGCAGCCAAAGACTGGAAAACTAGGCACAGCAGATATTGGCCAGGATCAACCACGCTGAATAGAAACTAGCTTTTTTTTTTTTTTTTTTTTTTTAATGAAAGCTCATATTATCAGCTCTAGTTGTGTAGGCTTTAAGGAAAAACATCAAATATCACAAGACATTCAATAAAGTAATAGGTTGGCAGTGCTGCTTGGTCTTGACATGGTGATTGATGATGGCCATTTTAACAGAGGCCAGGCTGCTGTTAGTCCCACTGAAAATATGAAGGATTGACAGCATTATTATAGGGGCCAGCTCCCTAAAAAAAGGAGGTATGGAAATGGCTATATTAAATGGGAGCAACCTTTGGTTTCAGATCTTCTAGGAACAACAGGAAAAAAATGCCCATTCCTGGTAAAAGCAAGAAAAGCCTTGGTTTCTCTTGATATTTTGAACAACTGCAGGGGAGGGTAAGCAAATCTATACAACAAACTTTTGGGGATGATGTATGAAGGGACAGTTACAAGACATGTTGACTTTTTGGCAGCTGGTGTCCACACTGAAGTAGGTGAAAACCGGCTTGCTATGTCTAGACCAGGCGTTGGCAATGCTTTTGGGCAGAATGACAAAAACACCCACAACCTCGATTTGTAAGATATTGGTGTGCCGGGGGCAGATGACAGGGGAGCCACAAGGGGCCTGATCCTTGTGGCAGCGCAGTCCCTTCCCCGCCATCCATTCAGAGGCGTTCACGCCTAGCAAAATGCCTTCACGTGCCACACTAGCACCTGTGCTGGGGGTTGCCTACCACTGGTCTAGACTGCTTCCTTCCTGACCCCAGGTCTACTCCAACAAAATAAGCCCTGCACATTTGCTCTTGCTTGGGCACACTGGAAACTTGCGATTGTGTAGATGCCTGAGGAATGGCTCTGAGCTGTTTGGAATAGACCTAAGGGCCCTCCCATAGTCCCAGGGCCACTTTCAGGCTCTTCCTAGACAGAGAGACCTTGTTCAGTCCTAGATCACTTGCTACTTCATTCATAGCCACTGCAAGCTGCCTACTTTGCATCATTGCTGGTCTCCAGTGTCCTAGAGTATGAGTGAGTGGCCATGGCCTAATTTGCTGGTGCCAGACTCGGGGTCAGGAGACGAGCCGTGTGAATATGTCCTGTGTCTGCAAGACAGGTTCACTTCTGTTTAACTGTTGTCTATGGCATACAATCTGTTGTGGATTCTACAATATTCTCAAATTAATAGAAGTATCCAAATAAATAGACCTTTTCTTTACCACTTTATTATTTCACCACTCTGTTGTGCCTTAGGGCTTATTGTTTTGGTTTTACAGATCCTGTTCTAACGGTTCTAGTTTTCATGACTGACATTGATCTTGTTCTTGCTACTAGCTGTAGCCTTACCTTTGCCCACCTCTCCTTCTTTTGGGATATACATTTAGCTTTAAATCTGTGTATGTTAGGTGATCAATATCTTTAGAGAAAGGGCAAATACTTTCTAGTTGCTGTAATTACTGCCTCTCTTCAGACAACCTACCAACAACATCCTACCAAATCCCAGGATTTGTGATTAGTTACCATCTATTAGCTTGTTGTGGTGCCCTCTCCCTTCCTCCTCCCATCTGGCATAATACCTTGTAGAGTCAATTGACATCCAGGGACTTCACCTTGTAAACCACAGAAGGAAGTGACTGGAAGTTCTTTTAGGTGGAGTTCACACCTTAGAGAGGGTACTATATGACTTCTAGTAGGAGGTTGGGGAGCAAAATTAGGAGACCTCCAAAAGTTCAGAAGTAAAAGCTAGAACCCGTGAATGAGAGTTCTGGTGGAGTGATATCTTCAAAGTGATATCTTCAAAGAACAACAAGCCAGTATGGAAGTCAATCAGGAAATCCAATCTACATAAACTAAGGGTATGAATGTAAAGTACTCTATTACAACCCAGTGTGAGTCCTTTATTCAGACTTGATTCAATTTAGATTCTGAACTTCTAAAATTAAGTCAGCTCAACTGAATGAAGTCCACATTAATTTGGAATAGGATCATAGAGCTGGAAGGGACCTTGCATAAATCCAGGCTTCACTGTCCTTAAACCGTCCAAGACAGATGACTACTTAGTCTCTTCTTGAAATCTCTAATGAAGCGGATTCCATAGTTTCCCTAGGAGCTTATATTAGTGTCCTACTGTTTTAATAACTAGGAAGTTTGTCTTGAGGTTTTATCTAAACCTGTTGCTGCATTTTAAACCCCATTGTTCCTCCTATCCTGCCCTTTGTAGCAAGGTAGTACATTTTTTCCTATTATCTTTATGGCACTCTTCCAAATGTTTTATCTTCTTAATCTTCTTTTCTCCCAACTAAATAAACAAAGCCCCTTCATCCTTTCCTTATGTGGTCTGTATTCCAATCTCTTTATCATCTTTGCCAATTGTCTCTGTAGTTTCTCTTTAAACTTCTTAAAGGGTTGGCCACGAAACTCTAAACAGAAAAT
>NW_017729033.1:40988461-40990268 GCF_001723915.1 Gavialis gangeticus
CATCTTTGCCAATTGTCTCTGTAGTTTCTCTTTAAACTTCTTAAAGGGTTGGCCACGAAACTCTAAATAGAAAATCATGTTAGTCCGTGTTAGTCCAAGCAAGGTGGCACCGTAGAGACTAACTGGTTCAAAGAGGCATGAGCTTTTGGAGACAAAAGCTTACTTTGCCAGATGTTATGTATACTGTAAGACTTAACCAGCATGGAGTAGCACTGTTGTCCTATGTGGTATGGGGGCCTCCATTGCGGTTTAATGCAGTTAAAATAACCTACTCTAAATGACAATTTTGGTTCATTCTCCTGCATTTCTTTAAGTAGATAAGCCCAAATTTCTACCTCCTCCCCACCCCCATGTTTTTGTTTTGTACAGAGTCAACCAAACTGTTGGCACTTATATCAAATAATGAGTAGTACAAGGCGGTAAAAACTCAACACGCTGAATTTGTTTCTCTCCTGCTGTTTATATGGTAAAACGAATTTTAATAGAGGTATGAAAACTGCACTTTACAAAAGGCCCAATCCCATGAACTGCTGGGTAATAGCAGTTGTCATATATAGTCAATGGGCTGAATTCTGCTTTTGGTTACACTAGTTTAAATCTGGAACAGCTCTATTCAGCTGAAAGTGATGAACCAGTTATTGCATTGTAACAGCATTTCAGAACAATTAAAAGAAGTGTGCCTTAAAAAGCACTTTTATGTGTTGGAAGCTTTCTGGAGAGAGAGGTAAAAAAAAGCAACATATGATAAAACAACTATGATTTTGACTGGTTTTCAGGATTCTTATTTTGGGTCACCTGCTCCACTAGCAGCAGGGACATAAGGAGTGAAGTCATGGTTTTCAATTCTAATGGACTAACTTTAGCTAGCAACAAAATTTGTCTCTTGGTTGCATGCAGCGAGGTAGTGAGCATCTTACTGGGTTGTGCAGAAGGGACCCCAGGAACGAAGAGGCTTAGCATGATTCACAGATGCAGGGAGCACATAAGCTTCCCTTCCAGATTTACAAATGACACCTTGCAGAAGTTCAGGCAAGTTTAGCAGTCTCTGTCTTTGCAAGAGGGATCACCTTCACATGTCTTGAGACACAGGTCAGTGAGGTCTCGGGAATTTTTTTTTTAAGTAAGACTTTCTCGTGGTTGAATTCAGGAGAAGGAATAAATTCAACCAAGTGCACATGCAACTGTAAACCTGATGCTTGTGGTATTTTTCTAAGAACACTAGAAGTCACTAAGCCAATAAGCAAATTGTAGGAAAATATTCCAGATGAACACTGCATGCATAACATTTTGTTAGAAAGGCAAGAGAAGCTGTTTTGAGACTAGAACCAAGATCGGCCTCAAATAACGTCATGCTGATGCTTTCCATGCTTTAAGCTATACAGGGCGTGCATCTGTACCAAGACATTAAAAAATAATAATACAGGCACTGTTAGGGATTATTTCCCTCAAAACCATTTTAGATCAAAATGAAAAAAAAATAATAATACAGGCAAGTGTCACAGGAAGAGAATAAGAGGGGGGCTCGCCTGAGACAGGGACCAGCAAGGTGAAGTTTTACTGCTTTCTCTTTTTTGCAGCCAGACGACACCAGCGTCAGCAACGGGCTCTCCCCGTTGCTATTTCTCCCCCTCCCCCGTTTGTCTCTCTCAAGCACTTGAATTTTCGTGAGGCGTCTGCGTGCGTGAGAAAAAGTCCCAGGTTGGTACAAGAGCCGTGCGGGGTGACGGGAGGGAGACAGGCGGGGAGGGGAGGGGAACGCTTGCAGCTCCCAGTCCCCCGGAGCGGCGGCGGCGGCAGGAAAGGCTGC
>NW_017729033.1:40996140-40997333 GCF_001723915.1 Gavialis gangeticus
CATGGGGGGGCTGCCCCTGGCCCTGGGGCTGCTGGCGGCGGCGCTGGGCGCGGTGGCGCCGCAGTCCTGCCCGGCTCAGTGCTCCTGCTCGGGCAGCACCGTGGACTGTCACGGGCTGGCGCTGCGCGGCGTCCCCAGGAACATCCCCCGCAACACGGAGAGGCTGTGAGTACCCGGCGCGGCCCCGGGCGGGGGGGCTTCCCTTCCCTTCCCTTCCCTTCCCTTCCCATCCCGCCCTGAGGGAAAGTTGAGCCAAGTTGTTGCCGATGCGAGGGCCCGGCTGAGGCTCGTGCTCTCGGCCGAGCCCCTCCAGGAGGCAGGGAGCCGCCCCCCGCCCTGCGGAAGGGCCGGGCCGCGGGCTGAGGCGCACAGCCGAGGACCCTCCGCCCTGGCCCTGGCCCGGCTCTGCCCGGAGCGGGTTTAGCCCCAGGTCTCTCTCCAGCCGCGCCAGGACAGCTCCTAGCAAGCCCCCATACCCTTGGGGGTGCCTTTGGGCCACTCCACCTCTTCTTTGGAAGCTCAGCCAGGTTTCACGTGGCCTTGCCTTCCTGGAAAGCGAAAGGCTTGAGCAGGGAAAGAAGCGAGAAGGAATTAGGAAGAGCTTCTTGAGACTGCTCAGAGCAGTTGTTAAAGGCGTGATTCCTCCAGCAGTGCGTGCACGCCCTGGGAGATGAATGCTCAAGTGACAAGGATTCCCCCTGTCCCGTGAACAAACTGTGGCACTTGGGTAGAGACGGTGTCTGGCTGGATTATGTCAAAATGAAATGCATTGATTTTTTTTTTCTTCCTCCTTCCCTTTTCACCCCTGCAAAGATAACATATAATCTGTAATTGTGGGGTTTCTGTGCAAGGCTGCTTTCCTGGTGGCTTGGATCAAGAAGTACAGTCAAGCCACGGCAAAGCGTGGTTTTGCTTGTAATGACTGGAAGCCGGGCAAGTTTAGATCTTGACCTAAGATGCCAGAAAAGGGCGTTGTAACTCCAGAAAGGAAAGTGGTGCTGAAATTTGAACAAAAGTGTCAAGACCTGAACACTATTTCCATTATTGCCTCTGAACACCGTTTGCACTTCACAGTCACGGTGGGTTTCCTGTAGTGTATAGGAGGAGTTTGGGTGTTTTTTCATACAAACATTAGATTGTTGGAGGGTAAATGCTTGCAAACATAAATCTTCAAGGATGAAGTCTTCTTCCCC
>NW_017729033.1:40997598-41003615 GCF_001723915.1 Gavialis gangeticus
TTCAAACATAAATCTTCCAGGATGAAGTCTTTCCCCCCCCCCCCCCTCCCCCCCCACCAGACAAAAACATTTGCCATCAGAGACTCTGATATATTCATGGTCTCTCTTAAAGACAGTAAAAAGTAGCTACCCTAACAGATTGTATTGGATAACTCTTCATTTTTTTTTGCTGCAACGTGTTTTGTAGTTCTGTGTTTTCAAGCATTGAGCTAACAGCCTTTGTCCTAACATTAGCGATATTCTAGTTAATGATAGCACGGTCACAAAAACAGTTTAGCTCATTATTGAACTTTTGGATGATCAATTTGCTTAAGTGAAAATACAAGTCATAAAAGGGAAAGCAGTGTTGACTTAATAAGGTTCTCCTATTACAAAGTTTAAAACTACTGCTTTAAAGATAAGCCTTTCATTTAGTGCTAGTATTAAGAAGTGATCACTGATTGCATCCTGTGATCTTGTTTGATTTCATGTTCAGTCATTTTTAAAAGGCAATAATTCTGTTCAAAATTTCATTTGGTTTGTAATTAATTATTCTTCTTAGGGATCTTAATGGAAATAATATCACAAGAATCACCAAGACTGACTTTGCTGGTCTAAGACACCTTCGAGTCCTGTAAGTTCTTATTCTACCCTTTAACATTATGTGGCTTAGTTTACATTTTATAAGCTACAAAAAGTTATCCTTTAGTTTAAAAAAGTCCTACGTTCTGCCACAGCAAACTCCTGTTCTACTGTATCTGGACTTAAAGTGCATAAGGGGTAGGAAATAACTCTAAGTCTTAAAAATGGTATAGCAGCATCTTTACCTCTAGTTACTTGTGATTCCTTAAAATTATATATAGGGTAAAATAAGATGAAACTTAAAAAAACCCCCAGTAATAGGTAGAAAATCAAAAAGGAAAATTTTAGTTTTGCACTGAGTTAACCAAAACTCATCTGAGGGGGATTGCTGATTTTTATAAGATATAATTTTCTACCTTAAAACTGGCATAAAATGAAATTAGAAAGGAAGAAAAATAGGAAGTATTTCTGCTGGCTTTACTGAAAATGTCTATATCAGAAACTTTTTTTATATTTTATATAAAGCTCCCTTACAAAGAGAGAAATTAAAACTATTTTTTTGCATAAATAAAAAGTTGGTATTTAACTTTTGCTAGGTACACATTTAAGCTTAAAGGATATTACTGCTGTATTGTGGGTTTTTTCTTTTAGTGAAGCTAAATGATTTTTTTGGATTGACCTTCTAAAAAGTTAAACTCTAAAATTCTTCTAAGCCAGAAAATAATTGTAACTATTTTATGCCATGAGCATATCAAAATCAAACTATATTACATGATACTTTTTTTTAATTCTCACGTTAGAGTAATGTATCCTAATTTGCTTCTCAGATTGGATAGTAGATTCATCATGTTACATACTGACATGGAGTTTTGTGACATTACTGCTTACTGTGTGGTTTCTTTCTGTCTTTCCCTTTAAAGTTCTTGAGCATGTTCAAGGTTTACTTTTATTTCTTCTAATGAGGAAAATACTTTTTTCCTTTTGTGGACATGTATCCCAGTAGATTGTTAGGTGACAGAGGTCCAAAACATAATGTGAAATCTCACTCTGAGTAAGAATTGTAGTGTTAGTAAAGGTGAGATGGTTTCAAGCTGCCAGTTGCTGTAATAGCAGGTGTTAATGCAACCAGTAATCATACAGCCATTAAAACTCACTATCTGTAATATTCTGCATTTCAGTCAGCTCATGGAGAACAAGATTAGTACTATTGAAAGGGGAGCATTCCAAGATCTAAAAGAGCTGGAGAGGCTGTAAGTATTTATTTTTAATTATAAATGTATGGCAACATAACAATTTTTTTTGTCATTTCATTTGTTTCAAGGCACTCAGCCTTTGGGGTTTCTAGTGTTTGGGTTTTGTTCTGTTTTTTTTTAACTCAAACTCCTACTCCTTATTGAGAAACTGGCAGTAGATGGTTCTCATTTGGTATATACAGTGGGTGAAAAAATATTGGATAAATAGTCTAGATTCAAAATGTAAATTTGCACTTTTCATGAAGGATATTTCATGTATTGTTCGACCAGTTATTCTCTTAGAAATAGGACTCTTTTCATATATGAGAATATACTTCTAAAAACTTTTCTGCACTTGTGAGATGCAAGTGAGACTTCAGTCTCAGAGCTATTTAAGTGTTTGTTTAATGTGTTATGCCAGAAACGGTGTAATAATTACTAGTCACAAAGTGTTTACTATCTGTTCCATGAAATAAGGAAGGGAAAAATTCAACATGTACATTCAACTTGCATTTTTTAAAAATAAGTTGGATAAAAATTTTTTGCTGTAGCATTTTTTTTTTAATGAAAAAATAATGCTTTTTGGGTTTGGCTATCTTCTAAAGTAAGTTCTGCCATTTGTAAAGTGTGTGTGTGAAGTGTGGGGACAGGAGTCTGATTCTGAAAAAGCAAAAGCATAGGCCAAATACGTGCATTAGGGCGTGCCTTTTTAAACTTTATTAGTTTTGTACAATGTAGGCCTTTTACAGTCCTTCAGTCCAAACTATACAGGATACTGCTACTTGTATTTTGTGCGTGAAAATAGTTGTAAAAAAATGTATAGATTACGTACTGTTTAGTATTACTGAAAGAGAGCAAGATGCCTTTAACATACTACATTAATACGTGGGCCTGTATAGAATGTTTAACAACTTGCATACTAAGTCGACTATAAATATAATCATATTTTAGTAATACAACATACCAATTTATTTATTTATTTTTTTAACTTTAGTACTGTAGTATCAGGCCTTCTCTTTGTACCTTTCTCTGAAGCATGCAGTTGGGCTCAGTTTATTCTTCTTGCCCAGCATACTCCTATTCCCTGAAGTTATTCCTACTTTACAGTAGTGTGAGTGAGAAGAATCAGGCCTGTGGTGTCTTCCTAATTTATGCTTCATGCACTGCATCCACAGCTGCTGCCTGTAATTTGTCATGTGTCTACATACAGTTAGTAGAACTCTCAACTAATTAAACTGATAGTTGGCAATTCAACTTTTATGGAATATAGAAATACGTAAATTGCAAATTATGATAGAGAATGTCATTGTTTCGTTTCAAGTTGAGGAATGAGCCTTAAAAAAGAAAAAAAAAGTCCCGTTGTGTAATACAGGATCTGGAGGGTTAGTAGCCTTCTAGAATTCCTTCTTTAGTACAGTTGGGAAAAAATACACTGAACAAAAACAAAACAAAACAATCCCCCCAAAATACATGTTCCTGAACCTTGTTTTGGGAACTGTATTTCCAGCAAAATGGAAGTCTAATTCATATTGTAAAATCAAGTTATCAGGCTTTGAATATTCTGTAGCCAACAACACACCTGAAACTACCTAGATAATTTGGTAAGTATTTAGTATCTTAATCACTGTAGCTTAATATATTGTGTGAATATCCAATAGGAAGGTTCTTTCATGTACAATAAAATAGTAGTATTTCCAATAGAGTCTAAATTTTGAATTAGTGCTCTAAATGTTATTCAGCATTATGTTTTTTTTATCAGAATTTTGTACACGTTAACAAATGTATTGGCCACATTTATGTAAAAATCTAGCACACAAGTTGGTGGAGCTTTTTAACTTTTTTTCCTTTTGGTGTCTTAAACAACTCCTTTTTGTTAACATGACTATTTGGATACTTTTATTTTTTTTCAATGCTATGAACAGAAAGCACATTTAAACAGGTGCTGGTAAAAAAGGAGATGGGGGAGGGACTCAGTTTTATGACCATCTTCAACAGACAAATGGAGAACTTTATCTCATTTGGAAAACTGACCAAGAAATACCAACGTGACCTTTAAGTTTTGTACACCTACACAAACCTGAACACCAATGTTAACAAAACACCTTTAGATGGTGTTTTTTTTTTTTTAATTTGTTCTGCTGAATTCAGTTTAGGTGTTCTTAAGAAAAGGCTTGTAATTTTGAATATATATTCAGGGTCTCTTTAAATTGCCCCAGCTGTTGGCTCAGAGCAAATATTTCATATTTGTGAGGAAAAGCTGAGAAAATTCTTTTTGTTTACAACTGCCAAGTCCATCTGATGGAGGCACATTGTTATCTGACAGCCAATTCATCTCCTTGGGATTCTGGAATTCAAAACCATTTCTTAGGAAACTTGCAGATACACTCTTCAAATATTTCCTTTTTATACATTAAAAAGCAAGGATACCATGTTAAATGGAGAACGCTACATTTTTTTGGAAGTTCAGCTATTGTTAAACCACTTTTGATGCAATTCATTTGTTTAATATGGCTACCAGAAGTCCCAGAAGTAACTTGGATTTATTTTTTATTACTTAACCATACGTATTTTTTTTTTCTGTCAAATGGGTCTCTCTGTGCCTGTGTTAAGGGTTGGGAATGTTTAATGAACATTCCTATTAAGCGTCTGCATCTCCACACTCCCCACCCCCCATTCCTAAATAAGATGCAAATCTCTACAAATGTTCTTTCTGCTGAGGCTCTTGAACCTGCTACCCAGAGCTTCCATAAGTAGTCCTTTACACCAGTGATCCTCAACCAGGGAGCAAGATGCTTTGCAGGGTGCCACAGGAAATGTGTAGAGAGAACCAGATAAAGGCAGGCTCAGGCTTTAGGTATGAAGAGATAAGAGTATGTCCCTCTTGGCAGGGTGTGTGGGTGGGAGCTTCTCTGCTCATACTGCTTGGGCCCTCTGGAAAAGGGTAAGCACTGTAATAAATTAGCTCTTGAGATGGAGTGCTGCTCAATTTACAAAAATTGTGGAGGGGTGCTTCAAGTCTAATGAGGGGTGCCTTGATTCTAAAAAGGTTGAGAACCACTGCTTTACACCAAGGGCCCAAAGACTTTTATGTAGTTGACTGGGTGGGCAGGATTGTCCAAGCATTGGCTTATAGATTTAACTGTGCCAAATGCCGAGTACCCTTAACTTCAGAAGACATGAAGTGGGAGTTAAAGGTATGCAGTGCCTTGCAAGATCCCGCAGGGAGAGACCGTAAGAAAAATACACAATTTTTGAACCCCTGTTCTAAAACTAAAAGATTGAAAACTGCTAATGCTGCATAGGCATAAATTGGATCAAGTAACATCTTTTAACAATTTAACTTGCATCTAAACATAATACAGCTTTATTTAATAAGGAACACAGCAAAATTGCTGTAATGCATTATACACAAATTATATTGCATATGTAAAAACTAGTAGGATCGTATGTACTCCTTGTCAAGATAACTCTGCATGCTATGGCATTCTTGTGAAACTTGAAGACATTTATTGGTACTTTCAGCTTAAAAAAATTAAAAAGGACTGTGTACTTTATTGAAGCAAAAAAACAAAATATTACAGTCATTAATGGAGTTGTGCCTGCATTTTGTATTGCATGCATTTTAATTTATGCTATATCAACATTCTCAGTTTTCAGCTGGCTGCATATAATAGTACGGACAATACCTCACCGCATTTTAGAAGGTGGTGGAGATATTGTAGGAGTGAAAACTAGAAAGTTTAGCAATCAGGGAGGAGACATGTCCAAGCAAAGAAAGTCACCTGAACTGTTCAAGCAAACATTGTGTTCTTCTGTTTAAAAATAATCAGTAAAATTGCTAACTATGGGGGCACTTGAAACAATTATTATTAAACTTCAGTGATCATACTTATACTGGTGAATGGGACAGTTTGCACCTGTTGGCCATTTTTTTAAGGCTATGCACGAATTAGGGGAGAAATTATTGCACTTGCTAACATTTGGTTTGCATTTACAAGACTTTCTTCATAAATGTAAAGGGTAACAATGTACCTTCATTCATAATTGGGCTGCATGTGGTGAAGTTACTTGCTGTGTACCAGGGCCTAGAAAGAAAAGATGAAGTAGCCTATAACTTTTTTTCTTAACGAATAGCTGGATTGTAGAAAACAGTAACTCCCCAGAAGTATCACATTCTATTGCATAATAGTTGGGACCATGAGAGAGTCTCTCTCTTTTTTTTTT
>NW_017729033.1:41003689-41006542 GCF_001723915.1 Gavialis gangeticus
TTTTTTTTTTTTTTTTTTTTTTAATCACTAACAAGGATTTATAAAAAGGCAAAAAACCCCTTTCTTTTACCGGTTTGTATGACAGTACTTGTATCTTAATACTTAACTCTCTTCTGTACTCCTTGCTTTACCAAAAAGAGATCTGGCACCTAAACATTTGAGCTGAACAAAATCCTTTCTAGTGAATTGGACCCTTTTCCCCAGATGATGATTCCAGAGTTGTCTGGAAAATCTTGTTGCTATCAAAAGTTCTTCTGAACAGTGGTGGAAATCTAACAGATGGATGTTTCTTGCATTTGTTAGGGTGGGGTTTTTTGTGGGGGGATTGTTTTTTGCAATAGCTGAAGTATTGGGAAAGGAGATAACTATTACAATTCAAAAAGCTGACCTATGTAAGTGACACTTATAGTTCCTTCGTTTCCTAATATCTGAAGATTTCTAGATGTAATAGTTTCTCAAGACTTCAGATTTCCATTACAAAGATCTATAATATGGTAGTGAGCTGAATTAGATCTAGAAAAATCACTGTTGTCTTTCTGCTGACGTAGAATGGTAAAACTTGGCCTCTGGGCTTTGATTCTGCAAATATCTTTTAAGTCAACACACATGTTGGTCATAGTTCCCATTTTCTCCAGGGAAATCTAACCAGAAAGTCTAATCTAGTAATTCATGGGGCAGAATAATCTGACTGTATGTGATTTCCACCCCCCAACAAAAAAAAAAAAAAAAGCTGCTGTTTGAAAAAAGAAAAGAAAAAAGATTTAGGCATATAGAGATTTTTAGACTCTAAATGTAGAGTCAGCCTTTTTTACAGATGACATTAAAATATTAAACCAGTAAGATTATCCAGATATGATAGTTAACATCCAAAGTATGCTAATCATGGGGATGGATGACTTCAGTGGAGGAAACTGTAGGCTGCTGAGAAGAACTAGCTGTTAAAATTCTCCCTTTTCTAAACAGTGGAGAATGTGGTAGGGACAGCAATAGCTCTTTAAAAGGATGATTAAGGGGCTGATCTTATGCAGGTGAATAACTGGATTCACAGGAGTCCTATTGACTTCCAGGGGCTATGCACAAGATTAATTGAGTGCATTAATACTTGCTGGATTGGGCCCTGGAAATTAAAACTGGTATTGGCTTGGGGACAGTCAAAAAGTCTGAGCCTGAATTGATTCCATCTTTGCAGGTTAGTTTAACCTGGCTAGGCTAAATCAGTTTCTAACTGCACAGACATCCCAGATATGCAGGTATGTGCCTGCAGTGGCTCAGGCTAGAAGCCTGGGAGCACTAGAGCATCCCTCCCTTCCCTTCCATAATGCTGAGCTGAGGGGATTTTGGCCAGGCGGAGGCAGGAGGCCCTGAGTAGAGAGGGGTTCCTCCCTTCTTTCCTCCCCCCTCCCACCAGCCCAGCAGGGAACTGATAACAGTGTTTATCACCCCATTAACAGGATGTGCAAGAGCAGCCTGCAGTCTCTGCTAGAGCTCCAACCAGGGAGCATAGGGGAGGGGCCAATTCTGCTGTGGAGCAGAGAGCCCCACCCAACCCAGAGAGCATGCTGGGATGCTTGGGGAGTTTGGTTTATCTTAAACTAGGAAGGGGTCTGGGACAGACATTGTATAAACCAGTTTGAGCAAAATCAGTTCAGTTTAATACTACATTCAATCAGGTTCATCTCAGACTGGTTTCAGCCATTTTCAAACTGGTTTATGTGCACTGAATGTCTGTTCTGTTACAGGTTTAAGCCAGTTTCTGATCACTTAAACTGATTTTTGTGTAATGTCTGTCCCTAGCCTTAGTGTTTTACATACCACTTCATAGTTTAGTAACTCTAAGGCACTCTTGTAGAAGGAATTAACATGAAATATTGCTAGTAAACTTGTTGATATACTCAATTATTAAAAAATAGGATGCAAACTTATTCACCTGAATCTGTTTTGCGGAGTTAAATATGCTGATAATGTTGTAAGCTTTCAAATTCTGAGCTTGAATTAAGAATGCTGCTATGGGTGAACATAAAAGCTATTTCAGGTCCTTGTTTCTTGAAATTCAACAAAGTTAGTTAGGTTTATATATTATATATAGATTTGATAGCCTTTGGAAAAATGTCTTTTTAATGAAACATCTAGTTCTTTTACAATACTTGGATTTTTTATTCTAGTCATTCTGTCGTGTTGCAAAATTCAGGCACTGATTTTTTCTGATGTAATGCATTTTTAAGCATTACTTGGTCAAAACTTTTAGATTCAGCTTGGTTAGGGAATGGAATATCTTTTCTTTATTTAGAAATTTGGGAATGAGCTCCCATACCCAAAACTGCATTAATACCATTTCCTTGAACTAATGACTCATGAACCATTTCCTTGACTAATGACTTCTGGAGGGACTGGGCGTATTTAAATCAGCTGGTTCTGATGATCTCCACCCCAGAGCGCTGAGGGAATTAGCAGAGGTCATTGTGGGACCCCTGGCATGGTTTTATGAGCACTCATGGTGCTCTGGCATGGTGCCAGAGGACTGGAAAAGGGCCAATGTGCTTCCCATTTTCAAACAAGGGAGGAAGGAGGATGCAGGAAACTATAGGCCACTTAGTCTTACTTTGATCCTGGGTAAGCTTTTTGAGAGAATTATCCTGGTGCATGTCTGCGAGGGGCCAGCAGGGGAGATTATGCTTAGGGGCAACCAACGTGGGTTCATTAGAGGCAGGTCCTGGCAGACCAACTTGGTGGCCTTCTATGACAAGGTCACAAAATCCTTATACGCACGTGTAGCAGTGGAAATAGTTTTTCTAGACTTTAGGAAGGCCTTTGACACTGTCTCTCACCCCATTCTCATTAAAAAAACTAGGGGAC
>NW_017729033.1:41011542-41021081 GCF_001723915.1 Gavialis gangeticus
AATAACGGTCACAAGCTGGTAGAGGGTAGATTTAGGCTAGATATCAGGAAGCGCTATTTCACGGTCAGGGCGGCTAGGATCTGGAACCAACTTCCAAAAAAAAGTGATGCTGGCTCCTACCCTGGGGATGTTTAAGAGGAGGCTAGATGTATACCTTGCTGGGGTCATTTGACCCCAGTACTCTTTCTTGCCATGGCAGGGGGTCGGACTTGGTAGGGTCAGAAGGGACCTGAGCAGATCATCAACTGTGAAACTATGAAGAGAGTAGTTGCATGAAAATGTGAGAGACTCAGTAGCACTAAAAGTCACTAAAGCTGTTCTTATTCTGGATGAATAATTTAAAATGTAAACTGATACACTGTTATGGCCTACACTAAGTAAATAGGTAGCCATAAGGAAAGAAGATCTAACTAAGAACAGTACTTTGTTCTGTTTCCTAATTTTGTATCTAGAAAAAAAATCACAGCGTTTGTATTGCCAGAGTGTAACCCTAATCTTTTGTTTAAACGTTCATATAACTTGAATTTTAAGTCTCATACTGCATTCAGAGGTTGTATGGTACCAGATTTTGAAGATATGAAAAATGGTCAAGGCTACAGATACCGGATGTGGTTAGATGGCCTTATCTGAGATTAGAATAGAGCCTGAAAAATGCATGTGTTCTGTATTAGCAGCTATCAAATTACATTGCCAAAATATAAATGAGTTTTCACTTCTGTATTTCCAAAGTTTTGAGTGAAAATCTGACTTTATAAAAGCATGAATGGTTAGATATATGAAATAGTTTCTTAGTATAAGATGAAAACAAACCCCTATTGATTAACATTCACTGTTAGAACTATAAAATCATGTGAGAAGGGGAAAGGTCAGTAGCACTTAACAGAAAATAAAGCTTTGGAAAAACCTATGAAGTTATTCTACATGAATTCTGAAGGGTGGATGGTGGATTAAGATGCTTAATGGACCCTAAAATAAGAAAAAATACAGAGGAAATATGGTAAATCTTGTTAAGCATATGTTAACCTACCTATTTGGTCAGTCACTGGGGAAGGGGAAAAATAGAGGAAGGGGTAGTAGTTTTGCTGAAGGGTTAGAAAACTGTGTTCAGTAACTGTCTGAGTCTTTTTGTGTGTGTGTGCGCATGTGTTTCTTTGTTTTTAAAGGGTTTTGTGGGTACTGTTTTCATAATATAATGAATATATAAAATAGAAGAATATTATTTCTCCTCCGTCCTCCCCCAGATTAGTACTACTATTAAAAAAAAAAAAAGTGATTTATGTCAGGGTCAGTGGGTAAGTTTTCGTAGTAATGGTCGTGACCTTCAACTGTTGACTGGTATTACTTTACTTTTTCCTGCCATAATGGACACAGCCTAAAGATGAAATAGATCTATATGGTGACATTTCATCAGGATTGTTCCGTGACATAACTTTGCTGCATTTTACCCAAGACACTTGAGTTACAAGCAGGCAAATGAGTGAAATTCTTCATAAAGAGAATCATTATGAACGCTAAGTTCTCTCAACAGGATTGAGAATTTCATGTGCTCTTGTGTCTGATAATTTCAGACTTATTTTTAAATGTCTGAATTATTACTTTTTTTTGCTTCTGAGCCTTCAGGGTTCATGTTTCAAATTTTCTTTTGCTACCAGAATAGATAGAAACATACTTTTCTTTTGAAATAGGTTTGGGTTTTTGTGTGCCCTGGCTGCTGGAGTCATAGGATCTGGTGGGGGAGGGAAAGCAAGTGCTGGGAAATTTTAAGTACCTTGGTTAGGTGGCATAATTAACTGTGTATCTGAGTTGTATCTAATTTGTTTTCTAAGTCTCAGGAGCAAAGAGGAGTAATCAAGATGAGGGTTCAGAAGTTTAGGGCTAGAAAAATTGGGTTTGTAATGAAAACTGTTTATATGTTAACTGTGCAGCAGTTACCTCAGTTCTATAACTCATGAGCTATTACTATGGTTGCTGCACTTGTTAATTTTATCAAAAGTAATTGATAAAAGAAAGTGTATTGCTGTCTTTAAGTACTTTGCGCCACTAATATTTTAACTTCTTCTAGCAATTTTAGTTCCAGCCTTACCCGCATTGTTTAGTACTTCCTTAAGAAGGGGCTATTTTTGGGTTTTCTTTTTATGGTAGTATATTTTTACTCAATTTATTCTACCTTCCTCTTACCCCAACTGCAAAGTAGGTCTCTACTTAGTATATCAAAGTCTCTTTTAATTTCACATTCTCTGTTTGATAATGATACTCCATCTTTTCACTTGGTAAAAATATGTTCTGAATTAAACCCTAATTGTTACAATGAAATAGGGGATGTTTTGCTTAATAAAACTAGATGAGGCAAGCTCTGTTTCAGTGCTAGTGACTTGCTTTTTTAACTGGAGATCTTGTAAGCAGTTTTTTAAGGTATAAAATTGTATTTTCTAGACTTAAACAGTTTTGATGTCTCCCCTTCTAATTGAAACATTTTTATTATATTTGTGTTTTGAGTAGATTTTATAATCCCTTAAATGCTTAAGGTGGCACTCTAGAGAATCAGTGCTCGAAGGGTTAATTCTCCCAGACATTTGTTGTAGGTAGCAGAAAAGTAAATGAGTTCAGGTGTAGAATATGGTGTTGAACAGGCCTGAAGGGAGAAAACAGTTATTTCTTGTTAATCACGGATGTGAAAACTCCTTCTCCTAGCTAATCCTACATGGTTTAAGGGCAGTACATAGCACATTCCTTATCTTGGAGCAGGGAGGAGACCAAGAAGCCTGTGGTGCTAATCGCTTTGCAAAGGAATGCAGTCTCTATCTCGCATACTTGTACAGCGGCACCTGTATTTGTAATTTTAAAAAAAATTCTTACAGTAGTTATCTTGTATTAAGAATTTCTTTTAAATTTCTTTTAGCAAAATTTTCAGTTCTGTAAAGTTCCTGGTAAAAAGGCATTAAACTTGGGCCATAGCAATTGAATACAACCAAGTGTTGAATACAGTGTTTACAAAGAAACATTATTAAAATAGTCACTTTTCAAAAGCAAATACAGCAAAATTTTAATTCCTGAATAACACTGCATGCTTGCTAAAATTCAAGGATAGCTTCATTTCATTGAAAACGTTCAGTGTAAATTTCCAACATTACTTCTAGCTATATATTTTTTCATCTATGAGTAGTTTCTCATGGGACTCTATTTACGGGTCTGGAAGTCAAACTGCAGTGAGAAGTCCTGTTTGCTCTTTGCAGGCCTTTTTACAAATTCCAAGGCAGGAAGGCTGTTTATTTTTCCCACATCTGTTTTGTACTCATCTTTTGTGACAGTGTTTGCTGGATGCTCTCCTTTTTTACTTTTTTGAAATGGATAGTTTGCATTGTTGCAAAATGTTGAAACCAGCTCTTGCTTTGTAATAATATATTGCATCTGGATTTTTGCTTTAAAATTCCATATCATTACCCAAGTTATTGCTTATTTAAGTAATATTGTAGATACTGATTCTTTGCAATAAAGATTTAGTTGTAGTCTATAATAAAGTGTTATTTAAGATAGACTAACTTTTGTATTTGCTATAACACTTCACGGTTCTAAGAACCCTTTTTCAATGGAATTTTTATTTTTATCTTTTTTACCTCTGCATTTCAGGCCAATAGTGTAATAAGAAGCAGAATTACCATAGTATACTTAAAAGAAGGAACTGGTATAGCAGAGGTTATTTTAATTGCAAAAAACTGAAATATATAGGATACTGTGAGTAAACTTAAAAATATTCCAAGGGGGACTTGGCTGCCTGACTCTTAATTTAATGACTCATACTTTTACGTTCCTACACACCACTATCAAGAGCCTTTTACCTGTTAGTGTATTTCTGAGAGGTTCCTTTTATTGTCCTCTGTAGTCTGTAATGGTCATCTGTGATCCCTTGGTAGGCCTCTGATCCCAATACATTACAGCAACTTCTATTACAATCAGTTCAGATGTTTTTGTGAAATGTTCCAACTTTTGTAAATGTGCCTGGCCAGCGTTGCAGAAGGGAACTTGTATTTCCATGTAAACGTCTTGGGGTATAAGCATTATATTTACATTTGATCTAACCAAGGTTAAGTCTGTCTATATGCCTGGTTGTCCAAGAGTTCACAGGGCTTAAACCTCCCTAAAAATGGCACACTTGATCTAAGTTAGATCACCTCAGAGGTGACTTAAGTTTAGATCAGCCTGTGCTAACCCAATCTAAAATGGGTTAACCAGGCCTAATGAATGCCTGTATGTGTTCACAACACAGCCCTGGGACTGGGAAAACCCAGACACTCACCTCTGCCCCAGGGTTGTAACTCCCCTGCCAGTTCCTGCCCCCCCCCCCGAGTCCGTCAGCCCCCCATCTTACTTGCCTCTGGTTGCCTGGGCAAGTGCCTGTACATGGCAGAACCTAACTCAGTCAAAGCAAGCTGCTTAATCTGACTGGAGTTATTTGAATGTTTGTTTGCTAGATCTGTGCGAAATTTCACTGAGTGTTCCGTTTCAAAGCTGTTTCAATGCATTTCGAGCTCAAAACAACAGCAAAATCAAAATGAAAAGGAAAGCTTCGAAACAGTTTTGAAACGAAATGAAAGTACTTGAAACACTTCGAAGAAGCCCAGTGGTGGGAGGCAGGGGAGAGCCAAGGCTGCACTCCAAGCAGCTCCACCAGCTGCATGGAGCTCAGCCCAGTGGGGCGCTCAACCCTGTGGCAGGAGGTGGAGCACAGCCCTGGCTCTTCCCACCTCCCACCACTGGGCTGAGCTCCATGGGGTTGCAGGCCCCTGGATCTGCATGCCAGATGAGAGGAGGCTGCCTCTGCCACTTGGGACCAGCGATAGCATCAATCTTCCTCAACGCTGGGTGTGGGCTGCACCCAGCGCCAATCCCTGGTGGCAGCAGCAGCCTCCTGTCATCTGGCATGTAGATCTGGGGGCCTGCATGCCCTGGAGGAGTCCCGCATCCCCTGCAGGCCTCCAGATCTGTGTGCTGGATGAGAGGAGGCTGCCACTGCCAGCAAGTGGCAGAAGTTTTGCTTTGAACAACAAAGGTGTTGCTTTGAGGTGCAAGGTGCAGAGGTTTCTGCAAAACATCTTTTTGAAACATGGCAGGCTTCATGCCCTCAGAAGGGGCTACCATCCCTGCAATTTTCATCCAAATAAGGCAAGAAATGATGAAGTTTTAGGCACTTTCATGATTACCCATTATAGCTATGGGTAAAACATTGAAACATGTCAAAACACCGAAACAGTTTTGATGAAATGAAACACTGTCCCTTTAAAACGGCAGAATGGAAGTCAAAACAAAACGATGGTGTTTCACACAGCCCTATTGTTTGCACCCTTGACTCAGAATTCCACCCTTCTGAGAATGCTTAGGCTTCTCCCTTTCCCTTCTGTCCTGTCTTTTGAGATCTTATTTTTCTTTTCATTTCTAGCTCCTCAAAAGAATCAGCTTTTTGCATATCTCATTGCAGTTTCCTCCTCTGTGCTTCTCTGAGTCACTCATTTGCTTACATTCCCAATCCATATTATGCATATTATCCATCATCATTTTCCTAGTGAATGCTGCCAAATAATGAACCAAAAGTTTTCTACCATTCTTTAGCTTTTTAGTTTACTCTCTTCTTATTATGTAATAAGTTCTCACCTCATATATTATTTCAGGTTTTTGTATTACAGAAAACAAACCTGAAAAACAAAACTTAACATTGGATAAGATAAGGATTTCTTGTTATATCCATCCTTTTATGGCATGGTCTCGAATTTGCAGAACAGAGTGTTGGGACTCTTCTCTGTAAATATTTAGCTTTAATTGCTATTATGATATTACACTTCTCAAACTGGAGGATTCCAAGAACAATCTCCAGGTGCATGCATCAAAACCATGCCTTTCTTAGCACCTTTCTTATCTTTGCAACAAGAAGTACACATGAATTAATGACAAAGTTTGTCTGCAGTGGTCCCAGAGAAGGTTCCAAAGATTGGAAACAGAGTGTACTGACCTGGCATTTGAAACGGAGTAGATTGTGGGTCTGATCATCTGCCATTTCTTATCTTCAGTGACTTTAAGTCTGTGTGGTGTGTGTCTCTCATTGTTCAAATCAAAATTGTTCCTTTTAAACTGGAATTAGCATTAGACTTGATGCTTGATCTGCATTAGTATGTAATAGGGAAATTGGGTGGGAGGTTAGTGGGGTTGGAGGGCGCAGCAGGTTGGAGGGGATCAGGGGTCTGCCAGGTGATGGGGAGCAGATGTAACCTGCAAGGGGTGGGGTAGGAGGCCAACCTGTTGATGGGGTTGGGAGGGGGCAGGCACAATCCACAGGGTTTTTCTGGGCCTGAAGAGTGTCTGGTGTGATCATGAAGGCTTGCAAGGATTGGGGGCTACTTTTAGACCCTTTGCCAACTGACACCTGGGCTGGGCTGAGGAAGTAAGGGGTTGTGGGGGCAAAACGTAGCCCAGTGTGGAGTAGGGGGGGAGAGGCAGAGGTGTGAAAAGAGCAGTCCTAGATCTGGGGCTGGGGCTGGTGGCTGGGTTTTCCCAGCCCTGGGGCTGTGCAGGGAAATTGTACAGGGCTAGGGACAGACATTCAAAAAGCTGAAGTCTGAATTGATTCAACTTTTGCAGGTTAGCGTAGCCTACCTAGATTGAACCAGTTTGTAGCAGCACAGATGTTCCCTCTGGACTGAGAAAATGTGGGCACATGCCAGTTGCTCAGGCCAGGAGCCAGGGAGTACTAGAGCATGCCTTTGTCTGAAGGAAAGCTGTGCTGGGAGGGCATGGCCAGTCTGGGCTGAACTGGCCAGATGGTGGTTTAATTTTTGCCTCCCTGTTGCACCAGCCAGGACCCAAACTGGGTCTGCTGGGTGCTCCCCCCTTGCTGTTGCATTGGTGGGCTGCCATTGCCCCTGAGGCAGAGGGGGCAGGGAGGGGGGTTATTTTCCACACTACCCACACTGGTCCCCGAGCCCTGAGTTGCAGCTGGAGGCGAGCCACAGCTGGAGATGAGAGAAAAACACCCCTGCTGGGCCAAGCTAGCTTCCCCTTGCCTCCAGCAGGTACTCCCCCTCCTATGCCTGCAACTCCTGGGCCGCTGTGGGAGGTGGCGGGGGGGGGAAGGGGCTTCAGCCCTGTGGCTTCTGCTCCATTTGTGGAGCTTGAGCTGCAGTCCCCAGACTGAAGTCTTTCACCCAGGTGCCTCCAGCTTCCAAGGCGTCCAGGAGCTGGACCTCCATGCTTGGGCAGAAGCTTTGCCCCCCCCCCCCCCAAGTGATGTGTTGTGGCTGTGGTAGTGGTCACAGCAGTAGCAGCTGGAGGCAAGGGGGGAGAGCAGCCCCTCTGCCCCGGCCAGCTCACAGCTGTTTGTGCAGCTGCAGCTTTAGGTGCTGCACAGGGCAGGAGGTGTGGTGGTGGCAGCTGCTGGACTTGGGGCTTGCCAGCATCTCTGAGTGGGCCAGGGAAGCTCTTTCCTTAGCCATCCCCCACCTGTCAGGGCCAGTTGCTGGCAGCAGGACCTCTTGGAGAGGTGGACAGGGATGGTGGTTATTCCCTCTGTCTGGTGGAGGGGACGGGAAGGGGCTTATTCTGCTGCTTGACGGTGGCTGGGGTGGGCAGACCTGGATGTGGTCCCCCAGGGGCAGTGCGAGTAGAGGAGGAGAATAGCTCCCACCTCTGTCTCAGAGGCCATGGCGGTTTGCCACTGCAGCAGCAAGTGGGGAGCACCTGGCAGACCCCTTCCCCTGTCTGTCCCTCCTCTAGCTGGGGAGTAGAGGGGTGGGGCCAGAGAGCCCTGCCCAGAAAGCATGCCAGGATGGTGGAGGACTCTGGTTTAAGTTAAACCAAGAAGGGGTCTGGAACAGACATTGCATGAACTGGTTTGAGTGAAATCAGTTAAGTCTTATACGACGTTCAACCAGGTTTATCTCAAACTGGTTTCAGTCCTTTTGAAACTGGTTTATGTGCACTGCATGTCTATTCTGTTACAGGTTTAAACCAGTTTCTGATCACTTAAACTGGTTTATGTGTAATGTCTGTCCCTAGCCCTGAAGTTCCATGCACTAGTTTGACCTAAATCAAATAAGTTTAATACTACATAGATCTAAGTTTACCTTAAATTGGATTCTGCAGTTTTAGATTGGCTTGTATGCATGGGTCTTCTGTACACTTACAGGTTTAAACTGATTACCAGTCACTGAGATTGGGTCTGTAAGTGCACGGTCAGTACTGGGAAAAGCAAAGTTTAAGTTGGGTGGCCATTTTAAACCTAATTAATCTCCCCAAATGTGTGTACTTAGCCCAGCAGTAATATTCCTCTCAAGGCTAGACTATAAAAGCAACTAGTTGGCTCTTGAAGGAGCCTGTCATCTTTGCTTGCTTGTTATTTTGTCATGTCCTCTTACTCTTGTACTTCCCAGATTTATTATAACTATCACAAGGCTAGTTCCATACCATATTATTTGGTTAAAGGGCTGTGTTGGCTCCTCTTCCTTATCCTCCATTGTAACACCACCAACAGCCCCAGGACTAGGACTCTAGGAATGAAGAAGTCTATGTAACAGTCATTCAGAGTTGGGCCTTGTTAGGATGTTTTCACTTTATGGTTTCATTCCTTAATATGTTTTGATTTTTAAGTTACTGTTTAACCTTGAACTTTTAGATTTATAAAGCATATATGTGGGTTATCTGTGGTCTCTTTAGTATCTTAATGTTACTGATATGCCTTCACAACATTACATTGAAGTATGGGTTTTTTGTGTATGCATGAATTTTGTACATAGATGGCAAAATTAAATATTATAACTAATAATATGTTATCATTAAACTTTTGTTCAAGTAAGGGTTTTAAGTCCCAGAACAGATATGCACAGGCATATACTGCAATAACAAAGCAACAAACATTAGGAAGAAAGTTCTAACTGTAAGGATAGTTAAGCATTAAAATGCATCATTTCAGGTATCTCCAAGATTGGAAGTTTCATGAGAGAGTCGTAAATATTTCTCAGGAATGATGTAGAGAACCGTTTCTGCATTGAAGCATAGAAATGACTTCTAAATCTCTCTTCTCTCTTGTTTTATATGGTTCTGTTTGTTACAGACCTGCGATCCAATTTTTCTTTTTTCTAATTGTGGTGTACATTTGTTTTGTGCCAGGACATAAACAGCAAGGTAGTTGTCATTTTGTTAGTTTCCTCTTATTTTCACAACAGTTCTATTCCTTTCACTTTGTACTCCACCCCCCCTTCCAACCTCTCCAGTTGGATGCCCCTTTTTTCAAACTATAGTATGAAAATACTCCTGGACAGCAGGACTAGGTGTCTTGTATTTTTTGTCAGGTTCCATTCTCTTAGGATTTAAACCCTGTGGGTATGTCCACACATGCAAGCATGTGCGCTTACAGCAGCTGCTATAGAAGCGGTGCAAATCTGAGAGGGGGCTTTTTGCCTTGGTGCACGTGATCAGACATGCACTTTGTTGTGGAGCAAAATGTGCCACTTGGGGCAAAATAACCCTGCCTGGCTCCTCCCAGATCTTCAGCCAGG
>NW_017729033.1:41021693-41022480 GCF_001723915.1 Gavialis gangeticus
CAGTGGACTGAGGTTGCAGGGTTGGCCTTTGTGTGGTACTACTGCCATTTGTGCACCATGCCCGGGCAGCTGGGCAGCTATCACCTGGAAGATGTTACTGGGTGTGGTGGCCTGCTTTGAACTGTCAAAGCATGTCATCCTGGCCCCATTTTGGCCAGGAGGTCAGCCACAGCCAGATGGGTGCAAGGTGCTAGCTCTGAGCAGGCAGGGTCCTGCTACTGGCCTCCCTAGCAGGAATTCTGGTGTTCCCTATTGGAAAACTGAAAAATCCCTGATTAAAAAAAAAAAAAAAAATCCCAAAATCAGCCTCTAAAATACCTGCAAATCCATGTTTCTTCACAAGTAAAACAAAAGACCATTATAAAGAGAGAGAGAGTGAGACGGAGACAGCGATCAGTTGGCCAATGTTTTACTGATATATCTGCAGTATTAAAGCAAGTCTCTTATCATAATAAAGTGAACTCTAAATACAGGTTTCATGAATACATATTTTGCTGCCCTCCCACAGGGCGATGGCCCCCACACAAGGGGTTGGGCCCCCACACAAGGGCTACAGCCCCTCCCAACAGGGGGTTCAGCCCCTACACAATGAGTTGGTCTCTCCCAAAACGGGGATCTGGCCCCTAATAGGGGATTTGGCCTCCACACAAAGGGTTCAGACCCCCAACGGGGTTTGTCCCCCACACAAGGGGTACAGAAATGGTCCCTTCAGGGGCTACTTCTCCCTGAAAGGCCCACATGTCCCACCCCAGCCCCCCAATTGCTGCCCCACCTGGCCCCATCCCCC
>NW_017729033.1:41027480-41031887 GCF_001723915.1 Gavialis gangeticus
CACCAACTTCTGCAGCCCCCCCAATGGCTGTCCCACCCAGCCCCACTCCTCTAGGCCCCCAAGGCTACCCCCACAACCCCAGGTGTTGTCACTTAAAAAACAAAACAAAACAGAAAAAGAACAGGAAAAAGAATGGGGAAAAAAAAGCCTCTGCTTACCTCGGAAGCGGGGGTGGAAGGACTCCAGGGCCTCCTGGCAGAGCCCCCCAGGCAGCACAGGACAGCCAGGTGGGCACTGTGCGGGCTGGTCCCCAGTCAGTCACAAGGCAGCTCCAACTGCCAGTAAGTGCTGTTTTTTGGGGGTTTTTTTTGTTTGTTTTTAAAGTATGGGGCAGGGGTTATACTTCGCTTTTTTTAGACCCCTGGATATCCAGGGGTCAAATGTTCTCCCTGAGCTGCAAGTTTACAGTGCGGGGAACATTTTGTTCCCACACATGCCTGTTGCCCCGCCTCAAAGGGGTTTGAGGCGGGGCAAGAGGCATGTGTGGAGTTGTGTGGATGCGCCCTGTCGGTCCTTTAATAAAGATATCCTTCCTGTTGATATATATAGCTGAAGCCTATTCTAAGTGAAGAAAGTCGCATCTTTTAATAAGTATGTAGTATGCTAATCTTTCTCCATGAAGGCTTTTATATGAAGGAGCCTGCGGCTTCACTTAAATGTACAATCAGTCTGACCAGCAGGTGCTGTAATTCCAGAGCTCTGACCACCTTGTCTACTGAAAACACCT
Organism: Gavialis gangeticus; assembly: GCF_001723915.1. Taxonomy (NCBI): domain Eukaryota; kingdom Metazoa; phylum Chordata; order Crocodylia; family Gavialidae; genus Gavialis; species Gavialis gangeticus. The sequence continues at coordinate 41,028,208 of NW_017729033.1, forward strand.
TATTTGCTTGCTTACCTCACATCCCCAAATAACACATACACACACCTTGTTTAGAGAAGGCAGACAGAAAGAAAAAGAAGAAAGATTTGTCTAGAGTTATGTCTGAATCCTGACAGGTACTGTTTAGGTTTTAAAAGCTTAAGTTTTAACCTGCTCACAGCCACTGCTAAATTGGCAGCAGCTGTGGCTGCTCAGCCAAAAGCTACTGTGAATTCTTCAGAAGCTATGAAAAGGTTAACACTAAAGCTCTGGCCATACAGTGTGAACTTTGCCCCTTTCCTCCCTGACACTGGGAGGGGGAGAAGCATGGAGGTGATTTTATAAGGTCTCCATGCTTCCATTCTCCACTCCAGCATAGAAAATAAGCTTTGCTGTTTAAGTTGGGGTGAATGTTTTTAGAGGGCTGACTTCTTGTTTTGTTTGTTTTTTGTTTTTGTTTTTTTGGGGGGGGAGGTGTTGCGGGGGAGGTCCATGTGGTATGAGAGTAAATGCATGTAAGAGATTCATAATGGTGTCCAGTTATTACTGGTGCAAGGAACTGCTATTTGGAATCCACACACAATTCTTTTTCCTGTGATAGCAGCCCAACTTTCAGGGTAAGGCTTCTGTGTCAGTGAAGAGTTGGCTGGGTAGCTGATTAGCAAGGAAGTGCTGTTTTCTTTATTGAATGTACTGGGCATCCTAGTAAAGTACGAAAAAAAAAAGACTTATTGCAGAAGGTAGTTTCTAGGAGCCTTGATTTGCTCTGGGTCATAAAAAGCACCCTCAGCCAAGGACAGATTAAAATCATTACAAGCCTGCATAGTCCATTTAACATTTGAACTGATGAGGAGGGCATAATAGTAGGCCTATGCAAATAGGGTAGTATTCAATTCAGATTCGGCTGATTTCAGAGGACAGTGATTCAGTAATTCGAATCGCTGTTCCCATTCGATTTGGCCAAATAAGAATCAGAGATTCAGCGCTGATACAGAAATTTGGATTGCCTGGGGAGAGGCAGATATAGCTGGGCAGCTACAGGTTCTCCCATGACTCCTCTGGCTGTGCCTGCCTCTCTCAGGGGTGGGTGGGGGCATGGGAGAAGCCCCCATGGCTGCTCTGCATGGCCCTATCCTCCGCCCAGCTCAGCCTCTCGGCACTTAAAGCCCTGCACTCACTGGCTGCAGCAGTGGGGATCAGGGCCTCTGAGGGCTTGTGACAAAGGCCCCCATGCAGCACAGGGTAGTAGGTGGCAGTGGGGATTTCCCCACCCCCACGTGGTACCTGTACAGGAGGTGTCCCATGGCCATGGGTGTAGTGCAGCTGGGCAGGATGCCATGCACTGTCTGGGAGCTGAGGCTGCTGGGGCTGAGTGGTGCTGGGCTCTGGCTGACTGCTGGAGCCACCCCAGCTCCCAGATGGTGCGTGATGCCCTACTAAGCTACACTGCACCCACACGATGCAACAGCTACCGCGTGGGTGCCAGGTGGGGGGGAGAGCAATCCCTGCTGCACTGTACTGCCCCATGCTGCATGGGGAGGGCTCTGCCACGAGCACCCTGAGGCCTTAGTCGCTGTTGCCAGAGCCAGTGAGTTCAGGGCTTCATTATTTTTCTTTTAAAGCTCCACGCTCACCAGCTGCAGCGGCAGTGATTTGGGGCCTCTGGGCACTCATGGCAGAGCCCCCCTGCACAGCACAGGGCAGTGGGGGGGCTGTGGGGACTGCCCTCTCCACTTAGCACCTGCATGGCAGCAGTCACATCGCGTGGGTGCAGCACTGCTTGGCAGGGAGCTGCACACTGTCTGGGAGCTTGGGCTGCTGGGGATGAAGAGTGCCAGGCTCCGGCTGACTACTGGAGCTGCCCCTGCTGAACCATGTTGCACGCATGCCCCCTGTCCTGGATGGACAGCTTGCTCCAGCTCTAATCCCTCCCTCCCCCATGTCCCTTCCCTCCCCAATCCCCAGCCCCAACAGACTTACCTGCTGGAGGCAGCTGTGTCCGCTTCCTGTTTAGTCTATGGCTGAATTTCCAAAGCAGCCAAAACTTTTCCAAATTGATTCAGAGCTTTTAATTGGTCTCCCAATTCAATTTGGATTTGGAGATTTGGTTCCTGAATTGAGACAAATTTCCTCCAAATTGAATTGGCTACCGAAGCTTTACACAGCCCTACGTAATTGTGCCTTGCACATATGCACCCTAAATATCAGCATATGTGTTTATAGTGCTACTTGCTAAGCTCCATATGAAGACCTTTCAACTTTGATTTTCATCTGCCTGGTCTCTAGAAGAATTTCACGTAGACAGTGATTTTAGTTCTGCAGCATGTCTTCGCAAAATGGTTTGCTAAATGGATATGAGCCACAAACCAAGTGGGGCAGGGGAAAGTTGGGGTGTGGAGGGGGGGAGGGGTGAAACTATTTCAAAGAATCTGAGCTCAGGTCCACAAAGATATTTAGGAACCTAATAGAGTTGTTAAATGCCTGTGTTTGTAGATTTGGCTTCTGAGCCACAAAAATTGGGTTACAGCTAGCCTAGACATCAGCCATTAGATTGGCTTGTATGGATTTCCTGTTTTTTGTCTAAAATTTTCTAATACAGGTATGCTGCACAGCAGCTCTTCCATGTGTAAATACACACAGGGGCATGTGCTCCTCTCCTCACGGCAGAGAAGCCCTTAAATTCTGGACTTCATGACATCAGAATGGGGTATTCCTGTATGGTATTCATCTCCCATTAGTCAGCATCAGTTTAGTAGACTTCCTGAGTCAGTAAACAGTGGAACAAAGCTTTTTTTATATATACAGTTTCAAGAAATCCTCTGATTCCCCAGAGTGATTTCTGAAATCAGGAGAAACAAGGCCAGGATTTTTGATTTACTGTCTGTACCAGAAACAAGCCAGTTTTTCATAGTCCTGTTTAAATTCATGCCAGATCACTCTCTTGGCTTGTTACCTGCCTGTGTGCTTGACTGCTCAAATCAGAGTACTACAGTTACATAAAGGACAGTGCCAGCTGTCAGAAGCCACTCCTCAGGTTCTGTATATATGCCTCCTAAGCTTTGTAGAGCCTATGTTAGAGCTTCTCTGTATGTTCCTTGTATCACTGAGAAGATGGCCTTCACTTTGTCAAGAAGCTTATAAATGATTTATACTTTCATACAGGTGAGGGGGTGCAAGGGTCTCATTTGAAGTTCATTTTTAGGTGGTCTCAATCTCAGCTGGCTATTTTACCACCTTCTTGGTATTCCATTTTAGTGTTGGGGGGAAAAAAAGAAAGTATAAACCCTAGTTACATCCAAGACTGCATTATACTGAAAAGACTAAATCACTCAGGTTAGGAACAGACATTCAAAAAGCCTGAGCCTGAATTGATTCAAGCTTTGCAGGTTAGTTTAACCCTGCTAGGCTGAACCAGTTTGTAACTGGACAGACATTCTCTCTAGACTGAGGAAATTCAGGTACATGCCTGCAGTGGATCAGACTAGAAGGTGGGGGGTAAGGAGGGGGGTGCTAAATCATCCCTCCCTTCCCTTGCATAGTGCTGAGCTGAGGAGGGAGTGGCTTTAATTAGGGAGGTCTGTTTGCACCATCCCAGGCTCTTCCACACTGGCTGCTCAAGAGGTGGGAGTATTGCCAGCTCCCACCCCCCTGCTAGCACTAGCGTGGTATGCAGTGCATGCATCTGTTGATGATACAGAGCT
>NW_017729033.1:41032202-41032434 GCF_001723915.1 Gavialis gangeticus
AGCCAAGCAGACCCTGCTGTACCTTCAGTCTCTGCTAGAGCTCCCGCCAGTGAGCAGAGGAGCGGGACCAACTCTGCTATGGAACAGAGCTTCTCCCAGCCCAGAGAGCATACTGGGATGCTGGAGGAGTCTGGTTTATCTTAACTAGCAAGGGGTCTGGAACAGACATTGCATAAACCAGTTTAAGCCAAATCAGTTAAGTCTAATACTACATTCAACCAGGTTAATCTCA
>NW_017729033.1:41032483-41039193 GCF_001723915.1 Gavialis gangeticus
ACTGGTTTCAGCCATTTTCAAACTGGTTTATGTGCACTGAATATTTGTTCTGTTACAGGTTTAAACCAGTTTCTAATTACTTAAACCAGCTTATGTGTAATGTCTGTCCCTAGCCTTGGTCTGCTATCCTAAATATTTCTAGCTACAGATAAATTGTTTGAGACAAACAAATGATTACTCAGTGCATCTCCTTGGAGATGCACTAGTACTAACTTAGTTGGGTATGCCATTTTTTGGGGGTGATTTAAGCCCTCTATATGTCTGTACGATTGGTAATTTTAAATTGACCAAACTCTTTGGTTAGGTCGATCTAAATGTAATACCTGCATGTGCCCATAATAACAGTAGTTCGCTGAAATGTTTGCAATCTGCATGGATCCTAAACTATCATGCATCCTTGCTTTTTGGAGTCTCAGGTTTCTTGAGCTTTGAATTGCAAAGGAAAAAGGAAATCATGGAAGGGTAAGGACTGTTCCACACTTCATAATGTAACAACTGAGCATGAGGATTCACAGAACATGTACATCGGGGCGGGCAATTATTTTGGGTGGAGGGCCACTTACTGAGTTTTGGCAAGCCATGGAGGGCCACATGGTAGGCAGCCAGGGGCAGATAGCTATTAATATTCTAAATTTTTTAGGGGCCCTGCGGGCCGGATAGAATGGACTGGTGGGCCGCATTCAGCCTGCAGGCCACATTTTGCCCACCCCTGATGTACATAGATGGCCTTGATGAATGCTCACTTTCACAAACAAACAGACAAACAGAATGTGCATGAAGAACATGTGCATCCACATTTTGGTGTGGGATAATTACATTTGACCCTAAAAATTAAAAATGATTATCTTGAGCTCATAGCTATTCATACCATGGTGGAGTAGTGCAAGCCAGGTGGAATACACTAGTTATTTAAGTTAGCTACATTGTTCTTTTGTAGCAGTGGAGAAGCATAAAACAGCCTCTGAACCCTGCAGTTTCCCATCTGCCCTCTTACACTTTTCTGCATACCCCCACCAAATTCAACTCATGACTTTCCTTTTGAATAGAGTAGATTATCAGATTCTCTCTCTATATCTCACTTTCTCTTTCAATAATATATATATATATATACACATCAGTTTGAAAGGTATCTTTTTTACTGTGATCTTTATAATTGACACTTATTTTTTTTCAGTTGAGGATAGCTCAAAATTTCCTTTGAAAATCAAAAAGTTACCCTGTTAAGCCCAGTGAAGCCTTTCACTTTAAATGTTTGAGAGCATCTGGTGGCTTCAGAACAATGAGGGCAAATATCTCTCATTATTCCTAATGGCTTTTAGGTTATAATGTCTTCAGGAAGATATTAGAACCCTGTCAGAAGTTAAAGAGCCCTGTTTAAGAACAGGCACCTTTACTCATGGTGTCTTATTCTAAAGAGAAGCTAGGAGAGAGTGCCATTTTGAAAGTGGCCAGTTATTTTGGTTTCTCTTGGAGAGCATTATTTTCCAGTCTCTGGTAAAGAAAAAAACTTTTCATTTATGGCGCTAGCTCTGATTTGCTGCCTCGCTGATTTGTGGATGTAATTGTGTTTAGATCATTCATTACAAAAGAACTGACACAGTGCTAGCTTTCTTGTAGCACACACTTCTTAAAAATATTACTCAAAATAAAGGATTTGTTAATTCTTAAAATTCATTTAGAATCCAGAGGAAGTGCCATTTTTTTAGGGGAAGGTAGCATACAGGACAAGGGTTGAACCCCTCTTAGAAGTGCCATGTTCAACTCAGCCTTAACTGTAGGCACACGGTCTATTTCCATTCTGCTTCATTATCTTCCCCCAAGACTGATTGCATCTTGGCAAATTTGAGTTTTATCATCTGTGGCAATGGCGAATGTGTGCTGCAGCATCTGTCTCGTCTGTAAAATACTATCATAATTGTAACAAGGTTTAATTTACAGATCTTTGCAAACAGCTTGGAGAGAAGGTACTGCACAATGTACCTCTTGTTTGTGAAATACCATTTTCTATAATGATATCCTATGTATTTTTTCTGAGCTTCTGGTTTCTTGCATGATCATCAATTGGCATATTTTTATATCAGGGTGTGACAAGGACACTGTTGTAAAAATGTTATCAGTTAGTATTTGGATTCTGCTGTTAAATTAAACTTATTTTGATTACTTTGCCCACAGTCTAGCTAAATTAAAATCCTGTAAAGATGCTTTTGTTTTAAAGCTGGAATGAAACAAATGACTCCAGGAATGGTAAAAGTTTTCAATGAAGGGTTAATCCTGAATAACTCTATCTTAAAGACTTGCTATAACACTCACACTTGTGAGCTGCCCTTGCTAATTCAAGTCATTCAATTGATTTTTGATCTGTAATTATGGGTTTGCAAGATTAAACCCAAATTGTTCAGTTGCTTTCTTTAAAAGGGAAAGAGACCTTTATTTCTATTATCATTTAAGCGCAAGTCTACCGTAACTTTCACGCACTTCTCATTATTTCTAAGTTACTGCTTCTTGACTTCACAACTAATTACCACTTTTTAATGGGTTTTTTGTTTTTAATATTTGTCTACTTCAATTTTTGGGTGCATTTTACTTTCTCTGATTCATTGAGTTACGTTAACTAATGCCCCTTCCCCGCCCTAACTTACTTGGATCATGTCCCCAGCACTGATGAGCGTGTGCACAAGTGAGGCCCTGATCATGATTATGCAACTTAAAGTAAGCCACACATTGTAGATTGGGTCCCAGGAATGTATGCATCTACCCTAGTAGACTATCCTATCTTCTGCCTGACCCTTTTTAAGTGAAATTATCATGTTTATAGAATTGAAGCCATAAAGTGTGTATTGAGGATCCATAGTTAAATTGCAAAACATTGGGGAAGCTTTTCAGAATTTTAAGTTATCTTGTTGTCACTCCTACCTTTCAGTAGGAGACTGAAAAATCTTACTGTATTTAATTAGCCCAAGAGAAAAAGAAGTATCACGTCTTAAAACAAAACTCTAATTCTAAGGTGTTAGAATTTTTTATTTGGTGTGATCCCTGCTCAGTGATGGGCTGCTTTGAAAGTAGTCTTGCAGCTTTGAGTATACCTCGTCTGGCCTGACTTGTGCATGTTTGTGTAGAAATTTATTTAAGAAGTTATTTGGGCTTTGTACTAGAATGACATAACTACCTGCTCCAGGGCTCTTTCTCTTTAAAAGCCAAGTGTTATCTTACCTGTGTGTGTGTTCTTAATGTAAAGATAAGTATGTATTTGTTTTGACTATCAGTTATAGCTGGCAGTGGATTGCCTGCAACCATACTACTGAAGATTTTGAACTTGTCACCACAAACTAAGCAGGATTGACCCTTGCCAGTCAGTTGAATGTGAAACCTCATTTAAAAACAGATTTCTTCCCGTTTCCAACTGCAGTTTTTCTTCTGTAAAATCACTTCTTAATTTCTGCTTATGTGTTGGTTTACTTCCTCTCCCATGTAAAATATTCTTATTTACTTTATTTCCATAGTCTTATTTTTAAAGCAACCCAAAGGAAATTATATGCAAAACTATTGAGTACTAAGTTTAAGTCTTTAAGTTAGTTTTTAATTTACTGACTTTCATGTAATTAAGTTTCCACAGCAACCTTTTGTTTATTTGTCTTTTGTACATATGCATTATATGGATCTTTAATTATATTATCACATAACTGGTGTTCAGTGATGCATGTGTGATATATATGCATTCTTGGAAAACCTTGATGGGCACAGAATGCTTTTATGTACTGCCCCATATTGTAAGGTGAATATAGAAGGATGGAGAAATGGTACTTTTTTTGCTGGGGTTTCTTGGTTTGTTTACACAAGGTACAGTTCCCATTTAGTGAATAATCCAAACTGACTAAATTAAAAATAGTCTTTCATAAAATGAATTGAGTGATATGTACTGTTGGGGAGACCAGAAAATGTAATTAGCCTATGGTAAACTTACTGTGGACCATGTGTCTGCTAGTGGACTATTACTGCCTACCCTTTCTATGCTTTATAAGCAGCTTGTTATAGTACAGAGATACCTGCTCAAAGCATTTGCATGTCATTGCTTCTGTGTTTTATTTGTAACCTATTTTTTCTGTTTTACTCTCAAAAGGCGTCTAAACAGAAATAATCTTCAACTGCTTTCTGAATTACTCTTTCTGGGAACGCCGAAGTTATACAGACTGTAAGTAAGCACAACCCAGTATTAATAATCTTGGAAACCTGGCACATACTATTAATTTTTAAAAATGGGTATATTCTCTGTTGTTGTTTTTTTCTTGGAGCGCACACTTATTTTTATCCTGTCAAGAACGATCTAAGTAGTTCTTATCCATTTCAGTTCAGCATTTTCTTTGGTTTATTTTCTTGCTTGGATACAAAAAGTCTGTCATGAGTCATGCAAGTCCCCCTCTCCCCCCCCAATCTTCCATTTCAAGAAGTGTGAATGAGCCTTTGGAAGAGTGTTTTCTCCCTTGTTTTGTCTTTAAATTAAAAACAATAAGCCAAAAAGTGATGGGTTTGCAGCTGTTGGTCCAGTGATATTGCAAAAACATTTCTGTTTGTTTTGTGATATTCTGTTTTTTATGCCTGTGGACCACTAAGGCAATTTCTTAACAATATAAATATGAAGTGGACTTTAGATAAATCATCTAATGAAAAATGCCTACTTTCTACTAATTTATTTTATTAAAATATATATCAAGAAGACAGTTTCAAATGATAGGATGTGGAACATGATGCACTTAAAGCGTGGCAAGACGGTACAAATTTATACTCAAGTATAATCAAAGATGCATCCTTGACACTTTATTATAGATTTCAGGTGAGATTTGATTCTTGCAGATTAAATTGGGGAAAAAGAAACTGGCAAATGGTTCTGTACTCTATGTATTGGATAGTCAGTTTCTTTATTGATCTTGTATGTTAGGAAGCTGAGAGAAAATAGTTGATCTAGCACCATTGCAGTAGTTAGATGTGTACATGGAGGTGAATTTTTATAAAGTAAGTTTCACTTTGGGGACTTGACTTGTTTCTAAATTTCTTAAATGCACAGCATCTTTACTTGTGTTTTCTTTTTAATATTAAGTGGGGAAAATTAAAATGTCTGTATTTATAGCAAGAAACATTTAATGCAAGAAAGTTGCTGTTAGCTGTTTGTGTGCGTGTGTGTGCATGTACGCACTAGCAAAAGCTTCCGTTGTAGGTGAAACATCATGAGATTACTAGACAGCAGTACTCAAAGGGGTTCTGTCCTAACAAATTCTTCATCTGAAAAAATTGGCTTAGAGTACGTTTCTCCCATAATATTAAAAAATATGGAATTTCAAACTTGTGATTAATAATGTGCATATATTGTAAAATTAAGTATTAACAAGTATGAAAATATTACAGAGAATTAACATTAGAATTGAAATTGGTCACTTTCACGTAAGAGTGAAGTGATATGGGGATGATAGTTCTGAGTTATTCTATCACTGGCATGCTGCTTGTTAAATCTTAATTCATGCATCATAAAAATGAGATATAGCTCGCAGAATAAAATAAGTACACATTTAAAGTCAACTTTTTACATTTTATTTTGAGATGCACTTGTGGAATTATAAATGTATTAAATTTCTTCTGCCCAATGGTTATTGTTGATCAGTTCATGAAAGTGAGTGTGTGGTTATAACATGTTTAAAAAAAATGGGTATATGTAGGTATATATGTATGTGTATATGTATAGACATGTTTCAAAAATATATCTTAGCTATACTTAAAAACCAGCATAATTAAGCTTTTGATTTAAAATTTCTCTTGCTATTCTGATGCATCAGTCCTGAACAAAACAATTTAATACATATTGGCTTTATGTGGTCAGGGTTCAGATTTTATGTAGCTTGATTACTGCCAGATCTGAGGTACATGGCTATTTATTTATATATTAGCAATTCTGGACTTGCTTACATGTATATCCAGAACAATAATCTCTTTGGAAAGGGATCGTCAAATTGTCTAAACATGATGATGGAATTATGTTTACTGTTTTACTTAGCCAATTAAACTTTAACTGCTAATAATACAGCATGTATGCTGCAAATTCTTCAATATGCTATTCAGCTTCTGTGAATAATAATTACCATTTGACCCTTGGCTGTAAATGAGATGCCAGGTGAAGAAGCACATATGCTTGTTGTGTAGCCTAAATGCAATATAAAAGAAAGAGGGTACACTGTATGTGAATTATGATTAGACACGGTTGGTTGCCGCCAGCGGCCGTCTATGCTTTCCCTTTGCTGTCTGCTCCAATTTCTCTTTGGACGGGTTGAGAGAGCACTACATGTTCAGGTCAAGATGTTTGCTCAGAAATAGTAGTACAGTTGCAGCTGTGTTTGTTGGAGCAGGAGACTAGTTTAAATAGCATTACCACTTATCCAGTCCATTAACAGAACTCTGTAAAATAATACCAACTCTGCATAAACTACAGGACAGTGTAATAAAATTACAAACACTTGTTGACAGATGGGAAGTGCAAGTAAAGGAAAGCAGTAAGTTGTGAGTTTAAAAGAGACAGTACATAATTTTCTATGTCAGAATATCCTCTGTGCTTTGAAAATCCTAGTTCATATTTTTCAGATTTGCCATGGTGGAGGTAAGGTGTGTGGTATTTTTGTGTGTGTTTCTCTCTCCCCCCCCCCCCCCCCCCCCCACACAAAAATTTTCAA
>NW_017729033.1:41039261-41039973 GCF_001723915.1 Gavialis gangeticus
TCTACACATACACTTTCAGGAAAGCTGAAAATAGTTAAACTTGTGGCTGTATCTGCTAAACAGGTTTTTTAAATAGTTTTTTTTTTTAGAGTTTAACTACAAGTGGTTTTAGCATAATTCTAGCTGAAGTATTATCTTTGCCGGGGGGGAATAGTATGAAAAATACTTGGGGGGTGTTGAAGTTAATTGCTTGATTTCTATTTTATTTTTAAAGAAAATTTGAGTTCATTTTGATAATCCATCCAAACTTTTAAGGCTCTTAACATTGAAATATTTGTATGCATGTGCCACTGAGTTTCTTGGATGATAATTTTTGCGAAGCTCTTTTTCAACAAGTATATTTTATTGTGAGAATGGCATGCATTGTTTCCAGTGACCCATGTGCCCATTTATATTAACTTGTCTAGCGTCAACTATAGTACCTTTTAATATAGAGAACTGTTATGGCTTAGCGGGTGCTTATCTGAGGCAGATAGATTTTGACTGCTTAATTTGGCCTGTTAAATCACAGTTCATTGATCACCATTTGCTGCAGGATACCAAGTGTTAGATCCAAAGCTGTTTGAGAGTTTGGCTTTCAAAGATGCTTTTTTTTTTTTTTAACATTGAAGGAACACTGTCTTTTTAATACCTTTGATAAAGAGCCATCTGATACTTTTTTGAGAACTTGGAACACAACCTCACCATCGCTATCCCTGATAGAAATAATGAA
>NW_017729033.1:41044973-41055915 GCF_001723915.1 Gavialis gangeticus
CTATACACACAGAATGTGTATTTTCTTTATTGAAATGTTTTAATTCAGTTGATAAACTCCCTTATTGGGCAGATCATATTTTATGATACGAGTTGCAACCTTGAGCTCTACTGGATCTGGAAAAGAACAGCCTTAAGAGTGGTTCATTTAAATTGTAATCTAGGCACTTCCTTGCCTTTACTGTAAACCTTCCCTTTCTATCAGTGAGAAACTTGTAAGAAGCACATTTATGAAACATTCCTATTTAAAAGAAAGTCTTAATGTATTGTAAGTGTAAGGAGCACAGAGTTTTGAGATGCCTGGCTTAAGATCCTTGCAGCCAGGAATAAAAGCAGAAAACTGCATGGGGAGCCCCTGCAAAAAAATTCCTCCTGAATTAATTTCTGCCAGCTATGATTAAAGTGTGTGGTACTAGATGTGTCAGACACCATAGTTCTTTGCTTCATTTTACTCTTGGCCTCTTTGGCCCCTGCCACAATAAATCCAACAATGGTTACGCAGGAATTGCAGGTTACAGTTGCTACGGTTACCGTTGTCCAGTCAGATCGACATCATTACTCATCCAGGGAACTGCCATGATAACTACTGCTGATTTCCATTGCTGGGAACACTGAAGATGTTTGATGTGAAGAGGATGAAAGTTTTTCAGACAGCAGTCATCTTTTCTGTAACTGCTTTGAGATAACAAATTATTTACATCATTAACATATATACCTGTTATAGCTATAGCATGTTTTGAGGGACAGGAGATTGTTTCAAAACCCAGAATTGGTCAGTGGGGTGAGTGACAAATTAGGTGCATGAAAGTGGTTGGAACAAGACCTTTCTATTTGAACATTCATTAACTTACTTTGTTTCATTATGACCTATTGCAGTGATATAGCAGACTTAAGAAATATGACAGATCTGTGCAGTATTTAAAATATTGATTAAAGTAAACAGATGTATTAGGTATTTGGTAGGGAAGATGGTTTACCATCTGATGAACTCCTTTAACAAAGTAACTAAGAATTCTCTTAACTCCTTGGGATAGCAAATTAGAGCAAAGCTTCTGAACACTTGTATTCAAAATACAAATGGGTAGTTTGGAGGTTAAATCCAGTGAGCAGCAAGAATGAGTCTTCAGTTATAATAAGACATGTTACTGAGTGGGTCTCCTCTTTCAAGTAGATTTAAAGGACTTGCTGCTGGACAGAAGCTGTATTCGGAGGTTTCAGCTCTTGCGTATATTGCCATAGTTTTACAATTGCTAGCACCTTTCACTAGGAGTGTGGGGCATGTGCATTGCTCAAGGTTTTATTTAAGAAGGTCACCATTATACACCATTATAATTTTTTACATTGGCAAAAATCTAGATTTCAATTTGTTGGTATCTTTTTCCAAAGGGCGGACTTGCAAGTGATAAGACTTCTCCAAAATGTAGTTTTCTTATAGTATAGAAGTGGCATATAGTAGGCTTTTAATATACATGGTAAGCTAACTATGACAGGCTTTTAATACATGTGTTTCAGTATTGGTTTATGGGATGGAAAAACCAGAATGTACTTTTTTTAAGGAAGTGGAGATACTGCAGATTAAGTTGCCTTGTAAAGTGTGTATGTGTGTGTAAAATTTTTCCCCATGCCCTATATTTTGGTTCAGATTGAAACTCTTATTCTGCTTGTATGAAAGCAGTAGATGCAAAAATAGGTTACTGGGGCTTTGGAGTTGCATGAATAAGGGCTAATATATGAGTAATACATTTTAAAGTAGCATTTATATAGAGATTGAAAGTACCACAAACGTGTGCTCAGAGCATGTTTCAAATGAATGTTTTGTAAATCTCCCCCTGCCCCTGCCCCACACCAAACATGACTCCAGAACCATACGGGAACACATTACAAGACTGTAATAGCTATATTGTAACAGGAACAAAAAGAATGGTCAGCAGTAAGGCTGCAAACAGATGCCACCTCTTGTGCCATCATAAAATGTTTATGGTGGCACAAAGTGAAAGCAGACAGAGTTGCATGGCCTTTGTTATGCCACAAATGTACAGTTTTGCAGCTGTGACAAAAGGTAATATTAACTTGCACTGCTATTTTGCAGCAGACATCTATTTTAAGATGGGAGAAGGTTGGCAGCCTGGAGTTGCCTGTGCTCTCCCGTTGTCTCAGGTAGGCACTCTCAGGGCTTCAGGATCCCAATCCAGCATGCCCCAGGAATTCCTCTGCAATGGATCTGTCCAGGGAAATTCCTGGAGTATGAAGGATTGGGGACCCTTGGAGCACCTGCCTGGGTTTCCCCATCTGCAGAAGCTTGCCCAGGGATTCCAACCTGGGGCATGCCTTTTGTGACTGGAGAAACCATGGTGTTTTCCACTTGCAGAGGCATGCCTGGATAATCTGACTCGGGGCATACCTCTGCAAACAGGGGAAACCCCAGGGTTCCCTACTTGTAGAGGTACACCCAGAAATTCCCATGGCACACCTGTGCAAGCAAGGAAACCTGGGGGTTTCCTTGTTTGTAGAGGCATGCCCTGAGTGTTGTTCTGCAGGACTGGGCCCCTGTGGGACAATGGATACTGCCTGTCTTGCTCAGTGAAGCCTATTGCTTGTGCCAGGACAAATCCTAGCATGGTGGATCTGCTTCATTTGATGACATTTGTTTTATAGCCTAAGAATAACTAGTTGATTATGGCAAGAACATGGCATATGTGGCTTTATAGTAGACATACTTAAACTCATTCTGATTTTAGAAGTAGCAGTTTTTAACTTTGTTCTCAATATTTAAATTTGAGATTACTTGTAGAACTGGAATTAACTTAAAGTGCACTCATCTAAAAATAATGTGCAGTGTTGGTCATTGCACTTGACGTTGGTCAATTTTTGTGACTAGGAACAGGTATTGAATTTGTCCCTGGACAAGTTGTGCTTATGTCTATCCTGGAACAGAAATAACGTGAAATTGACATGTACACACATTATCCTTCTAATCAGGTTTTAGAGAACAGCTGAATGCATTGCCATTTTTGTGGCATTGATTCAGTAATACAATCCTGGGATAACTGTTCAAATGCACTTTGCAATGTCCGAGGATGTATGTTAGTATTTCTTATACCATGAACCCTTTCAAGATTTATTCCTAGACAACAGGCACTCACTTTGTCTTGGGATAAAATGGTTTATCTTGAGAGAAATTTGACAGCTGACAGTCTGTACAATTGCATTATTGCATATTGTGTGTATTTCCCTGTCATTTGTCTTCATCTCAGAGAGTAAACTCTTCTTTAGACATGTCTTCTGTGTTTTATGCCAGGTGCTACAGGAAACAATGGCCACTGATAGAAAACAGTGTTGTAATATTAAGAAATCAACTAGGAGAAACATGCATACTTACTAAAAAGTTAATCAGTAACATTACTCTTCTTGTTTTGAAGAAGAGATCTTATTTTTGATGGCTTGTTCAAATACATATGCACATTTTAGTTATATTATGAGATAATTAGGGGAGTGATTTCATATTGCTTTTAAATTTTCCTGTATGTTTCTTTAACTATAAAAGTATAATTTTACATTTTTTTGTCTACCTTGCTGCTTTATCCTACAGCCAAGGAGATATTACTTGTATGATATTTTATAGCTGTAAACTAGCCTCTGGAAATGAGCAAATAATTAAATCTTTATATGATCTACATTCCTCAATCCCATAATATACTATTTTTCAGATGACAGATATCCATGGGACACTTAAAATATTTTATTTTCATTATAACAAACATTCCAACACAGTTTATAATAGTTTTTAACATAAATTCAAAAAACATGTTAATCACCAAGCAGACAGAAATATGGCCTAAAGCCATTTTCCTGTGAGTAACATAGGCATCTCTTTGTGTTTTGAAATCTCTTACACTATTTGCTGTATGTATTTGAACGTGTTTAATTAAAAGATACAAGTCATATTATTTTCTTAACTGATCCTAGCTGCCTCCCCCCAGCCCACCCCCTGCAAAAAAAAAAAAAAAAGAATTCTAATGTTTTAATACTGCTGAATTATTTTAAAATAAATTGATAAAAGCTGCTTAATCTCAGGGGTGCCTAATGTTCTTAAGCTTTCAGAAAGACACCTCTTTCTGTGTATGGGGGAAGTCTGGTGTTGACACTGCTGATGTCACAGCAGAACACACTTGCATAACATATTGCGGTTATATGAAAATTAGCACAGTGCTTTGCTGTTCTTTCTGGATCTCTTTAGCTATAACTATGTTAATGGTTTGACTCAGAGTTGTTCCTGGAGGGCAGCCTTGAAAGCTTTGGTAAACTATGATGTAGGAAGCCTTTTAGGCAGTAGTTAAGTAGGAAACTGAACACCAGAGAAGGAAGTAATGAAAAGTAAAAAGGTATGTTAGAGGAAATGCCATTATTATGTGGTGCAAAACATGGTGTGAAATGTTATAAAGAGGACATCTGTAACTCTCAGCTTGTACTGAGTGGACACCTAAGTGAAGCCATGTCATCTTGATTAAAAAAAGAATAGAGGAGTAAATAATGCAGGGGAAAATAGAAAAAAAAATACAGAGCTCCCCACCCAGGATAGTAGGTTTCTTCTAGTAGAAGATTAAAGCTTGAAGTAACTGAATAGCTGAGAAAAATCCAAAGAAAGGTTGATTGCTTCCCCTCCAACAGTTCCAATTGATTGAAAAAAGCCTAATTTAAAGTTCTGTTTGTTCTGTGTCTTAAACCATCAGAATTTTCTTTTAGAACTTGGGGAATGCTCTGGAAGAAAAAGAATCCAAGGATAAGAAGTCATTGCAGACCAACAATTGTTCCTAATCCTCACAAAATGCTTGAGAAATTAAATTTATTCTTTATTGCTCAAAGTGTTACCTAGGTCACTGGGCGATGGGAAAATTGAACTGGAAGTCGAGTAGGCGCAATCTTTGTTTTGTGTCTAGATGCTTAACCTTAGACACGACAAGGCATCTTAGAGTGTTGTGGGAACTTGGTTCAGAGTATTAACACCAGGACTTTTATTACCCTGGATTTATAATAGGCTATGCTGTCAGTAGATGAAAATGTTGTGTTTACATTTCGGTGTTAAATGATCATTTAATTAACACCTAAGGAAAAAAAAACTTGTGAAATTCTTAGCAGCTTTTATTGTCGGTTTCCTTGGAGGTTTTAATATCCAAGTTACACTGCAATTGCTTCTTCAAGTACAGCTAGAAAAGACATTTATGAACTTAGTCAAGAAAGACAGACAGTTTAACCCCTGTTGACCCTTCATCCTAAACGTTGATTTATACAGCATTTTAAATGTAGTTCTCTTTTTTTGTGTGTATGTGTGTATGCACATTACTTTAGAGAATGTTTTAGTGTTAAAATAGCAGCAACAGTTGCTTTTTCTATTTATTTTTAAGTAACCCAATTAGCTCTTATTAAGAGCTATAAATAAATCAGTGGCTTGTTTCCGTAGAAAATTACTATAGTATAGTGTAGGCTTGCATTTTATAATGTTCTTAAAAGCTTGTAGTTTGACCATATTAATATTTTGTTGTTTAAAATAGGTGACTACATGCAGGAAAGAAGGTTAAAGAAGCGTATCTTATAGTGATTGTAGTAGCTATTGTATGTTTGAAATCTTCAAAAGGGCTACAGGAAATTGGCAAGAGAAGCAGCATTAGCACAAAAATGCATATCCATTTTAGCCAGCACAAATCTGGTTTCATATGTTCTATTGTATCGGAGAAAGTCAAGGCTATCCAATGCTTTAATTTGCTCTTGCTTCTTAATAATGCTTTTTGCCATAACGTAGATCTATAAAGCAAGTTTAATAGCTTTTTGCATCCTAGAGCTAATACTAGATAAAACCATTCGCTGTTAAAGACAAGCAGCTGCTCTGCAACTGGTGTATTTTTAAGACATGTTAGCCACAGTAAAAACTGAAATTACAGCTACATTCGGGGAACAATGCAGAGATTTTAATGTATTGTTTTTGGGGTTAGCTTAGAGTTCTTTTTTCTTTCATCTCTATTTTAAACTTAAAAGGTAGACAATATTAAATAATAACAAATCTTTTGATAAATAAAAAGCAAAGCACTTAAAAATTTTTTATTTCACCAGTGACCTAACCAGAATTGCTTATATATGGTGGCTTTTTTTTTAATGTCCCCCAGTCTTTTGTAGAAGTTGGTCTGGAAAGCTTAGGCATCTCTTGACAAGGGTTAGCTGTATATTTCCCCTCTCCGACCCCCAAATAGTGCAAGATACACAATATCTAATTAAAACTTATAGGAAGGTTATGCCAAACAATGTATACCATCAGTTGTATATGAAGGTAGGACTCTAATATTGAAAAATTGTCATGTTTTGAGAGCATATTAGTTATTCATGGAAAATAATGTTTACATTTGTATCATTCAGTGTTTAAATCTGTTTCCTGCTGTAGCATTTAAACGAAACATCTTAAATTATTTTTTAAGATGTGTTTTTGGGAAAAAATTGCAGAAACTCTAAATTAACATGTCAGAGGAAAAAAGGACTTAAAAGGGAATTAAAGTGTAAAGCTACATCACTGGTTATTCACAGAGTACTCATCTTGGATAGCTCAAATGTATTGAATTGGTGAATAATTAAAGATAAATAATATGTGCAAGAGGAAATAATTTAGTCTTTCTTTTTACATGGAAATGCTTTAGCTGGAGCTACTTTGACTTGCATGGAGTTCAAAGAATTGTGGAGAGGTTCCTGAGCATTACCTTAATGAAGATTAACTTTCAACAATTAGTAAATACTCTTGTCATAGTAAACAAGCAAAAACCTCCATAGATATGCAATGTGCACTATTTTATCATGGACAGAGGGGGTGCATACTCTTCTGCCGTCCTGCAGAACTTCTTGTAGGCACAGGTAGTTCTTTGCAGTAGTGGGGAATCTGTCTGGTTGGTCTGCGTCTTCTACCTTTGATAAGGCCACTGGTCTAGGGAAAGAGCAAAAAAGATGTATAGAAAAGAGTAGGAAAGGTAGGAAAAGAGGATTAACCACTTTTGGTAACTTTATATAATGAAAGAGTAGGAAAGGTATTTTAAAAGGATGCCATGTAAATTGGGTATTCTCTTATTTTGGAAATAAAAAATGCAACCCCCCCCCAAAGAAAAAAGGACTGGGGGTCAGTTTCATGAGTAAAAATAATGCTAAAACAATCATGGGGAGGGGGGAGGTGAGGAGAATTCACTTAACTGGATTATGAGAGAATTCCTCTGTGACTTACCCCCTTCTCTAACCATGATGAACTGATGCATCCAGGCAGTATTCCAAGGAATTTATGTTCTATCTTTCTTTGCATTCCTGGTTATGCCCTCTGTAAGAGGCAGGATATAAGATTTAACTTTCCTCTGTAAATGTATAAAAGACTGTCCTGGGAAAAATACAAATAGTTTTTCCTTTTTGTAAACTTCTTGAAAAATAGCAACATAAAGCCTTCTGCTATACATACTTTTTATATTCTGTGCCCCCAGCTCAAGGCAAAAAACCAAAAACAAGAGAAACTGTTGGTAAAATAAGTCTTAAACTGTGCCAGTCCAAATGAGTGTCAGACTGATGGACTGGAGAGGATGCAAAAGTTATACTGGAGTGCATCCCACAGAAAGTGCTTTCTTTTCAGACACCTAGTGTTCGAATTTTCGGATGATCAGCAAAAATGCCTCAGCTGGCCTCAAGTGCAGTGGCAGGTAATGGATGGAGACAAGCCTGTTGGCCAGTATTTAAACCATGTGTAAGGAGTCATTGTTCTCTTAAGTTTTTAAATGTAACTTAGAAACAAGGCAAAATATATTATTTCTTTGAAGACTGTAGTAGTATTTTTTTTCTTTTCCCTGTAACTAACCCAACAAGTAACATGGCCAGCTGTCATATTCAACAGTTGTAGTATACAGAAGTAGGCCATCTATGGCACAGTGGTAGCAAAGATGTGAGTGTAGATAAAAATGGATTGTTTTGTATCAGAGAAGCACTTTTTTTTTTCAGAGCAGCAAAGACATCCCCTGGGGAAAATTGGTAGTAAGCGGGGATCTATAAGCATCTTTCAGTTATCAACTGCTAGAAAACTACCTTTTGTGTTTCGCTAGAAGACTATCGCAGTTTGGGTCTTGTTACAGCTTATGCTGTAAGCCACCCACATGTTAATTGACTTAGTATTGCTCGGCTTAGTGAAGTAGTCACACCTTAAGGCTAAAAACTAGGGCTGTGAGAAACTTCAGCAGCCATTTTATTTCAGAGGGGTTTTGGCGCATTTTGGCACCCAAAACACTGAATGTAAAAACTAAATGAAAGGCTCTGAAACATCTCTGAAACGAAACAAAACCATCCAAAACGTTTCGGAAAATTTTGGAGTTTCGAAGCCTGGCTTGCAGGGAAACAAACTTAAAAGAGGGAGGGGAGAGGGGAAGGACCACTCTGATTTTGACATCTGTAGCTGGCCAGTGTCTGCGATCTGTCCCTGAGGTCCCTTCCAATCCCAGTGTTCTGGGGTAGGGACAGCAGCCTGCTGTCATCCCGTGCGCAGATCCAGGGGCCTGGGCTCCTTGGGAGGAGTCTGACACAGCCCTGCAGCCCTCCTGGGGGGCACAGACCCCCAGATCTGCATATGGGATCACAGCATACTGCTGCTGCTGGTTGGGACCAGTGCCAGCACCCAAGTCTGCTTGGCACAGGCCGCTCTGACCACTGGAAAGAACCCGGTGCTGGCACTGGCCCCAGCTGGCAGTGGCAGCCTGCTGTCATCCTGCATGCAGCTCTGGGGGCCTGCACCCCCTGAGAAGTCTGTCACAGCCCCGCAGCCTTCCCAGGGGGTGCAGGCCCCCAGATCAGTGTACTGATACATTGGACAAACGTATGTTACAAAACTGTAACATAGAAGATACCAAAATGTGCTGTTTGCAATGGAAAATCCACAACCTAAAGGAAAAAGAAGCCAGACTCTATCCTAACTGCACAGTTGGTCCAAAAAAGGTATCACCCTAAGAAATCCTTGCCCCTTGCATCATTTCTGGACTATGATGCCTACATCAGTCTTACACTACTGTGTATAAACTGCTTTGTCTACAGATTTCATTAGTATATTATGATATGGGAAAAGTCTATTCCTTGGCATTATTTCCTTTGGTAACATCAGAACTGTGGGTAAAATATACCAGAATTAGTTATTTGCAGGGGTGGGAGGGTAGTACTGGCCTGGGAAGTATAGGAAATGCATTTGATGCAAAATCCAGATCGGCATTCAGTGAGAGTTGTGGGGGAAAAGTATGAATGCCAAAAATATCTAGTGGTGATATTAAACATTCTTTGCAATACAGTATGGTAGCAGTAAGACTATTAATTTTTGCTCTGAATACCTAACCAAAAGGAAAAGGTTACATTAGAGGTAATTGAAAGTAAAGCTGGAATAATCATCTTGGTGGATAATAATTTGCTATAGGAAAAAATGTTCCAGTTCAATGAGAAACATTCATGAACTCAACCCAAATTCAGGAATCAGTTCAGCCAAGCATTTTTTTTCTTTTTTTGGCAGGTGCAGAGGGGATGGGGAAGGTATTGAGTACCAGAGTAGAAGAGGACATGGTTAAGTTGTTGTTTGCTCATATATCCAGCAGTTAGGACACCTACTGGGGAGGTGGGAGATGTAGGTTTATAACTCTAAGAAGAGGCAGAGGAGAAAATTGAATAGCCACTTGAATACAAAATTGAATAGCCATTAAATATTTATTAATATTCAATAAATTGAATATTAGGGTACCCTTTTGGTAGTTTCCTTAAATATTTTTTGTTGGAGCTGCTCCACTTTGTATAATATTGAAATATTCAATGAATGAGAGAGTGTGCAAGCGTGACTCTCTGACCTGAAGGTTGGGATGCTACCCTTGGAGGGGCACATCTGGTTTTCAGTCCCCAATCCAGTGAGTATTTATATATTTTATACAAAATGGAATGCCATCAAGAAGCAGTGATAGCAACCCAGCCCAGAACAGCATTGTGGAAGGCCAGTAATATGGTTGGTGGAAGATCTGTGTTCATATTACTTCTGTCATTGAAGGAAATGAATTCAGGTCTCCCACAGCCTTGAGTTAATAGCCAAGGCACAGGACCACAGGGGCAGAGCAAGAATTAGCTGCATGCATTGTCATCACTTTGTGAACGGTACCAGAGTCTAGCCCTGTATTTTCATTGCTTACTTTTTCATGACCAAAATTGATTTTAAACCTTGTGTTTGATCCACAGTTAATTTTTAGCTTTTCATTATGTTGAATTGAAATTTTCATTTCAGTTTGGACTGGCTCAATTTTTGCTTTATTTCTTAGGACTCAAATTGAAGAAAAGTTTTTGTTCATCCATTGTGAGGGTAATTGAGCAGAGGCTTTGGTGGAATTGACTTTTGAGGAAAGATTAAAATAAATAGGTGTGCACATTGGCTACGCATAGGGGGTGCATGCGAGTGCACGCGCACCCCGTGTGATAGGCTGCACACCCCCTGGAAGTGCCAGACATGAAACCAGAAGTGCTGCTGGGGGACTTACTCTGGTCAGCCATCTGGTGCCCCCTCAGACTTGGGAGGCACCATGGGTGTGCATAGATTGCCTAAGCAATGATTGGGTAAGGGAGGGAGGACAATGTTTGGAGGAGATTTTATTATATAATACAAAAATTTAAAAGTAGGAGAAATACAGTAGAATTAAAAATGTCATAGTTTCATAGTTGGTAGGGTCGGAAGAGACCTGAGCAGATCATCAAGTCCAACCCCCTGCCATTGCAGAAAGAGTACTGGGGTCAAAAGACCCCAGCAAGGTGTTCATCTACCCTCCTCTTAAAGACCCCCAGGATATCAATTTGACAGAATATCAAGGAAAGTATCCTAACAGTTATCCCTGTTAATCTGTAGAATGAAGTTCTAAAGGAAGTGGTAGAAG
>NW_017729033.1:41060915-41062325 GCF_001723915.1 Gavialis gangeticus
ATATCAATTTGACAGAATATCAAGGAAAGTATCCTAACAGTTATCCCTGTTAATCTGTAGAATGAAGTTCTAAAGGAAGTGGTAGAAGTGCTATCATTTGATACAAGCTAAAACATTTATAGATAACACTATTAACTGTACAGAAGGATATGATCTTAGCATGGCACAAGTCACATTTCTGTCAGATACTGTGAATTTACCAGGTTTCTTTAGAACAAGCTCTGTAAGATGGGATTTCACAGAGGCTGTTGTGAAGAAGAGAACTTTCCCTGAAACCAGCTTTATATCCACACTGTATTCATCATCTGATTAGGTCGTTTTGATAGCAAATTGATCTTTTAAAAAAAAAATCACTAGTAGAGTAATCTCTTTCAGCATAGCAGCTTATTCATCTGACACACTGCTATGGTGTATTTAAAGGCCAATAGTATAGTGAAATTGTAGGCAAGTAGAACAAGTGTTATTCACTTGACAATAGTTTTCACACCTAAATTGCACCATGGAGATTAGAATTGGCATTGAGTTGAAAGTGAGGAATATTTTCCAGAACATTGGAGAACGACAATTTGACTTGAAGGTGACAGTACTACCATCTGAGTCCAACCATTGTATTAAATAAGATGCATCAAAACTCTGCTCTGATTTTATGTGCATATTCTCTAAGGAGAAATCTGCTGTTTTTCATATTAACGGCTCCAGGTCAGCATAAGTGTGTGCACACTGTATACTGACTTTCAGCTTATGCACGGTTTTTCTTCATGGAAGAATTTGGCTCTAAACACACAGTCCCTTTAAACAGACTGTCCAAAAATAGTTGCAAGTAATGTATGGGTTATATGCGTTATTTTAGATCTGTATTATTGCACAACTTCAGAATAATGTACAAAAGTATTGTTAGGTTTTTTAACAGAAAAACGTTTCTTTAAAAGGCATTTGTTGATAAAATTTATTCAGTTTTCTCCCCCAAATTTAAAAAACAGAAGTCCTAAAGCAAAAAAGCATTTAAGTGCATATTCAGTTTTGCATGCATCTTTATCATTACATCCATCTCTGCACACAGACTTCTGTGTTCGTTACATAGGTTTACAAATGTGTGCATATTCCTAAGCATTTAGGCCCATATTCTTAAGATTTGAAACAGTAATATCTTACTATTAAATTCTACTGTACTGTCTTCTGGAGAGCAGTAGAAGATGGGCATAATTTCATTTGCATAATCTTCTTTTTAAACAGTTTTGTCTTGAGTTTGTCCCAGAAAAAGCGCATGAAAAATATTCATATCCCTTAAATTTGTTATTTTTGTGTGCTTGTGTGTGTTCTTTTCTTAACTATTTGTCGCAGAGCACTCAGGTGCCCTGCGCCTGAAAGCGGAAACAGCTCAGGAGAGACCCCTAGTGGCAAGAAGGGGGA
>NW_017729033.1:41062336-41063168 GCF_001723915.1 Gavialis gangeticus
GCATCGTTTATCCTCATCAGGTATTTGCCAAGTCAGTAAAGTCTCTTCAATATGAGAGAGCCGAGAGTCAAATACTTTGTCCCCTGCAGGGACTGGCAGGGTTTCCGAGAAACTCCAGAGTCCCTTATAGGATGCCTGGTCACTGGAGGAACGGGTCACCTCCCACAGAATCTGCTGGAAAACCCTCACCCATTCCAGGGTAGCTTCAGTACCAGCAGTTTGCCCTGCTCCCCCCTGCACAGTCCCATCATTCCTGGAAAGTATGGTCAGACTGGTCAATATTGGACATGTCTCCTGGTGGCTCTCTCTGTCTCTACAGGGGTACACAGCGCTTGAATAATATTCTAGCACCCACTACCCAGGAATCCCAGACGAGCCCCCAAGATGTAACCCGGGTGGTACTCCAAGAGGTACCCCCTCTCCAGTTGAAGGGATCAAAGCAGGTGCACAAGCACTGTGGGAGGTGTAGGGACTCTCCTCCTCCTATAGAGCAGAGCCAGACCACCAATGGGGACTTAACCATATACCTTTTAATACTGGGAACATAACAGGCATAAATCAGAGGGTATAGTAGACACTACAATGCCCCAAGGGGGCAGGACTCAACAAAGGTTAAACACTTACAATCACTGACAAAACAGGGTTAACAAAATATAAAACTCAAACAGAAGAACAAACAATACAGTTTGGTGAAATATACAAAGGGCACAAAATGCAAAATGTCAAATGGCAAGGAAATATAGGGCCTTGGTACTTGGAGGGGGAGAAAGGAGGGAAAACATAATGGCCCCTTTCCACACGCAAGAAGATTTGTTTCTTGTTATCTCACTCA
>NW_017729033.1:41068168-41069352 GCF_001723915.1 Gavialis gangeticus
GAAGGACCTGCATGCATTGCTGGGTGGTGATAGCAGGGTTCTGGAGTTTGGCAGTCCTCAAAACCCCAAAGGCAGGCTCCCTCAGGACCTCCAGCAGACAGCATCGTTTATCCTCATCAGGTATTTGCCAAGTCAGTAAAGTCTCTTCAATATGAGAGAGCCGAGAGTCAAATACTTTGTCCCCTGCAGGGACTGGCAGGGTTTCCGAGAAACTCCAGAGTCCCTTATAGGATGCCTGGTCACTGGAGGAACGGGTCACCTCCCACAGAATCTGCTGGAAAACCCTCACCCATTCCAGGGTAGCTTCAGTACCAGCAGTTTGCCCTGCTCCCCCCTGCACAGTCCCATCATTCCTGGAAAGTATGGTCAGACTGGTCAATATTGGACATGTCTCCTGGTGGCTCTCTCTGTCTCTACAGGGGTACACAGCGCTTGAATAATATTCTAGCACCCACTACCCAGGAATCCCAGACGAGCCCCCAAGATGTAACCCGGGTGGTACTCCAAGAGGTACCCCCTCTCCAGTTGAAGGGATCAAAGCAGGTGCACAAGCACTGTGGGAGGTGTAGGGACTCTCCTCCTCCTATAGAGCAGAGCCAGACCACCAATGGGGACTTAACCATATACCTTTTAATACTGGGAACATAACAGGCATAAATCAGAGGGTATAGTAGACACTACAATGCCCCAAGGGGGCAGGACTCAACAAAGGTTAAACACTTACAATCACTGACAAAACAGGGTTAACAAAATATAAAACTCAAACAGAAGAACAAACAATACAGTTTGGTGAAATATACAAAGGGCACAAAATGCAAAATGTCAAATGGCAAGGAAATATAGGGCCTTGGTACTTGGAGGGGGAGAAAGGAGGGAAAACATAATGGCCCCTTTCCACACGCAAGAAGATTTGTTTCTTGTTATCTCACTCAACCCAAGTCACCTCAGCTAGGATTTGAGCCCAGATCTCCCACAGGGTAGGCAGGAACACTGCCACACAGCCACCACTAGTGGCACTGCTCCAGCCTGCTGGGGCCTTGACCTTCCCGGAGCCCTGGCCTCACATCAAGCTGCTTAGCCTCTGATTGGAGGAGCTGGAAGCAGGGCTGGGAACCCCTCAGGTCACTGCTCAGATCCTTCCTGGAGCGGGGGGGGGAGCCTCTCCTGCTGGCTGCAGCCTCTCC
>NW_017729033.1:41069865-41073161 GCF_001723915.1 Gavialis gangeticus
GCCCGCCTATATGAGCAGCCCCTGATTGCTGCTATGGGTTGGAGTATTTTCCCGGTAGGGATTGAATGTTGTTTGGCCAGACAGTTTAGCTTTTTATGTTATAGCCCAGGGGCTTTGTGTTTGTGTTCACTGTTTTGACTGGAGGACCAGCTGAGGCTATTAGGGGTTGGAGGAGGTCTCATAGGGGCTCCACGGTAACGTGGGGACCCTGGCACCAGGGAGGACATGGCATTTTGGGGTGCACTGACCGCAGCCCCAGAGCAAGGCGGGGGCTGCGAGGAGCCCCAGAGAAGTCAAGGAGAGGGCCAGAGTACGGCAGGGCCCAGGTTAAAACCACGTCAGTACCATCTGCGAAGCTTGGGCTGCGGTGTAGGGAAGGAAAAGGAGGTGCAGATAGCACCCCCTGGCACCAGGGAGCATAAAGTGGGCAGCCTCTGCTAATTACATCAATTTCTTAATTAAGATCAAGGTGTGGCAGGTGAGTAAGCAGGTGGTTGGCCCACAGCAGGAGGGCAGAGTCACCAATAGAAGGGCTCCGGTAGCGATACTCCTGTCACACTGTTATATAGATCTTTTTACACTGTAGCCTGACTCTCTTCTTTTAAGGTTCTGGCTGGGAATTGATTTATGTTTTGTTAAAAGTCTTTTGTGTTTAAACGATTCCTTTCTTCATTGTATTCTAATCCAGGAATTATAATTTCAAAATCTGCATATCACATTTCATTCAGGTTATCCGATATAAAATGTCTTCCTGTTTGTTCCTTAGTAGATGTAATGTAGTCCATAATAGTTCTGATTTATACTACCTAGATGCCTATCAAGGACAGCTGATTTCAGGGAGTGTTTACATGGCCCTCCCCCTACCCCCTGCTCACCCTTTGGGGCTGAGCATGTAAAGGCTCCCTCTGCTGCCACCTCCTCCTCCAGCCTCTGGTGTTGGGGCTCCCTCCCCCTACCTGCCTCTGCCTCACTGTGGGGCTTCCCCTGCCTTCCCTCCTTTCTCTGCTCCCATCCTTCCCTCCCTGCCACCTTCCCCTCCCAGCAGGCTGTTCTTGGGGCTGGGCCATGGTGGGGAATACTGCCAATATGACCCCTCCTCCCCTTCCCTCCTGCCCAGCCCTGACAACAACCGCCACCATGATTCCCCACTTTGCCTCCCCCCATGCAGCCTCCTTCTCTGCTGGCTGTTGTTGGGGCTCTCTTCCTGCTCCCCTCCCTGCCTCCCTTCCCACTGCCTGGCCCCAACAACAGCCACCACTGTGACCCCTCCCCCTGCCCTACCCCGCTCCCCTCCCTTCCTGCTTCTCTGTTCTGGGGGATATCAGGGATGGGCTGATATCCCCCACTGTGACCCCCCCCCCCTTGCCCTTAGGCAGGGAAGCACGAGGAAGCCCCGCTGCTTGGGCAGCCGGGGCATGTTTGGTACCACCACAAACTTCCCCAGCATTGGCTCAAACCTGTGCCTGTGCAGCCAATTGGCATCTGCCCTCTTGGTGGTACATGTGCAGATGGCCAAAAGCATTACGGACAGACGGATGGACTAAATCCTTGTGTGTGAATATATGTATGTACACACACATGTGTATACACACACATGCACGCCAATTGCCTGTTAAGAATGGTTGGGGGGGTGGAGGAGGCTGGGATGGAGTGCTGCCATCTAATGCCCCATGCTGCTATAGTTCTGCTTCTTGCAGGGAGTGGGGTTGGGGAGACTAGGCCAGTGCTGCTGGCCTCAGCTCCCCCACCCTGTTTGGTCCTCAGCGCCACTTGCAGGGAATGGGGTGGGGGAACCAAGGCCAGCAGCTCTCCCACACTCTGCCTGGTCCTCCACATGGCTTCAGAATCATGGCAACACTCCGCCACGCTTGGAGCACTCTGATTGTCTGTTTCCATCAGCCAATCAGAGTGCGAATAAAGTGTTACAGACAGACAGACTTAGGCTTTTATAATATTTGATAGAATGCATAATAAGTGGCATGAATGCACAATTTGTTTTTCTGTTCTGCATAAAGATGTGAATTTGGAATCAAAACTCTTCCTTTGGTAGATGTAAGAAGGTGTAGATGGAATAACAGGCCACTTTACAATTCTAGTTCCCCACTGCAGAAGGTATCATCACCACCATACCATGCATCTGTCAGGCAAGGAGATACCTCCTTTGAGATGTAAGGTGTCCAAAAGGATATATGCTCCTTACCTGAATTTACTGGGATAGGCATTTGAATATGCCCCTACCTCCACTTCCCTTATGTCCCCCCCCCCCATCTCCCATGCCCCTTGTCAAGAATTAAACTTTAATTAATATGGCTTCATATCATCTTATACTACATGGTTGCATTTTTGGCCAGCATCAGCAGAATTCTTTCTGGCCTTTTTTTAATATAATGTTTAGATAAAGTTACCTGAAGAGATTTATTTAACGTATGAGGTTTTTCAGAATATGGTGAGAACATGATTAACTCTGGTTGCTAATGTATTTTATAAAGGTTGGATAGTGACCATTTTGGGCATTTGTTTGGAAACGTTCATGAGTTACTTGAATTTATTTTGCTTTAAGGCTAGAGATGGGAGTTTGTAGAAATTTACTTCACAATGGGACCAATAAAGAAAAATACGTAAACTTCCCCTTGCACTAAACTTATATGCATAATTGATACCCTGAAATACTGTTTGAACACATGAGAATTTCTTAAAATACACAGTGCCATGAAGGGAAAGTGATAATGATGAGTATCTGCTGTTACAGGTCCAGTAAGATGCAAATGCCAACACCCTAGTCTCCTCATTAAAAGCCAAATTGTAATGAAAGGATTTGGCAGCTTTGCTTTTATGTGGATATATTACCATGACTATGAAGATAAATAGTTCTGTAGTGGAAATACTAACAAATATTTAGTCATTTCCAAGCAGATTAAAATTGAGCAAGAGGCACGGTGAAGTCTCAAGATAAATAGGAAAAGGAAATGTATCTGCTTTGGATGAGATTTAAATTGAATCTTGTAAACTGTATTTTGTTAAGTGCAGTAGAAGTTGTGGTGGAAAGGGAATGAATTCTTTTGAATTCAAGGAATATCTTGGGAATAATTTTTTTTTTCTTTTCATTCTTACTTTCTTTGTAATCAACACTATAGCTTAGGCAAGACTGTGTACAAGACTTTTTGAATGGCAGTTTAAATGGTGAGAAATCATGTTTAAAAGAATCGCATACTTTGGTATATATACACTAGCCCTATCCATAAGTTAGATGTGTATTTTAAATCTTTGTAAATGTAAAAAAAAAAAAAAACATAACA
>NW_017729033.1:41078161-41082520 GCF_001723915.1 Gavialis gangeticus
AAAAAGCATAACAAGTTTTTTTAAAAAAACAAAGATCTTAACCTATTGATCCCTCCTCCCTACCCCACTTCCTTCCAACCCTAAATCTGGGCATAAATAGCTTCTAAAATGCTCCATGTAACATTTAGAGACAGCAGGCTATCCTTCAGCATCAACTGGCAAAGGAATAAATCATGAGTTCAGACTTGCTTTCAGGGGAAGGCTCCACCTTGTGGGGGTGGGATGCTAGTTTTAAGTTATCTAGCACAGTATTACTTTAATCAGACAGTTTTTCTTTTTGACAATATCTTAGCTTAGCAAACATTTGTATCTTTGGATAACTATTAAGCCTGAGAATCTTTAAGCTTGTTCACAGGTGTACTTAGAAATCAGATCTGAGATGGGGGAGGAAAATGCTGTCCATAGTAAGAGGGTTTTGGATTTTTTGTGGTGTTCCCTGTTTCTGGTGCTGTATCTTTAACTGCTTCTTATGTCTGTACACCGGATCCACAGTTATTTGAGCCATGACCACTAGTGCCTCTGACTGCTTTTCTAGTTCAGATCCTGTGACTGGACGCATCCCAGGGTAGCTCACTGGCACTTGCTACAAGTAACTCTGGTGAATGTGAGCCCTAGGTTGTTTTGAAATCTTGCTTCTGGCAGGCTCTCTGCATTCTTCTGTCCAAGATACTGGCTACCTGTATTGCTTAATGTGTATGAAACCTGTTCCAGTGTCATGGACAAAGTGCTGAAGGATCCTGAAACACAGTTTGAACTGGGCATTCTTTAGTTCTGATGTCATGACTTTTTAAAAACCTAGAACATGCCATACTGGGTCACATGTATGGTCCATCTAGCTTAGTATCCCATCTCAGTATTCTGTTTTCCCAGTGGCAGAAGTAGATGCTTTAGAGCAGTGTTTCTCAAATGCCAGCTTTATTTTTCACTTGTTTTGATTATGGAAGAAATAATAAAAACAATTATTTTTGCTCTAATCTTTTTCTTCAGAGCAAAAAAAAAAAAAAAAAAGAACAGCAAATCAGAATGATACTGGATTCCTACTTGAAGTTTCTGGTTTCATCTGGTGAATCATTTTCACGCCAAACAGCACTAACATTGCATGGCACCTCATGGCACCCTTGAAAGGATCTTAAGGTACTCCAGGATGCTGTGGTACTCAGGTTGAGAATTGCTGCTTTAGAGGGACAGCACATCAACAAAGTATATCTATTCTAAAACAATCCATTCCCTGTTGTACCTTCCTTGCATCTGCCACCTTGGTGTTTCTTGAAGACAGAAAGGGCCTCCTAGTTGGAAAATAAAGCTATGTTAGAGACTAGTATCTTTTAAATCTTTTCTTGGGCTGCTGTTTTAGTGTGGCTTATCAAATGAGTGAGCTGTTCAGATAAACTGTGAGGCTTTCTTATTAAGTCATAAGTTGCATAAGCCATTTGAGATCAAAATGAGTGGTGGAGCTTCATAGCCCTTCAGCCGGTCAGCTGCCCAAACAGAACAAGCCTGCTTCTGAACTGCTTTTATGGCTGTTGGTGCCATTGCCAGCATCTTTAGTCCCTTCTGCATGTGAATGGTAGGAAATGTGATTTGTGAGATCGGGCAGTATATGGCATTCCTAGGGCTCTGGGAAACCCCCAGGGCTGGAGGATCACCACAACCCTAGGGATCATGGCAGCTGAGATCTCCAGGTTGCTAGGGTTCCATGCACCTCTAGACCCTGGTTATCATGACTCCTGTGATCCCTAGGGCTCAGGGGTGCGTGAAACCCCTGGATCCTGGGGATCATGGCTGCCATGCTCCTTAAGGCTTAGAGGTTTTTCCCTGGGCATGGCGCACTCTTGTGTCTGGGAGCCCTGTCAGCTGACAGGGCTCCCAGCTGCAGTGGAGACCCCATGCAAAGTTAAAGCTCCATAGCAAACAGCTATAAAGTTTAGTACATGTTTAGGTTTAACTTTATAGCTGGGTGGAGCTTTTTATTGTGTGATAGCTACTTTGCAACTATAGCCGGTCTCTAGGTAATTGTGTGGTTAGCCAGTTAATTGCACAATACCTGTAATCTGTAAAGGAGGCCTTAATGAAAACAGATGCCTAGGGAAAATGTATAAATTTAGAGAATGAGTAGAAATCTTTAAACAATACCGTTATGTCTAGAGCAGCAGTTATTGAACTTTGAGTAGGGGCACTCAGAGTTAAAATTTTTTTGCACCCTCCCACCTCCGACATCCTCATCCCAGAGGAGCAGTGCAGCCAGGACAGGGCACCCCTCATCTTTTAGAAGCCTCCGTGACCCAGCTTGGCTAAGGAGGGGGGCGGGGGGAGGGGTCCGCCTGCCATGGTTCCAGCACCTCCTGTGCACCTGCTGTACCAAGCTCCCAGAGTTGCAGCAGCTTGCTGCAGAGCCTGCCCAGGACTTCCTGCCCCCACATCCACTTATGAGGCTTCAGTGGTGGCAGCTCCTTGCAAACTTCTCATCTGTGCCCCACCCCCCCCCCCCCCCCCCCCCCCCCCCCCCCCCCCCCCCCCCCCCCCCCCCCCCCCCGGGGAGGCACCCCAGTTTGAAAACTGCTGGTCTAGAGACTGGAGAGTTGTGCACCTTCTCAAACTGACTGAGAACTCTCCGCATCTAATATCTGGTCTTTCATACTAGGGATTCAATTCTGAGTTTGGATGGTTTCATTGGTAAACCCTGTTATAACCAACAGGTTGTTAACCTGTTGATTTTAATTGAGAAACTTGTGTTATTTAGGGAATTGGAAGTTGATATCTTTGAGGAAAGCAGTCTGGTCAACTTCATATTCTGAACCTTTTGGTCCTTCTGATGTCCTCCACAGCAGAGAATGTGCAAGACTGTTTTAATGAACATAAATTTAATTCTTTTGTGAGACTGGAGGCTTTCAGGCTTTGCGTCACTTAGGTCCCTGAATTGTTACTTCAGTTTACATTGCTCAGTGCTGCAATATATGGTTTAATTAAGACCTGACCTAGAGTATCAATTTTGATAGGGACTACAGACTATTATACTCCATGGATATTAAGACCAATTTGGATAATAATAAAAAACTCCTTGTAGTCTATGGATAACTTGCCAAAGACTGCATAGGGCATAGGCTATCTAACTTCCTTATTTCCAGCAGCCCCTTTGAAATTGGGGAATGCACTAAAGCACAGGCTTGTTTGGTAGCCATGGACACATTCCCATGACATCTATGAAGCTGCATGTCCACTACGTTTGATCTACTAACAAATATTCATAGCTTTTCAGTGGTGTCCTAAATACATTGATTCATGGTAGTATTATACAGACTATGAAAAACTTGCAAATCTGTTTAAAGATGAAAAGGTTAGATCGTCTTATCAGTCATTACCCAATATTTTTAAGGTGGGAAGAGATTTTTCCCTTCATAACAAAAAGGCAGGATGAAGAATATATTTAATAAGGACAGTTAGGGTTTTTTCTTACTTGCGAGTAGGTTAGATTGCAGGTAGAAATGTTTTGGGTTCTGCCAGGTCTCTCAAAATGGTCCTCAAGCAGTGTTAAGTCAAACACGACTCCTAAGTCATAATACACACAGGATGATAACGTCTTATAAGAAGTTATATTTCCTGTCATGACTCAGAGATTGACAAAATCATACTGAAAATTCAGTAGACTTGGAATTAGCCTCTTAAAGGTTCCAGGGCACTTTGAAAGCTTCATAATGGGTAGAACCCTATTCTTAATGCCACATGTCAATGAAAGATCCCTGTGCAGAGGGATAGGGCACAATTTAATGGACGAGATTGTAGCAGTGATCATTTGTAATGACACTTTCTTCTGGTATTACTTGTCAGTGGCTTTAGGGAAATAATGTTTAAGCATGCTTTATCCATCCTTAAGTTATTAGTTTTTTGGATGTGTAGGAGTTCTTTTCTTGGTTTCTTCTGGGGGGAAAAAAAAAT
This sequence comes from Gavialis gangeticus, assembly GCF_001723915.1. Lineage (NCBI taxonomy): Eukaryota > Metazoa > Chordata > Crocodylia > Gavialidae > Gavialis > Gavialis gangeticus. The sequence goes on from NW_017729033.1 coordinate 41,082,095, forward strand.
TTCATATATTTTGTGTGTGTGTGTCTTTACTGTTCTTGGGGTTTGGTATTACTTTTTGGGTTCTTACCAGGAACCTAAACACCCTTGTTTGAGATGCCTAAAATACCTTTTTGGAGGAGGAGAAGACTCTAGCTATCTTCCCCAGCCCCCTTTTTTTCCCCCTTGTCCATTCTAAATCCTTGCTGAAGACTTCATAGTCTGTTGGATTTCTGTACTGTGAGAGTCTGCATTTTAGGGGGAGGGAAAGAGATTACTTTTGAGGTCTACAGTTAATTTTCAGAAAAAGAAAAGTCTTATCCAGACTTTATACAAGTATTCTACAATTGGAGGAGGTATTTTGAAGAATGAATCTGTGATCCAGATAATTGGACATTTTTACTTTTTTTGAACATGTGTTGTGTTCCCCCCCCCCCCCCCCCCCCCCCC
>NW_017729033.1:41082799-41084361 GCF_001723915.1 Gavialis gangeticus
CCCCCCCCCCCCACCCCAGTTGCACAAAAGTATCCATGACATTACTTTTTGTTCCTTGTGAATGTTAGTAGCTGTAATTTGGTAGATTTGCAAAATGTGTCTATCATTGTGTTAAAAATTTTTAATTACTGCAGTTGGTGAAACAGCTTACAAATACAAGGGGTGTTTGTAGAGAACTGTGTAGATTGACAAGTGATTGACAGGGTAAACAGTCTCACTCTGTTCTGATATCCCATGCTGTGATGCAATGCTACAGATACCACATAAGCCTCAGGAAGTAGCCACAATCCAATTTTTATTAAACTCTTAGTGCCAATGCATGTTTACATTACTGTTAATTAGCAAACTGAGTGAACTACTGTCTCACTTTCCTTCATTCTTAGGCTATGCTATAAGGTTGCAGTACTGTAGCAATTCATTAATATATAAAAACAAGCATGGATGTGTTTAATTTGATATTAGTAACAATACTGCTGATGCAGTAAACTTCAGTAAATGCCAAAGTAAAGTAGTAATTGCATTGGTTTTTTTTCTCTTTCAATTTATGTGCAAAATAATGTGTGTATTTCTTTAAATAATAAAATCAGTAGCCTGTTTCTCTCTTCAAAATAAGTAAGTACCAGCCTCAAAATAATTATCAAAGACAAAGTTATCAGTACTACCAAAACTTCTTTTTTTATCCTCTCCTTGGAAAACGTGGGAAAAAATACCAGGATTAACTGGCATTATCTGAAATCTGACAAACTTGTTCTGGTCAACAAGTTGATATGGTAAGTAAATTCGAGGTTCTAAGGCCCTTCATAGGAAATAATTTTTCTGCAGTTTGAGAATCCTACTCAGTGAACATGATATTAGAGCAAAGGAAGAAAGATAATATCAGAAAAAAATTGTTAAATTTATTTAAGACGTCACAATTTTAACTTAATACCTAGGGGCACCTATATACATGCATTGAGGCTGTCCCAATGCACTGTAATTACAGTGCATTGGAGCAGACTTGATTAGTTTAGTGTGTTGGAGTGTGGTAATTACTGTGCTCCAGCAGACTCCAGTGTGATGTGCATCAGCATCCCCATGCTGAAACATGCCAGTGGGGGCGGTTTTAACTAAAGCTTGTTCAATAAGCTTTAGTTAAAAAGCCTCTGCCATTTTTCAGTGGGGATGCTGATACACATGATGCTCTGGACGCTTTAATAGGAGCAGCGCTCAGAGCTGTTTTTAAAGTGCCTTGCCGTCCCCCATGCCCCCTCGAGCACATGTATAAACGCCCTAGATATCTACTTGGGAACCAGGAGCAGCTTATGTAGTTCCTCAAACACTGGTGCAGTTTACTTGTAACAAGAAAATGCTTAAAGCATGCTGCTACATTCTATTTTAGCTTCAATTCTAAATAGCTTCATGTAGTAAAAAATGTAGTCTTTAATGTTGAGGTCAAGTGTAAATAACAGCAAGGTTCAAGTCTAACAGTATCTGTCACAGTTTCTCATCACATACAGATGGTGGGGTGGGGAGTTCTCTTGAAACTTGAACCTTTTGCAGGGGTGGCTACTCCCCCCCCCCCA
>NW_017729033.1:41084473-41090181 GCF_001723915.1 Gavialis gangeticus
CTGGTTTAGTAAGTCACAAGTTTGTTCCCTCCCACCCACCCCTTTTCTCATGGCTGCCTCAATTTACCAGCTTCATGTCCATCTCTTCTGGATTGAATCACAACTGGACTGAGTTTCAGCCAACTTGCACCAAGTGCAATTATTACTATTGGGCCCAGAGTGAAACTTTTTTTACTCTTAATTCAGAAGAATTTAGAAATTCAGTGGAATGCAGCTTGTTCTTTACTTGGTCCCCTTTACTTTTTGTCCTTTGCCTTTTTAATGAGCGTTTATTCCTGCTTTTTAATAAGATAGTAATGTACTGCATTAATCTTGTCAAATAGGAGTTTCTGATGATGAATGATAATAAATAGACTCTTCAGTATATAAATATGCAGTAAGGGTGTGCAAAATGGGCTGTATTCGATTCAGATTTGGCCCAAATCCGAGACAATGATCCAAATCAACTAATCGAATCACTGTCCTCGATTCGATTTGGCCAAATATGAAGATTCAGTGCTGATTCGGAGAACCGGTGATTTCAGGTATAGACACAGCTTTAAATGTTTTTTTCTACATACCTTCAGGTACCAGGCACAGCTTGTGAATGCTGCAATGGTGGGGCAGATGGAGCACCCCACAAGAGCATGGGGAGGCCCCCCACATGCTCAGTGGTGAACCTGGAAGTGGGCCGGAATATATCTGGTCCACTGCTGAGCGCACTGGGCCCCCCCTGCACGCTCCTGGCTCAGCAATTGGCCTCAGGGACCCTGGGGTGCCCCCCCCCAGACCTCAGAGGCACCAGTTGCTGAGCCAGGGGGTGGGGGAGTGGGTCCCCCAACACACTCCCTGGCAGACCCAGAAGTGGACCGGAAGTGCTTCTGGTCCACTTCTGGGTCTGCTGCCAAGTGCACTGGGGACCCCACCACACTCCCACGGGACACTCCATCTGCCCCAGCATTTCAGTGTTCACAAGCCACCTGGTACCTTCAGGTATGTAGAAAAAAAAATAAAGCAGTGTTTGTCCGAATCATGAATCTGTCTGAATCAATTCAGAGGGTTCTGATTTGATTCTGAGAGATTAAAGGGTCTTCTGATTAGGTTCAGGTTTGGAGACTTGGCCACCGAATCGAGCTTCAGTCTCCGATTCGATTTAGCTTCACACAGGCCTAATATGCACTCCATCACAGACGGATGTATTTTTTTTAATAGTTATAAGTAAACCATTAAGAAGGGCCAGCATGCTCTAGGGAACTCTGTTCCCATGGACTGCTTTGACTTGGCAAAACTGGTACTAGTAGATGCTGTTGCTATAATTGGTTTAAAGGAACTAATGATGTCAAGGGAAAATATTGGGAATAGAAACAAAATGACTTGTGTATGGAAAAAAAGTTACACACATTCCTTTTTTGTGAACTTTAAATTTAAATGGCAGACTTAAATCTTGTGCAAGACAGGTGAAAGATTAGGTGCTATAGCCTTTATATTATAATATGGTATTAAAAAAACAAAACTCTTTTGAAATAGAATAGAATCTAGTATTGAAAAAAATCTGGCAGAGCTGGTAAGTTAAAAGGACCAGAGTTAACTTGTGCTGTGAATGCTAAATTTTTTTTAAACCTCATTACATATAAAAATAAAAACAGAATTGTGTGCACTTATGAAAATTCTGAATGGAGTTAAAAATGGGAATTATGGTGGCATAAAAGTCACCTGCATCTCTCATTTCCTCACTGAATTGAAAAAATTTATTGTTGAGTCTAGGAATAGAATTACTTAATGACTAAAATTAAGGCATTAGGCAAATACCCTTGTTTATAAATGACTTGAGTTTGACTTGTGATTTAAGGATATACTTAGGATGAAGGAGTGATGATTCAGATAACACTTTTCTGAACTGAAGTTCCATCCTGGCCCTACAACCATAGGCTGTCGTAGGCGCTTCGATTAACAGTGGAATGCCCCAACCATTCATACCAATTGAAGGACTTAAAAGCTAGTTAATGCAGGGGTGCTAGCCAATATCTAGTTAAAATGTTCTCATCTAGTAAGTGAGGGATAGGACAATTTTCTTTAAAAGATAGTTTTATGGTGCCCAACAATGTTAAAAAAAGTGGCATGTTATAGATATGATACTTGTGAACCATTTTGCAACTCTGTTTAAGCTTACTATATAAACATAACTTTTATCTGCCTGCCTACTATAGATGGCTGGATAATGAGGGTATGCATTTAAATTAAAGATTTTTAAGAAGATAAAATGCAAGACATTTAGACGAATTACTAAGTATCTTGATGACTTGTTAACCTATACATTTAATATGCTACCCTGCCGCCTGAAGCTGATGTTTTTATTTCTAAGGGGTTATAAGGCAAAAAGATAGAGTGGCTCAGATACCACAACTTCAGTGTTCTAATGCTTTGTTTTATAGATTCTAGCTTTTGCTCTGGATGCATCTGACACCCAATGTAGGGTGCCATGCTAGATGTGCTCTGAAAACTATATGGTTACCTAAGAATTTTGCAGTATAAACTTGGTTTAAAGTTGATAGATGATGTCAATGCCTTTGTTACTGTCCTGGTAGCAGTGTTGTGATGCTGTAGCTGGGATAGTTCAGGAAGTATGTGAGGAAGCAAGGGTTGTTGTGGGTGATATTTATGTATTTTTATTGAGACAGCTGTATGGTTAGGATAAAAGGTTAGACAAGCTTTCCAATACAAGGAATTCTTCATCAAGTCTGATGAAAGAAGTTGGCACAGAGATGATTTAAAAACCAGTGGGTAGTGCTGCAAGATTGGAGAAGGAAGGAATTCCCATGGGTAGCAGATGAACAATTAGTGAAAGAAAAAACTTGATTGATGCGAGATTATAGACCTATTAGAGGTCCTTCAACTGTAGTGTGAAGGAACTATTTTAAGAACCAGCTTATAGTATGGAAGAATACAATCAATATCTGTGTTTAGTCCTTGGTTTAGAGTGTCTAGCCAGTTTAAGAATTTTTATTCCCAAATTCACCTTTTTAAAGACATTTGTAGCAAGCTGTCACTCAACTCTATTTTTCCTGGGGCAAATGTGTCCCCACAAGGAAAACAATATCCATAACAAAGCAAGCATTTACATAACCCTTTGACTGTATAGTTGTTTAACTCGCAGGTACAGTCCTTCCTCAGACTTGGAGAGAAGATACCATAGCTCAAGCTGCCTCCTCAGTACCACTCTCTTCCATTTGTTCCTCAACTCTTCTCTCTGGGAGCTTTTAACTTCTTCTGGGCCAGGCACTCATTGCTTTAAGCTATCACTTAACTGCCTGCAGCTGTGCTCCTCCTGCCACCGAGCCATGCACCTGGTTACAAAGTTTGATATCTTTTCCCTTGAATGTGAGGCTCATGAGGCCAGAAAAAGAGTGGATATTTTGTGAAAAATGTATTCCTATTTATGTTTGTGCCTCTGTCCTTCTATACATTTTTTCCTGTGAGTCGTCTTAGGTGCGTAGTTGCTGTTTAGTTTTACCCACGTAGCTGCCATGAGGGCATGGATCAGATGCATGGTATTTTGGGAAATGCATGTGTAGGATCCATTGGCTTATTGTTGGGGGGTGTTGATTTTAGTAGCATTGGAGCTCTGTTGACAGGTTTTGCATCTATTTTTAAGGCAAAGTTATTTTGATGTTTGGTGAATGGTTGGGAGTTTGCTTATGAGTTGGGACAGGCTACGGTGGTTGTTTAAAAGCCAGAAGCAGAAGGACTAGGGGTATTTTCCTTAAGGTATAATCTTTGAGTATAGGATGTAATTGGTTGATCATTCTTCTAATGAAGAAGTGTGATGTGGTACATACCACCATGGGTTTGTGGTTGCAGGGTGGGGGTTCTTCTTATTTATAGTAGTAGGTTACTGCAGGGTATTTGGATGATGCAATCAACGATTCGGTCTACTTTTGTACTAGAGTGCCCTTGTTTTGTAAGGCAGATTTCAAGCTGACCAAGTGGGTATCTCTTTGGTTCAGATGTAAGTATTCTTTTTGGTTCAAATGCTGTAGTGGTCCACTGGTTTTTTGTATGTGGTGGTTTGTAGGGTGCCATCCCAAATGTGATCATGGTGTCTGAAAAGGGGATGTTAGTATAGGAATATTCCAGAGAAAGCTTAATTGATGGGTGACAATTGTTAAACCCATCGTGGGAGTCAATAAATGAGTCCAGGCATTCAGTCTAGTTGATTAAAAATTCTGTGTAATGCAGGTATAGTGTAGCTTTCTGAAATACCTCCTCCAGGTAATTCATGAAAAGGTTAGCATATTGAGGGGCCATCTTTGTGGCAACAGCTGTGCCCATGATTTGGAGGGAGTGTTGATTGTTGAAAGTGAAGTTGTTGTGGATAAGGATGAAGTGGATACTTTGGGCAACATGCTGTTGCAAACTCTAAATGTAGTCCATGTTTTTATAGGTATTTCAGGGAGTCAGCTGTGCCTTCATGGTGTGGGTTGTTAAGCACACAAGCTAATGACATCCATGGTTTGTAAGTTAGGCTTTCTTGGTAGGGTGTTGGTCTCCTGGATTTTGTTGAGGAAGTCTGTTTTCTCATAGAACACTTGTTTTTTGGGTGACAAGTGGTTTCAGGATCCTTTCTATAAACGATAATCAGTTCTTTAGTGAGCGTACTATAGTTGGATATGATGGGTCTGCCAGAGTTATCTTATTTGTAAATCTTTGGGAGCATATGGAAAGCTTCTGGGCTAGGAGAGTTAGAGATCAGTAGAAATTAATTCTTCCTGATTCTGGTGTAAAAAGGATTTGATTATTTTTCAGTTCTAGAGCAAATACTGGTATGGAGCCTTCCCCAAGAGCTTTGAAGTAGCTAGTTTTAGAGTTGTCTGACCTTGTTGATGTAGTCTTGACAGTTGAGGATTACTATAGCTTCATGTTTGTCCGCTGGTTTGATTACAATTTTGTTGTTGGATCTTAGGGATTCTATGGCTTTTCTCTCTGAGGGAGAAAAGATGTCATGGCCCAGGCTTTTGTTGAGACTATCACTGTCAGCTTTCTTCCTGAAACAGTTGATTTAGGAGTCAAATGTACAATTATGGCCTTTGGGAGGTGTACAATCCAATGTTTCATTCTTGTTTATCTCTTGTGGCAGGAGGGTTGTCAGAAGCATTTCTGTAATAGTTGTGGAAGTAGTTTTTTTCAGAAGTCAGTCAAAGCATTCTTCTACTTCTCTGAATATTCATATTTTGTCACGTTGTTCCTCTGGGCAGAAGTTCAGGCTTTTGGAGAGTACAGGAATTTTGGAATGGGATAGGTGGTATTATCCTCTTTGGAGTCAGTTAAGTGAAGAGGACTGAAGTTCTGCATAGTTATTCCATATATGGAGTTGTGTGTGTAAACTAGAGGTTTGCAGGGTTATGCTTCTCGCACAAGTTTAGGAAGATGTTACTGGGTAATCTGGCTCCTTTTTTTTCTTTAGGTTTGGATTTCCACCCCCATGGGCAGCAACTGTCAGCTGCCCCATCCCTGTGAACCCAGTGTCACCAGCCTGGCAAACCAGCTGTCTACCACCCTAACAGGGCCCCCTGGTCCTTCCCCACCATGGGAGGGGCAGACACCCCCCCCCACCCAAGAAATTAACAACAAACCAAGACTCCTTCTCCCTGTGACTAATCCACCACACTAATCCACTTTCTTCTTCCTCCCCTACCAATCTGCGGTTTCTGCCATTGTAACCCCCTGGCCTT
>NW_017729033.1:41095181-41107238 GCF_001723915.1 Gavialis gangeticus
CCATGGGAGGGGCAGACACCCCCCCCCACCCCTGCACACCCTTTCCCTCCACACACGTTCACATGCCTTACACTGTCCCCAAGCCCTTGCCTTGCAGTCCTGTCCCCCTGCCCCCACCCCAGAGATTTACCTGTCCAGGCTGCCTGGTGCAATGCAGGAGCCCCAGCCCAGGGCGGGGCGGCGGGGGGAATACTGTAGGGCAGGGAGTATCACAGGCCTCCAACTTGCTCCATTGCCACCCACACAAGTCTTTGTGGGCAGGGCACAAGCATATCGGGGTTGCTCAGTGCCACAAAGCAGTGGGGAGACAACTGCAGCTGCACCCACATCCTGGTGAGCAAAAGGGGCAGAGGGAGCTCTGAGCTTCCATGATAAAAAAACAAAATCAAATGTCAAAATATATAGGTATTTAGAGTTTAGTTTATTATAATGATAGAGGCATGGTAGGCTTACAAATTGCTTTAAAATTGTAAATGTATCAATAAAACATTGTGTCAAATTGATACCTATATATAGTAACATTTCATTTTCATTGCAGAAAAATGCAGATTTTGGACTTTTTAAAATCAGAGTGTATGCAATTTTTAAACAGAGAAAACCAGGACCCCTCTCATTACAGTTGAATACAATAACTTCTTTGACCTCTGTGCTTAATAAGGTTGTTCAAACTTATTACTGAGCTGTAATTTTCTTTTGGGAACAAAACATAGACAATCACTTTATTGTAATAATATCCAGATGAAACTGTTGTAAAGTAGGTGAATAATTTATTGGATTATCATGATGAAAGTATAGTAATCAGTGATGCAGTGCCTGACTTGGAGATGGTATCAAGTAAGGTTCTCCAGGAGTTTGTCCTGTGTCCAGTGCTATTTAACATTTTCATGAATGACTTGGTAGATGGAAATGAGTACACACTTAGCGAATTTGTAGATGACACCAAGATGGATTGGGTGGCAATGATTTCAAATGACCTTGATACATTAGGGAAATGGTCCAACATAATCTGATGAAATTCAGTAAGGACAAGTACAAAGTATTGTACTAAGGATGGAAAAATAAAATATACATGTACAAATTAGAAAAGGACTGGTTAGGATGCAGTGTTGCAGAGAAGGCTTATAGGGAGTATAGTAGACTAAATATTAATAACATTGTGCCCAGTATGCTGTTAACGTTATCAGGAGTGTTGTGTACTAGTCGGGGGAAGTGATTCTTCCACTCTGTTCAGCATTGAGGCCTCACCTAAAGTACTGTGCCCAGTTTTGAGCACCATACCTCAAGAAAGACATAGATAGATTGGAAATATTCCAGTGGAGAGAAACAGAAATTATTACAGATCTAAGACAGGGGTATTTCCTGTTTATTCCATTCACTGCAACATACCCCCAAGGTCCTAGCACATGCTTTTCCCCCATCCTTTTTCTCCTCAATATATGCTGATTTGCCAGGACAGCCTGGGTATTTGTGGCCCAGTTTGTAGGCTGGGCCATGAGCAGCTTTCAGTGGTGGCAAAAGGTTGCCAACCATTGGTCTAGGAGATGTAACTTATAAGGAAAGTCTGGAAAAACTCAATTTTAGCTTTGGAAAAAATACCGAGAAGAAATTAAACAAAAGCCTTAAAATATGTTGAGATGTTTATGAAAAGGTTGTGACACTCATCATGTCCACTGGGTGCAGGTCAAGAAATAATGGTCTTAGATTTGAAATAGAAAAATTTATGTTGGATGTTAGGAAGAACATCCTAACCACTTTGGTTCTCAACTGGGGTGCTTTGAGACCCTTTTGAGGGTTTGGCATGGTTATGCCACTTAAAACTGCCTTTGCATCTCTGTTTCCTACAGGTGCAGTTTTAGGCTGGACCAGGAAGTGGCTGTTGTAGGAGGACCTGCTACTGCAGCCTGGCTTAAAGGGAGGTCTCAGTGGTGTAACTAGGGAGAACAAGGAGGGGTTTGGCAGGGGGAGCAGAAACCCCAGGTACTGACTTAAGGATCAGTACCCTCCTAAGTTTCCTCTGTCTCCTTGTGCTCTGGGCCTGCATTTCCCAAACTTTGGTGTTCACCTTTGCATCCCCATAGACGTCCCCTTTGCCTGCTCTGAGCAGCTTGCTGACCACTGCTGTAGTCTACAAAAATCACAGCAAGAGTAAGCAGTGGCTGCAGTAGGAACCTGTCTGGGCTTCCCCTGGAGTGGTGGGCACTTCTTGAGGTCATGACATGGCCCTCGCTTCCTTGCTTTCTCAGCTCTGTGTTTCAGCCATGTCATCTCCCTGTCTCTTGAACCCTGTGGGACGCCTGAGGTCGAATCTGGGGCAGATCAGGTAAAGGGGATAATTGCCTACCACTTTCTGCACTCACATTGCACTATGGTAGAGGATGACTCTCTCCATGACCACATCTGTGGCTAACATAATGGACTAATTTGTTACAAATATGTATTTTACACACTGTAATAAATAAATAAAATTTTTAAATGGGGTGCTGCTAAACGTAGTTATGGAGGGGTGTCTAAGAAGGTTGAGACGCACTATCTTAACTAATAAAGATGGTTAAATACTGGAACAGACTACCTGGAGAAATTATGGTCTCCCATTTCAGTGTTTAAGACAAACACTCAGCTGGGATGGTTTAGACAGGGTTGATCCTTCCTTGAGCAGTGGGATGAAGTGACTTCCTAAGTTCCCTGCCAACCCTGTTTTTTCTGTGATTTTTTTTTTCAAACTGGAACAAGTTGAAAATAAACAGAGCATGTAAGAACATGCATGGATATTAGAATTTTATAACTTATATAGTAACTTCATTAAAATGTTGGTATTTTTTACAGTTTTTCTCTTATCATTCATGGGCGAGGGGAGAAATCCTGTATACCTAGATCATAAAATTTGTTTACAATGGAAGAATCTGAACCTGGGTTTGGGATATTTAATGTTTAAGATACGTGAACTTATACAACTGGTTTTCAGTTATGCAAGATTTGAATACCGGCATTCTGCAATGAACATGGCCCCCTTAGTGGTAGTTAACTGTGCAGCAATTTATAAATTAAACCAAGAAAGATCAACATGGATCATTAACTGGCATGTAAAATGAGGAAATGCCAGTGGTTGCCGCAAACATGCTTGGGCCATGAGCCCTTGCAATAAGTACCTTAAAATCACTGGAGTAATTGCCCTGGTGGACCCTGTGTGAAGAAAAGCACTCCAGCAGAAATGTAGTTTAAGCAAGCAGTAGCTTTATTTAGTGGCACACATGGGAGCTACCTGACAATTTTGTCCAGTGCAGATTTTATCTTTCTTTTGTAATCTGTCCTAACTGGTGGAGCATTTTTCCATTAGCCCAATCCCTCTTTAACCTGGTCCAGGACTATTGCTAGGATCACTACATCCTTTCCTCATACAAAGGTTAATGAGGTGGGAAAGAGGGGCTCTTTGCTTGCTGTACCGAACTGTAAGTGAACAAGGTTCCTAATGTTATTGTTTTGCCGGGAAACCAGACCCCTTTTGAATGAGTACTCACTATGAGTACCTACCAATTTGGATCTAATGAACATTACAACCTTTTGCCCATTGTCTACCTGAGCTGCTGAAAGAAAGGTGAAAAATATCAGAATTCCTGGGTCAGTCTAGCATCCCTTGAGAGGTCACTAGTATAATGCATACAGCAGGATCCAAAAAGACAGTCTATCTCTGGTCTCCAAGTTTTTCTCCCTGGCAGTTTTTTCACTTGCAGGCAGGAAAGGCTTTCCAAATCCTTCCCCTTTGTGTTTACGAGAACCAGTAGATATACTCTTCTTAGCTATCCAGTTAGTTAGCCTCAGTGCTTCTGTCCTGCAGCCCAAAATGACATTGTTCTGGTACAATTTGTACAGAAGCCAACAATGTATTTTCCCCTCCTTTTCTTGGTGAATGGGACTGGGAAGTTGTTAGGAATTCCTGTCACATATAGGTTTATATAGTTTTAGTCCAAAATAAGATTTTTCCCTTAATTGGAAATGCAAGAATATGAGCAACATAATGTTACTGATTGCCTATTTTGATGACACTGGTCCAAATTATGTCCTAATATACTGGTAGAAACCTATTACTATCAATAGAGTTGGTCTGAATTTAGCACCAAATCTGTAAGTGATTCTATTAAAAATAATTTAAATAGAGAAAAAAAATGGGACAGGTAGGTGGCCTACCAGATAAGTCAGACACAGCTTACAATATAGCTTTAAATCAAGAATGTCTCCTCTGTCATTAGCAAACTATAGAACTATAATCACAATCAAGTAGATGCACGACTAGTTAAATAATTATTCAAATGTTACTTTCAAGGAGTAATTCTCAAGGTGTAGGTATCAAACTAGAAGACATATCAAGTGTGGCTTCCTTGGAATTTTCCTTGATCCCAGTTTTTTTTATTAAATATTTTCATTAATAATAGAACAGTCAATGAACTTCTCGAATTGTAAATGGCACTTACCTGTGGCATGGGATTGGCTAGCACTTTTTTGAATTCTGATTTTCTCTTCCAAATTATCTTTACCAATTTGATAGAATGAATTCCACAAGATTCAATAAAATCCAGTATTCAATAAAAACAAGTGTGAAGTACTACACAACAGAAATAGTGTCCAATTACAAAACTATACATCCAATGTGTGAATCTTTTGCAAAAAGCCAGATATCAAAGGAATGATGTTTTAACATAAACGTCATATTCAGGATCTGAGAGGCAATTGTTGTGCTCTATTCAGTGCTTGTAAGGCTTCAGCTTAAGTACAGTGTCTAGTTTGGGACACTGCACCTGTTGTAGAATATTGAGAAATGGAGAATTCAGAACAGAGTGGCATGAATAAGGCATATAGGGAACATGACCAATGAGGAAAGGAACTGATTTTCTTCAAGAAAGAGAAGACTGGAATAGGACATTCATATTGAATATGTAAAAAGTTATAAATGGAATAGTTACCATTTGTTCTTTGCAGCTACTTGGGGAGGGCAAATAAAAAGTCAGCTTATAGCAAAGAAGAGTTGGGTTGCATATAAGGAAGAACTTTCTAACTGTTAAGGTGGTGAAACATTGGTAACACACTACTTATGAATGTTGTGGAATCTTTTTCATTGTTATTAAGAATAGGTTAGACAGATGCCTACTGGGGATGTAGATAATTCCATGAGGTTTCTTTTAGCTCTGCATCTTTGGGGGTTCCATGGAATTAATTTCTTGTTACTGTTGAGGATATTAATAGGCTAAATATATGCAAACTTGTCTTTACAGCCTTGAATAGTTTCAGTGTGACATAATACTTTTTTCTGTTTCATTATCCTATGTTTTTAGTTTTGTCTTGCAGTATTACAAACTAGGATATAGAAGAAAGCTTTAAATTACTAAAGCAAATGTAACTTCAGCACTCTTGGTCTTATAACAAAAAAGCACAAATTCTTCTTGGGTTTGTGAAGAAGTCACACAACTGAGTTTGACAGGGCACTTTTTTCCTTTCATGCTTCTGCCTTTTTTTTTTTTTCAATCTGTATATAAGTTAACTTGAAAACCATAGAAGGTGCTCTGACTTGTGGTATTTTAATTCTGTTGTTAGATTGGATGACTTGTAACCTCCCTAAGATTTTAAATTGCTCTAGTAGGTGTAACAAGGGTCACTTTTATTCTTGTGAAAAGCTACAACAAAGCATCTTGGCAACAACTAAAGGTAGTATTCCAGAAACTACAGTGAAGCTAGACAGTCTTTCAATCTATTCATCAAATCAATTGTTTTGACAGGTAAAACAGTATTAAACAAAGACAACTGCATTTGTATGCACTGTAGTGCTGGTCAGAATTTAAAACCTTTTGTAACACAAGAATATAAAGAGGGAGGGTGGGGGGAAGAATAAGGAAAGGGAAATGTCAGAATTACTTTGTTCTCCATTTTTCAAGTACTTGTAGTGTATTATAGCGTATTAATGTATGTTTTTGTAAAGATTAGAAGTTTTTTTTTTTCCAAGTCTTATCTTTCTGGTCTAACTGCAAAAATGAAGTTAATATTAGGACTAGAGTTTAAAAATGAAAATAAATTAAAATAAAAAGTCAAAGAATTACTAATTCTCCGTCAATAGCTTTTTAAGGTATTAGCAAAAGTATTACTCTTACAATCTAGGTTAACACAAATATGTTAATGAGGTTTAGCTTTGGAGAACTGGTTTGCATACCCCATGTTTAGTATGAGTTCATCTGTGGAATATACTTCTCACCCAGATTCTCAAAAGAGCACTTCCAAATAATACACTGTATTGCAGTAAAGACTTGGCATGTCATTTTGAAATGTGTCACTTTACAGAAAAACCTGGCAATGTTATCGAAAGTCTATGCATGGAACTTTGTATTTTCACTCCTCAATGTCTCATTGTAAGATTAATCAGTCCATTGTGTTCTTTTTTTTCCAATCAGTTTTGATGTAAAGACATTTCACAGGATGAGTTACTGGGCTTGAATTGTTTATACATTCCAGGCCAAGAGGCAGGGCTATATTTTTCCAAAGAACTCAAAAACCACCAACTTCCTTTCAGAGCAGAGTTCTGCTGTAAATTTGGCCTGTGGCTATGAGAGAGGTATTAATTTCCTGTATCATTTGCACTATTGTTTTCTATCTCCTTGTTCCTTTTGTAATGCATACCCATTTAGACTATTAACCTTTATTTATGTTTTACATTGAGCTTCATGTAGCACCTGTTGCATATAGATTAGAAACATGCAACAACATCTCTCTCTCTTGGTCAGGGCTGCTACCAGTGTAAAAGCAGATGCAGCTGTAGCATACCTTGCACTGTGCCCCCTACACCTTCTATGCCTGGAGCTGTAACCTAGAAGCTGCCAGCTGTTTGGCCAGATGTGGACTTGGCTAGCAACTGCCCGGTCCAGACTTGGGGTGGGGTACTAAAGTTTCAGGTGGTAAGACTCTGGTTTTGGACAGATGGGGTGGGGGCATGTTGAAGCTATGAACAGGTTCAGGCTTCCATGCTGGTTGAAGCCCTGGGAGGCAGATATGGGAAAAGGGAGACAGAGGTGTGGCCCTTGACGGATCACTGGAACTTATTAATTGGCCTGCCAGCCCAAGTAATTGCTTACCTTGAGTTAAATGAATGGACTGTAAAGTGGAAAGAAAACTTGCTAGATTGTCAAGTTCAAAGGGTAGTAATCAATTGCTCAATGTCTAGTTAGCAGCCACCTGGGTCACTGTCAAGTGGAGTGCCACAGGGGTCAGTCCTGGGTCCAGTTTTGTTCAATATCTTTATTAACAAACTGGAAGATGGGTTGGAGTGAACTGTCAGCAGGGGAATAGTAGATATGCTGGAAGGTAGGGCTGGGATTCAGAGAGACCTAGATAAATTGGAGGATTGGACCAAAATAACTCTTTTGGGGTATGTCCAGACCAGTGTGTACATGCTTTTCCCCAGAGACAAATATTGTGCCGCTGCTACTTGTCCCCAGAGAATGCCTGTACATGCGCGCTATGATGTGCAGAAAGTTGCCCTGGGTGAAGTAGGGGAGAGGGCTGGGGCCAGCACCTGAGCTGGCCCCAGCAGACTTATCTGGGGTCCTGGAGGCCTTCTGGGCTCCAGCAGCAGCAATCTGGCTGCAGGGGCCCTGGCTAGCACCTGGAGTATCACTATGGCCTGCCAGGCTCCAGTTTCACACAGCGCAAATTGCTTCCTTGTCTGCTGTCCCACACTCTTCAGGCATGGGATTTTTTGACACTGGAATCTGTGGCACCACATATCACATGAGCATACTCATCTGGACCCATCCATGAAATTCAATAAGGACAAGTGTAGTGCCCTGCACTTAGCATGGAACAGTCCTATGGACTGGTACAGGATGGGAACTGACTGTTGAAGCTGCAGCTCTGCAGTAAGTGACCGGGGAGGTTACAGTGGACAACAATCTGAATATGTGCCAACAATGTACCATTGTTGCGAAGAAGGCAAACGGCATGCTGGACTGCATTTGGAGTGTTGCCAGCAGATTGAGGGAAGTGATTATTTCCTTCTATTCAGCACTGGTGAAGCCATATCTGGAGTACTATGTCTAGTTCTGGGCCTTACAATACAGAAAGGATGTGGACAGATTGGAGAAAGTCCAGTGTAAAGCAGCAAAAATGGTTAGGGAGCTGGGGCATATGACTTGTGAGGAGGGCTGAGGGAACTGGGTTTGTTTAGTCTGAAGAATAGAAGACTGAGAGGGAATTTAAGTTCCCTTCAACTACCTGAAGAATGGTTCCAAAGAGGATGGAGCTCGACTGTTCTCGGTGATGGCAGATGACAGAACAAGGAGTAACTGTCTCAAGTTGCAGCAAGGAAAGTTTAGGTTAGATATTAGGAATAGACTTCTCAGTATGAGGGTAGTTACCCAGCGAGGTGATGGAATCTCCACCCTTGGAGGTTTTTAAAACCCAGGTAGACAAAGCCTTGGCTGGAGTGCTATACTTGGGGATGTTCCTGCTTTGAGCAGGGGGCTGGACTAGATGACTTTGAGGTCCCTTCCAACCCTAATTTTCTATGATGCTGGAGACTTGAAAAGGCACACCTTTGTTTCTCATGACTTTGTACAGGGAGCGGAAGTTTAAAATTTGACTTCTTAAATCTAAGATTTGAATGTTTTTAGCATGCTTTCTTCTTGAAACAGTAAGTTAATTTACCATGACTTTCTGTATTGGTTATAGAAATCTTTCGAAAAGTTTCACTCCAAGTGATGGAAGTATTAGAAAGTCCTGTAGTCAGATAAGTATCTGGCCTTTTTATTAGGGAAGAAATTGTTAAGAAAAGAGAGGCTACATTGAAAGCAAACTAATATCTGAGCATTGCCCCACCCTCACAAGCTTTTCTTGTTTGGAAAAAAAAAAATTCAAACCAGTTAACACTGAAGAATAGCTTTTCAAAAGAAGTTTTAAATCCATCAGTTAATTGCCTTTTCATTGTGATGGGATCTGGCAAGTCAGACAGGGTGTTTAGATGACAAGTCATTTCCTATCCGTCTGAAATTACCCCGTAAAAATTACTTGCATTTACTGCTTCCCTGGTCACTAAGTTACTGCAGTGTCTTTTTAAAGACCCACATTAAGAGGACTATATTCTTATAATCCTTCAATCCTAAATTCACCATGGTAGGATAAATTTGTTTGATCATAAGATTCTAATCTATCCCTATTCCCTTCCTCATCTTCTTAATTTTTAACCCTTCCTTTTCCATGACTCATGCCTCATTTGAGTAAAAGACATAGAAATGCCAGCTCTTGCATCCAAGGAACCCAGGCCCTAAAAATGTGGTAGTGACATACTTAAGAATGAATGCCATCTTTGGGACAACATTTTTAGTTCTATCCAATGCCTGGTAGATTCCTTGGTCCCTGACAAGGATTCTTATTTCCTTGATAATAACAGCAATAAGAAACAATAACAATGAGTGATTTTTTTTTTTTGTTTGTTTGGTTTTTTTGTTTGTTTGTATGAATGCAGTAGTTGCATGACAGAAATACATGAAATGTCACATACACCAAGTGTCAGCACACAGAGTAGTCTAGAGAAGGCTGACCTCTCTGTAACAGTATTGATTGCTCATTTGATACAAGGAAATTGCCTCTCCAGCATATGAACGGCTCTCACTTAATGATTCCTCTCTAATTTGTTTGGCATCCAACCAAAATTTGCTCATCTACTAACTTCTACATCCACAACCATTCTCTTTTTCCTTGATGCAGGGAAACATGGCATCATATACTTTGGAGCAAAATTATGTACTTAAGTATTAGGGGATTATTTTAACAAAGGAATTTAGGTATTACAATAGAGTGGACTCTAACTTTGTGGTATATGTGTGGGCTTGCTATACAGTTCATGGAGAGGTGCAGGGACCTTGGAATAGGCTCTGAAACCACTGGGACACTGGTAAGGAAGTTACTTTAAACTGGCATGCTAAGTGAGAAGTTGCCCATAAAATAAATGCTTAAGTTGGCCATATATGAAATTGAAGGACTGCCCATGGGGATGCCAGTTAGCTAATTAATACCGAGATGTTGTTAATCCTCTGTGACCCACAGGTAGTCAGGTTCAAAGCATTAAAGTGAGTTAATTTTCCTGATCATTAATCTACTGCCTGATCCTACTCAGAGTTAGAAAGAGTAGCTACACACTACAACACAGGTAGATTGAGCAATATAAGCTATATTAGACAACAAAACCCATACAACAACTACCCAGTGCAATATTCCCATAACGCCCAAGCTGCAACGCAGCAAAATACCCCTGACAAGATGACAACCTGAGACACATCCCAAACCCAATGTCCCATGTCACACAACCAATCAACTACACGTTACAATGAGCTACACTGTTAACTGCTATGCAACATCACAGACAACCTAGAAACCACAGATAGTAGCAAGAACACTCTGGGCCTAGTCAGCAGGAGAAATCCTCTGACAGTCCCTGAGGATTTCTAGCTTTTTCCTGCATAAGTATTAAGAATAGAGAAAGGCTCAAATAGAGAAAGGCTGATACTTTACCCAACTGTAGCTTCCATAGCTGAAGCCCAAAGGAAAGAATGTGAAACAGGTAAGCCTTGGCGAGCTAAATCCCAACGACTTGGTCACAGCAAGGAACCTGTGCTCAATGAACTCCTACAGCCCGGGAGCCCAGAGTGAGAATGAGAATGAGAGCGAGGCTGAGTCTGAGCCTCCAGAGTGTCTGCTGGCTGCTCCAGATAAGATTTATAGCCTTCTCATCCTGCCACCTGTCACTCATCCAGTGGTCCAATCATCGCCCTGTGCACAATATTCAATCAAATTCAAACCTGGGCAATAGTATGAATTGATTAGTATTTTTAATTATTTCAAACCAATACAAGCAACATTATCATAACTGCCTTATTGATTAACATATCAACATTGGTACACAGTTGCGTTACCATTATATTCTGTGCATGCCCAGACCTTCAAAGTAGGTCATGATGTCATCAAGTTTGAGCATTCAAACCCTCTAGAAACTTCTCACCTCTAGTCATATTGTGCATGCGTGGACTTTAACTGTTGTACAAAATAATGTCCCTCTTTTGGGGCTTAAACACGTCTATCCAGGTGGAATCTACAGCTCAAATCCCTTTTCTGATCTACAGCTTTTATTTCAAAAAATGAGCATGAGCCATGTTTTAAAAATGTTTGAAGATAGTTGTACTTTCTGTCTTGTAATGGCCTAGTACTTAGCACTTAATTTCTTCTTCCTCCTGAGGAGGTTCAGATCTATATCTACACACTCTTTGGAGAATGTTTTCATCATATGCCTATAGGCTATTCAGGGACAACCTCTATGATTCCTATTAAAGTTCTTCCATTTCACAGTCATAGAGATGTAGAGCTGGAAGGGGCCTCCAAAGATCATCTACTCGAATCCCCTGCATGAGGCAGAATCATCCCTATCCAAACAATCCTATACCATAATCTGTATTCTGCATAAGACTACCCACAACCCTGACACGACATAGACTTAAATGCCCTAACCTGCCACAAGTAAAGTAGGGGAACCATGGCAGCCAATGTCCTGCTTCTGTAAAATGTCAGTATACTCTCAAGAGGTCCTGGGAAGGCAAAAACCTACACTGTCCATACCGATCTGGCCATGAACTAAAATTCCTTCCTGACCCCAAATATGGTGATCAGTCTGACCCTGAGAAGATGGGCAAGACCCTTTAGCCAGGAACATCTGGCTTTGGTCCCACCAGGAGCATTGGTACATCCCAGTCAAAGTTACCAGCCTTGCTTATAGCCAACACCTGGTGCCTCTGGGGTGGCTTAAAAACACTGTGACACATAGCAGAAAAAAGGGTGGTGGCGGGGGAGGTGACCAACCAGCAAAGCCCAGAAGCATGGAAAATACCTATGGTAGAAAAGAGGCATAGCTATTAGGTTGTGCGAAGTTTCAGTAGCTAATTCAATTCAGAGGAGATTTGGCCCAATTTGGTGGCCGACTCTCCAAATCTGAATTGAACTGGGTGACCCATTAAAAGTTCTGAATCAATTCAGAGA
>NW_017729033.1:41117414-41118526 GCF_001723915.1 Gavialis gangeticus
GCTTTTATTTCAAAAAATGAGCATGAGCCATGTTTTAAAAATGTTTGAAGATAGTTGTACTTTCTGTCTTGTAATGGCCTAGTACTTAGCACTTAATTTCTTCTTCCTCCTGAGGAGGTTCAGATCTATATCTACAC
The DNA here is from genome assembly GCF_001723915.1 of Gavialis gangeticus. Classification (NCBI taxonomy): domain Eukaryota; kingdom Metazoa; phylum Chordata; order Crocodylia; family Gavialidae; genus Gavialis; species Gavialis gangeticus. The sequence goes on from NW_017729033.1 coordinate 41,117,552, forward strand.
ACTCTTTGGAGAATGTTTTCATCATATGCCTATAGGCTATTCAGGGACAACCTCTATGATTCCTATTAAAGTTCTTCCATTTCACAGTCATAGAGATGTAGAGCTGGAAGGGGCCTCCAAAGATCATCTACTCGAATCCCCTGCATGAGGCAGAATCATCCCTATCCAAACAATCCTATACCATAATCTGTATTCTGCATAAGACTACCCACAACCCTGACACGACATAGACTTAAATGCCCTAACCTGCCACAAGTAAAGTAGGGGAACCATGGCAGCCAATGTCCTGCTTCTGTAAAATGTCAGTATACTCTCAAGAGGTCCTGGGAAGGCAAAAACCTACACTGTCCATACCGATCTGGCCATGAACTAAAATTCCTTCCTGACCCCAAATATGGTGATCAGTCTGACCCTGAGAAGATGGGCAAGACCCTTTAGCCAGGAACATCTGGCTTTGGTCCCACCAGGAGCATTGGTACATCCCAGTCAAAGTTACCAGCCTTGCTTATAGCCAACACCTGGTGCCTCTGGGGTGGCTTAAAAACACTGTGACACATAGCAGAAAAAAGGGTGGTGGCGGGGGAGGTGACCAACCAGCAAAGCCCAGAAGCATGGAAAATACCTATGGTAGAAAAGAGGCATAGCTATTAGGTTGTGCGAAGTTTCAGTAGCTAATTCAATTCAGAGGAGATTTGGCCCAATTTGGTGGCCGACTCTCCAAATCTGAATTGAACTGGGTGACCCATTAAAAGTTCTGAATCAATTCAGAGAGATTCACCACCAATTCAGAGATTCAGCCATAAACGAAACAGGCAGCAGTCCTCAACCACACTGGGCACAGCTGCCTCCAGCTGATAAATCTGTTGTGGTGGACAGAAGGGGGAGGGAAGGGGTGTGGTGGGTGGCAGATCAGTGCCCCCACAGTGAGGCAGGGATTGGGACTGGGGCTGGGACAAGCTGCCTAGTTTTGGTGGG
>NW_017729033.1:41123526-41124117 GCF_001723915.1 Gavialis gangeticus
TTTCCATAGCCCCTGCCACTGACCCATCTCTAATCTGGGTGCACACATCCGCCCTCATGCCTTGCTGCTGCTTGCCCTGCTGGGGCGCAGCGGGGTGAAGCTGTTGCTTATCTGGGAGGCATGGGGAGGCTGGAGTGTCTTTTGCCGGTGTGTGCCGCTTGTCTGAGGCAGTGCAACGGCACTGCCCCATGCCTCTCCAGCCAGGTGAGCAGCAGGAGGACATAGTCCCCACTCCCAGCACCTTCCACCTGGAGCAAGCTGCACCTGCATTGCGCCCCCCAGTTGGGTAAGCAGCAGCATTGCGACCACTCCCAGCACTGCCATGCCCATGTCCCGCAGCCCCCCTACTGGATAAGCCATGGCAGGGCAGAGCCCCCACTCCCAGTGCCTTCTGCCACCCATCTGGAGCACAGCCCAGCCCACCCTGCCCAGATCTGGGTTACGCACCCACCCGCATGCCTGCTGGGATTGGCGGCACACGGTGGTGGGAGCCTTTTATCCCAAGGCTCGTGCCCCCTGGCTCCAGATGGGCAGCTTATCCCAGCCCCAATCCCTTCTCACTGTGCAGGCGTTGATCTGCCCCCCCCCCCC
>NW_017729033.1:41129117-41135831 GCF_001723915.1 Gavialis gangeticus
TGCAGGCGTTGATCTGCCCTCCCCCCCCATGCCCCTTTTCTCCCCCCTCCGCCCACCACAACAGACTTATTAGCTGGAGGCAGCTGTGTCCAGCATGGTTGAGGACTGCTGCCTGTTTAGTTTACGGCTGAATCTCTGAATTGGTGCCGAATCTTTGGATCTGAATTGGGACAGTGATTTGAATCACCAAATCAAATCACTGTCCCTCCAAATTAGCCAAATCTGAATCAAATACTTGCCACTTGGCTATACCTAGGTCATCCCCAACCAGTGGCTGTCTAACTTCTTCATGAATGCCTCCAGTGATGGAGAGTCTGCAACTTCACTAGATAATCTATTTATTCTACTGCCTCACTAATCTGACAGTGAACAAGTTTTTTTCTGGCTATCCAGTTTAAGTTTCCTTTTCTGCAGCCTCAACCCATTGGTCAGTGTCCTCCTCTCTAAGGCAAGAGGTGATGCTTTCCCTCTTCTTTTATGGCAGCCCTTCAGATGTTTGAAGGCTGCTATCATATCCCCTCTTAAGCATCTTTTCCACAAGCTGAACGTGCCTAGTTCCTTCAGGTGCTGCTTATATGACCTTCTAAGCCTTTGATCATCTTTGTTGCCTACTTCTTAACCCTAACTTCATCTCCTTTTTAAAATGTGGATCCCAGAACTGCACACAGTACTCTAGATAAGGCCTAACCAGTGCTGAGTAGAGAGGCACTATCACCTCCTCTGTCTTGCAGTAATGCTTTTATTGATGCAACTCAAATCCACATTTGCCTTTTGTGTGGCTGCATTACACTGCAGACTCGCATTGGGTCTGTCGTCTACCAAAACTCCCAAGTCCTTTTCCATAGTATTGCCATCCAGCCAGGTATCCCAAATTTGGTATCACTGTTTTTGATTATCCCTCCCAAGGTGTAGCACCTTGGATTTGTCTACATTGAACTCCATCCTCTTGGCTCTTAGCCCAACTTTCCAATCTTTTGAGATCCTTCTGAATTGTGCTTACATCCTCCAATCCTGATTGTGCTCACAATCCTTCCTAGTTTCATGTCATCTGCAAACTTGCTCAAGAAGCATCCAAACAGTTAAACATTGAACAACACCAGGCCAAGTACAGATAGATCCTTCTGGGACTCCGCTTGAAACCTCGTGCCATTCTGACATATACCCGTTAATGACTGTGCCTTGCTTGTGGCTATTGAGCCAATTATCTATCCACCTTGTAGTAGTTTTATCCAGTCCACATTTCTCCAATTTGTTTATGAGAGGGGTAGTGCAGGATTTTGCCAAAAAACATTTAAAACTCATTGGGCCAGAGTGAGAACATGAAGTAGAATGCATTACTTAGTCCTGCACAAAGCTGAGTGCTATATTTGCTCACGTTTCCCCCCTTACATTTTATTCCATTCTCATCCACAAAAATGCAAATTTTGTCCATGCCAGAAACAAACATCTTAAGTCAAGGATCTGTTCCTGCAAATTCCAGTGATACAACTTTTTACTCACCCATTTCTACCTGTAACAGAATTTTTTTTCCCACTCTCACTATCAAGTTTGGTCTTGATGGTATCATCTTTCAGGGCTTTAGTGTGTCTCAGTGTGTATGACATTCACCTGTGTTTTAGTTATGAAATAGTAGAAAAACTACTGAGGGAACAAGGTTCAGAATCCAGGTTTGTCCCTTCCCAGTTGAGTGCTCTGACAGTCAGACTAGAGTCATGTTTTCTTTTTTGCAGTTTGAGTCCATGAATCTTGCATTCCTTGCTGTACAATGACATAGCTTCAAGGGAAGGCATGTAGAGTTTCCCCACATCAGTCTAGCCTATTGTCACTTGTTATACTCAGCAAGCAAACAGAGGTTTGAAAACAAGTTTTCCACCTCTAAGGTAATTGCTGTAACCACTGAGCTACCCAGTAAAATTAAATACAAATCTAGTATGCTTATCTCTGAGTGTGCTTTTTACAAGGCTTGCACAAGGACAAATGTTGGTGTCCTTGTTGTGAGGCTCGCAAAAAGGACAAGTGCAAAATCTTACACTTGGGATGGAACAATTCCATGCAGAAATACAGACTGGGGAATGACTGATTAGACTGATCAGAGTACTGTAGGTTTTATGAGAAGGCCTAGGAGATCCAAGAGTTGATTGACCACAAGTGCAAGGCCTTTTATGCGTAGCAGAACAACATCAACTCCAAGGAAAAGAAATTGAATCTCCAGCGAGCCAAGGCAGAGGTCCAAAAGAGTACCCATGACATGAATAAGTGATGGTGGGAAGAGTAGATAAAAAAGATTCAATATCTGGCTGATATCCACAGTAAGCGCATTTTTTTTTTCAATGCTACCAGAGCCATCCAAACACTCAGGGACCAACTCCCTTGAGACCTAAGGAAGGGGGAGACCTGTTTGAGGAGAGAGGGGCCATCAACACCCATTGGAAGGAGCATTTTGGAAACCTTCTCAAGCAAGACTATTGTTGATGAGTGTTCTTAACTCCATCCTGGAACACCCAGTTAAAGACTATCTCAGAATCCTTCTAATCCTTGATGAAGTAAAGAAAGTAATCAAGCAGATGAAGAGCAGAAAGACTTCTGGATCTGATGGAATCCCCACTGAAATCAAGTAGGGGGATTGGCGCTCACTTCACTGCTGCATGCCCTCATCTTAAGGATTTGGAATGATGAGGAAATCCCAGATAACTTCAAGGATGCCACAACTGTGATGATCTTCAAGAAAGGATACAAGTCTTATTGTGGAAATTAGAGGGATTTCCTTGCTATCCACCACAGGAAAGATCATTATGAGAACCCTCCTGAACTGACTCCTTCCACTTGCTGAAGAGCTCCTGCTAGAATTTCAGTGTGGGTTTAGGGCATCAAGAAGCACAACTGATGTGATCTTCACTGCTCTCACCAGCTACAGGAAAAATGCCAGGAACAAAATAAAGCTCTCTACATAGCCTTCTGTGTCCTTACAAAAGCCCTCACCTTTATCAACTGAGAAAAGTTGTGCAGGATCCCTCTGAAGTATGGATGCCCACCAATATTTTTCACTATTCTTTGCCTGCTCCATGATAGTATACAAGTGGTATTTCTCAATAATGGAACTATCACAGATTATTTAAGGTTAAGATGGGAGTTAAGGAAGGGGCTGCATCATCTCTCCAGCATTTCTCAATATTCTTTACTGTGATGCAACATCTTACCATGAACAAGCTTCCAGTTGGAGCGGAGCTAAACTACCAAATGGACGGTAAGTTGTTTAATCTCAGCCAACTCTGAGCCAAAACCAAGACCACCTTGACCTCAATCGTTGAGCTCCAGTACACTGATGGTGTTGTAGTCTGTGCTTGCTTGGAAGCTGACCTTTAGACAATTGTCAATGTCTCTACTGAGGCTTACAATAAAATGGGGCCGATTCTTAATATTCAGAAGATTAAGATGCTCCATCATCGAGCTCTTCATGAGCAGTCCTCAGCTCAGTGTACAGCCTTTGGACACGGGAGGAAATGGGTATTCAAATATTGTGACATAAGGTCTAATACCAAGCTCATGTTTTATCAAGCAGTTGTGATCCCCACCTTATTGTTCAGAGCTGAGATGCTGACCACATACAGGAGATACCTCGAGTCAACACTGGAGTACCATCAACACTGACTGGAAAATCATTTGAATCCAGTGGGAAGATGGATGCACCAACATTAGCATCCCCTTGCAAGCAAACACCATAAGCATTGAGGCAATGATCATTTGACATCAAGTTTGCTGGGCCAGCTGTCATCCAGATGTCTGACTCCAGACTCCCAAAGCAAGCAAATTTTAGTCTCCCAGCTCAGCTAAAGTGTATGCTCAAGAGAAGGGCAGATAAAGTGCTTCAAGGATATCCTCAGTCAACTTGAAAAAAAATGCAACCTCAATATCAACTCATGGTAGACTTGCCCAGGTCCACCTGAAATGGAGGAAGAATCTGCTGCACGAATTTCAGTAGTTTGAAACCTTCTGACAATAACAGGAGACAGAAAAGTGAGAGTGGCAGAAAAATCATGTCACGGACTGAATCAAGAATTTGGAGCCACCCACCCCGCATGAAAACATGTGCCAGAGTTGTGGGATCAATGGACTCTTGTTGCGTCAGTCTTGTCAGCCATCTTTGGAACCACAGATAAGGTGGTCATGGAAGACAATCATCCTTGACTGTGAGGGGTTGCCAAAGAAGAGAGGTACTTGAGAATAGGACCTGGGGGGTTACAGTGCATCATAAGCTGAATATGAACCAACATTGTGCTCTTGTTGCAGTAAATAAACAAATAAATCCTATAGCATACTGGGTTGTATTAACAAGAGGGTTACTTGCAAATCAAGAAACTTGATCTTCTGCTCTGTTCAGCACTGGTGAAACCTCTCCTGGGGTACTGTCAAGTTTCATAGTTTCTAGGGTCAGAAGGGACCTGAGTAGATCATCTAGTCCGACCCCCTCCCATGGCAGGAAAGAGTACTGGGGTCAAACGACCCCAGCAAGGTGTACATCTAGCCTCCTCTTAAAGACCCCCAGGGTAGGAGCCAGCACCTCTTCCCTTGGAAGTTGGTTCCAGATCCTAGCTGCCCTGACCGTGAAGTAGCGCTTCCTGATATCTAGCCTAAATCTATCCTCTGCCAGCTTGTGACAGTTATTTCTAGTCACTCCTGGTAGTGCTTGGGGGAACAGGGACTTCCCCATTGCCTGCTGGTCCCCTCTGACTAGTTTGTAACGGGCCACTAGATCCCCCCTCAGCCTTCTCTTGTGGAGGCTGAACAGGTTCAGGTCCCATAACCTCTCCTCGTAGGGCCTGCCCTGCTGCCCCCGATCATGCAAGTGGCCCTCCTCTGGACTCTCTCCATGTTGTCCACATCCCTCTTGAAGTGCGGCGCCCAGAACTGGACGCAGTACTCCAGCTGCAGCCTGACCAGTGCCACATAGAGGGGGAGTATCACCTCCTTGGACCTGCTTGAGATGCATGTGTGGATGTTCTGCACCCCACACTTAAGAAGCATGTGGGCAGTTTGGAAGAAGTCCAGTCAAGGGCAACAAAAATGATTACGTACTTGGAAAGCATGATTTATGGTCAAGGATCCTGGTTTTCTTTGTTTAAAAATCTGAAATTCTCAGATAAAATCCCAAATTCTGAGATTTAACCCCCCCCCGAATTGTGGGTTTTTTTCACAATTATATGGCATTTAGGCTTCCAAATTGCTTTAAAATTGTAAGGAAGTCAATAAAAATTGTGTTCAACTGATATGTATGCATGTGTATGTGTATTTTTCCAAACTGTCCACATGCTGCTTATATATGGGGTGTGTGTATGTGTGTGTATACACACACACACACACTTTGGCAACCATGGTGGCGTGGCACTCCCTCCCACAGCAGGTCCCACCTGCTGGACTGTGGAGTTGGCTCCTGCCCGAAGCTGGTCTGGCCCAGCTGTAGCCCCTCAATGGGCACAAGAATCTTGTGGGGGGGCATGGTCTCCCCAGATGCGTCACCTTTGGGCCCCTCCTGCCCCCATAGATTTACCTGGAGGGAGCTGCAGGAGCTGCTTTCCACCATGCTGCCTGGCTGCCATGTGGAACTTCGCCAGCCTGCAAGGGGAAACCCATGGTTTCCTGTATTTTTCTCCTTTAAAGGAGCAAATCTGCATTTTTTCCGTGGCAGACAGAAAAATTGTATCCCTGCTTAGGACAAAAGGCTGAAAGAGTAGGCCTCAGTAGGCCTAAAGAAGAGAAAACTTATAGGGGGTATGATAGTGCCTTCAGATACCTGAAGGGCAGTTACAGAGTGGATGGAGATGGGCTTTTTATGTGACTGTAAGGAATAGAGCTAAGAGCAGTGACTTCAAGCTGTAGCAGGAGAAATTTAGTTTGGAGATGTGGAGAAACTTTCTTACTATTAGGGTGGTTAGCATCTCCATCCTTGGAAATTTTCAAGAGTAAATTGGACAGGCACTTGGATGGAATGGTTTAGTCAGGGATGATGCTTCTTGGAGCGTGGACCTAGACTAGATTACCTCGTGAAGTCCCTTTCAGCCCTACTTTCCTATGTTCTGAGACTGCCTACCAATTAGGACGGGGTGGGTAATTATTTCGGGGAGAGGGCTGCTTACTGAGTTTTGCCAAGCTGTTGAGGGCCACGTGGGTAGCCCACCCCTTGATGGGTGCCCTGTCCTCTAGTCATTTTGTGACTAGAAGTCCTGCCTCCTACCCCTGACCTTTGCCACCCAAAGTCACTCTCTTTGCCCTTGAAAGTACTCCTTTCAGCAAGGGGCTTTGCCATCTCGGAACTAGAAAAATACCAAATTGTATTCTAAAAAGTGAACATCTACAGCATTCATTAATTTGATTAAAAAAATATTTTTGTTCTGATTTACATGTGTTTTGTAGTGTACACAGAGGTGATTGCACAATAGCTTCAATGAACCCTTACTCTTGTATATCGTGGGGGGTGCATATAGGTTTGTGGGGGGATGTGGGTGTGTGGGTATGTGGGGTTTGGGTGGGTATGGGGTTTGGGGGACTGTTTGGGGGAGGGTGGCTGGCAGTGTGAGGGGGTATGGGGGTCTACATGTTTGGCAGTGCGAGGGGGGATGTGAGTACATGTGTATAGTGGGGTGTGTATGTGGAACTCGCCCTATGAACACACACACACACACACACACACACACACACACACACACACACACACACACA
>NW_017729033.1:41140831-41143048 GCF_001723915.1 Gavialis gangeticus
CACACACACCCACACACACACACACACACACTGGCAGGGCCACGTGTTTCCTAGTCCTGTGATGCATCTGGGAGCTGGCAGGGCAGGGGCAAGCTGAGACTGAAATAGCTGGGGGTGGGGTCGGGTCAGGTGAGCTGGGCTACTTAGTTCTGCTTGGGGCTTCCCCCGGGTCCTACTGCCCCTGTCTCCTTTCGGCTTTGATAGGCATCCAGAAGCAAATAAATATTAAGTTACTAATTTTTTTAGGTGCCCCATGGGCCAGATAGAATGGTCTGATGGGACAGGTCCAGTCTGTGGACCATATTTTGCTCACCCCTGAATTAGGACCTCAGGAGAGATGGGCAGAGGAATGCATATTGTAAGAATCGAGACAGGGTTGAAGCAGAAGCTAGAATACTAAGCAGGTCAGCAGTGACAGGGCTCAGGTGGGTTTGAGCTTGTCTACTGTGCAAAAAACTCAGGTCCCAAGGGCCTTCCCATGCCTAGCCTGCAGAGCAGGGATTTTGCATTTCACTGACAGGAAAATGTTGAATTTACTCAGATAAGTCCTTTTGTGGGATTTGGCACTGTTTTTTCAAAGCTAGGCAAGCCTAGTCCTTTTAAGAAACAGGAATCTCCACTGAGTGGCTTTTTAAAATATTGTGCAATTTGTCTGAGGTTTTAGATGGTTAACCTAAAGACGATGTATTCTTAACATGAAATGGATTTAATGTCATTCAGTTTCCTGTTAAACATCTGTTCATTTGATGAGATATAATATTTGTGTGGTGTATGAAGTTTACTTTACTTACTGATTACTTAAAATGTTATCATTAGTACATCACCTCTTGAGAGAGAATGTGGTTAAAAGAAAGCCTTATGATCTGATAATTAAAAGCAAGACTTACTGTACTGGAATAACTTAGTCTCATGACTTTCTTCCATACTTAATAAGAACACTTTTAAAAGAAAACATACAGAACTTATTTTTAATAACAGTTCACTGTTTGTTTTTATGCTAATAATAAAATCTTGGTATTTGACAGAGGGTTTTCAGCTGCCAGATTTATTAAGAGCACCCTTTTTTTCCTAAGGCTATTCTTGGAAGAAAGCCATTTGAATATTACAAGGAGCCATTTGCTATAAAAAATTGAGCTATGGTTGCGCCAAAGTTCAGAATCCATAACACAGTGTTAGAAGCAGTCGTACTTTTAAAGGTGTCTTACAGTGCATTGCTTTTTAAGGGATTGGCTAGGAGTTTAAACATTTCTTGAAGAAACTTTTTACAAGTGTTGTTTTCTTTCCCAAGGATCTGAGAAAAAAAGATTATTGAGCTTTTTAAATTGATAGATAAAATGCCCAGTTACCTTTTTTCTGTTCTTTATAATACTTTTCTGTTATCATGTGTTCAGGTAAGTATAATATTCTTAACAAGATGACTGTAACCCAGGGGTGGGCAATTATTTTGTCTGGAGGGCTGCTTAACAAGTTTCAGTGAGCTTTTGAGGACCACAGGGTTAGCCCCGCTCTTTCACAGGTATCTATCCCCTGGTCACTGTCTTGGGACTGGAAGTTCTACCTCCCAATTCCTGACCTTTGCCACTGGAAGTTCCTCCCATTGCCCCGGAAGCACTCCTTTTGGAGGGGCAGGAAAGGATTGCCATCTTGGAACTGGAAGGAAAACAAATTGTATATTAAAAATCAAACATCTGCTATGACATATTTTTATTTTATTTCAAGAAACATTTTTGTCCTCATTTACATGTGCTTGTTTAGTCTATATAGAGTTGATTTGCATAATAGCTTAAACTAAGGTCTTGCTTTTGTATCTGGTGTGGGAGGCAGGGGGTGTGGTGGGGTGTGGAGGGTAAGGGGAGCATGTGGTAAGGTGTGGGAAGCAGGTCTTTTGCATTTCACTGGCAGCAAAATGTTGAATTTACTCAGATGGATCCCTTTGTAGGATTTGGCAATCATTCTGGCACTGTTTTTTTCAAGGCTCAGCAAGCATAGTCCTTTTAAGAAGCAGGAATCTCCCCTGAATGCCCTTTTTTTTTTTTTTTAATAGTGTGCTATTTGTGGAGGGATGGGTATTGTGTGGAGTGGGGGTGTGCATGTATGGGTGTGGGTGTGTTTGTGGGGGGGTGGGTATGATGGGGGTGGGTTGTTTGTCTGTGTGCATATGTGTATGTGTTTTGGAGGGGTGAGTCCTCAAAAATCCCCAGATTGTGCGAGTCCCTG
>NW_017729033.1:41148048-41148615 GCF_001723915.1 Gavialis gangeticus
GGGGGTGGGTATGATGGGGGTGGGTTGTTTGTCTGTGTGCATATGTGTATGTGTTTTGGAGGGGTGAGTCCTCAAAAATCCCCAGATTGTGCGAGTCCCTGGAGCCACATGTGATGACAGTGTGTGGGGCCAGCCCAGCCCAGCCCCATAACATGCAGCTCCCTACACTCCTACTCAACTCCCCAGCTATACATGGCAGCAGAGTGCAGGACACCCCAGGCCTGCCTGGCCCTGTAGCACACAGCTCACAGTTCCACCCATGTCCCCCAGCCACGTATGGCAACAACATGTGTGGCCATCCCCACTGGCCCCATAGCACGCAGATCCCCATACCCCTGCTATACACATGTGGTGGCAACATACAGGGCTGGACCTGCCTGACTCCATAATGCACAGCTCCCCCCACTCCCACCCGAGTCCTCAGCTGCATATGGCAGCAGCATGCATGGCTAGCCCTGCCCAACCCCATAGTGTGTGGCTCCCTGTGTTCCTGCCCTTACCTGAATTTCCACTTCTGCAGGGAGGGAGGGTGACAGTGACCACTGCCTGCTAGAATTCACCATTCAG
>NW_017729033.1:41148626-41179673 GCF_001723915.1 Gavialis gangeticus
TCAGGCCCCTTCCGACCCTAGAAACTATGAAACTATGAAGAACAGCTATGGAGCAGCCAGGCAAAAGCCTCTGCCAGGCAGAATCTTCTCATCTCCAGCACCCCTTACCTTGGCGCTAGGGGTGATAAAGGTGGGTCAGGACAGGCTGGGGTGGGGTTTTGTTGCTTAACAACCAGAGCTGGAGCTACAGCATGGAGGCATCAGTTTTCAGAGGGGCAGCCAAGGGCTAGGGCTGGTGACAGTTCTCTTTCAGCTTTTGGAGGGTCCCCGTGAGCTGGATGGAATTGTCTGGTGGGCTCTGTTTGGCCCACAGGCCATATTTTGCCCTCTCCTGCTGTTATCCAATCCAGTAATATCTAGCCATCCTTTCAGATTGTTTGCTTTGATACAGATCCTATCCACTGTGGATATGGGCAGTATCCACAGTTCAGCAGTTTAGACTGAGATGGCTGAGTTCACTCACTGTCTTCCACATTTCCACACATAGAAATTCATAGAAACTTCAATGCAAGTCTTACCCTGCAGGAGCAGGACTAGGGGAGTTCATAATATCTGTAGTTCAGAAGAAAGCCTAAAACTGACTGATGTACAGTGAAAATGAGCTAAATTAAAAGGATGTGGCACTCACAAATATGCTGATTGGTGCATTTCCGAGGCAGCTTACTCTAGTGGAGCTTTAAAACTGTTTTTTTGCTGGCAGATTTGTAGGGTGCATTGTGGGAGATGAGGAGATGAGACAGATTTGCCCACTTCCCGGAACTGAATACTACACTGAGCACAGCTGTTGAATTGTGTACTCAGAAATTGTCCCAGCAGGAATGAGACAGTCCACTCAGGTTCCATAATACACATTTAGTCTTTTTGTTCATGTATATTTTTTTATCTTCCTCCCAAAATTGGAAACGCAATTCTTTCAACAAAACATATTGTTTCTGTAAGTACTGTGTCACTTCTGCGATTTAATGGGAGCATGGGAATTTTGTAGAAATAGGTAATTCAGAAATGGCTTGATATTACCATGTCTGAAAGCCCAGTGTTGATTTTATATCTAATGGCTAACAGTAGTAATACCTTTTAGTTACCCTGCCTCTCAGCTCAGGATTTTGAAACATGTTACCAATATTACCGTTACAATATCCTTTTTACTGAGGTAGACAAAGGGTAGTAACTCTTTCTTGCCTTAGCTTGCTTATCTGCAAAGCAGGTAAAGGAACTTGCCTAAAGTAACATGGTAAATTAATGCCCAAGCAAGAAGTGCACTTAGTCAGGATTCTTAGTAACTAGCTTACATTTGTTAGGAAAAATATTCTAAGAGGATTTTTATACTTCATGGGCTATGTGAGACTGATCTCGTTTTATGTTGTAAAAGAGTTAATTTTTATATCTCTGCTTACCTTTCAGAAGTAATGAAAATTTGACCTGCTGGAAGCATAATAATGAACTACCAGGGTTGTTGCAGAATAAAAAAATAATACTAAATTAGTATGAAAATTGATACTCTGACTGTAGAGTTTGGTTTCGTAACTTGTAATCACCAGGGATCTGGGTTCTCCATTTCCCATGGAATAATGAAGAAAAATGTGGAATTTTCCCCTTCGCCAGAGGAAAACGTGTTTTTTCTCATTTTAACAAACCCACGGATTTTGCAGTTTTGCAAAGAGCTCTCTGCAGGCTTGCAGAGCTGCAGCCTGCAGAGAGCTGGGAGGGAGAAGGAGGAAGGTGGTCAGGTAGGGGGTACCATGTGGATGTATATAGCTGCCAGGCAGCCTGGAGAGCAACCCCATGTTGCCACCCCTGCTGCTGTCACCGCACATACAGGGGATGTATCACCAGGGCAGCGTGGCTCTCACAGCAGTAAGGAGATCCCCTCACTGACCCACTGTTCCCTGCAGCACCGTGTCACACCTGTTGGGCTGCAGAGGCCCTGGGGGGAGGGCAGCAGGGAAGGAGCCTGAGCCTGCAAGAGGCAGTGGGGGTGGGGAGCCAGGCTCTGCTGCACTGTAGCAGCTGCCACCTCCTGCCAGGGGTGCTGTGGACCCGGGTCCCTGGCCCCATAGCTTCCTCTGGCAGGGCTGGAGGGGGGCAGGGGGCTGTGGGGGGGAGGGCTAGGAGCACCAGCAGGACTGGGTGGAGCTGTGAGGGAGAGGAGTGAGGGGCAACAGCAGGACTGGGGGTGGTGCTGTGGAGGTGGAGGGTGGGAGTGAGAGGCCTTTCACTTTAATTATGGATTTGGGGGTTTTTATCAGAGTGTGATTTATTTTTATTTTTTTAAATCAGGGAAAACTAGGATGCCTGGTAATCACAATATGCTCAAAAACAAATTGTGGTCTGTTTTCAGTATGTGAGCCAATTCTCACCGTTAGCTGTATAGGCAACACTAGTCAGCAGCTTTAACAGGCAATGTCAGACTCTGGTTTCATGCCAACAAGATAGATGCACCCTTAGCATTTGGCAAATGGCATCCTTACCTTTATTAAAAAACATTGTTAGTCAAATGTGTTTAAACTTGGTGTGCTGAGACTGGCCAGTGCCTTGTTCTGCCCATATGAAAACATATACAGGCAGTCCTCAACTTAAGATGTTTCAAGTTGCAATGAATGGAACTTATGATGTTTAGAAATTGACATTCTATTTTGACTTTCTGACATCAATTTTGACTTTATGCTGCTTGGTCTGATGTGATGCCATGCCAGCGAACAAGTTCACTGACTTGCCCATCTCTCTGGAGAATATCTGTCCAAACTTCCTTGGACACTTTCTGTAAGAAAGCCGACAAGACTCCTGAGACAACTCCAGGCAAGAGCCCTTTAAAAAGTCCAGCAAAGTCACCCTAAAGAAGTCCTTCCAAATCAATGTGATTGCTATTTACAATATAAATACATTCACGTAGCTATATTACTCATCTATATTTGATTGAGACCAAAATTCTGGGTTATTTTTTATGAAAATAGGGTATTGGATAGGGGTGTGCAAAATGGGCTGTATTTGATCTGGATTTGGATTCGGCCTGAATCTGGGATAGTGATTCAATTAATTGATTCAGATCACTGTCCCGATTCAATTCAGCCAAATCCGAATCTGAAGATTCGATGCTGAATCGGAGAATCAGCGATTCAACCACAGACGCAGCTTTAAATGTTTTTTCTACATACAGTGAGGTACCAGGTGCAGCTCATGAATGCTGCAATGCTGGGGTGGATGGAGCATCCCACAGTAGCGTGGCAGGGGGCCCCACGTGCTCGGCAGTGAACCTGGAAGCAGACCAGAAGTACTTCCAGTCCATTTCTGGGTCCATTGCTGAGCATGTGGGGGACCCCCCCACATACACACACCCCACTGGCTCAGCGATCAGCCATGGGGGACCCCAGATGCCCCCCAGACCAGGAGGCACCAGTTGCCGATCCAGGGGGTAGTGTGTGGGTGCCCCCTTCCTGGTGGACCTGGAAGTGCTTCTGGTCCACTTCTGGGTCCACTGCTGAGTGTGCTGGGGACCCCTGCATGTTCCCATGGGACACTCCATCCCAGCATCTCAGCATTCACAAGCTGCCTGGTACCTTGAGGTATGTAGAAAAAAACATTTAAAGCTGCGTCTGTCCAAATCGTCAAATCTTTCCAAATCTCTTTGAATTGATTCAGAGGGTTCTGATTGAATTCAGAAAGATTAAAGGGTCTCCTGATTTGATTTGCAGTCAGACATTCAGCCACCGAATTGGGCTGAATGTCCACTGAATCCAATCAGCAACTGAAGCTTCACACAGCCCTAGTATCGGGCCTTGTTTCAGGAACCAAGCCCCAATTATAACATTGTTCCTATGGGAAAATCGGTTCCAAGTTACAATTTTTCTACTTAAGACACAGTATTCAGGAATCAATTGTGTCGTAAGTCTGAGGACTGCCTGTAATGTTAAGTTCAGTGGCTGACTGATTTCACTTTACAGGTAAGATTACATTGTCCCCAGATAATTGTGGGTATGTTGCCATAAATTTTGATTTCCCAGAGTTTATGGAACAAGTGTATGAGTGGTACTTACTGTGGTCCAAATCCCTTAAAGGGTGCTCACTGAGGCAGTGTTGTACATTTTCTCATGTAAAATTTAGGCGTCTGTACTCAAGACTGAAATTTAAAACCCAAGTTAAATGTCCAGTCCTACCCAATACCAAGTGTGAAAGAGGAAATCTTGCCCCTTTTTACTTTAGCAGTGAGACAGTTACTTGAGCTAGGTGTTTCTGTTGGATTCACAACTTGGCTTATTCACATATGGTCAGGGCCTTTTTGAATATCAACTGCAATGGCAAGGAAGACTGAGGAAAAGGAGAGAGTAGAAGAGGGATGTTCCTTTTGTCCAGTATCCTAAGGGATATCAGCAGTATCCTAAGGGATATCAGCAGTATCCTAAGGGAATCCACTGTGGATATACCACAAGGCTATGGGATAGCAGTGGGCCAGCTTGCCCAAGAGAGGTAGAAGATGTTTCATCTTCACTTAATGTATAACTTATGGTTAAAGACATTTTCCTTAGAAGTGGGAAGTGTGGGTTCAAACCCTCTTAGGTGGAAAGGAAATAAAACCCAGGTTTCTGTCTTTCTGGACAAATATTCTAACTGTTAATTTATTGAGTAAAAATTGGGCTCCTCCTCTTTATTAGGGGACTTAGGGTTCAGGGGCTCCTTGTTTGTGACAGTCATT
The DNA here is from genome assembly GCF_001723915.1 of Gavialis gangeticus. Classification (NCBI taxonomy): domain Eukaryota; kingdom Metazoa; phylum Chordata; order Crocodylia; family Gavialidae; genus Gavialis; species Gavialis gangeticus. Next base: position 41,153,314 of record NW_017729033.1, read on the forward strand.
AATTCAAACATTAATTAGTACACGTCTCATTCAAAATGGTGAATGTACCAAGTTCATGAAGTAGCTGTTTTTTAAGTGTGTAGGTCCACTCTTGCTTAAGTTCTAGAATGTGTCGAGTGTCTAGGACTAATTGTGTGGTTAAACATTTTAGGTAAAACACTTTATGCTGAATTTCCTATTAGAGGAAAGGCATTAGAGGTATGTGATAACTAATAAGTTACAATATTGCCTAAATTCCTTTTATGATCTGTGCACAAAGCATGAGTAATAATGTAGAAAGGCAAGGACTAGTGTTGGTTAGGTCTTCTGATGCTAAAGATTTTGGGCAGTGGGGTAAATACCATTTGCATTACATGAATACCAGCTCATGGCATGTGGAGTGGTGGCACATATTATAATATTTAATGTCTGGTCTGGTCTGTCTTTTCCTAGGCTAGTCCAGGAAACTGAGCAGGCTTATAGGGCACCTTGCATCTATATTGGTTAAGTCTTGCACAATTCAAATGCTAATGCTTATGTATAGACAGGAAGGCAGGTGGGCTGAAGTTCTAGAGGACTATTTTCTGAACATCTTCTACTGCTGCCAGAAGAGGTTGTCCACAGGCATTACCTTGTGTTTTTAGCTTAAGTACTGAGATAATTGTATGCATTTGGCCTAAATAGATATTTGTCTCATCTAATTGAATTTATACTTGCAACTGTTCCATGTTTAGCCTTGCAGAAGAAAATGAGCTTTTATTTTCAATATGCAGGGATTGTTACTTTTTTTCTAGCTCTTGATGTATCAAGATAATATACTAAGGTCTAAAAAAAGCTCTGAACAAGTTATATTCCTAACCGTCAAAAGTGGATTTTTTTTCATATTACGAATATAGGTTATTTCTTTCAGTAATTATCTATCACAATGTTAAATATTGTAGGCTAAAAATGTCACACTACAGGTCTGAAGAAAGATTTTATAGCATTGCTGTGTAAGAAAACCTGAACATGCTACACTTCCCTCGAACCACTGCTGTGAGTCCTTTTTAATTTCAGAAGGGTCTGTAAACAACTAGAATTAATTATATCAGAATGATTTTTGCTTCCTTTTTAAGGATTAGAGGCATTTGTTGTTGTTTGCTATGGCGCTCTGTATCCAAAATTATTGTTGAATGGTATAGATGCATTTGTCTTTTAGAAATAAGTGTTTTACACTGGGTTTTTACTGGTATTTGCCAGTGGAAAATGTCTGAACCTACAGCCCAGGCTATAAATATTTCTGTCCACAGTTAGCTTGAAATAGGATTGATGTATGAAAGACTGAATGGCTAGAAAACTAATACTGCAATGCAATAAAAAACTGGAAAACTAAATCAGTTACGTTCCCGCTGCTTTACAGTCTGCTATTAAATGTTTTACATGGACACAGTGTATTTTTTTGTCTGTTTTTTTCCCTCTACAAACTCTTCCTTTCCAATAAATTTGTTAGTGGAAGGTTTAGAAATAAGAAAAATATTGATGGACTTCTATGGAATACTTTATGGAATCTTTTCCTTCCCCAACTGTATCTTAAATATAAATCCATTTTTGTACACTTTCTGTAAATATGAATCTTACTGTATTTGAAAGGTAAATGAAACAAATGTATGAAATATAAAGATAACATTTGTGTATTATTGCCTGCTCACTCCACTCTATTAGAGAACAGATTCAGTGATAACTTTCCCATGAATCTCTCTGTTTTCTAAATTTAGAGCAAAAGTGTCCAAAATATGTTCATTAAGGTTCCATGTTTGCCTCATTCAAGTTACTTCTCTTTGAAATTTGTCCAACAGCATTGTTTGAAAAAGAAATAAGCTTTAATGCAAAAAGCAAGTTACAAAGGGCTAGGCATGGGAGGAGGGGAGAGGAGGCAAGGCGCCTGCTGCATGGACCTGGTCTTCCCTTGTCCCACTCCCCCCCTCTGCCCTGAACCAACATAATGTGGGGTGAACCGGGGGTCCTGTGCAGCAGAAGTCTCCTCGCCTCTTTTTCTCTCCCCCTCTGCTGCCTGGCCTGACTGATAGCTACAGACAGGAGACAGGGCTGGAGGCCACACTGGCTGTCAGCTGGGCCAGTGGTGGTGTGAAGCTGGAGAGAAGGGCCATGTTGGCCAATCGGGGATTGACAGCTGCTTGGCTGGGCTCATTATTCTGCAGCAGGCTGCTAGGAGGCAAGTTGGAGTGCCCCCAACTTGCTGGCGTTGGACATTATAGGCAGCCTGCATCCCCCAACCAAAGGGCAAATATCTGTTCACTCCTGACCCAAACTAGTGTGCTTAAAGTGAGGAACATAGATTGCTTCCACCTCAAGCTTTTTAAATGTCTGTACTTAACCATAATGTACCAAACTAGAAGAAGGCCTTTCTTTTATACTAATAGTGTGAATATGATGTTGCTTTGTAAAATAGATTTCTTATAGGTTATTACTATTTGCTTTTCATTTTGAGATGCTGTAGAATATACCTTACGGGCATAGAACATCACTGCAATTTTTTGTTTTATAAACACATTTATGGCCAGACTCTTACTTCAGTTATGTGGTATGTATTGTTACTTTTGATTTTGGCTATTTTATTTTTTATCTAGTATACATTTTGTAGATCTGCAGCATAATTGCAGACTGAGATGCACAGTAGTAATTGCCCTGCATCTAAGATAAGAATCGCCCTTGGCTGATCTAGCTGGAGGCCAGATAATGCATTGAATTCAGCCTTAGTGCATAGTTACTTGAAAGAGATTTTTTTTCTTCCTTCCATCAAAAACTTGAAATCTTGAAGTTGAGTTCTATATAAACTGCTTGACTCAAATCTCTATCATCAGACTCAAACAAAATACTAAAACTTAGTCTCAGAGTGATAAATGTAATGAGCAAGATTTATGTTCCAAGTAATACCTTAAGCATGTCTCAAACTTTGATAGTATTCTTACTGTTCTCTGTTTTTTACTAAATTAGTAGGCAGTGAAAAATATTAAACTATATGTTAGCTAGTATTATACCAAGTGTAAGAAAATCATAAATAAAAGTAAAACTTTATGTATTATAGTCCTAAAACCTGAAACAACTGAATAAGTTATGTATTAAATATCTATATCTGCATTATATGTAAGCGCACCTGTATCTTTCTTGAATACATAATAAAAATTCAAAAATACTTTTAGAAATTCTGTACAATGTTATAAAGGGTTCCTGTATGCCTAACAAGTTCTTCCATTTTACTGCTTCTTACTAGGCAGAAAGCTTACCTCACATATGTCCTAGTGAACCTTCCACATTAAGTTATAGCTATCTTTCTCTCTGGAAGCCATGCCCTTTTCATTAATTTTGTTCTGTTTGTTATACATTTTCAAAGCTTTTTAATGCTACAGATAAAGTATCTCAGAAAACACAGGAATTATCTTTTTTCCCCTAGAAATTATTCAAGAAAAAGGTACTGTTTTTTTTGTTTTTGTTTTTCTGGTTCATAAGGTGGAGAAGAATATGCTGAAAGATCTTACCTGTCTTATCCATTATTATTATTATTATTATTATTATTATTATTCATACTCAAGGACAAAAAGGAGGAACAAAGCAATTTGGGAGAAAGCTTGAGAAAAATAACAATTATTGATTGCCTCTCCCTACAAATACCAGAGAAGAAATGAGAGATCAAAGAAAGCTATAGAATATTTTTTTGGGGGGGTGAATGCAGGTACTGTTTTACAGTAGGAAGTCAGATGTGAGAAATAAAAGAAACTGAAAGTAGCACAGATAGAATGGCAATCAAGATGGAAATTAAGTTCTTCACAACAAGATTTGAGGCTTGGTATAAGAGTAAGTGTGAGAATGGAGCATCTAGTAAAAAAGGTCAACAACTGTATGAGATTGGAGGGTAGAATTAACTTGACTAAGTGTTGAGAGAGGAAAAAATATCAGGAGGAGCTAGATGGAAGAGCTGAAGTAAGTACAACTTCAATATTTGGGGCAAGCAGCATGAGAAGGAAAGATCACCAGTGCAAGATGAAGAGCCAAGAGTTAAAGACCAAACCACAGTTCAAATTCAAAGATATGTTGATGAAAGGAGGGAAGGGTTCTTTAGGCATACTCTAAACTCCAGATTGGGTTTCCATAGAGAAGTGTTCCCATTTTTAAAAAATATATACTTTAGGTGGGAAGTTTCTTTGGGTAAATGTGATATCTTCTATTAGACCAACTGAATAGTTGGAAAAATTGTTCTTTGCAAGCTTTTGGCCACAAACATCCTTCTTTAGCCATAGGGAGAGTCTGCTGGTGTGTTTGTTCTCCTGGATGGAACAGTCTACTTTAATAACACACCGCACAGGAAAACATTTTATAAATATAACCTACAATAATACTCGTACCTGTATAAAATATCTGATATGTCCGTGTGGTGTTGGTGGTTGTTCATATAGACATGATCATAGAATTATTGAAAACATAACAACAAATAAATTAGCTTGATTTATTTTATACATCCCATTGTCTTTCCACTGCAAAAATTGGCCAACAGTTTGTTTAAATGATATATAAGGAAGTATAACACTTCCATGGATTTAAAAAATAAAGTAATCACTTTGACACTGTACATTTCTATTATTACAAATGTATTCAAGAACATAGTAGATATATACATTCTTTAACAACTCAAATTAGTTCAGATGATTTCATTACAAACTTTACATTACGTGTATGGTAGTATCGCTTACATGTACAACTAATTTCCATGACTCAAACTAGATATGCAAAAATGTTGACAAATGCCAAATGAGTAGTTCTAGAAGTATTTATCTAGTTCATGGGCAAAAAGGCAGCTATGATCACAAAGCAGGTCTCATACCTAAAGATAAAGTGGGGGGGGGGAACCCCTGGAAGATTCATAGTTCGAATGTTTTTCTCTCATCGAATTTACACTGGGGCACTTTACTTAAAAAGGCTGTAGAACCTTTTTTTTTTTTTTTTTTAAGTGCTGGTTAGACAGCAACTTGTCTGGGTTGGTTTATGCAGCCATTATTCAATTTTGAGTATCAATTTGGAAAAGAGAACCTCCTGATTCCTTTAAATTTTATTTTTTTCTAAGATTCTGAGTGTAGTTCAAGTCCTCTTACATGTGTATATGTTTTTTCAACAACTATTCAGAGAGACTGAATAAACTGAAAGGCAACAAGCTTAAAACTGCTGCCAGGAAGTACTCTTTTCGTTATGGATAGATATGACAAGTTATCTTTCAGTCCAAGTGTCTACTAGGAATTGGAAGGAATTAGGTTATTATGTAGAGGGTGAGACAGAGACTGCCTCGCTCATCTAACTCTACTGGATCTCTGCCTCCACTTCCCTTCATTCTTGTCTGCCATGTCTTGTTTAAAAATTAGAGTGAGGTTACACATTAAGAGAAGAACAAAGATCTGCCTGGCTGAGGGCAGTCCTTTTAATAGGGTTCCTCCCCCTACACCCTGCTCCTTACCACTCCAGGCCGGGTGCCCAGATGTGTAGTACTGGATCTCCTGAATTCTGACGTACTCAGAGAGTGACTGTCACCTGATCCACCTTTGGTGACACCCGCTGTTCACATGCTCTGCAATACTCTGTTTGTATCCAGCCTTTATGGACCTCCAATCATACTATTTTGCTTGAAGGACCACTGGGCTTCCCAGGGTACTCACAACCCTGAGTCCCCTTTATCTTACGGCAATCTAGTCAGCTTCCATTTCCCCAGGAGGGTCAACGTTCACTTCCACTGGGCTCCCAATAGTATTGTCTTTCACTTCCTTCATCCTAGTAACCTTTAATACATTTGCCAATGCCACTTCTTCACAAAACAACAATTAATTACCATTTATTTCATCACTTCCCCTTTTATTATGGAAGATCAACTAATGATCAGTCAATTAATCAGTCACGCTCTCCTTACAATAGATGACCAATCAATTAGAATCATAGAAAGTTAGGGTTGGAAGGGATCTCAGGAGGTCATCTAGTCCAACCCCTTGCTCAAAGCAGGGCCATCCCCAACTAGACCATCTTAGCCAAAGCTTTGTTTAGCCGGGTTTTGAAAACTTCCAGGGATGGAGCTTCCACCACCTCTCTGGGTAACCTGTCCCAGTGTTTTACTAACCTCCGAGTGAGAAAGTTCTTCCAAAAATCTAACTTCAACTTCCCTTGCTGCAACTTGAGACTGGTGTTCCTTGTTTTGTCATTGGCCACTGCTGAGAACAGAGTAGCTCAGGGGCAGGCAATTATTTCAGGTGAAGGGCTGCTTAACCCTTTTGGTGAGCTGTCGATGACCACATGGTTAGTCCCACCCCTTGACAGTTGCCCTGCCCCCTTGTTGTTGTCTTGGGACCAGAAGTCCCACCCCTAACAGCTGACCTTTGCCAGCGGAAATCCTGCCCCTTGCCCCCCCAGAAATACTTCTTTTGGAAAAGGGGTGCCATCTTAGAAGCAGGAAAAAAAAATCATACACCAAAAGAAAAATGTCTACTGTAACATATTTTAATTTTATTACAAAAAATATTTTTGTCATGATTTGTGTTTGTGTAGTGTATATAGAGGTGATTGCATAATAACTCAAAAGTCAATTCTTAGTTTTGTATATTGAGGTGGGTGTGGTGGAATGTGGGGCTGTGTGGGAGGGGCTTCTGAGAGGGTATGGCTGTGTGTGTGAGGGGGCATAGGTTATGTTGGTGTAGGTGTAGGTGCAAGGGAGTAAGCTACACTCCCCCCCCAATGGCACAGCAGCAGGTAGTGCACTTAGGATGAAGGTACCCAGAGGAGTGCAACTAGCACTGCACATAGCAGTGAGGAGCACAACCTCCACTGGGTGCTCTCTGACACTCATGTGCAGCCCTTGCACTCACACAACATGGAAGGGAAGCCCCACATGCTGGAGTTGGCTGCCTTCCCTGCCAGAGCTGCACTGCAAGGGAGGGAAGCGTCAGGCTCCTTCCCCTGTGGGGCAGGGAAGGCAGCTACCTCCAGTGCCCGAGGCTTCTCTCCTGTGCTGCACAGCCCTGGCAGGGAAGGCAGCCAGCTCTAGTGCATGGGGCTTCTTTCCCATGCTGCGCACATGTTGGGGCTGTGCATGAGTGGCGGGGGGGGGCATCAGCAATACAGGTGGCCTGGCAGAGGTTGTGCTCCTTGCTGCAATGTGGAGTGCTGGCCAGAGCCACACCCTGCCGGGTGCCTGTGCCATGAGCACCCTGACTGAGCTGCTGCTGCTGCTGCTGCCGCCACCACCGCCACTGCCTGCGGGGACTATGTGCCATGAGGTAAGTGAGGGAAAAGTCGGGGGGGGTCCTTACACCCCCGCCACCCTTCCTCACACCCACAGGCTGCCCACCTGAGCTCCACACTCCCCCTGCATCATCCCTCTCTGTGCCACCCAGTCCAGCCCCATGCTACCTGCTGCCTGGAGCCAGCATGAGACTGGTGAAGTGGAACAGGTCCCCAGGAACTGCAGCAGCAGCCCTGCAGGGAAGCTGTATGCTGGCTGGGCAGGAGCCTTCTGCCCATGAGGGTGGGAGCAAGGAAACAGGGTACATTTGAGATGGTGTGTACCTGTGGGCGCCTTGTTCCCACTCTTGTGGGCAGAAGGGCTGTGCGGGGCACAATTTGTTGAGTGGTGCTGCAGTCCAGATGAAAGTGCTTGGTGGGCCAAATTCAGTGTGCAGGCCATATATTGCCCACCCCTGGTCTATCTCCATCCTCTTTTGAACCCCACTTCAGATAGTTGAAGGCTGCTATAAAGTCCCCTCTCACTCTCCTCTTCTCAGCCCCCTCACCATTTTTGTCACCCTCTGCTGGACTGTCTGCAATATTTCCACATCCTTTCTGTAGTGTGGGGTCCAAAACTGAACACGGTACTCTATTCAGCACTGGTGAGGCCAGTTCTAGAGGGGAAGAATCACTTCCCTTGACCTACTGGCAAGACACCTACCAATGCAGCCCAAAATGCCATTACACTTCTTTTCAACAAGGGCACACTGCTGGATCTCATTCAGCTTATTGTCCACTGTAACCCCCAGGTCCTTTTCTGCAGAGCTGCTGCCCAGCCAGTCAGCACCCAGCCTATACTGATGCATGGGATTGTTCTTCCTAAGTGCAAGACTTTGCATTTGTTCTTATTGGACCTCATGAGATTCCTTTTGGCCCAATCCTCCAGTTTGTCTAGGTCACTCTGAATCCTAGCCCTGTCCTCCAGAATAAATACCCCCAGCTTGGTGTCATCTGCAAACTTGCTGAAGGTGTACTCTGTGCCAACTTTCAGGTTATTGATGAAGACTCTGAACAAAACCGGCCCCAGAACCAACCCCTGGGGCAGTCTACTTGATTCACAATGCCTGCTGGACATTGAGCCATTAATTACTACTCTCTGAGCCCAATGCTCCAGCCAGTTTCTATCCACGTTACAGTCCATTCATCCAGCCCGTACTTCCTTAGCTTACCTGAAGAAATGTTGTGGGAGACAGTATCAAAAGCCTTGCTAAAATCAGGGTACACCACATCTACTAGTCTCCCCACATCCACAGAGCCAGTCATCTCATCGTAGAAGGCAATCAGGTTGGTCAGGTATGACTTGCTTCTGGTGAAACCATGCTGACTGTTCCTAATCACCTTTTTCTCCTCCAAGTGCTTAGAAATGGGTTCCAGTTATCCATAAATTCATCCAACACATGAGAACCCCAATCAGTTTACCAGTAGTCCAGGGTCACTTTCTTGCAACACCAGCACTTGGCTGCTTCCTCAGAAAGGGGATGGTTGTATTCCCTGGTGCAGCTGCTAGGATATCCTGGCTCCATGTCTCCACATGGTGTCCACAGCACTCCAAACCTGCCATGCATTCCCCTCTCTGGGGAAGTCTGTGTTCACGCCCCTCTTTAAAAGTCTGCTGGAACTCCTGAGGCCCAATGAGGGCTTGTTCCCCATGCATATGGCTGCATGCAGGTAGGATTCTACTCCCTCTCCAGGGTGCATATAGACCACTTCTCCAGCTGCTCTGTGGCTGTGCAAACTCATCTGACTTTCTGAGGTAAGTTTGTTCCTCAACAGTACTCCACTGGTGTTTATCGCCCAGAGCAGGCTTGGGAGCTGGCTCTCTGTTACACAGATAATAAGAAATGTATCACTTTGATCTTAATCTGGATAAAAATACCATGATGTAAGCATGCATACATTATGGTATAAGCCAAGTGCTAGTTACAGCAGGCTATTTAAGGTGGGTAGGTACTGTATTCTGTTCTTTGTTTTATACAGCACACAGTGTGTCCCAGGTTGATGACAATGATCTTGGGCAGTGGTTTTCAACCTATTTTGTACCAGGACCCATTGTAAACATTGGCCAGTCTCAACCCAGAGTCCCTCTCTCCCAACCCACTACCCCCTGTTCCCCAAACAGGGGGGAACTCTGACAGCCTTCAAGGAAAAAGCTACCATTTTCCACATTTTTCTCCTTTAAAGGAGAATATATTTTTAAAGTTTGTTTGCCACCCTTTTGTATATTCTTGTGAGCCACTTTTGGGTCACAACCCGCACGTTGAGAAACACTGCTCTTGGGCAGTACAGTCATAAATACCAAAAATGAAAACTTTTTTTCCCAAGTAATTTTTTATCTTGCTGCTGATAGATTTCCTGCATCTCCTTCTGAAGCATTGATTTAAGGTCAAAGACAGCATACTGAACTAGTCAGATTTCTGATCATATCCACTATGTAGTACTGTAGAGAGTGGTTGCAAAGCTTTTTCTCATGCGTGGACGAGCTCTATCCAACGCAGGAAGTCTATGGGCTGATGAGAGGTAAAGCACTGCTTAACCTGGTACTGGCAATGGGGGATGACCTAATCAGTGATCTAATGATTGAAGGGAAGCTGGGTGACAATGACCATGAGCTTATCACCTTCACCATCAGCCATAAAGCTGGCAAGTCAGTCAGCAATACAGAAGTCCTCGACTTCAGGAAAGCTGACTTTGACAAGCTAAGGAGGCTTGTCAGTGAGGCCCTAAAGGGCAACAACCCAAAGGGGAGGGGAGTTCAGGACAAGTGGTTGCTCCTCAAGGGAGCAATCCTGGATGTGCAAGCAAAGTCTATTCCATCTCAGAGGCAGTAAAAGGGCACAGCAGCCCCCTTGGCTCTCCAGGGAACTAGTAGACCTCCTGCATCTAAAAAGAAAGGCCTACAAAGAATGGAGGACTGGATCCACCTCCAAGGAGGAATATTCTGCACTGGTCCAGACCTGCAGGGAGCAAACCAGGAAAGCCAAGGCTGCAACAGAACTCCAACTAGCTACAAATATCAAGGACAATAAAAAGCCCTTTTTTAGATATGTGGGGAGCCAGAGGAAAAGCATGGTCAACATTGGACCCCTGCTAAACCAGATGGGACAACTGACAACCAACGCCCAGGAAAAAGCCAACTTGCTAAATGGGTACTTTGTGTTGGTTTTTCACCAGTCCCATGGCACGCCCCTGCCCATTATGGGTCATTCTCCATCCTGAGGGATAGCCATCATGGGTTTATTGCAGGTAGGTCTTGCTTGACCAATCTTGTTTCCTTTTATGACCAGGTGACTTATCACCTGGACAAGGGAGAAGAGATTGATTCATATATCTTGACTTTAAAAAAAGCCTTCAATCTGGTATCCCATGTTCACCTCTTAGCAAAACTGGGTAACTGTGGCCTTGGCATCACCATGATCCATTGGCTGGGGAATTGGCTCCATGGTAGGACGCAGAGGGTGGTGGTTGATGGAAGTCAATTGTCGTGGTGTGCTGTGACCAGTGGAGTCCCTCAAGACTCTATCCTAGGGCGTATGCTATTTAACATTTTCATTAATGATGTAAACATTGGTGTTAGAAGTGGGCTGGCCCGGTTCACTGATGACACCAAACTCTGGGGACAGGAGGGTGATCCAGGCAGATCTTGACAAGCTCATGAAATGGGCAGATGAGAGCCTGATGGTGTTTAATACCAAAAAATGCAAGGTTCTCCTCCTTGAAAAGAAAAACCTGCAGCATGCTTATAGGCTTGGCAGTGCTACGCTGGATAGCCCTACAGGTGAAAGGGACTTGGGGGTCATGATTGACCACAACATGAACATGAACCTTCAAAGTGATGCTGCGGCTAGTAAAGCGAGCAAAATGCTGGCTTGCATCCATAGATGATGCTTAAGCAAATCCTGGAACATCATTCTCCCATTGTACTCAGCCTTGGTGAGGCTTCAGCTGGAGTACTGTGTCCAGTTTTGGGCTCCACAATTCAAAAAGGATGTGGAGAAGCTTGAGAGAGTGCTGAGGAGAGCGATGCACATGATCAGAGGTCAGGAAAACAGACCTTATGATGAGAGGCTGAGAGCTATGGGACTCTTCAGCCTGGAAGAGTGCAGGCTCAGGAGTGAACTGGTGTCCACCTATAAGTTTATCGGGGTGCTCATCAGGATCTGGTGGAATGTCTGTTCACCAGAGCACCCCAAGGGGTGACAAGGTTGAACGGTCACAAACTCCTCCATGACCGTTTCAGGCCGGACATAAAGAAGAACTTCTTTACTGTCTGAGCCCCCAAGGTTTCGAAGGGACTGCCACCAGAGGTGGTTCAAGCACCTACTTTGAACACCTTCAAGAGACATTTGGATGTTTATTATGTTGGGATCCTATGATCCCTGCTGACTTCCTGCCCCTGGGGCAGGGGGCTGGATTTGATGATCTTCTGAGGTCCCTTCCAGCCCTGGTGTCTATGAATCTATGAAACTGTCAATATAAAACTGCCTATTTATTATATAATTCTTGTTATATGATAAGTTCTAGTGGTCCCAGCAAGAATCTAGCACCATTCTGCTAGTTTGATAGATAGCCCATACAAAGACATAGTGTCTGCCCCAGGGAGGGAAATAATGTTTGAAGAGTGGATGCACATTATTTTTTGTTGTACTTGTACCTTTTGGCCATCATTATTAGCCTGGCTTTCTTATGGGATAGAAACAGGAGAGATGTAAACTCCCAATAAGATAATCAATCAATTTCTACTATAGAGTCCTCTACCTCCAAGTTTAGGTGTGATTTAAGTTTCACAAGAGACTAACTTGGTCTCCATGAATATCTCCACTTTTTTCAGATGTATAGGAGCTGTAACCTGAAAATGTATCAGAATCTAGGCTTATACACTGTGAACTCAGTTCTGAGTTGGCAAATGTAGGGGTACAGACATTTTACTGAAAATGTAAAGATTAGAAAGAGTTTCCTCTTCTAGCCTGATCAATGCCTCCTTCCCCCACACCTTTTCGTGGGTTGCTCTTCATTCTAGTCATAAATCATAAATAATGAAAGAAAAAAGAAAGAACAAGAATGTTCCTTACTTTACTCATAGTTAATGAAGGTTAAACATTAGGATGCATCTACAGTATCAATGATGATCAAACAATGGTATGATATGTGGAGAGAGGTCTTAAGGAGGCACTTTTGCTAGAGGTATTCAAAAGCAGATAATGTAAAATGTGTAGTGTGTGTACTGAGATCACTTTTTAAAAAATTCACAGTAATGCTGTAGCTGACTTAAACCTATCAAGCCCAATTTGCATGATTAATAATATAATGCAATATGAGGTGAAGAAGTTTTAAATACCATTGTTTTGGAAAAGAAAATATCTAATGTGGAGCTTCTGTCTACCCTAGATGTGCCGTGTGAACTGTAGTACACAATTTTTTGTTACCCATGAAATGAACATAATCCCTTTCTCTCCTATTTTATATGAGAGATCAGTACAAAATATTGCATGACTTTGAAACAGTATAAAAGAAGGCAGACAAGTGGGAATGTGGGAAGGAGAGGAAAACAAACTTCATAGTTGGGAAATTAGAATGTCAACAGGCAGAAATTTAAAAAATGGACTTTTTACTAAATAAGTTGAATAAAAACAGTTTTTTGATCATGAAAAACAAATCTTAGCTTGACACATCTGATTGTAACCAGGTGATCAAAGCCCAATAAGGGTTGCTACCCATTTCAAAAGATGCCAATACAGAGACATTAAAAACAATCTATTTGTAATACATACAAACACATTATAAAGTGTTTGAAGAATGACAGACATTTTTATGTGAAGTTCTGTACTTGAAACCATTCCACATATGTGCATAAAAGTAGTAGAAAAGAAATACATTTTTAAAACTGCAGAACTTTAGATAGAACCAAAAGAAAAGTTTTAAAAATGGTAAGTTATGGATTTTTATTTAATGTGAAATCTTAATGTAGCAAATGTTGTAGAAGTAGCAATTTTTTTTTATTGAATCAATCTTAATGCATGAACATCAAAATGGAAAGTAGAGGGCATTAAACATGTGGATGAATTTGTAAACATTTATGTATGTGGAATGGATTTGCTTATCTCATTTACATTACAAGATAAACAGTCCTATTTTGTGATTTTTAGGTGATATATTAAAAGTCAGAACATGCTCTGAGTAGTCTGATAGGCTAATTACAGACAGTCAAAAAGCCTGAGCCTGAATTGATTCAGTCTCTGAAGTTTAGTCTAAGCTGTAGAGATTAAATTGAAACACAAGTGAACAGAGATTTACCTTTGATTCCGAAAATGCAGCCAAATGCCTTCAGTGGTTCAGAACAGAAGCTGAGGGGCACTACAGCACAGCCCTGTGACACGTAGCCAGCATGGGCTGTATGTTCACTTCCTTTTCCTGCTTCCCCTGAAGTCTCTGGGATTCGTAGTCCAAAATCACAGCAGCAGGACTCTGCAGGGTTGCTTATCACTTCTTCCTGCTTTCAGGTACCTCTGGGATTTGTAGTCCACAGTTGCATCCAGCAATAAGTTTGAGTGGGGGAAAGGGTGTTTAACCCCACTCCCTGGCCCCATATTCCAGCTGTGGTTTGCCTGAGGGGGCAGTTCCCCCCCACCACACACACACACAGACTGGGCTGCATCCCCAGCCAGGCTTGCCCCACAACTTTGTCAGCCAGCTCTCACTGGTCCAGGTAGGGAGCAGAGGGGTGGGGCCAGCTCTGCTCTCTGGAGCAGACAGCACAGCCCAGTCCAGGGCTGGAAAGCATGGTGGGATGTTGGGGGACTGTGATCTAACTTGAACCAGGAAGGCATCCGGAACAGAAGTTCCATAAACTGGTTTGACCCAAATCAGTTCAGTCTGATACTACATTCAACTAGGTTTATCTTAAACCAGTTTCAGGCATTTTGAAACTGATTAATGTGCACTGAACTTCTGTTCTTTTACAGGTTTAAACTAGTTTTATGTTGAACTTCTGTCCCTTGCTATAGTAAGTATTACCCTTCAGTCTGTAATATGATGTCCAGCTCACTGATTGTTGGTCTCAGCCATGTTATTGCTTGGCTTCACTCCAGTGTGGTGTAGACATGGTTTTTGGTACATACAAAGTTGGGGGTGGGAGGGGCTGTGGTCTTGAACCAGTTCTAGTGTGGTCCCTGGGCTGGGACTCACAACCAGCAGATTATAGATTCCATCTCCAGGACTGTTTGTTACTAAAATACATGGAGTTTTTAGACAACAGTAGAACATGTGGTAAATGTGGGGATGTGGAACATGTGGAGATGCTCATCCCACAAAGAAGTCCTAACTTTGCTATGATATTATCACACTTAGCACATGTTTCACTACTTGAACACACAGCTTCTCTCATTTTAAGTGTAGTCAACATGTTCTAAGTGAGCATGTCACATAGCCCTTAGTTGGGGGCTGGTGGGGGCAAGGGGAGGTCAAAGGAACTGAAGTGTGTGCAAATTTTCTATTTAAAACTGTATATTTGAAATATTTTGTATGTGTGATAAACCCAGTATGAGCCATGGGAATTGTAAAAATGTTTTTGTTTTCTTTCATCTCAGAGCCAAAAAATAAGTTGGCTGATTTCAAACTCTCTTTTCTGCTGCAGATGGTAGTGATATTTATATATGTGACTTTTTTTTTCTTGCTGAGTGAGAAATTCATACAGTAGTCCAGCACTGAATAAGAAGCCAGTATATACATAAATAATATTACTTCATAATATAAATAGGCAAATAAGTTATATAGTAGAGTCTGAAAACAAGACACCCTCTTACCCCTTTCCCTGCCCCTTTGTTTGCAGATATGCTCAGATGTCTCCAAGCTCTAGTCTGGGCTGACCATGCCATAAAAGGGTTTGGATGGGTAGGGAGAGCTTCAGAGAGAAGGCTGCATGTGTGAAACCTTCCCATTTTTCTACCAGGACAACCTTGTTTTGAACTCCTATCCCAGATCCTGGGGCTTATGTGCCCAGTGCCCTGCCTCCTTCCAGCCAGCTGACCGTATGCAAGTGCCAGTTAATTCCCTCATTAGCCTGCTGCCCATGCAACCTGAAGCTGCAGAGGTCTGCTGAGCTTGCAGGGCCCTCTGGCTAGGCTGCTTCTGCCCTTAAAGGAACAGGCACACTTTAGTGACCTACGACAATTACCCTAGTGAAGAGGATTTTTAAACTGGGCTCATTGGGAGGAGCGGTACAGGGGGACAAAATCATCCAGTTTGCAATTAGGATCAACAGATCAGATCCAGAAGGTCCTAATTTTGGACAAGAGGCAGGAAATAATATGGCTAAAAAAAGGATATGCAAAAAGAAAAATAACAGGATAGTCTGGAAAATATCTTTGCCCATGTGTGAATGGAAGAAGTATGGGAAGCAAGCAGGGTGAACATCATTGAATGTAAAGAAAATTTCTTGACATTAGAGAGTTGCTGGGAAAATGGTCATAGCTGAAATACCCTAATTGAGGTTTGTAGCTTATTCTTTAAGGAAAGATATGGGGAAAAATGAGAAGGCATTGTAGTCTGTCAAAAATATTCCAGGGTCCAAAGAGGAATCTGATTCTAATGTTAAAATGGGATGTATTTTATTTGATTGAAATTTTAAGGGAAAAGAGAATAATAATTACGTTTGTGGTGGGAGTTGACAATTGATTACCAAAAGCAGGAACAGGAAGTAGATGAAGTATTCTTCATCCAGGTAACAAGAAATTCAAAAAATATGAATGAGTATTAATGGAGGATTTTAATTTCCCTTATATTTATTCGTAAAGTATGGTGAAATAGAATATTTAACAAATGATTTGTTTCAAGGTATCCAATAGTCCTGGAAGTTCCTAAAGGCCATATTGTTAGAGACTCATTGTAAAGGAAACAACAACAACAACAAAATCTGCCCAGATAACTATCAGAAGTAATGAAAACAGAGAAGGGGAAAGATACAGATCATGGTAAGAATTGAGTTGTCACTAATTGGAATGAATGTAAGCCATCAAGCCTAACAGAATTTGCCTTGGGGTTATGTAGGAACTAGCTGAAGACGTTTCAGAAATCCAGGTGACAATTATACTTGCAAACTCTTAGAAGATGAGTGAGGTTCCAGAGCATGGTAAGGCTAACTTACTGCCCATTTTTTTTAAAAGGAGAATTATTGACCTGTTGGTGTAATTGGGAGACTTGAGAAAATAGTAGAGCAAAATGATTGTGTAATAATTTGAAAGTAAGTAGCGAATGAAGGAGTTATTACTATTAGGCAACATGGACTTGTTGAGAACAAATCATGTCAAACCACCTTTCTTTCTTTCTTTGACAGGTTAACTGTTGTTTTGTGGAATATAGGGAAGAGATGCAGTATATACCTAGACATTAGTAAGGTACAGTCACACATGCCATTCTCATGAGTACTCTGGAGAAATGTGGGCTAGACAGAATTACAATTAGGCAGCTACATAATTGGTACATAACAGTTACTCTTTGCTTGTGGTTCATGGATCTATATCAGAGTGACAGGAAGTCTCAAGTGGGGTTCTGTAATGGTCTTTTTTAAGTCCAGTGTTGCTTAGCATTTTTATTAATGACTTGAAAGCCGGAATTGAGGGTGTAATGATCAAACAGGAAGGGTTACAACTCTTTGAAGGGCAGGATTAAAATTGAAAGGGAAGTTGGTGAATTGGAGAACTAGAAAATAGATGACAAAATGAAATCCAAGGGAAAAAATGTAAATGTTACACACACGGAAGAACCTGAAGCCTAGATTCAAAATGGGGGGAAATTACTTTGGCGGGCTTAGTGCTGAGAAAGATTTAGGGGTTGTGGTGGCTCTCAAACTTAATGTGTGATGCTATTGCAAAAAGAAAAAGGGGGGGCAGCACTAACAGAAGCATAGGATGCAAACCCTGGCAAGGATAACACTGCCCCACTTGGTATATTAGCTGGAGTACTGATCCATTTTTTGGCACCATATTTTAAGGTGAATGTTATGAAACTGGAGAGGGTCCAAAACAAGTGATGAAGATGGAGGTTGGAATGCAAGCTGTATAAGGAAAGGTTGATTAAACTAACTGGTAGTCTGAAGATGTAGAGCTTAGGGATGGGAGACATTATAGTAATTTTTCAAAGAGTTGAAAAGATGCCATTAAGGTAGAGAAACAGTTTTCCCTTGCCATGGAAGGCAAGGTATGAGGCAATAGGATTAAACTGCAGCAAAGTAGATTCAGAAAAAAAATCTCAAGAAAAAAAATTCCCGGCACTGCGATAGCTGTGCTCATAGAACAGGGTTTACATATTTGAAAGGTGGGGAAATACGTAACTTGTGAATCTTGCCAACATTTAAGCACTGAGCAGCTCACCATCAGCAGGATGTTGCTTATTAGGGCTGTGTGGAATCTTGCCGGGTGTTTCATTTCGAAGGTGTTTTGATGCATTTGAAGCTTGAAACAGTGAAATCAAAACAAAACAAAAGCCTTCAAAACAGCTTTGAAATGAAACAAGTTTTGAATCCGGGCTTCAGCACTGGTCCCAGCTGGCAGCGCCAGCCTCCTGTCATCCAGAATGCAGATCCAGGGGCTGATCCCCCTGGGAGGAGTCTGGCACAGCCCTGCATCCCTTTCAGGGGTGCAGGCCCTCCGATCTGAGTACAGGATGACAGCATGCTGTTTCTGCTGGCCGGGGTCAGTGGCAGCACCAATCTTCGCGGTGCTCAGCACCAGCTGCACCCAGTGCTGGTCCCAGCCAGCAGCAGCAGCTTTCTGTCATCTGGCATGCAGATTGAGGGGCCCGCACCTCTGGGAGGGCTGCAGGGCTGTCCCAGACTTCTCCCAGGGGGAGCAGGCCAAGAGGCTGCCACTGCTGCCTGGGGCCACCGGCAGCATCAATGTTCCCAGCACTGGGTGCAGGCTGTGCCCAGAGCAGGTCCCAGCCAGCAGCAGCAACCCCTGTCACCATCTGGAATGTAGATTGGGGGCCTGCACCCCTGGGAGGAGTCTGGCACAGCCCCGTAGCCCTCCCAGGGGTGTGGGCAGGCCCCCGATCTGCACTCTGGATGACAGGAGGCTGCTGCCGCCAGCTGAGACCAGCACTGGGCACAGCCCGTGCCAAGTGCTGGGAAGATTGGTGCTGTCTCTGGCCCCGGCTGGCAGCGACAGCATGCTGTCATCCCATGTGCAAATCTAGGGGCCCAAACCCCAGGGAGGGCTGTGGGGCTGTGCCAGACTCCTCCTGGGGGGTGCAGGGCCCCAGATCTGTGGACCAGATGACAGGAGGCTCATAGGTGTCATGAGTTTTACTTTTAACATTTTGAGGTGCAGCTTCCCAGAAACCTCTGCAACTATCTCCTTGAGACTTGGCAGGCTTCATGCCCTCAGAAGGGGCTACCATCCCTGCAAGTTTCATCCAAATCAGGCAAGAAATGACAACGTTCTAGGCATTTTCATGATTCCCCATTATAGCCAATGAGTGAAATGTTGAAACAGAGTTGAAACAGTGAAACAGTTTTTATGAGACAAAATGGGATAGTGCTTTCAAAATTAAATGAAACTCTAAATGAAGCACTGTTCCACTGAAAAGGCGAAACAGAAGTCGAAACGAAATGGTGCTGTTTCGCACAGCACTATTGCTCATGCTTACCAAAAGAAATTTAGATGGCTATATAGGTTGAAGCTGAGCACTAGGTTTTCAGGATGTCATTTGTATCCAAATTTTGGAGTTACACATGTAAACTTATGGTCAAGTTCTAAATCTGTTGGGGTAACTAGTTGTCAATCACTGTGAATCAAATCTTTTTGTGAAAACCACCACAGTGTTGGTACAGAATAGTTAGAGAGGTTTAATTTCTGCTGTTAATTTAAGATTTCAGGATGTTATCTCTGAAATGCACAGTTCACGTAGAGTATTTCATAGGAAGTAGTGCTCTTGCTATCTGTTTTTTATGTTTAATTTGCATATTGAAATAATATAATTCAAGAGATGGAGCTGCAGCCACTTAGTGGCATTGATTCCTTCTCTCTGCATGTATTTGTCTCAATTGCATGTTTGTAAAAAATTTTCATTATTTATGTTTAGTGAGTTGTGTTGTATATTAGGGCTCTCCATCTTATGAATGGCTGGGACAAGCATGGCATGTAGGCTGTGGGTTAGACAATCCAGTTGTATCTTATCACTGTATACTAAATATACATATCAAAATCTTCACTGAAGTGCATAGACCTTTAAGAGTCTGAATCAGAATCTTAAATGTAATTTTTGATGTTATTGCTGATGTTTGTGTTTACTGAATCAATCATTTTATTTTTGTTTATATTTTAAGGCTAGAAGGGATCAGTGTAACTTAGATTCTTCTTTTGGTCAAGTTTACTCAAATCACACAAGAGTGACCTATATGGACTTAGTTATAGATTCCTGATCTGTCCAGCCATTTCAGCATAGTGTTAAGGTAGGAATGGTCCATGTAGGCTCACCAGATGAGAACAGCTACAAGTCAGTAGGGACTGTTTAATGCCATTTCTACCAGTTCCTCTGCTGTACCATTGTGCACCTGGGGCTGCTAGCAGGGTTATTCAGGTGTTGCCTATTTGAGCTGTCCGTGTGCACAGGACTGGTTCAGCCTAAATAAACTCCAAGGCTCAGGAAGTTTCTGTTACTTCTGCATGGCCTGAGGAAAGAAGAAAAGGGCAAAATATCTGTTCCAGAGTTTGAACTCTGTCCCATCAGAATAAGCATGAATTGTTTTTCAAAGGGAACTTGATTTATATCTTTACTGGTTTATTCCCATCTTGTTAGGCTAGGGACAGACATTACGTATAAACTGGTTTAAGTGATCAGAAACTGGTTTAAACCTGTAACAGAACAGATGTTCAGCGCACATAAAACAGTTTGAAAATGGCCGAAACTGATTTGAGATATACCTGGTTGAATGTAATATAAGACTTAACTGATTTGGCTCAAACCAGTTTATGCAATGTCTGTCCCAGACGCCTTGCTAATTTAAGATAAATCAGATTTCCCCAGAATCCCGGCATGCTCTCTGAGCTGGTTGGGGCTCTCTGCTCTACAGCAGGGCTGGCCCCTCCCCTCTGCTCCCTCACAGAAGCTCTGGCAGAGACCTGGCTTCTCCTTGCTAAACAGGGATTATTCCCCCGGCCCCTCTGCTTTACACAGAAACCTCTCAGCATTAGCTAGCAGACCACATGCTGCCTACAGTCCATGCTGTGGGAGAGGACAAAAGCAGACAGGCTTTTTGGAGCTTACCAACAGGTAGCTGGTAATTTCCTTCCTTTGAAAGCTGTTTAAGAAGAGCTTGAACTAGTGGAGAGGCTTTGTTTTCTGAATGGGTTGAAAGACACTGGGTTAGGGGTGATAAACATTCCCTGCTAGGCTGCTCAGGGGCGGGGAAGGACAGAGCATCCTGCTGGGACCTGGCCATGCCCCCCTCAGCTAAGCCCTCTAGAAGGGAAGGGAGGGCTGGCCTAGCACCCCCTGGTGTCTAGCCTGAGCCACTGCAGGCATGTGCCTGAATTTTTTCGGTCCAGAGGGGATGTCTGTGTGGTTACAAATTAGTTTAGCCTAGGTAGGTTAGACTGACCTGCAAAGATTGAATCAATTCAGGCTCAGGTTTTTTGAATGTCAGTCCCTAGTCTTAATGTTGTTTGCTATCCTATGCTTCATTCTGAACACAAAGTTCTCTTTTGTATCACTTTGCAGACAGTGGCATAGGTTTGCTCCGAGACTTATAGATAACTACATTATTCTTTCTGTTGTTCTCCACAATATACCATTATACTGAATATTTAATGAGGCTGCAGTAGAATATTTAATGAAGTTGCTGCATGGGGCTGGATGGGAATTGTGTTCCCTTCTGCTGATCTTTGGGATGTTTTTTTTTTTTTTATTTGGTTGGTTTTAAAGCCTTCCTCAAAAGCTTTGGGTGATGCTGCAGCCAAGGCTGGGGATTTTGACAGGGATGTGCCAATGTTCCTGCTGGAGCTTAAATCCAAAAGTTCTTGGCTAGAGAGCATTTCCCCTCCAGTCAGGGTCAGGCTGATTGCCATATTTGGGGTCAGGAAGGAATTTTTCCCCATGGTCACATTGATACAGACTGTGGGGGGTTTTACCTTCCTCTGTAGTGGTGGGGGGAGGGAGGGGCATGGTCCTCTTCCTTGGATCTCTCAAGTGTATTTTAACAACTTGTGCATCAGCAAGGTGTTAGCCACCTTGGTTCCCCTGTTTTACTTGTGGCAGCTTAGGGTGTTATGTCTTGTTTTGTGTCTTGGGTTGACTGTATAGTTTTGCTAGGAGGTTAGACAATGTATTTGTATAGGATGGTTTAGATAGGGACAGTCCTGGTTCATGCCAGGGAGTTGGTTTAGCTGACCTCTGGGGGGTCCCTTACAGCCCTACTGCTCTATGGCTAGGGACAGAAGTTACACATAAACTGGTTTAAGTCATTAGAAACTGGTTTAAACCTGTAATAGAACAGAAGCTCAGTGCACATAAACCAGTTTAAAAATGGTGGAAACTGGCTTAAGATGAACCTGGTTGAATCTAGTATCAGACTGAACTGATTTGGGTCAAATTGTTTTATGAAACTTCCGTCCCAGGCTCCTTCCTGGTTTAAGTTAAATCACAGGCTGCCAGCATGCTTTCCAGCCCTGGACTGGGCTGTGCTGTCTGCTCCAGAATAATCTTTGAAAAAATTGTCAAGGATGCCATCAACTACAAACTCATAACTGGTGGGGTATTAAGAAGCGTAGTCTTTCTAGACTTTGAGAAGGTCTTTGACACTCTCTCTCACCCCATCCTCATCAATAAATTAAGCGACTGTGGCATTGATGCCTGCACAGTTGGATGGGTAAAAAAATGGCTGATGGCGCACACCCAGAGAGTAGTGGTGGATGGGTTGTATTCAACCTGGCAAGATGCAAGCAGTGGGGTACCCCAGGGCTTGGTCCTCAAGCCCACACTGTTTAACATCTTCATTGGTGACTTGGAGGAGAGGGTGGAAAGCACGCTGTCCAAGTTTGCTGATGACACTAAGATGTGGGGTGAGGTGGACACACTTGAAGAGAGAGAGAGGCTTCAAATAGATTTAGACAGACTACAAAAATGGGCAGATGAGAATAGGATGGGGTTCAGCGTAGACAAATGCAGGGTGCTGCACCTTGGGAGAAGGAATCCACAGCATACATACAGGCTGGGGAGTTCCCTCCTTGAAAGCACAGAGGCGGAAAGGGATCTTGGAGTCATTATTGACTCCAAGATGAACATGAGCTGCCAATGCCAGACTGCAGCCAGCAAGGCCAGCCATACCTTGTCATGCATCCAAAGGTGCATCTCAAACTGGTCCAGAGAGGTGATACTCCCCCTCTATGCAGCATTGGTCAGGCTGCAATTGGAGTACTGCATCCAGTACCGGGTGCCACACTTCAAAAGGCCAGCCTGGGGAGGGTTCAGAGGAGGGCCACCTGCTTGGTGAGAGGGCAGCAGGACACGCCCTACGAGGAGAGACTGAGGGACCTGAACCTGTTCAGCCTCGGCAAGAGGAGGCTGAGGGGGAACCTGGTGGCTGCCTACAAACTCATCAGGGGAGATCAACAGCAAATAGGTAGATCCCTTTTTTCCCCAGCACCACCTGGGGTGACAAGGAACAATGGTAATAAGCTGATTGAGAATAGGTTTAGTTTAGAGATCAGAAGGCAATATTTTACAGTTAGGGTGTTGAGAATCTGGAACCAGCTTCCCAGGGAAGTGGTCCTCGCCCCTACCTTGGGCAAATTCAAGAGGAGGTTGGATGATCATCTGTCTGGGGTCTTCTGAACCCAGCATTCATTCCTTCCTGTGGCAGAGGGTGAGGCTAGATGGTCTGTTCAGGTCCCTCCTGATCCTAGCCACTATGAAACTACTATGAACCTATGAAGCAACTAGCATGGCTTTGTTAAGGGGAGGTCAAACCTGGTGTCTTTTTATGACTAGGTAACTAGCCAGCTGGACTTGGGACATGGGGTTGACATCATCTACCTAGTCTTCAGCAAGGCCTTTGATACTGTTTCCCATGAAATTCTCTCAATTAAGTTAGAGGGTACTGGCCTACACCAGTCTACAGTGAGGTGGGTTGGCAACTGGCTCAGAGGCCAGTCCTAGAGAGTTGTAATCAATGGGATGGCCTCATCCCGGAGGGCCATCTCCAGTGGTGTCTCCTAGGGATCAGTGCTTGGGCCCGTGCTGTTCAACATCTTTATCAGTGACTTGGGTGAGGGAGTGGAAAGAGCACTGTTTAAATTTGCAGATGACATCAAGCTGTGGGAAATGTGAGCACATCTGAGAACAGAGTAAGGATTCAGGATGACCTTGTCAGACTGGTCTTATAGGCTGAGTGCAATCAGATGAGGTTCAGTAGGGGCAAGTGCCAGGTCCTTCACCTGGGTAGGAAGAACTTCACCATAACTATCCAGTGTGTAGTGGACCACTGGCTGACACTGTATCTGAAAGGGACCTAGGAGTGACAATCGACCAGAGGATGAATATGAGCCAACAGTGTGATGAAGTCTCCAGCAGGGCAAACAGAACTCTGGAGTGCATCAGCCGATGTGTTGCCAACAGATCCAGAGAGGTGCTCCTCCCCCACTATTCAGTGTTGGTGAGGCCACAGCTGCAGTACTGCGTCCAATTCTGGGTATCACATTTCAAGAAGGATGTGGATAAGCTCAAATTGGTACAGAGAAGGGCCACCTATATGATTAGGGGCCTGGAGGATAGGCCCCATGAGGAGATACTCAAGATCTAGGGGAGCAACTCTTCAGAAAGGCATCTATTGGGAAGAGGAGGACCAATGGGCGTAAGCTAGTTGAGAAAAAATTTAGACTATCTGTAACAGGGAGACAAGCTCTGACCTGTTACTTAGGACTTTACCATGGATTCTTATTGAGAGTCCGAGATGTGGGGTACTGGAGTAATGACATCATCAAGTTGTCTCGCGATCCAGAGCTCCTCACACCTGAGAAGAAAGCTTCATTATTAACTGGAAAAGAGAGAGGAACATGAAGCAGTTAAAAGACTGCTGTCAATAAACTTCCACCCCCAAAAAGGGATGGAGGAAGTGAAAGCAGCCGACAAGGACTGCGAAAATTTGCACGGAGGTGCAGAGTATCACTGACAGCAGCTTTTGAAAGTGAAAGTTACTATTCAAGAAAGAGAGTGGAGAGAACTTACTGGCATGAGCAAAAGGTAAGCCCTCTCCTTTACTCCAGGAGAATCTATTAAGCTAGAGATTGAGAATCTATTAAGCTAGAGACTGATAAAAATAGACTGTTACAGTGAGCTTGGCTAAAGGACTCACCTGCTATAAGGACTTGGAGAAGTTCTTCATGGACTCTAACTGAACAACATACCATGTGTGTAACCACATCAGGTGTAATCCCAAGAAGTATTAGTCAGGAAGCTGATTCTGAATCCCCAGTTAGAACAGTCAACAATGGACGATATGGATAAAGTGGGTGTGGAAATGAGTCTGCCATTGGACTGGTAACAAGCCCATAGTGTCACTTTAAGGATTTTACAGAATCAGCAGACTCAAATGGAGGAGCTTGTGAGAGTCAACTCATGAGGCCGAGGCCTGTATTATGATATTCTCATGCCAACAGGAGCTAAGTGGGAAACTTAATCTGGCAAATAATTATGTTGTATGGGTCAGAGGCGATGAGGCTTTCCAAGATGACAGCAGAAGATGATGTGGAGGCCTTCTTGGAAGACTTTGAGAGGGCAGCCATTATGGCCGGCTAGGACCCCTCAGTGAGGGCTATTCAGCTAGAGCCTTTACTCATAGGGCCAGTGCAAACAGCCTATAGGGTCTTGTTGAGAATAGAGGTGAGAGACTATGAAAAAGTAAAGACTGCTGTATTGTACCAGTTGGAAGTGTCTACAGAATGTTACAGACAGTGCTTCCAGGCAAAGAAGAAACCACAAGAAGGTAGGCCACAGCTGCTAGCCTAAATGTTAGAAGATCTGCTAGAAAGGTGGATTCAGCCTGAGGATAAGTCCGTGGCTGAAGTACTTGACATTTTTGCATTGGAGCAATTTCTTGCAGATTTGTGCAGAGATACCCAAAGATGGGTTAGGCGACATCAGCTGTAGGCCACAGAGGCAGCCCTACAGTTAGCGGAAGCATTCATGGTGATGGAGTAAGAAACCGAACCCACAAAAAAAGAAAAAGGAAGAATTTTGACACTGGTCAGTCAAAATGACCTCAGGAATTGGGGTTGAAAATTGAAAATAGCTAAAATACCAGGTAAAGAACATAAGAATCGAGAGCCAAAAGAAATTATATGTTATAGATGTGAAAGCTATGGGTCAGGGAGGCCTGGGTGAGGGAGATTCCTTCCCCTTCATCGAAGCTGACCTCGTGAAGGAACACCTTGAGAGGCTGGACACCTTCAAGTCAGCCAGCCCTAATGGGTTATAACCCAAGGGTACTCAGGGTGCTGGTGAGCATCATAGCTCAGCCCCTGGAACAGATCTTTGAGAGCTCTTGGCGCTTTGGTGAAGTGCCCAATGATTGGAAGAAGGTCAATGTCATGCCTATCTTCAAGAAAGGGAGGAAAGTAGATCTGGCAGACTACAGGCCCATCAGCCTGACCTCTGTCCTGGGGAAGGTCTTGGAAAAGATTATCAAGGAGGCCATCCTTAACAGACTAGCTGATGGCAATATCCTGAGGGATACCCAGCATGGGTTTGTTGCAGGTAGGACTTGCTTGACCAATCTCATTTCCTTTTATGACCAGGTGACTTTTCACCTGGACAAGGGGAAAGAGATCGACAATGTATACCTCAACTTTAAAAAAGCCTTTGATTTGGTATCCCACGATCACCTCTTGGCTAAACTGGCTAACTGGGGCCTTGACATCACCACGATCTGCTGGCTGGGGAACTGGCTCTGCAGTAGGACCCAGAGGGCTCTGGTCGACAGGAGCCAATCATCTTGGTGTGCTGTGAACAGTGGGGTCCCACAAGGCTGTGTCCTAGGGCCTATACTGTTTAACATCTTCATCAGTGATGTGGACATTAGT
>NW_017729033.1:41179768-41181173 GCF_001723915.1 Gavialis gangeticus
CATGATCAGAGGTCAGGAAAACAGACCTTATGGTGAGAGGCTGAGAGCAATGGGGCTATTGAGCCTGGAAAAGCACAGGCTCAGGGGTGATCTGGTGGCCACCTATAAGTTTATCAGAGGTGCTCATCAGGATCTGGCGGAATGTCTGTTCACTGGAGCCCCCTAAGGGATGACGAGGTTGAATGGTCACAAACTCCACTGTGACTGATTCAGGCTGGACATAAGAACTTCTTCACTGTCCGAGCCCCCAGGGTTTGGAATAGACTGCCGCCGGAGGCAGTTCAAGCACCCACTTTGAACACCTTCAAGACACATTTGGATGCTTATCTTGCTGGGATCCTATGATTCCTGATGACTTCCTGCCCCTGGGGCAGGGGGCTGGACTCAGTGATCCTCCGGGGTCCCTTCCAGCCCAAATGTCTATGAAATATTACCAGATTGTGTCCCCAAAAAGGGGTGGGGGATAAGTTGGGAGATTTCCCATACAAAGAACAAATGGACCGTAGCTTCAGCCAGCATAAAGGACCGTACAAATGTACCAGCCTATAATGGATGTCAAAAATGGAGACCTCATAATTCCTGCAATAGTAGACACAGGTTGTACCCAAACCATGGTAAGGGCTGACCTGATTCCTTCACAGGCTGGAGAGAAGGAAACTCCACTGAGCATGGTATGCATACATGGGTATCATATACTCATGAAAGGTGCCGGTTAAGCCTGACAGTTATGGGCCATGCAGAATAATTAGCAGTCAGATTGGCAGATACTCTTCCATGTCCTATGTTGTTAGGAGTCAACTGGCTGTACCTTAGAGAAGTAGTGGGTCAAATTATGAAAAGCCCCAGAGAAAGAGAGATAGAGGACCTGAAAAATACTGGTTTCACAGGAAGAGGCCCCAAAGAGACAACACAAGTCAAAAGTCCAAATACAGATTCAGATCTTGAAGAGTTTATAGGAGATGGAAAATTTAGAGAGAGACAAGAACAAGAGTCAATATTCAAGAACATGTATAAGGAGGGTCTAGCTAAACAAGGAGGAGAAATCGTGAATCCCAGGATGGCAGAGACTACCCCCAGGTTCGAGGTAAGAAAAGCTGTACTGTACTGTACTGTACTGAGTTGAGCAAGGGAAAGGGAGAAAGTGATTCTCAGCCAGGATGCCATAGCATCCTGGGGTACCTTGAGATTTTTTTTCAGGGTTGTCACAGGGTGTTAGTCATACAGCCATGATTCATGTGATAAGCTCAGAGAATTCAAATAGGAACCTGTAGTGTTGAAAACATTCTGATTTTCTGAGGTCTTTCTGAGTTATTTGCAACAGAGGAATTGCTCCATTATTTTTCCATAGTTAAAAACCAAGAGATAAGCGAAGAACTGGCATTTTCCAGAGGGTACTTCAAACCAA
>NW_017729033.1:41186173-41192745 GCF_001723915.1 Gavialis gangeticus
TTCATGTGATAAGCCCAGAGAATTCAAATAGGAACCTGTAGTGTTGAAAACATTCTGATTTTCTGAGGTCTTTCTGAGTTATTTGCAACAGAGGAATTGCTCCATTATTTTTCCATAGTTAAAAACCAAGAGATAAGCGAAGAACTGGCATTTTCCAGAGGGTACTTCAAACCAAACAAATGGTACCTAGAGTCTAAAAAGTTTGAGAACCACTAAACTAGGGGCATTTATACTTATGTTTTTTCCCACAATGTGCCGGAGATCCACTGCTTCAGGGCAGACTTAGTTAATCAGGTCTGCTCTGCATGCGAGCTGAGGCAAACTGCGCTGTGCTGCGTGCAGTTGTATAAACAGTGAAATGCGTGCCAGTGTGCAGAAAATGCTGGCAGTGCACTTTTGAACCAAAGCATCTCTGAGGTGTTTTAGTTCAAAAGCGCACTGCTGCTATTTTCTCAGTGCTGCTGCACATTTTGCCGCTAATACAACTGCAAGCGTTGCAGTGCCAGATGCTTTTCAAAGTGGCCAGTGCTGTGGCGCTTACATGTGTAAAAATGTCTAGGGTATTTCTTAGATACCTAAAATGGTATGTAATAAGGTTATACAGTCTTATGCCCCCATATCACATGAAGATTTTGAAGCTTGTTCCGTTTTCCTCCACTTCCATTTACTGGGCCATGGTAAAGTGAGCTACATCCAAATATTTTCACTGAATTGGTCAGTATCCTTTGACTTGCCATTACTCTTAATGCAACTGGTTTCAATAGGTTGTCGTCTTCCTTCTGTACTTCACAGCAAACTAATAATCCTGTACTTCGTACTTAAATTTAAAGGGGAGGCTTGTGAATTCTGAATTGGATGCATCCCAGATTCACTGTAGAATGAAGCAGGATAGTTTTGTTGTTTTAAAATTAGCAAAAATGAGCTGGAGTTAATTAAGAAATCTGAGAGAAGGTGTTAAGGGATAAAATATAGAGAGAGAGTTAGTTTTTTGCATTTGGTTCATTGTGGTAGATCATTTCAAATTTTTGTCATCATTCTGCACATTTGGTGCTGATGGTTTGAAGTCTCAAGTCTTAAATCTCCTTACTAGTCATTGGGGTAATAAAGCAAAAATCTAGGAACAAAGGAAATAGATTTCTCGGTGCTGTGAGTTTTTAGGCTTTGTAAGAAATTCTTGGGAGGTGGTGGTGGTGCTCCTGCTGCTACTACTGCAGTTATTATTGTTAATGCAATGCTGACAGGATCAAAGAAATACCTGTAACACCACTTAACTGTAATAAACAGTGATATCTGAAACTATACCCTTGAAAACCAATGTGCCATAAATCATCTGCTGGGATTGGTTTTTGATAGTATTTTTTCTGTTCACATGCACAGTTTTTAGTAAACCTGTTTCTGTGTTGCTTCTCTAAGATCATTAACTAGAAAGTGGCTTCATAGCTTCAGAAAACTGAGACTGGTATGCGATCAAGCAAAAAAGGGGGCTGGAAGTTAATGTTGGGATTGTAGTTTTAAAACAGGAAAGTGCCCCACATGTGATGTAGTCAAATGCAAAGCACTGAGCAAAGTGTTGATTACATATCATTAATAATGCTCTGGGCTATTGCTGCATTCCTGACAGCCTTCTGTAACTACCCTGGATTAAATCAGTAGCAAAGCACCTATTATTTGAGTGAGTCTGGGTGGACCATTACTTCCTGAAAGAATACTGTGGGAACTGATAGGTTCTGCATCTTGGAAAATAGGCTAATTAAAATTGTACAAACTTACTGAAGAGTCTTTTCATTGTGTTTCACCTTTTTCACCTGTATGATCATGGAAAATATCATTTAGCAACTTTGCACTGGATAAGCCTGAACACAGAAGGAACAGATAAAATAGAAATATCCTGTTACTAGTTTGAAAACTCTCAGAAAGATACTAATAGGCTGTACTTCTGTGTAATAGTTTTAATTGTATTAATTACTATTAATTGAAGTTAACCCTTACTCAGAAGCTCTCTGTTCAATAGTTTATCTATAAAAGTCAAATTTAACTGTGGTTGTTTTAAACTGAGACCACCTCTACGTATTATATCTATTATACAATTACCTTGTTAATTGTGCGATAAATTTGGACTGTCTACATATGCAAATTGACTATGGCACCTTAAAAAAAGGTCCAACCAGTTATTGTGCATGAATATGCAGTAACTTCACAGCTGGTTTCTGTCCCGCTTTAATTTGCACGTGTAGGCAGTCTGCAGCAGGGAGACTGCAGTCCTGCAATCTCCCAGCCAGTAGGTGCTCCACATCACACATGGGATCACAGCAGCACCTCACAGCTGCCAGGGCTAAATGTTCCGCAGCTGACAGGACTCTCTGACCTGGCTGCAAATGGAGCACAGCCAGGCTGAGAGTCCTGTCAGCTGTGGGATGCTCATTCTTGGCTGCATGTAGTCCCCGCTGCTGTGATCCCATTCAGCAAAGGGGGCTCCCAGCCGTGGGAACCTGCTTCTTGCCGATGCAGGGGGATTCCAGGATTGGGCTCCCCCTGTGCTGGCAATAAGGTGAGATGTCTCTAATATGCACGTTTGGCATGGCAGGAGGCATGATTGTGTGGATCACATATTGCATCCCATAGCATCTTTACCTGCACCTCTAGAGGGCCCTGAGTATAAGATGTTTTAAAGAAATGGGAAGTCCTCTCAGCCTTGGTAATTTTGAATGCCATTTCCCAGTCTGAATAATCCTTGGGAAACTTCTGTTGTTAAAATGTATTGTTTTGGGTGTTAATGTAAAATAATGCCTGTTGTAGGAGGAAAAGATTTATTAAATAGGATTTATCCAGAAAAAAGTATGTAATTTAACTAGAATGATTCACAGATAAATTTCAGTACACAAGCCAAGTACATCTATGTGATTTTACTTATTAAGGTTAGAATTTTCCCTTGTGCTATCCAGTTTGCTAGGAAACTTAACTGTTCATAGCATCTGCTAGAAATACTAATGAGCACTTTGACATGAAGAACATGGAAAACTCCCTTTGCTAAGAAGCCTATCAACAGGGCCGTCCCTAGGGGCGAAAAATCGGGGCGGCTGCCCTGGGCCTCGTGCTTTGGGGGGGCCCGTGGAGCCAGGCTGGTTTGGGGTCTGGCCACTCGCCCTCCTCCCCCACCTGCTGCCACCGCATCCGGGCCTTACACAGGCTGATTTGCCCTGGGCCCCACACCATGCTACGGTTGTCTCTGCCTGTCAAAAACAACCTTTCACACTTGTTCATACTACAGTTTTGACTTTCTCTGGGCCCTTTCTTTTTATTACATGCGGTATAAATTTCAGATTAAGAGAATTCAATTTAACAAGATGGTTTTCTGGTTAAAAAAAAATGGAGAACTACAGATGACTGTATTTAGAGGCAAACCCAAATAATTTAGCCAACGTTTTCAAATATTGGTTTATAAAAGGAGGATTTCCTATTCAGGCAATATTTGAGCTAATTTTCGAGTTCATGAGCATGTGTTCCCATTTGAACTTCCCTTTAGCGGTACTCAGCACCTCTAAAAATCAAAAAAGGGACATTTTCCTCTCATTTAAAGAGTCTGAAATTGTCATGCTTTTTTGTGAATATTTTATTTTCATTGCTAGATCAAGATAATTAAATTTTCTGTGTTTGGAAGAAAAGAAAAGAAAAGACTTCCTTCATGCCTTTCAGTAACCCACAGTTATCTATCTGTTCTGTCCATTTGTGTAAGTTGCTGATCTTGTCAGGAGTTCATGATGAGCTTTTTGGGGAGACTGTTTGTCCATTTTCAGGCATGCTTCATGGTCATGAAAATGTGAGTCTGTATGAAAAGTATGTAGTGTTTGCCTTGTTCTTACATCAGAAGAATTTTTTCTTTTGTCCATTTTATGCTTGTTTCCAAAGGCTTAAAATGAAAGCTTTGTTTCTGCAATAATGGCTTAGTGTAGGCTTACATTGTTGATCTCCTTAGTAGATGCAATGTAATCCATTTTGGTAATGTGAATTTTTAAACAATTATAAGCCTTTGTCATTAACCCTTCTCTGCTAATGGTAATACCCTACAAAACTACAAAGGAAGTCAGTGCCAAGCTTAACATAAGACTTGGAAGACACTTAACAGCATTTGAATTCCTTGGTTTAGTTAGATCTGATGTTGAACTTGATCAGTACAAAATGCAAAATGGTTGATTGTGAAGTTGATGCTCAAATACACTTAGCAGGAAGCTGTTTGGGAAAATATGATGGAACTACTTGAAAGTTTCACTCTAGTTCAAAATGTTTCTTGAAAAGGTTTCTGTCTCATGCTTTGTGCTGTACTTTTAACACTTAAAGTTGCTACTCTTTGTCTAGTGTGCACATTCGTGGTAAAATATTCACATGCTCAGATCATGTTTTTATAGATTCCTCAGATTATTAGCAATAGGAATTTGTATTCTATAAAAAAGAAAAGAAAAAGGCATTTGAAGGCATAATTTTTATATACATGTGTTATATAAATAATCCTGTGAAATCCTAGCAGCAGGCCTTTAAAAATTTACTTGATGCCTGATAGCCTGAAGGTTAAGCCTAGAAACAAGGAGAAGAAAATACACCCTTTATCAAAGCCTTCATTTTAAAAGGAATAAAACCATTTTGCTTTTAATCAACTTTGTATTGAAATTGTAAATCTGTCAATGGATTTTTTGTTAGATATTATATCTCTCCTTGGTTCTATTCCACCTTCTCTGTCTTGCCTTCTAATATTTTTGTGCTTCCAAGTGCTGTTTCAGGGAAGGAGGTGGGTGCTGGAATTTATACCAGGGACTGTCCTTAATTGTATTCACTTGGGCCCCTGGTGCACATTACACTTAAGGTATGATTAACCAGTTAATCACATCTCAAGTTGTTACTCAGCCACACGTTACTGCAATTAATGGTGTGATAAACAAGGAATAAGCAACAAAGTTGCACAAAAAATGTATAAAAAAAGGAAAAAAAGGAAATTAGGTGCAGATGGAGTGAGGAGAGTTGCACTCACTACATTTGCAGGTGGAACATGGGGAACCCCAGTAGCTGGAGGTTCACCTTCAGGAACACCAGCTGCTCCACCAAACCAGGATCGAAAGAGGTGCAGTGGGGTATCAAAACATCCCCAGAAATGCTGAACACCCTCTCACTTGGAACACTGATCACTGGAAAGGCCAGGTGTTCCCAGACAACCATGGCCAGATCCTTCCACATCTGGCTGTGGGTTGCACAGTAGGCCAAGGGGTTGCAGTCCAGTGGCTCCACATTCACAGTGAGATAGGTAGCTACTGAAGCCTCAGCGCTACCTGCCCGAGTCTGGGGTCTGGTGCATCTAGGGCCCCAGCATTGAAGCCATGCCCTTGGCCCATATTGGCAGCAGCTGGCGTGGAGGAGGCCGGCTGGTGGATGGAGTGCTGGCACAGGAAAATGGATCCTCCTCTTCCACATCCCCTTGCCTCTGCCCTCCTACCTCCCTGACTCTGTTCACCAGCACCTCCATCCATTGATTGAGGGTTTTAGTGCTGTACATGCTTCCTGCCAGCACAAACTGTACTGAACCACAATGGATCCAGCTATTTTTTTATACCCTCCTTCAGCCGCTTCACCAGTGCCTGCACTTCTGGTGAAAGTGGCTTGCCCCAGCCAGGAACATTGATCCCTTGGAACTTCTCCACTTGTTTTTCAAGCTTCTTGACTATGGGAATTGCCTGGCTAAGGAGGGCATCACCAGCACTGAGGCTTTTGGTGGCCTTGAGGAACAGCTTGAGGGCCACCAAGATCTGGGAGATGGTATCCTACTCTGCTTTGTTAAGGGGACTACTAATCCCAATCTCCCCAAGCAAGGCCATCTCATGGATGGCCTTCTGTTGCTCCCCCAGCCTCTTGCGCATGTACTAGCTGGAGACGCACTGAGTCTCCACATCCTGCATGATTTTGTGCTCTGGGATGTTCAGCTGTGCCTGTTTGTCCCGCAGCATCTTCCCCGCTTGATGCTGCGGTAGAAGTAGCCCGCCACCTTCCTGTATTTTGAAATGATCTGGGTGGTAGTGACAACATACTCACTGGCAGCCCTGTCCCCCTCTGAGGCATCCCTGACTATGAGGTGGAACTTGTGTGACACATAGCGGATGCCAGCAAAATTCCATCATGGACTGCCTTGACCATATTGGCCCCATCATCGGTTACCATGAACCCACAGGTAAACTCGTCCTGCCCAATGAGCCACCTCTGCACCATGCATTTCATGGCCACAATGATCTTCCTTGCCATGTGGGACTCATCCATAATCTCCGCTTGAAGGAGAGCCCACCAACGGCCTGCCTGATTGCACTAGTGCCCTGTGCGGGAGAGGTAGGCATGATCTCCACCCCAGCTGCTTCAGATGCCTGAGGTGAAGTGCAAGGCTGCCTGAGGACCTGCCTTGTGTAGCTCATCCCTCAAATACTCCCTGCATGCCTCATACAGGGAGGGCATCACCATCCTGGTAAAGGTGGTGCATGTGGGAATTTGGTAGTATGGGGCCATGAGTGCCACGAGCCACCTGAATCCAGGCCACTCAACTA
>NW_017729033.1:41197745-41220613 GCF_001723915.1 Gavialis gangeticus
GTAAAGGTGGTGCATGTGGGCATTTGGTAGTATGGGGCCATGAGTGCCACGAGCCACCTGAATCCAGGCCACTCAACTAAGGAGAAGGGCTGACCATCCAGTGCAAGCATCTCCCCAATGCTCTGGGTGATGTCATTCACCCTTGCAACGTGCCCCCACCTTTTTCTGCAGCTTTCCCCCACTGCTCTACAGTGGCCTGCCTCTGCTTCATGGGGATGGGGGCTTTGGAGTGAGAGGGGGTCTTCTTTTTGGGTTCACTCCCACTGGTGCCAGGCTGAGCAGAAAGAAGGGCAAGGGGGTGCTGCCTCCTGAGATGCAGCAGCATCACCATGGTGGTGAGGTGTTTCACCTCCTTGCCCCAGCTGATCTGCCTTCAGCAGTGCTAGCAGATAGCATACTTGGGATCATCTGCCACCTCAGAATTATCCCACACTACACTACCCGCCCGCTATTGGCTTGAGGGTGGAGATCCTGCTTTATCCCCCTCCTCAGCAGGCAGAGACACAACACTGGGGGAAGCTGAGCCACCTGCTCCCACAACCTCCTCTGAGGTGCTTTTTGGAGAAAACAACCTGGCCCTAGGGGAACTTTGAGGGTGTATGGAGCACAAACTGAGATTCCCCCTTGTTCCTCAGAATTTCTTTAGCTAGGGTGCTCAGGTCCCCTGCTTCCAGATCTAACTCCTCCTCTGGCACTGGGAGACTCATGCTGGGAGATAAAATTGTGGGGGAAGGAGACTGTCAGGCTGGTGCTGGTGGCTATTTCTGGTGTTAGGGGAGGTGGTGCAGGGACAGGTGCTGCTCCCACCTTCTTGCTCCCACTGGCAGCAGAAGACTTATTGCTGTTAGGAAAGAGGATACATCTATGTTGGGGGAAGGGTGGGAGGAACTTGCAGCTTTCCCCATACCCCCTCTAGCCCCTCTCCCTCCCCTGCCAGAAGACCTGGCACCTGCCTTTTCAGCCCACTTCAAAGTCTTTGCTGTGCTGGAAAATGTGTGTGTGTGCACAACAGTAATACTTCTTCTGTCTGTTTACTATATATGTTTGTAACTAATATCTCTTCTTCTTTTCTGTTTACTGTATGTGTGTAGAACTGTAATATCTCCTCTCTGTTTACTATATTTGAGTGCAGTTAATACCTCTTCTCTCTGTTTACTATATGTGTGTGTAACTAATATCTCTTCTCTCTGTTTATTATATGCATGTGGGTGTGCACAGTGATGGATCACACTGCCAGGGAAAACGCAGCTTTCTTTTTAAAAAGTGTGTGTGTGGGGGGGCAGGGGGATAGCAAGAACAAATAAAAGGGTTTTGGGGAAAGAAGTTGAAAGAAATGGATTGGATAGGGATAAGTAGAGGGATTGTAATTAGTAAACTGTATCCAGTTCTTTCCAAGAAGAGAGACTAGCAGGAGACTGACTAGGAAGCCAAGCCAGTCCAGTAGTACCTTTCTGACACTGGTGCTCAGGCAGAAACAGATCATAAAAGGGACAGAAAGGCTGCAGACAGAGGCTTATATGCTGTTTCTACGTCCCTCCACCAGAGTGCTGTGATTGGAAAGGGACTTGGGGAAAGATCACAGTCACTGGCCAGCTTTCCCCAACTGCTCCCCCTCCCTCTTCTCAATTTCTGTCCCTCTGCAAGGCTGCCTTCCAAATTGCCGAATCTGAATATTTTTCTGAATCTTTTCCAAATTGATTCAGAGGCTCCAAATTGATTTGGAGGTGGGTTTTATTTTTTCCTCCTGATTCAATTAGTATTCAGTGATTCGGCCTCCGAATCAGGTCAAATCTTCTCTAAATTGAATTGGTGACTGAAGCTTCGCACACCCCTAGTGTTTGCCTTACTAATGAAAGACAAGTCTAGTTCTGTCTCCAGGACTTCTGGAATGGTTAATTGCCTCAACTTAGAATATTGAGGTAAGAATAACAAGAACATGTAGATTTGTCAGACTTTGCCCAAGCAGTATGAATTGTCTGATTTTTATAGAGAAATTTAAATCTCTTAAAACACATTCTGGTTTATTTCTAAAATTACATTGTGCACAGTTATATTATGCAAATTACCACATTCAGAATTGTCTAACTATATTCTTAAATTTCTTATTATTTAGTTTAGTAACAACGGTATATATTTGATTAAATAGAAGGAAAAGTTAATTGCTTTCTAAAATATAGATATTTAATTTTGCTTTTCAGAGAATAAAAGCAAATGCCTGTTTCCGTTAAAAAGAAAAAGAAAAAAAAATTGCCAGCTATGAAAGTCACTCTTTAAAATAGCATATTTAGTTTAAAATTGGCCACTGCTGTGGGTTCATGACTGGGGCTAGCTAGGGAATAATTGTATATTTCGTTGAGGTAGAAATGGTACAAGAGAATTTTCTATTAACATTTTCTATTAACTCAATTATACATCTATAGCAGATGCATTCTTTAGGTCATATGTTTCCTAGGTATGGAAAAGTTGTGCATGGCATTTAGGAACTGTTCTCAAGTCCATTTTTTTTCATCAGTGCCATCATTGAAATGATTATTCAGTTATTAATATAAAAAAACTTGGAAAAATTATTTATATTTGTTTCTTTTCACTGTTCACTAGATTCTTTTTAGGCTGACTATTCCATTTTACAGTACAAGGAACCAAGAGCATATTGGATAGAGAAACTATAGAAATTTGTTTGAAAGTTTTCATGCACTTATTTTATGTTTAGTATCCATTTTTTTGTCAATAAGTATTAATATTTAGCACTTTTCCTATAAGCACTCCTTGCTGTAATTAATCCTGACTTAAGCAAGCTGCATCCTTTAAGTAAAGTCAAGGACCTAATTCCCATCACATTTACACTGCTTTTTACAATAGTAAAAATTATGGATTTCAGTATACTTATTCCTGAATTGCTGTCATCAAAATGTAAATGGATTATGTAAATCATAATAGGATTAGGACCTTTGTTCAAAAATATACAATTTCATAATTTTAAAGCCCTTTTTCAGGTGGATAAAATAGAGCCACAGAGAAATTCAGCAACCCCTTTTCAAAGCTGCATAGGAAGAATCTTGAGAGTATGTAGCAGAGGTGTGGTGAAATAATGCTTGGAACAGAGGTGGGAAGGTACAGGGCTTGCCCTGCTCTCTGCTTTTGGGTGGCAGGTGCTACAGGTCCTGCTGTAGTGGTGTGAGGTTCGGCTGCTGCAGCTGAAGGACAGCTTGCTGCATGCTTGTGTAGTAGAGGCGGGGGGGGGGTGCTCCCCCAGTGACTGATCTCAGCACTTGTGGCAAAACCGGAAGTGCCACCAGCACTTCTCTCAGTGCCTCTGGTGCCTCTCAGTGCCAGCCAGCACCAATCTCAGGCAGGGCATTGGCCAGCACTTCACTCAGTGCCCCTACTCTCCAGCCAGCGAGGGCCAATCACAGGGCCCCCATCCCCATGTACTCCCTATGCATCGCCTATGGTTGAGGGTGACTCTACAGGATGCTTCTGGTGCCCGGTTCACTCCCACTTCACTCCTGCAGGGCTAAGGAGAGACATTGCACATAAACTGGTTTAACTGATTAGAAACTGGTTTAAACATGTAACAAAACAGACATTCAGTGCACATAAACCAGTTTCAAAATGGCCAAAACAGGTTTGACATAAATCTGGTTGAATGTAATATCAGACTTAACTTTGCTGGTTTAAGATAAACCTAATACGCTCAGCATCCCCACATGCTCTCTGGGCTGGTTGGGACTCTCTGCTCCACAGCAGAGCTGGTCCCTCCCCTCTGCTCTCTAGCTGGAGCAGAGACTGGCCCTAGTGGACACATCGGCTATCATGGCCCCATTAAGGCAAAGGGGGTTAATTCTTCCCCTTTTTCCCCACCACAGCTGGGGTCAGCCTGTCTGTTAGGGAGCAGAGGGGAGAGGGCTGCAGCACTGGCCCCTGTAGCTGGCAGACCCCAGCTGCAGGAAAGGGATGGAGAGGCTGTGCTCCTCACTCCCAGTGCAGTGCTGGATGCCTCTATCCCTGGGGCTCCACACTGCATGCCTGCAGCTCCACACTCTCAGTGGGGAAGCCACGTACTGGACTGTATGGGGAAGCAGGGGCAGGTCTCCCTCCACTCGGTAGAGCTTGGGAGACAGCAGGCTCCAGTGTGGGGCTTCTTCCACTGCCAGGGGTGGAGCTACAGGTGACGGAAGCAGAGTTGCAGGGATAAGGTAGGTTCTGCTCCCTCCTCTGTTATATGCAGGCTCCACTCACTCCTCTGCACAAGCATCCTGACTTCCCTGTCTGCTGGTGCTGCCGCTGCCAGGCAGCAGAAGCTACATGTCCCTACAACCCCACCCCCTGCCCAGCTGAGCTCCGTGCTCCTGTTGTCCCTCTGGGGTGAGGAGGAGGAGGAGGAGGAGGAGGAGGAGGAGGAGGGAGAAGAGTTCCCCCAGCATGTAACAGAGCCTCCTCCTGTCCTGGTGGCAGGGGGGAAGAGTCCCTCTTGGGCTGGGCAGTATCCCATAGAGCCCCCTGTCCCCACACCATGGTGATGGGGAAGAAACAGGGAGAAGAGTACCCCTCTGGGGTGAGGCAGCCTCACAGAGTCCCCCTCCCCACCCAATGGTGGTGGCAGGGGAGAAGGGGGGAGAAGAGCCCCCCAGCACTGAACAGGGCCCCCCTTCCAGCAATGGTGGGGGAGAGACAGGAGGGGGAAGAGTTCCCCTTTGGGACTGGGTAGCTCCGTGTGCCAGGATTGCTCCCAGCTGTCAGGGAGTCGCTGGGGTGGGCCTGCCAGGGCCTGGCCATGCTCCCCCTCCTCATCAGCTCAGCTGGAAGGGAGGGAGGGCTGCTCTAACACCCCCAGGCTTCTGGCTTGAGACACTGCAGGCATGTGCTAAAAGTCTATCCACTTGCAAACTAGCTCACTCTCTGCAGGTTATACTAACCTGCAAAGATTGAATCAATTCAAATTCAGGCTTTTTGAGTGTTTGTCTGTAGCCCAGATGTGTTCCTGAGCAAGGGTTATGCTCTCATGGCAGAGGCCTGAAGAAGGGTTGCATTCCACTCACCTCGCTCACTCCCCATTTCCCTATAGATATGCTACCAGGAGTATGGGTCTTGTGTCTGTCTGGCTCCTATGTCTGGGCAGCCCCTGCTGTAGAAAAGATTCCTGGGAGGGGGCTCCCCTCCAACTTGGCACCTGGGGTTGGTGCCCCCTTCTCGTCCCACCCTAGTTATGCTACTGATATCTAACCAGAACACCATACCTTCATTGACACTGCACACTTTCTTGACCAGTATTTTACAGCATAAATTACTGTTCTGGTCAATAGTGTTTCTGTGTGTAAAAATCGGAATAGATTTGTTCTTTAAAAGGGAATATAAAATAAGTAAATATAGAGAGTTTGATTCTTTGTTTTTATGACTAAGCAAAGTATAGGTTTATGTTTTAAATGAATAACTTTCTGAAAAGTCATGATTTCAGTTATATTGATGGTTGAACTAGAGAGTAAAAATCAGTTTATAGGAGGTTTATAAGAATCTCCTTCTTAAAAATACTTAGGTCTTCTTGTGTACAAAAGTAACAGACTTTTTGAACTTTTGAAAATATTTTCTAATATTATTCTACTAATAAGAATACGATATATTGAAAACTAATAGCCAACATTTTCAGATGCAAGTACCTTAAGTTAGGTGCCAAAATAAATGGTCTATTTCATTAATGTATTTAGACTGCAGCTAATGAAGATGTTAACAGAGGGGAGGTAGTGTATTTTTGAAAGTCCATCCCAAACTCATGGAAAGCTTTGAAACTGTATTTAAATAGCTTTAGGAACTAGACAAAAATGTTGTTGTGTAAGAAGTAAACTTCTGCTGGCAGGTGTGAGCTAGATTACCCAAGTAGGGTTTCTTATTTGCAACTTTAGGATGATGGTATTTATTTAAAGTAGATAAATAAATGGAAGCGTCAACATTTGCTTATTCAACTATTGCATTATGGGGATTTTTTTCTGTAAGAGAGGGAGCTGCAATGGTGTAGAGAAGCTAGTGTTGAATCAATTGAAATAACAAGATTTGCTGACTTAGTTCTGAGTGGTGAAATGAGCCATGAGTACACTATCCTATTTTGCCTATGGCAATCATTCAGAATCATTTAACTTGCAAAAAGGGCAGAATTTTGTATTTGTTTGACATAAAAATTGTAATAAATGAAATAAATTCTGCTAAGGTCAGCTTATAAATGAACAGGGTTAATAAAGTACTGTGGGTACTAAACAACCTGGGGTTAGAGCTGGAACTGAGAATGTATTGCTTAAAGTGGGAGAGAATTAACAGGAAGAAATGAAAGAGAGGAGAAGAAAGCAGCTCTTCTGTTCTTTTACTA
The DNA here is from genome assembly GCF_001723915.1 of Gavialis gangeticus. NCBI lineage: Eukaryota > Metazoa > Chordata > Crocodylia > Gavialidae > Gavialis > Gavialis gangeticus. The sequence continues at coordinate 41,204,101 of NW_017729033.1, forward strand.
CAGGTGTAAAAATATAGTTTTAAATGGAGAATTGGAGTAAGAATGATTTGAGATTTCAGAATTACTCACTGAAAACATATCTTATGTTCATAGTATGGGCATAACATGCTTTTCATAGGAAATGTTAGAGTTCTGATTTAAAATGCTGGTTTCTATGATACTAGTGTACTAAAATTCAGTGTTCTCTACTTCAAAAAAATACGGCAAAAAGGTAAATTAAAAGTTAGAGGGAAGACTTTTCTAGCGCTAGATCTTTGTAGGCCGTGAGTCTTCACAGGCCTCAATTGCCACTACTGCAGCCGGTGAGTCCAGGGCTTTTGGGGTTTTTTGTTTGTTTTTTTTTAAAGCTCCTCACAGGCTGTGGTGCATGCAGATGACAGCATGCTGCTGCTGCCAGCTGAGGCCAGCACCAGCACCTGAGTCTGCTTGGCGCAACGCACACCGAGCACCTGAAAGAACCTACTGCTGGCGCTGGCCCCAGTAGGCAGTGGCAGCCTGTTGTCAACTCACAGGCAGATCCAGGGGCCTGCACCCCCCGGGAAGGCTGTGGGGCTGTGCCAGACTCCTCCTGGGGGGCACAGGCAGGTCCCTGGATCTGCCTGTGCGATGACAGCAGGCTGCCGCTTCCAGCAAATTATATTGCTGTTTTGCTTTGAACAGTTTGAGGTGCAGTTTCACAAAATCCCCCATACCAGGGGTGGGCAATTATTTTGGGCGGAGAGTCGCTTACCCAGTTTTGGCAGACTGTTGAGGGCTGCATGGGTAGCCCCACCCCTTGACAGGTGCCCTTCCCCCGGTCACCATCTTGGGACCAACATCCCAACGTCTTGGGACCAGTGTCCCAGGACCAGCACCGGTGGGGCCCAGACTGGGGCACAGGGTGGCAGGGGTCTGTGGAGCTGGACTGGGCTGCAACAGCAGGGAGGGGGGAGCTGGCCTCGCTCCATAGAGCCTCTGCCAGCTGGGACCTGTGCTCCTGCCACCCTGTTCTGGGCCCCACCGGCACTAGCCCCAGGACACCAGTGCGGCCCTGTGCTTCTGCTGGCTCCCCACCCACTCTCACCCAGTGCCCCCCAGCCCCGTGATACAGGTGGTGGGCAGTGCACAGCCCTGACCCCCTGCTTTCCAGCAGGGAAGAAGCTGGTGCTGAGTGTGGGGAAAAGTCACCCACCCCATGGCCAGCGCTCCCTGCTGCAGGCACTCACAGCCCATGCAGGGCTGTCTGGAGCAGGCACAGGCAGCCTCATGTGGGTTGCAGGTGGCTGCAGCTTGGGGTGCTGGCTGTGGGGTGGGCGAGGGGCCACTTTTCCCTGCACTCAGCACCAGCTTTTAACCCACCCCACTGCCAGCCTGGCAATGGGGTGGGTTACAAGGTGGTGCTGAGCACGGGGGGGGGCGGAAGAAAGCAGCCCCTCTCCATCCCATGCCTGGTGCCCTGTGCTGCAGCTGTTCGCAGCCACCTGGGGCTGCCTGTGCCTGCTCCAGACAGCCCCGCATGGGGTGTGAGCACCTGCAGCAGGGAGTGCCAGCCGTGGGGCAGGCAAGGGGCCACTTTTCTTTGTGCAGGGAAGGAGCCCAGGGAAAAGCTGAGCGTGGGGGGGAAGCAGCCCCTCCGCTGCCCCATGCTGCAAGCACTTGCAGCCTGCATGGGGCTGTCCGGAACAGGCACAGGCAGCCCCACACGGGCTGCAAACAGCTGCAGTGCGAAGCACTGGGCATGAGCAGGGAGGGGCTGCTTCCCTGCCCCGCACTCCTTCCTTGCCCCGGGTTCTCCCCCACCCTTACCTGAGCTTCTCACACTGGGGCAGCCGTGTGCTCCCAGCCCAGAAACCCTTGTTGGGGCCCGCTGTTGTTGGAGCCCATCAGGCTTCCCCTGGGTCCTACTGCCCTTGGTTCCTGTAATTTTTGACAGGAACCAAGGGCAGAGAAATATTAATTTTCTACATTTTTTTAGGGGTTCCATGGGCCGGGCCATATTTTGCCCACCCCGTCCTACACCCATCTCCTTGAAACTTGGCAGGCTTCATGACCTCAGAAAAGGTTACCATCCTGCAGTATTCATCCAAATCAGGCAAGAAATGACAGTGTTATTGGCATTTTTGTGATGCCTCATTATAGCCTATGGGCAAAACTTCAACATGTGTTGAAATAGCATTGAAACAGCAAAACAGTTTCAATTAAATGAAATGGAACAGTGCTTCGAAACAGTGAAATAAAACACAAATCAAAATGAAATGGAGCTGTTTTGCACAGCTCTACCACCTAGGGAGATTGTAGAATCCATATCACCAGAGGTTTTGAATAGTTTAGACATCTACCAGGTATGGTGTAGGTAAACATGGTCTTCTCTATGAGTTGGTGGGATAAACTATACAGGCTCTCAAGTTTTCTCCACATTTGCATTCTCAAAATGTCTAGGAGCCGCAGAGTATGTTGGCAGTGTATGTAGGCCTAGGTTTGCTGCTGAAAAGCATGGACTTGCCTATTTGTTCCCATTTGACATGCAAATGAGCATAGAAATCTAGGCCATGTCACTGCCAAACCCATGACTGCTACCAAGAAACATAGATCCAGCCACTTGTTACCACTCAGTGGGATTGAATCTGCAAATTAAGCAATGTAGATGACTGAGCAGCAGGATGTTCTGGGCTACTTGACACTATTTACATTGCCCAATCTGTGGGCTTGGCTGCATGCTGAGCAGGGGGCATGTGGGCAAAGCTGTGTTCCATGGCAACAGTCTCCAGCTTTGTAGGGAGGCATTTAGAGACATGGCCTAATTTTGTGATCTTGATTGTGCACTGAGGTAGAGCAAGTTAACAGGGCTTATTTCAGCAGTGGCTTTGAGCTTTGTAGGGAGACAATATAGACCGTCATGGACCAGAACCACATTGTATTAGACTTTGTACAAACCAAAAGGAAAAAAAAACTTGCCGTACAGGAATTGCTATCTAGTATAAAGCAACAGACAGAAGGTGGAGGAAGATGGAGACTACAGGAAACACATGGCAATATCTGGTGATAGACAGTGGTCTGCCATCTCAGGTTTCAGTCTGACTCCTGTCAAGATTTTTTGTTTCCTCCTTCAGAGCCCTCTTTAAAACACTCCTTTGTCAGGGGTTTATGAGGAGTCCTTCTGAATGTAAGCAGCAGCATTGGAGGAAGTGTAAAGGAGCTTGTTTGAAAATTTAAAAAATAGACTGAACAGAGACAAGGGATGACTTTAGAATACCGAGTGACAGAAAAGGTGAATGAAGATAAGCCATGAAAACAGCATGAAACCAGTTGTGTTGGGTTCTATGGAAAAGTGGGAGACAGAGGACAGATGCAAGAAAGAGGGTGATGGGGTCAGAGCAGTGACTAAGAGATTTTTGAAGCAGCATTCTGAATGGATAGCAGCATGGAGAGATTAATTTGTTGATACCATAGATGAGGATATTGCAGTAATTGGGAAATGTGATGATGAGAGCTTCACGGATGGGTAGACAATGTTATTTTTAGAGGGAATAAGCAGGAAGAACCTGAAATACTTAAATGTAGCTTGGTAGGTCTCTTTCCTCTCCATAAATTGAGACAAGTCTAGAAGGAGAGATGTGATGCAGTGGAACACAACATGCATCTTAATCCTGCACTTGAGCAAGAAGCAGATCAAGGGAAGTGTAAAAAGCAAAAGTCTGGTGTGTCTTGCAGTGGGAACTTTGTTGGAACTGTGATATGGTCATAATGTTCTACAGAATGAAATATTTTGAGATGTAACTGGGAGGGAATAGTGGGGTTTTAGGTAGAGATCCAACAGCGTATCCAGGGTAGGTTCTTCATTTTTAAAATTGTAAAATATTTTCATATTTACCATCTTCTAAAAGTCGTATCTGCTGTTTTTTTCTTCCTTCTCCTCCCCCCCTGCCCCATTGTTAAGATTGCTTCATTCTGTGTTTTACTCCCTCTTGATCATTTCTGTCTTCCCCTAGCTTTTCTCCAAGTTTTACTTTAGTGTACAGATCATGTTCATTTAGCTGGATTATTCTGTGGTGTCACTCTGTGCATTAACTGGATTAAAGATTTTTCTTTATAGGCTGTATAGTTCAGTATCCCAGCAGACTGAAAGCAAAGGTGCAACTGTATGGTGTATTGGTCTATCAATATATACTGATGATAGGAATTGAAGTTGCTTAGAAATCTTGCTATGTCACTAACACTAATTATCTTCCTTTATTTTACAATGTAAAACAATGAGCAGAGCAGATAAGATTGTGAGCAATTCTTTAAAAAGACTGCATTATGGCTTGCTTAGTAGTTCAATGGTGTGTTTATACAATATTTCTTAGTCAATAATGAGTGGGCTGCTTTTCTTTATTACTTAGTGTTATCTGTCTTGGACTGTAGGTAAACAGAATTATTGTTGTGGGGCTAGGTTAATGCTGAGATTGGAGAAGGTGACTTCACTATAGGATACCTTCTATACAGAGTAGCTTCTCTTTCCTACCTTGATTTGGGGAAAGAGCTGATCCTTTTTGTCCTCTTATATTGTATACAAAACTTTTTTCAGTGTTTGTTTTTAGCTTTTTGTAACACTTGATCATTTTTTCTGTGCTTTATATGGCAAGGTAATATACTGTTGTATGCAGTGAATATATTAATATCCCTGAACTATTTAAAAATGGGTTGCTTAGAAGCTTACCACACCATTGAATGGTATCCTTGCATCTGCAACAGGCGTGGATATTGCAGGCTATGATGTAGATGGTTTGCACTGTCTCATGTGACTGAACAGTCCAATCTGAGATTTGCATCATCTGTGGCAGTGGTTGCAAATGTATGCATCACAGTTTGGTGGTTCAGGAGCTGCTTGCTTCCTATGGACTCTTTTCTCTTCAAGCTGTTGAAGCCAATTCCTGTCATGGCTTTTAATGCCCTTGTGGAGGCCATGACATCACCTGTTCCAACCATTTGCAAAGGTTTCCCATTGGCCAGGATTAATTCCAAATGCCTTCATATTTTGCTTGCTTGTGTCTTTATAGTGAAGCTTGGGGCATCCTGTTGTTCTTGTTCCCTATGATAGTTCCCCATATAGCATGTCCTTGGGTATACTCCCATCTTCCAAAGTGCTCGGATGGCCTAGCCAGAGCAGTTCTCTGTAGGATAGGACTGTCTCACTTGGAAAACCTCTGCGCTGGTAACTTTATCTTGCTATTTGATGTTGAGTATGCCATGTCAACAGTGCAGGTGGAGGCTATTTAACCTTTTCTTTTGATGTGCATAAGTTGTCCATGTTTCCTCACCATACATGAGATTGCTGAGTACTGAAGATTTGTACACTTCCATTTTGGTCTTGATGGTAAGTTTTGAGTTGTTCCATGCTCTTCTAGTTAGTCTGCTGAAGGTGGTGGCATTAAGTTCTTCATCCAGTGAGAGGTTTGTGGTCACTGTAGAACCTAGGTAGCTGAACTTTTGGACTGCTTCTAGAAGGTTCTCAGTAAGGGCAATTGATGGATCTTGTGGAACTCCCTGTCCTAGTGCAACTGTTTTTTATGCTGATAGTGAGAAAAAATGCCTGCCAAGCTCTTGAAAGGTGATCTGTGAGTTCTTGTAATAGGTCTTTTGTCATGAGCTATAAGGGCAGCAGCATCAGCGAATAGAAACTCCCTGGTAAGCACCTTTCTAACTTTAGTCTTTGCCTTGAGTCATGACAGGTTGAAGAGTTTCCCATCTGATCTTGTGTGAAGGTACACTCCACCTTCCATATAGGTAAACGCACAGTTCAGGAGTAGCAAGAAGACAGTTCCAAAGAGTGTTGAGGCAAGAACACATCCCTGCTTCACACTATTTTCTTGAAGCTGTTCAAAGTGGACCCATCTGACTGAACAGTTGCTCCCAAGTTGTCATGGAAGTTGTATAAGACTTAACACGATTGGTGGACATCCTATCTTTTCTAGGACTGCAAATAGGCCTCCTTTGCTGATGATGCCAAATGGTATACAAAGGTGATGTACAATGTTTGGTTTTGGTCTCTGCACTTTTCTTGCAGTTGACACAAGAAAAATATGTCTACGGTTGACCTTCCAGCTCTGAATCTGCACTGAGATTCAGGGTAGATACGACTCACCAGCTGTTGTAGGTGCACCAAGATGACCCTTGTGAAAGCTTTTCCTCCTGTACTCAGTTGCAACAACTACAGAGGTATCTCACTGTCGCCCCTATCGCCTTTATTTTTATACAAAGTGATGATGTTGGCATCATGCATATCTTGTGGTACCTCACCCTCTTCCCAGCATGCGAGTAGCAACTGATAAAGATATGGTAATAGGCTTTCTTTCCCACACCTGAGAATTTCTGCTGGAATGCCATCTTGTCCAGGAGCCTTCCCACTTGATAATGAATCAGTGGCCTTCCTTATCTCTTCTACAGTGGGCTCCACATCAAACATCTAACTCTGTCATGACCTCTAGAACTGGTATTTGGTCTAGTGATTTGCCGGTAATGTTTATTTCTTGTAAGTATAGTTCTAAGTAGTGTTCAACCCGACGAGACATCTGCTTTGCTTCTAGCTGTAATGGTTTCACCTTTGCATGATTTGCTGAGCAACCTTGTTGACAGTAAGGCCTAGAGCTTTTTTCAGATCATTGTATGTGACTTTTAGGTTTCCTGCATCTGAGGCTGTCTGTAGCTTAGTTCAGTACTGACTTGCACAGCATCTGGTTGCTCTCTGTACCTCATTTTTTTGCATATCAAAGTCTTGCTTTGCTCACTGCTGGCTTATTGTTGTGTTCCAGATAGGCTGTGTTCTTGATGTTGATGAGAGGTAATAGTTCTTGTGCATGTTCTTTGAGCCAGTCATTATTGAACAGTCTCTTTCCCCAAATGTAGCTTTAGCTGTTTCATAGATAACCATTCTTAAACCTTCCCAAATTTCCGCTGCCTTCTCTGGTAGTGACTTCCCAAACATGCTGAGTTCGAAAGCATTCACAAACTCTTGGCACTTCCTCTGGTTCTTGATGTTAGTGGTATTGATTTTGGACTTGCTCCTAGGTTTGGCTCCATGTATATTCTGTAATTTTCACTTTGCTGATAATCAGGGAGTGGTCAGCATCACAGTCGGCACTGTGGAGTGTGTGGTTCTTCTGCACTGAATGCACTTTCTTCTTAACAATAACAAGGTCTAGTTTGTGCCAGTGGCCTGATCATGGATGTCGCCATGACACAATCTTTTCCAGCAAAATATGAATTGGTAATACACAGTTGGTTTGGGGCAAAGAATTCAAGAAGTTATTGGCCATTTTCATTCATCTTGCTGATGCCAAAATGTCCTAGACAATCTGGCCATGAGTTGTTGACTGTAATGACTCTTGCATTGAAGTCTCCAAGAAGGAATATTCGCTTGGTTAAATGTATTCCTTTGGCTTGGTGCAGTGTCATAAAATTTATCCTTCTCCTCATGGCTGGAGTTGTGTGTTCATGCATAAGTGCTGATGAAGTTCACAGAAACAATGGTATTCTGAAGTCTAAGCAAGATGATATGCTTTGGCTTCCCAGTGGGTATTTCTATAAAGCTTTACCAGCTTGTTACTTGCAGCAAAACTGATGCTGTGCAGACTTTTTTCTTTAGCACTTTTATCTTGCCAAAAGAAGGTATAATTGGCCTCTTGGATAGAACCAGCATCTGCAAGTCTTGTTTCCTGGAGCACTGCAATGTCAGTGTTGAGTTTGTACAGTTTACAGTGAACCAAGACTAACTTTTTTTTGATTGTCTAACAGAGTAGTTTTCTTTAGGTAGTATGAACTTCAGGGGAACATGTAGTCTCCCACTGGCTAACCTTAAATCAATTGATGAGCTAAGCACCCTTTCTTTTAAATCAGTGTGCTAATTTGTAGCAATAGTGTCTATATGATTACACTTTTTTTGTCTACTAGAAGCACAACCGTTTTGGAAAAGTCCCAGCTTGCTCACTAGTCAATCCTCATTATGTGGGCACAGTTCCTGATCTCCTCTGTCTATATCTAACCAAAGCTGGTTGACTTTAGACATGGAATCTAATGTAGGTCAGTATGGTTAAGTGATTCAATGTCAGAAAAATATAATTGGATGAGCAGCTCTCTACTGGCACTGAGTGTTCACGGCATGAGCAGAGAAGGACCTCTGATGAAACAGTAGTCTGGTGTACTAGGAAATACCAAGCCAGAAAAAGTTGGATCTTGGACAATTTAATGCACATCTATTCTGGCAGAAATATAAATACAGGTAAGCTGTATGGAGTCCAAATTTTACTACAGTTTTTCAAGAATCTGCTTTTCTTTATTAACTGATGTTGGCACCAGAAGTGTGCCTGTCTGCTGCTCCCACAATATGGCCCAGAAATGGGGTGTGAATATGTTACTGCACCCTATCTAGATCCACCCCTGGAGTTTCTCCATTACTGTCTTTTTAAAATATCCATTAAATGATTATTTTAAGGATGTTCAAAAAATAAGACATGGATTGACTGTTTGATTGATCTGTCTGAGAAGGAGGGAATATATTTTTTGAATAATATGGATAATCCATTAACATATACTTGAGTTCTTTTTCAAACCATATACCTATAACATTTGTCTACCGAACCTAAACATTAGGAAAGACCACTACTTAAAATTGATTTTTTTATTTAGAAGTTTTAAATGGCACCTATTCATCACTTTATTGCTTTGTAATCTGGTGGTATCAACCCTAAAGATTTTGTATGTTGTTTGTAGAAGGACTCTGTAAATAGTTTGAGTAGTAAACACTAATATAAAAAGAAGTATACCAAAATACTGTCTGTAATAGCTTTTTACTACTTCAAGTGGCATTCATTATGTAGTATGGATATTTTATGAGCACATTTATTCACAATAACTGTCAGTTATAGCATTTATGGAACATGAAATGTTAGAAGTTATAAACCTTCATTTTATTTTCATTCTAGAATATTGTTTTACTGTATTCCTTCATTATTTCATAAAGAATATTTCTTTAGACAATTTTAAGAGAATATTCTACTCTTATTCCCTTCTGAAAAAGTTGACAAAACTTTTTAATTCAGAGAGCAGGCATGCAAGAACACTTCTGATCTTCATTTTTAGCATCCTTTTAGCTGAATTTAGGCACTGAGGAGCGGGGGAGAGAATGACATTTTTAAGAGTAGTGATGAGTATGTGTGGAAGATACACTACTAGCACCATTTTTAAAAATGAAACTGGACAGAGCAATGGAAAAATATACTGAAGTGTTCTGTATTGCCAAAAGAATGGATTAGATCAGTGTTTCTCAACCCATGGGTCACGACCCAAAAGTGGGTTGCAAGAATATATAAAAGGTTTGCAAACAAACTTTAAAAATGGACCAACAAACTTTAAAAAGTGGATTCTCCTTTAAAAGAGAAAAATGTGGGAAATCGTGGTTTTTCCTTTTCAGGCTGGCAGAGTTCCAGGCCGCAAGGGGCCTCTCCTACCCCACACACCCACCCCATGCCCCACACACTGGAGGGCTAGGGCAGGAGGTTTGGAGTGAGGAGCCCTGGGTTGCAGCTGGCCATTGATGTTTACAAATGGGGTTTGGTACAAAAAAAATTGAGAACCACTGGATTATATGATTTAACACAATCAGATCTTTGGTGCAAGGCAGAGCTGTTCAGCTTCCAAGCAGCCAGGAGCCACATGCCATGTCTGCATGCCCTGGTGGCCTCACTAATGCAAGCCACAGGCCCCCAGGCCACAGACCCTCCCTGCTGCACCATGTGCATAGGCAGCCATTGCACCACTTGGACAGCCCCCGCCTCAGCTTCCTTGCTGCTCTGCATCTCAGGCTCCCTACACTGTCTTGCCTTTTAGGGTGGAAGCAGGAAACAAAAGCTGAGGGAAGGAGGGGGAGCCTAGAAATGCCAGCTGCAGCAGTAGGCAGAGCAGTTGGGAGGGGTGGTGGCTGGGTAAGGGCACTGCATGGGCCACCTAATGTAAGATACATAGAGTGATCATACACTTAGAGGCAATGCCAGTGACACTATTTCCTGTAATTATTTTCTAATTGGAAATTAGTGTTTTCTCTGTGACAGAATGCTGCTTTGATATAAGCACTTCCCTTTCTTACGCCCACTTTTGCCAGTCTGAATTGTCTATTGTCTTCCTTCCTATCACATTTGAGTGAATAAGTGCTTATTCTCTTGATACTGCAAAGTCATCCACATTCTTGTTATTACCGAAGAAGCTAATCAAATACTTCCACTTATAGCACGCTAATGATGTCCGTCTCCTTTTCTGTATGTTGACTGAAAATGATTTGAAGGGAGGTGGGAGGCAGAGGCAGTGGCCATCATTAGCTCCTGCATCAAAGTCAAAGACCCTGAATAACAACTTCAGAAAAAGGGCAGAACATAAGGCTCTTCTGACATTCTGTGATTTTAAAATACCATCTTGTTACTTCTCAGAAATACTCCACACCTCAGAAACAGAACCCCTAAACAGTTTACAGCTTGGGACCCCAGTAGCCTATACTACAACCTGAAATCTTTCTCCCATTTTGGGGAGAAATGACACAGGAAATATTTTAAACTTATTGCACAATTTAATTTTTTTTTTTTTTTTTTTAAGCCAAGGTGATTTGCACTGATTGGGAAATAAGTGAAAAAAGTAACAAAGAGGTCATGCAGAAATTCTTGTAAGAATTCTGTGGAACTCCATAAAAATGGCCATGTCTGGAAGGTCAGAACAGAAATGCATGGTTGCTAATCTGAAGAGTTTCATGGTAAGTGCATTGCATTGTGGGCACGAGTTGGTTCTATTTTGGGGAGCTTTTCAGCACCAGAAATCTTTCTGGGAGAGGGCACATACAAGTGTTTCAGCCTGATGCTGCCCTTTCTCCCCAGCTCTCCATCCCTTCCCCAGCCTGAAGTGATCCTGGTCTGGTGAATACTTGGGGAGCAGTGGGACAAAGTTTCCCGTGGATTCACCATCCTGCAGTGTTGCCAGTCTGGGAAAGACTCAGAGGTGACCAACAGCTCAACTCTTATGTTTTTGGAAGGAGTTGAGCTGTGGGGAAAAGTCCTGTCCCATCCCACTCCTGCCCCTCTTCCCCCATGTGGGGAAAGCACAGGGAAAGCTGATGCTCAACCCCTCCTGAAGAGTTGGCAAGTGTACGACTTTCTAGAGAGGGAAAATCTCTTGTAGGGAAGTTCTTCCAGGTGTCAACCTGGACGATCTTTCTTCCACAGGGAGTGCATTTGTTTTCTCTAGGGAAAAGAACTAATGCCTGTACTCTGGCAATGTGGGGAGAACAACAATTCTCCTGGTAGAAACGTGATGCTTGTATATTGCAAATGTCACTGAAATTCAACAAACTTTTAAATCTGTCGGTTCTAATGTATTTTTAAACTGACATTTTGCCTCTAATGACTACTTTGATTCTATCTGTTTCCTCAATTCAAAAAGTTTTGTTTTGTCAAGGAAAACTATGCTTTTAACTACATGGATGAAGTAAACTTTTTCCTTGATTTAATTTAGCTTGGGTTTGGCCTTGCCTATTGTTTTAGATTTTATCAAATTAAAATGAGGCATGAAACCAGGATGGAAAGCAATATGTCTAACATTGTTAGAGTAGTCAGTATGTGACCTGTCATAAAAGTAATAACTTAATATATGCTAAAATTAATTAGGGTATGAGAATGAGGAAATTTTGTAAGGTTTTTTTTTTCTAGATCTTTTTCTGTTAGGCACAGGAAGGGCACCTGTTAGGCAAAGTTATAAATAAATAAATGCATATAAAAAGCATATTAGTCATATTTTGTACATATGTTCATGCTCGCTGTTTATATATTATTGAATGTTCTCTATATACAGTCACCTAACTATATACTATGATAAAAATATGAAAAATTATTCTGAAGTCACAAAGGATTTTGAAGGCTTTTGGATGATAGGCAGTTTGTTTAATCAGTTTAAATAGAAACTATTGTGAAACAACACTATGACTGAAAGATTGTGTGCACAAATTAGGATATAGCTGCCTTATTTGGCTGCGACTGCCAATTGCTAATCATGTGTACATTTTTTATTTTAAATTATGTTTTCATTCCTCTGGTCCAAAACAAAAAAGGAGCATGATGATAGATATATTACATCTTACTACTTATGCCATGATAATTAGCACTAAATTAGATTTCTCAAGGTACAGTTCAGTTTTGGGGCTGAACTTTTCAACTGTAATTGGTCTATAACATTGGGAAGAAACTTTCTGCAAAAGATCCATGTATTATTTGGGTAAAGCTTTTTTGCATGTGTATGTTAGAAAAGTCTCTTATTTTAAGAACTTCAATCAGAGATTCAATTAGCTACTAAATAAAAGTGCCAAAACCCCCCACTGAAGTGCATGAACTATACAGATACCAGGCAAGCTGGGTCAGACTAATGTGATTCCTCTTCCAGTAAAGCACTGGGTTTTTTTGTTTTCTATTCTTTTTCCACATTTGTCAGCGCCATTGTCCACTTTTAACTCAGGTATTTTCCTCCTGTATTTTTTTTAATAATGCTAATTTTCTATCCTACTTCATGCGTTTATCCAGAATTGGAGGACTAGTGTTCTTCGGTCTTTAGTTATTTAGTACTCCTTCTTTTCTAGTTAATTCTCTGATAAAGACTGTTAAAATATTCTCATTTAACCAAAAGTCATTGATGTTTATAGATCTTCATATGGGAAGGAACTGAGCACTAGCAGTTTATTCAGTAAATTAAAGTTCTAATTTTAGTTTGTTCTTGAAAAAGTGAGAAGGAACTTCCAGTTTTTAAAATCTTTCAGTGGACTTATTTTTGTGAATCTCAGAGCACTGAGCAGTTACTATGTATTGTTTAAGACTAGGACTTTTCTTTCAATACCAGGTTTGCAAATAAAAAGCAGCCCTTCAGTTTTGACCTGAGAATGTAAAACAACACTTTGCTGAAATTTTCCTATTAACTTTGTTTACAGACTCAGCATAACACATCCAAATACTCCAAATTTCTTTTGAATCTCTTAAGGCCTTGCTTTTATTAAGTGTTTAAGAAAATGGATGTCGCCTCTATGGTAATTAACCTGCTCTCAGTGCAGCATTTTTATTAACTTTCATGCTTACCAACTTAGGTTGACAAAATGCCTGTGATTAGACCGTACAGACATTGAATCCTTCAAATATACCCAGTTAATTTGTCGTTGAATTGAGTGAATTTTCTTGACAAAGGGAAAAACTGTCTAAATAGAAGGAATTGAAACCAGCTCCACAGCTAGCAAGGGATTTTAATGTATGGAGAATATTATTTTTCTGCTCCTGAAAATATCCTCCTGAATTATTTTTGCATGTTTCATATTTTCATTTAAAAGTCCTTTAAAATGAACTGGAAAGAGAACAGAAATGGTGGATCATAACTGATAAGTCCTTCCTTCCATCCAGCATAGTAGAATAATACTCTGTTCAGATCAGATATTGGTTATATTACCTTTATTTTGGCAACTGACTACAAACGTATACTAAATAAGACAGTACATTTCTTGGTGCAGTTACCTTTCCTGCCTTTTTAGTTGGCTGAATTTGCTTAATTAAAATGTCAGTACTGTCCAAATATTAATACATTCACCAATATTCCCACAGCCCTATTTGGAAAAAATGCCTCAAGGACTGGATTGAATTATTAACTTGTTGATAAGCTAACAACCTCTTTTCCTGGATTAGAAAAGGTCAAGGTCAAAGGTCTGCCAAATCTAAACAGCCCATTGGACTAGTGTGATTAAGATGTGCCATTCTGTGAAGTCAGCAGCATGCAGCAGAGTGATGCGGTGAGCTGTCTTTAACTCCAAACCCAAATGACTAGGTACTTAATTAAAGCTTGGTCAGTTGGGGGTGTTCTGTGGTATGAGTGCCGAGCGAAGCTCAAGCTGTCCCTGCTGGGGCCTTAGCAAGGCACCCAACCGCTGTACCACATTTTTTTCTCTGAATTGATCACAAGAAATAAATACTGCCTGAGGCAAGCACTCACCAGTTTCTGGCATTGTTCCAAAAGGTTGCAAAGCTGCTTTTCCAGTATGAACTCCCCAAGAGTGACATTACAATCTAAAGCTAAATTAATTGACATTCCTTTTGGGGTTCCTGCTTTAGAGCTCCCCTAATATATGCCCATGCTTTCTTAAGATACAGTCCAACCCCAAAAGGCATTATTGACTACAATAAATAGAAAACAAGATGTGTAAGTACTACATAAGCAAACGGTGGTGCCTAACCAATGTGGCTGCAGTAATAAAGGTTTTCTTGAGCTGGACAGAACTTTTAAATCTGTTCACTCTGACTTTTCTTGATTGCTTTTCAAAGTTTCTATTCCATACAACTTTGTCAAAGATCTTTTGACTACTTTTTCAAACCCTGTCAGCTAGCTCTTCTTTTTCAGAAAAACTATCCTCATTTTATTGTAGTGATTATATATTAAAATTAAGATATCTTGGGTTCCCTTGACACTGGTAGATTTTAGTATTATATCCTGTAGCACATCCTTAGCGGCCTTGTTATATATTCCATTGTGAGTTGCATAAATGTTGATCTGTGATAGTACTAGCTCGAGTTTAGAGCGATCACAAATTCAGGCCAGCAGGGGCCTAGAGGACTGAGCCTGGCCAGAAAGCAGCGGCAGTGGCTGTGCAGGCAGATTAACCGTTCTCTGTTTGTTCCCCTGGGACTGTGTGGGCAGCCACAAGTGGGTGAGGAGGGTAGTGAGTGGGGATCTGGGATGCTGGGGAAGGGGGAGGCAATGGGCCTGATCCAGGCCAGTGGGGGAGGGGGGAACAGGTCAAGTATTTATACTAAGGTGTGGCCTAGAGTGGCCGCACCTTAATGTAACACAAACTGGGTAACACAGATCAGAGGGAATCCTGCCCTGGAGTGGCATCGCTTTTAGCAACCTGCCTTAGTGGCAGCCCCAATCCCTCCCTCACTGCGAGGGCCTTGATCTGCCCCCCCCTTCCCCTTCCTTCCCCCCACCTCTTCTCCCACAACAGACTTACCAGCCAGATGCCACTGTCCATGCTGCAGGGCTACATATTGGAATTAGATTGGCACTGGCCAATTATGGCTCATTAAAAATTGACCATTGGTATTGGCCCCCAAAAATCTCTCTCCGTGCACCTCTTACACTTCCATCTTAATTCTTTGATTTCCCTGATGATGTCCCTTAAATGGTCCTCTATCTATCCGGTCTTTCTGAATCCAGAAAATTTGCAGAATTCATGTGTGGATTCCACAAAAGAAACATTCTGTATTTTTCCAAAAAGTGTTTTTTGTCATGTTTCACCTTGCACAAACCTCACTGTGTACAGGAAAGTGGCTGGTCTCTTAGTTTTATGCAATTTAAAAAAGGCATTGATGTCTGTTCACCTCTTGCTTGTAGCTGCACAGAAGCACCCTCTCCCTATTTGATCAGTTTCTAGAATAATTTGTTTACAGTGACAGAGAATTATTAAATCAGGACATTAGGATTATTAAAGAGAAGACCATATATAATGCTGCTCTTAACTGCTTCATTACCTGTGGAGCCTTGTATGGCTCTCAGTTAATATAGTGTATCTCCACTTGATTGTGATACCAAAACCAATTTTGCCAAATTGAGTGTCCGTGAGCCTTTCCTCAGGTATAGTGAGCAAGTGTAAATCCTTTGGCCTTCACATTTCTCATATAAATGTATTGGCAAATAACATGAAAGCACTTCCCTCTTAAGTAGTTTAAATGATCAAAGAAGGATGACATAAGAGTTGATGAGCTATCGCTCTCCTTTTCTGCACTAGATAGCGGGATGCAGTAAAATCCAAAGTTCAGCATGCACTCTTTCCATCACTGGAATAGTGAATCTCATTTCTTAACCCAAACACTAACAAATCTAATGTGTGATAAGAGGGAAGAAGTAGACATTTTTAGACATTGGCTTTACCAGTTACCTGATGATTCTTCCAGGGACAATATTTTCTTCCTGCAGTCTGATAATTTCACAGCCAAAAGGGGAATCAGAATTCTGTCTTGAATTGTGTTTCAAGACAGGATTTTTATCCCCAGAACTATTTTATGATCATAATTATTTGTAAAGCTTAACATGATTTTGCTAAGCTGCTGTTGCTGCACTCCTCAGCACAGGAAATATTAGGAGTCAGTTGTTGCTCGTTTCTGTTGTTTAGTGTTAATATTTGTGAGAAGCATTTGTTATATTGTTTCTAAGTATCTAGTAATAATGAAAACAAAGATGTATTATGGCTGAATTATGGGCAAAGAAGAAACTGCTTCAAGTTCTTTCTTAAGTATGCATTGCAAAATAGATCTTGAATCATCTACATGTGCAATTAATGTGAAGCAATAAACTCTGGAACAGTTTGAGCCAGAGTAAACTATTTCCAGAGCAAAGTACTTCCAGGTACAGTGTCTACACATACACCATGGACAGCAGCAATTTAAGCCAGGGTGGAACAGACCCAGGCTGGCATTGGGCATGGGAAATTGGCCCTGAG
>NW_017729033.1:41220796-41228316 GCF_001723915.1 Gavialis gangeticus
GCTGGGGCACAAGGGTGCTGAAAGTGTAGAGCTTTATGAGTAAGTGGTAGGCAGGAGTCTGGCCTCTGGCTGGCTGGGCATAATTTGCAATTTATGCCCATTATCAGCATCTACACATGCATTTAATCACAGTAAATTACCCCAGGATAAGTTAGTACTGTCCCCAACCAGTACTATCTTACTCCGGCATATATTAGTTTACTGAGGCCTAATACTGATGCATGTGTAGACAGAGACACTTTACTCTGTAGCTAATTAGTTAACTAATGTAGACATGGCCTATTTTTTTTGTGACATATATTATAAGTTATCAGAGCACTCAGAAATGCTGTTTCAGGTGTCAGTGCGGGAAAGGGAATAAGAAGATTTTTAAATACGCTCCACCCAAGAAAGGTCTGTAGAAGGACACACAGGCTACTAAAACATTTTCTTAAGTTCTTTACTGAATCAAAGCCTCTAGAATCAGATCTATCTATCTATCTATCAATCACATAAGCAGTGATACTTTAATTAGGTATTGAAAAATAATCTTTTATACTATGTGCTTTTTACAGTATTTTGACTAAATTTTACAAGCTGCTTTTATGTCAATAGTTTTCTACAGAAATAATGAAGTTTGTTTGACGTTTCCAGTTGCAAAATTGATCTTATTTCCTTAATTACTGCACGTGCCTTTTCAGAACATGACAGATGTCTATCATTACCTTGGGCCATAGATTTCTTTCAACTGTTGTATCTTTTTTTTTTTCTTATAGTATTGAAATGACATTACATCTGCTGGTGTTTGTTGAATAGCCTCCCGGTTGCTGCTGGCAAAATGTAGGCATATAGCACTGACATCTGTGTGATTTTTTTTTTTTCTTTCTTTTTGTACTCTGTTATTTTTTCTAGCTGTTTCAATGATTCATCAAACCACTGTTATAATGGTACTTAGTTTGTCATTTGTAGAACTTAAAAACTCATTGCTGTGTCTCATTTTGTAAATACTGTGTCTCCAACAAAGCCGCCAAATTCCTGCTCATGATGTATGCTTGCAGTCATTTTGCCTTTTTACCAGATTAACCAATATATTTAATACATGTTCCATTCTCTGTTGACAATTTGTTACCTGTCTTTTAGTGGTGTTCTCATTTATTCTCTAGACACTTTTAGATGGATGTTAAAAGATAGATTTTTGAGTGGTTTTGTTGGTACAAAGACTGAATTTTAATTAATATACCTAAAGGCTATGGATGTACAACTGTGTCAAATTAAGAAAAGTCTTTCAATTAAAATAAATGGTTGCTATTTCTGCCTCTCTCTGAGCCACAGCACAGATATGATTTTTTTTATGTAGAATTTTGGAAATGGGTGTTGTTTAAGTAAATAGATACATTTTTATGTACAAACAAGGGCATTTTTGTGTGATTACAGGATGCAACTGGGACCAAAAGTGTTTGTCCTCTTTTTTTGTTTTTAAATTAAATCTTCAAGAGGAGACTGGATAGGCACCTGGCTGGGGTCTTATGACCCCAACTACCCCCAGTGCTCCTTCCTGTCCGTGGCAGGGGGTTGGACTAGATGATCTGTCTAGGTCCCTTCCAACTTATTGATTCTATAATTCATCTACCCAGTCAAGGCAGGGTACAGTGGTATTTAGGTGACCAGTCCAAAATATAATGAATGTATGAGAGAATGACTGGCCGACTATCCATTTGCTAAACATTTTTCAGACAATTAAGTGTAAACCTATAAAAATGAGCATTTTAATAGATCATTCATTAATGGGATAAAAGGCTAAATTTGGAAGAGGTCTTATTCAATAAAAATAGCTCTCCCAGCTCTAATGATTATGCTCTGAAGCTACTCAGTGCAGTTAAGCATTTTCACACTCTTAATGACTTCCAAACCATGAAATGTTGTGTAGAAATGAATGGCAGGAACTAATTAAAGGAATGCCAGACATTTTAACAAGTATAGCAAAGATTTTAATCTTTTGAGCAAAATGTATATACTGTCACTTATTTCCCCATGTTAACAGTTTTTTAAAATATACTTTAAGGTAGTTTAAGTGAAAGACTTAATGTTTTTACCTGTGTTTCGTGTTAAAGTACTGAATGGAGAATATGTGCAGCTGCAGATGCAGTAATTTTAAAGAATGGGATGCAGCTGGCTTCCCAGTCCTGTCCACCCCAGATGAGGAAGTGGCTTTCCTTAGAGAAGAGGATTAGAAGTGTACCTCCTAAAATGGAGAGGAAAACTGGATCCAGATTTCTTATAGGCAGCATGAACTTGCAGTGGGGATAAAAAAAAAAACACAAAACAAAAAACCAAAGCCAAACCAAATCCTGCTGTTTGTGAGAAAAACTGTAACTTACTCCATTCCAGATTTCCTTTTCCTAATAAAAATCTGTGAAGTTGCAATAGCATGGTCTGCAAAACAATGAGAAAGTTGAAACTTAATTTTACCAAACATGAATGCAGGTGTATTTTTAAATCTGACATGGTACCTTTAAGGTAGTCTATATGTTATTTGGAAATATAAAGAATAATTGGGTGGAGGGGAAGTTTTATCAGTTCTTTAGGATATGGCCTGTCTTTTTCTGTGTTTCATGGAGTGCAAAGCACAAGGAGTGCCCAATCCAGTTTGGGGCTTTCAGGTACTATCACAGTTTAAATTAATAATAAACATTTGAAATGAGTTTTTAAGTTTATTAATAGTCTTAATATTTCCTTTCCTTTGTGTTGCTGTACATAAGACTTTAGACATTACCTTAAAGTGATTCGTTCATAGTTGTAGAGAAGTTGTTTTAGTTTGCATTCAGGTTACAAAGAGTGATTCTGTTTCATTTTCTGAGAAATAAATATAAAATATTTAGAAACTGCTTTGCTTTTTTATTGTTGTCTTTCTCCTTAGAAAGTAATTTGTGGTCAGTGGAACCCAGCAGGGAGCCTCCCTTTCCTCCAGATGGTTGTGACATTTGAGTAAACCTTGGAGGATTAAAGGCACTCTAGTGAGCACTCACTGTAAACTCCTGACACAACCTGACAGTAGTAATCTGGGTCCTGGAATGATTAGATGGCCAAGGGCTCAGGAAAAAATCTAACTGTGCAATAGCCATATGCATTTAGGAAAAGCACTAAAAACAAGTGCTGTATATTTCTAGTTTAAAGGAAAATTTTCCAAGATGCATACCGGCTTAGTGCACATTACACTTTCACATACAATCATTTATGTGCCCTCTCATACAATAAATTTTAGGTTGCCTAAATTTTATTTTTGCTTGACTGGGCACAGTTTGAAGTAAATGTCCATGCACTATATTAAATAAGGCTTGCAGACGATCTAAATGGTTAAATTATGGCAGCAACTATAGAAATTGATCCGAGTGAGCCAAAACCGGTAAATCTAATTATGTATCATCACCATCTGCTGTAATATGATAACAGAATAAACATAGGCACCTTTATCTTGCAGAGGACAAAAATCTCTATTTCACTTTTGTTATGCAAGGAGAGCGTATTTTGCCTAACTACAAATGCGTGTAGAATTAAGTCCTTTTTTTTTCTCAACACAGTTATAGTTCTAAAACTTTAAGTCAAATATTTGCTTTGATTTGATTTAAAGTTGGTAAGTTTTAGTCAAAGTCAGTTTAAAGTGAGGGTTTTTTTTGTCTAAGACTTTAAATAAATCTATTGAACCTTCAAAAATTGCATGGCAACAGGTGTGTAATTATTAGCATTACACATGTCTTGAGGTAATGCATTTCTTCTGGTTGAATGAATATTAAATCATATTGCTTAACACCTTCTCTGCTGGTAAACTGACAATGCTTCAGCCCTGGCCTGTAAGTTGATCTGACTTACTCTATATGTTGCTTCTACTGCATAGCAATTGACCAGAGTAATTTGTGCTTTTCAGTGTTTTTGAAGTTTATCAGAGCATGACAGAAAGTGTGGTTGTATTTCATTTAGAGAGTAAGAAATGATGCATTTAAATTTAGTGTTTCATCCTTCCTACTTCTTTCTCTTTAGCTCATTCATATTATTCATTTTTTTAGCTGTTCAGACATGATATGGAAGAATGTCCTCAAAAAAAATGTGGGGTTCAAGATGTTCCCCTCCCTTCATACATCCTTTTGAACCTGTGGCATATATACAACACTGAGTATTAAATAAAACATTGATCATTACCTTTGGAGTTCTCATAATTAACTCTCTGATAGTGCAAGTTTCATTTCCTGGGTTTCTAATAATGTATATGTTTTTAAAAATCCCTAAATTTGTATAGGATCTGGTTTTAAAAGCAAACCTAAATCTTGTATGTCGAACATGTTCTGTGGAAGAGGTCAATTTTCAGATTAAGTAACTCCTACCTTCTTTGAATAAAAAAGATGTTACTTATTTTGTAGGAGGATAGCTTTGCAGGAAATTTCACTGAAAAAAAGTTTGATTTTTTTTTTATAATACTTTTAAAAAGAGGGGAGGAGGACAAAAGAAGAAGAAATATAAGCTATGATTATATAAATAGAATGGCCTATTATTGACAGAAAAGTCTTGTTAGCAAGGAGTATTTCATTGCAGGTCTCCACACAGCAGTATAAATTATGTTGCATAAAAAACTGTGATAGCTGATTTTATTTTTTGGATATTTCATAAAACAACATTATAATTAAGAAATGCTAAAAAACAATCACCAGTTTACTACATTCTTAAGTAATAAATGCTGCATAAAGAGTAAAATCATATTATAACACCCCCTTCCATCTGTATGTGGCTGTAGAGCACCAGTGAGCAGAGCCGACCCAAGCAGGGTGTGGGGCCTGGGGCAAATCAGCCTGTGCAGGGCCCTGTCCCCATCCCAATCCTGAAGAAGCTGCCACCACCATTGGCAGCAGCAGCGGGGTGGGGGGGAGGTGGGTGGCGATAGTGAGTGGCTGGATGCGAAGCGGGTGGCAGCATGGAGTAGCCACAGTCACTCCGTCCAGCTCTGTGTGGCCCCCCAAAGTGCAGGGCCTGGGGCAGTAGCCTTGATTTTCTGCTCTCTAGGGATGGGCTTGCCAGTGAGTAGGTACCATCCAAACTATATTCCTTCAGAACCACAAACAATTTAGTCTTGAGGACTATATTTCCAACATTTTGATTTAATAATTGTTTACTTCATCTCAAACAATGGCAAAGCAGAATCCTCTCTAAGTCCATGGTAAAGAGACTGAAAAATCTTGATTTGAACTTCTTTAAAATTCTAAGCCTCACCTTAAAAGGTGATTTGGTATCCAAACAGGTTAGACCAGTAATTCTATTTTTGTCTGGAGTCTGCCAGTGTCTCAAGAACACCAGTTTTGTTGTCAGCATGTAGCACGGTTGTGCTCTGAGCAAACCCTAATTTATTCAAAATATACAGGTAAAAATACCACTAAAACTATATGTCAGTGGTTCCCAAACTGTGGGTCATAACCCCAAATGGGGTCGCAACATCAGCAGGTAGCGTTGCTGTGCAGCATGCTGTCCTGTGCCAGGTCCCACCCCCCGGGTTGCAGAGGCCTGGGGGAAGAGAAGCAGGATGGGGAGCCCCAAGCCTGTAGTGGGCAGCCTGCATCCTCCCCCCCACCCACACACCTCCAAGTTGGGCTCCACTCTGGCTGTGGGATCAGGGATAAGGGAGGGGACAGGGGCAGGGAGCTGGGCTCCACGTTCTGGCCTCAGCAGCTGCTTCCTCTGGGCAGCGTTTGGGTTCAGGTGCTGCTGGGTTAGGGGGGCAGAGGGCTACAGGCCCTGGGGCACCTGGGGGTGAGGGGTACTGGCAGTGCCAGGGGACTGTGGGTTAGGAGTGAGGGACACTTGGGGGGTGGGGACTACAAGTTGGGAGTGAGGGGACATTCTGAGGAAATGGGGTCATACATGGGGTCATTCAGAGGAAAAGTTTGGGAAGCACTGCTGTATGTATTAGGCTATTCCATTTCTTAACACTTTACTGTACCCTAAAAGAGTAGGAGTGCATAATGCCAAAAATATTCAGTCAGCACTCCCCCAGCTCCTTCTATACCCAGGTTTGTTTTTCTTTTATTTCTTATCCCATTTAATGTACCCCTTACTTACAGCTACTGGTGGTAGGAGTACAATAGTATTGCTGCAGGCTTCTTTTTAATGGAGCCCTGCCAAAGTTAGCCATTGTTCCAATTGCTTGAGGCTGCTCAACTGTGCAAGGTTGCTTGGAAACCCTCCTGCTACTGAGTAAAACCTTCCAGTCACTTGCCTCTACCTCCTAAGTCACACCAGCCAAATGTATAAAGATTCAGGGAATTGTAGCAATGTGGTTTCTTATTGTGACCTTTTCGGTGCTAAACAAATGACCTCTTAAACATAGAAATGTAGCTATTGTAGTGTGCTTGACTGTCTACTTAAACAAACAAACACTGTGCCAGATAGCAAGCAGTTTTAATTGATACCTACAGTGCCAAATGTATGATTTGATTTTTTTTTTAAATATAAGCTTCGGGGAGAGGGAAGGAAAGCACATGTACTTTCTTTAAAATTCTGTCACTTAAGAGAAACATTAACTTCTGCCTGTTTTGAGAGGATTCTTTTGCATCTTCTATCTAAAATGAATATAAACACAACTTGAACTGAAATGCAGTATATCATCTGTTCTGTAGCACACACTTCCCTTTGCCATTCTAGTTTGCTTTCTAACATGGTAGAAACTAGACTGCATTTAATACTTTGAATAGGGCAATTTGATAAGAAAAATAAAGAAAAAAGAGGTAACAAACCAAGAAGTCAGAGTGTTAACTAAAACCTCATTTTTATTTATTACTTACTTAATTTAACCTACTTTGGGGCTAGGTACAGAAATACAAAAAGCCTGATGCTGAATTGACTCAGTCTTTGCAGGTTAATCTAAGATGCACAGATTAAATTGAAACAGAAGTGAACAGACATTTACCTTTAATTTGGGAGATGCAGCCACATGACTGCTGTGGCTCAGGCCAGAAGCCGGGGGATAGGGGAGCACACTACAGCACAACTCTCTGGCTGTGTGTTCACTTCTTCCTGCTGCTCCTGATGTCTCTGGGATTTGCAGTCCAGAATTACAGAAGCAGGACTCTGCAGGGTTGCTCATCACGTCTGCTTCCTGCTTCCAGGTGCCTCTGGGATTCGTAGTCCACAGTTACAGTCAGCAGTAAGTTTGAGTGGGGGAAGGGGTGTTTAACTGTCTTCCATGGCCTCAGGCCCCAGCTGGGGTTTGCCTGTGGGGGGCACATTCCCTCTGTCGCCCCCACCATAGACTGGTATGCATCTCCAGCTAGACTTGCCCCCCACTCCCTTGTCAGCCAGCCCCCACTACTCCAGCTAGGAGTGGAGGGGTGGGGCCATCCCTGTTCTCTAGAGCAGACAGCACAGCCCAGGGTTGGAAAGCATGATAGGATGCTGGGGGACTGTGATTTAACTTTAACCAGGAAGGGGTCTGGCACAGAAGTTTCATAAACTGGTGTGACCCAAATTAGTTAAGTCTGATACTACATTCAACTAGGTTTACT
>NW_017729033.1:41233316-41234042 GCF_001723915.1 Gavialis gangeticus
GGCACAGAAGTTTCATAAACTGGTGTGACCCAAATTAGTTAAGTCTGATACTACATTCAACTAGGTTTACTTTAAACCAGTATCAGCCATTTTGAAACTAGTTTATGTGCACTGAACTTATGTTCTGTTACAGATTTAAACTAGTTTCTGACCACTTAAAGCAGTCTGTGTAATATTTGTCCCTAGCCTTTATGAATAGTTAAGCATAATCTGTAGTATAAAAATACCTATTGAAAAATGGGAGTTTCAAGACAACTACTGCACTAAAGCAGAGGCACTTTTGGCACCCTCTTCTTTCCCTTCCATGCTCACCACCACCTCCCTTGCCCACCTCCTCCACCCAACACTGCTCCAGTCCCCACTGTCTCTAGCTGGTCCAGGGTATGGGGAACTTCAGAGCTGGTCCTGTCCCACTCCACCAGGTTGTGCAGATAGCCTAGCTCAGTTGGCTGTCACAGGTGGCAGGTGGGGTCCCCTCCTCAGTCTGCTCCAAGGCTGGTGGGTGATACTGGGGTAGGGGGAAGGAGGGGGGAGACCAGGCAGGTAGGAGGAACCCACCTGTTGATGCCACTGTCCCCAGGTATGCACAACTCGTTGTGGAGCCTCATTGGAGTGAGGCAGTAGCAGCTCTGAAACAAGCTCCCCCTGACACTGGATCATCTGGGGACAGCAGCAGTTGCAGGTAGAGGAGGGAAGGATGGGAGTGGAGGGGACATGCTCTTGAGC
>NW_017729033.1:41234053-41235598 GCF_001723915.1 Gavialis gangeticus
GGAGGGAAGGATGGGAGTGGAGGGGACATGCTCTTGAGCATGGAGGGATAGGGGAGGGTTCTTACCTATTTCAAGAACAAAAAAAGGGGTTCACTGTTGCTTCTATAGCCTGTTCTGAAACGGTGGGGAACTGGACCACTGCACCTCTTCTGGATCCATCCCTGGTGACTATCCTAAGGTCCATGAAGCCTCCTCTATTTGTCCCACTGGGCTATTGATGGACCACTGGAAGTTGGATGGTGTGGCATGCTCCAGCATGCAGGGCTGTTTAACTTTGCTATATAGGGTATTTGGTACCTTCTCTCTTACCCTTGTCATACCTCTGGACTCTCACTCCTGCCAGTCTTTCACCTCTCTAGCCCTCCCACCACCACTGCCCCCCCCCACCTCTGAACGTCTTGTTTCCTCTGGACCCCCTGTCACCTCCATGGTGGCTCTGGTGGCTGTCCCTGTGCTCCACACTGGATTTGGCTTGGGGGCCCCCCCAGTAAAGATTTTTAATATGATAGAAATTAAAAACATTCATATCATGTTAATAGTTGTAGACTACTTTTTCTGGCAGTAGACATATTATCAAAAAAAGAGTGTAAGTTCACAACTGAGTTTTTTAAGAAACAACATTGAAGCACTGGATCTATTATATTATTGATAAGTGAACACATTGGCATTATTATACATTCTTCCCCAAAGGGATTTTTTATGTTGCCACCATGTTTCTCTGAGTATAAGGAGCAAAATGATCTTTGAAACTCCTCCAAAACATGTAGTTCCTGTAGGATAGTCTGAACTCTTATCCTTTGAACTGCTGGGATAGTCTGCATTCCGTCACTTCCTGCCAACATTTTTTTAATTAGTGGTTTTGTATTCAAGTATATTTTGTTGGTCTTTATAACAGGAAATCACTGATGACTGGCAGAAGGAGTTTCTAAGAGTCTAACATGGACACCAGACCACAACACCTGTTCACAAGTCTTTTCATTGTTGTTTTTAATAATTTCCTTTGATCACTGGCAATAAATACACCTGTTTTCTCTTCCTCTTTTGAGGAATGAAACCTGTTCTCAGCTGAGAACATCAACAAATGCTTATTTACTGTGATTACATTGGGACTTCTGTAATATTAAATCCTGTTTGCATTGTAGCCCCATTGGACTTAGTACTCTGTACATATATGCAGAACCTACCTTAAGGGCCTGCACTCAAGAAGACAAGTGCAATTTGAAGGAAAGAGGCAGAATAATAATTTAGAAATAATGTCTGTTATTGTTCTGTTGTACCCAAAAGTTCTAAAGGTGTTTGCAGAACAAAAATGTTTCAAAGAGTTTACCATTAGTGGAACCAGAACATATAGTCTTAAGAGGAAAAAAAGGATAGAAATTGGAGAGATATATCAACATGGTTATTTAACTATGGCATAGTGGTTTCTTAGATTCATATATTGTAAG
Organism: Gavialis gangeticus; assembly: GCF_001723915.1. Lineage (NCBI taxonomy): Eukaryota > Metazoa > Chordata > Crocodylia > Gavialidae > Gavialis > Gavialis gangeticus. Next base: position 41,235,499 of record NW_017729033.1, read on the forward strand.
GCTAGAAGGGACCTTGGAAGATTCTTGGGTCTAGCCCCCTGCACCAAGCAGGGAAGATACCTGGGGGTCAGGTGACCCCAGCAAGGTGACTGTCTAGTCT
>NW_017729033.1:41235609-41236895 GCF_001723915.1 Gavialis gangeticus
CCTTTCATCCACAGTGTTAGTGAGTTTAGTGCTACCAAGCCTGTAGGTGTGTTGCAGGTTGTTCATCCCGAGGTGGAGCACTTACATTTCTCAATTATGAACATCATCAGGTTTTGATCTGCCCAACTTGCCAGCCTGTCTAGGTCCTGTATCTGCAGCCTATTTTCAAGCATGACCAAGCTCCCCCTATAACTTGGTGTCATCTGTGAACTTGGCCAGTGAGCAATTCACTCCCACATCCAAATCATTAATAAAGATATTGAAAGTTGTAGTTGTAGTTGCATTTAAACCAGATGCATTTAAACCAGATACTTAGGCCTTGCATTTCAGAATTTAGTTTCTTTGAAAGCTGTTACTTGGTAAGGTGATCTGACTGCTCCCTCTCTGTCTCTCAAGCTCAGAGATGTTGGGATCACCAGAGGTTTCTATGAAAGTATATGAGTGAAATGCCTATATATACTTTCTTTTAGTTTTGCAAACTTAATATTTACTCTAGCTTTTAATGGAATTCATATATATCATTTTATAACATAATATATTGATTTTTCATGTTCTGTTACTGTAGTTCAGATCAAAAAGTAAACAAAAAATTTGGACTGTTCCAATGGTGGTTTAAAAATACTAAGATGTTTTCATGAGGCCAGGCATAGGTGAACAAGGTAAGTAATGCACAACTCTAAACAGCAACTGTCATACTTCAGAATTTAAAATTTATCTCCTTACATAAATCAGTTTTAGGACCTTGAAAAAGATTTTTCTCTCTATATGTTTTACACAGGGACAGTATCTGTTAATGTTTAATTATCTTGATTAAGGTTTTACAAAACAGTATTTCCAGATTTATTGGCTGATAGATTTTGAAAGCAGGAGTAGTAGTGAGGAACTGTGTCAGCAAACTCAAAAGGATATAGATCATTCCGGTTGACTGGGCCAGCAGATGGCAAATGCAGTTGAATTTGGTGGTGGTGGTTGGGAGGGGGGGAGGTTAAACAATAGTTTTGGAAGGAAGCAAAAAACCAGTCTAGAAAATATGTGTGAAAAAGAAGTCATTAACCACACTGATCAGAATTTAGGGGCTCATGTTGAAAAATTAGTGCATGGCAGTAAGAAGTGAACAAGCACACCATTTATTTGACATGTAGAATACTAAAGAAGCACATGTAGAATCCATGCAGAATCAGCAGTTACCTTTTCTATGCTACTGAAAAAAATAGAGCTACTTTTTAGAGTGCAATTAAAGGCAACTAGGGAAAAAGTAGACCTATAGAAACTGTTATACAGTGAGG
>NW_017729033.1:41237441-41239119 GCF_001723915.1 Gavialis gangeticus
GGGAAAAAGTAGACCTATAGAAACTGTTATACAGTGAGGTTTAAGGGGTGGCAAATCTTTTGGAGCAGTGGGCTAAAATAATGCAGCTTTGTCTGTGGCAGAGTGGTGCTTCTGACCTGCCTGCCCCTGCTGCTACTCTCCAGTGTTGAATTACTGCCAATATGTGCACAACTCAGTTACCCCTGAAGTGTGGTCGTATCCCCCTGCTGTCAAAATGACACGAAATGGCCCCACTACCAAAATTCCACTAATATCTGGGTTTCACAGGCTAGATGAAATTGCTTGGTGGGCCTGTGAGCCATAGGTTACTGACCCCATGGGCTAAAGGGATTGGACCCTAAATTTGATGAAGACTGAACATATTTTTTAAAACTATGAAATTAATGAATTTGGAGAATTAGTCTTTATTTCTGATAGGTGAATTAAGGGATACATAGAAATAGTAAATACGAACTTCAACACAAATTCATGTAAAGGGTAGCATACAGGAAGAGTAATAGACTCAAGATATTCCTGGACATGCTGCTAAAGATGTAAGGGCTTGCAAATATTGTGAAGCAAAAAAAATCTGAGAATGAAATACATTTTCCTATTTTTGCAGTAGATAGTGAAGGATAGCTGGGTAAATTAGTTTGATGAAAAATGTATTCTTTTATTGAATCAGTCTCTCTATAAAAATTTGACTTATTTTAACAAGAAGTCTTTGCTGCTTTTCATGCTTAAATTTAGTCAGTCTTGTGGGATAATTTAACTATTTCTACCAAATCTTCTACTGGTGGTCATAATGTGCCTAGATTTTGTACTTTAATATCATCTGAATGATTATAGATTTAACCATTTTTCAGGCCAACTATCTAGAATCAGAGTAACTTTTTTAAACTATGAAAATGAGGACAAGGAGGACCCAGAGACTGTGAACAGGTGTTGTAGGAATCCAGAAATCATAGTCTCTTTATAATCAGACTCTTATCCTTCTTCATTGTTGTGATCCAAATGAAAAGGGAATAAAAGGAAAAACTAACTTCTGTACTTATAGAAAGAGAGAGGTAGAAAGATGAATCTTGAATAGATAGGATGCAGTGGGGAATTTTTGATGATTTTTTTTTTAATTAAGAATACTGTTTTTTATAAATTATTGTTTAGTAATTAATGGAAGTTGGTATGTACAATCTTCATTTTTTTAAAAGAGAAATTAATGAAGAGTCACCTTCTATAAGGCTACCTCGCATTGTTGGCACTGGGTCTGAGTACATAAGCAGCCCTCTGTTGAAGTGGCCATTATTTCCTTATGGTCAGTTCAGAAAGAAGTAGGCAGTACTTGGAGTACTCATTACCTCCCATTGTTTCAGATTGGAGGGAAGTCAGATTGCCCTTAGAAAGAATTCGAGAACAAGAGACAGAGACAGGTAGATTTAGGGAAAGAGAAAGGTGGTCAATACTGACCGAGATGGGAGGAAAGTTGGAGGTTTCCAATGTCTAGGTTTTGTAACGCACTTTCTGTTGCTATTCCCTGCAGTCTTTACCTTGTCATACTCTGAGGTAGTTAGAGTAGTGAGGAGTGGCCAACAATTTTTTTATGGTTTGTCTTTGAGGAGCTCTGTTTGTAGTGAGCTTTGAAAATAATCAGATCAGGGGTTGATTCAGTAATAGATTTCTATTTGAATGTGTCAACTTTCCA
>NW_017729033.1:41244119-41251102 GCF_001723915.1 Gavialis gangeticus
TTCTGTTGCTATTCCCTGCAGTCTTTACCGTGTCATACTCTGAGGTAGTTAGAGTAGTGAGGAGTGGCCAACAATTTTTTTATGGTTTGTCTTTGAGGAGCTCTGTTTGTAGTGAGCTTTGAAAATAATCAGATCAGGGGTTGATTCAGTAATAGATTTCTATTTGAATGTGTCAACTTTCCAGAACTAGATTGGGTATTGGAAACAGTCGAATTATGCCAGCATGGCATGGCAGGTTATTCTATACAGGCTCTTGCTGTCATATCCAGGCTGTGTTTGTTACCTAAAGTAGCTTGTTTAGAGCTAGGTTAGGTGTACAGAGAATTTTAAAAGTGATATTGCCCCATTTTAAAGATGAAGAATTGAGTCACACCTAGACTGTGTTTCCCTACAGTCTTACAGGAAGTCTGGGACAGAGCAGGAAATTATACCACAGGCTTCAAAACTGTGACTAGCATCCTAATCACCTCCACCACCCTTCTCGTTAACACAAACATATGCACACATATAAACTCATACAATACATGTTTGTGCAAATACGTATATAATCTACTGTGTGTCTGATGGAGGTTTCATATAGTTTCATATAGCTGAAACTTTTATATGCAATTGAACAGGCATTCTCCTCCTACCTCATCATTCTTGAACTTTTATGGGTTTATGCTTTAAAGTAGATACTCTGTAGTACTTTAATTAAATTCTGTGTCTACTTGGAAAAATTAAGGTTTTTTATTGCATTTAATGTGTTATTATTTTAATTCCACCAGATTTTCTAAACTGTTCTGATAGAAAATTTGAATTTTATTATAAATTTCCCTAAACCAAAAAGGATCCTATGGGAAACAGATGGCCCCAATTTTACATATCACATTAAATTTTACATATCACATTGACACAACTGAAACTCAAGGAAAAGAACAAATTCTCACACAGTTTTTTTTCTTTCTCTCTTTACTAGTGAAAAACAAGGCAGTGAGAATGGATACTATTCTGTAAATATGACGTTACTATTCATTCTCTCTTTATCCTGTAGCAGATTCAACATTTTGTCAGCATGGCTTTTGTGAAAACCATGTTGAAGGTTATAAATTATACATATGTTAAAGATTCGGAAAAACATAAATCTTGTGTTCACGTTTAGAAATTCAGTCAACATTTACATTTCTCCCTTTTAGCAGCATATTTACTATTTTACCTATACTGAATTTTAAAATCAACTACTTGCTCTTTCTGTTTAATGATTTAACACTTTTGTTATATCCTACTTTATGATGTTAAAAGGGGGTTTTAACAGGTGCAGGTGCTGGGGTGATAAGTTTGAGGCCATAGCCGCAATGCTCATGTCTTGACCTGTCAGATTCTGTGAATTTCTGCTAAATACCTGTTCATGAGGACATGAAAAAGGAAAGGATTACATTTTAAAATATTGTCAATGAAATTAGTATAAATGCTCTTCAGATGCATCTGCTTGAACTGACATAAGTATATAAACTGAGGGAAAAAGTCCTGAAAACACAAATAGGTGCAACTGATGAAATTCAGATCTAAAGTTAAAATTCAAAGCTGGATTTTTACGCACACTGATCTAGAATCTAAGGAACGGGGATTGCACCATTAAGGAGCAATGGTTTCAAGTTGCAGCAAGGGAAGTTTAAGGTTAGATAATAGGAAAAACTTTCTCACTAGGAGGGTAGTACAACACTGGAACAGGTTACCTGGAGAGGTTGTGGACTGTCCATCCTTGGAGGTTCTAAAGACCTGGCTAGACAAAACCTTGGCTGGAATGATCTAGTTGGGGATGGTCCTGCTTTGAGCAGGGGATTGAACTAGATGACCTCTGGAGGTTCTCACCAGCCCTAATTTTCTCTGATTCCATGAACTATTCCTGCAACAGGAGTGAATGACCTTTGGGTCATAGTTATCCATAAGCTGGACCAGCTTCATAGTTATAAAAAATCTTTCAAGTATCCAACTTAAATCTCTCAACCCATTACTCCTCGTCCAAGCCCCTGTGTATGCAGAAACAGTTTATCATTATCCTTTTTTTAACAAACCTTTTCCTGTATTTGATGACTGCTATTGAGTCCCCTCTCCACCCAATCTTCTTCTAGTTTTTTTTAATGTTCCAGCCATGGCATATGATTAGAAGTCATATGTCATACTAACTCAATTTCTAATAATTTTTGGTGCTGTTCTTGGGACTCTTTACAATTTGTCTATGTTCCTTTTGTAGTGTAATTTCCAAAAATGGACACAAGTGATGCCTCACCAGTGCTGAGGAACGGAGTGGAAGAATCAATTTATCTAATTAGCAAACAACATTCCTCTTAATCTCAATACATTATTAGTTTTTTGTTCCAACTGAATTTCATCTAATTTATTTTAATTTTTCCAATTTATACATACCATTTGAATACAAATCCTGCCCTTTATAAGGCCCATTGCCCTACTCAGCATAGTATAATTTACAAAGTGTACATTCAGTTCTGTCTTGCAAGGTATATTAATTAATTATTGAACATTGTTGAACCTAGGACATATTCTCTGAGGAACCCCACTTCATTTTTCCTTTCATTTTGACATAGAGTTGTTGATGTCTATTCTTTCAACATAATTATCAGAGGTGTAGCTGGACAGCTCCATACCCAGGCAGCCTCCAGTTGTTGCTGTGCTAATCACAGTGGCATGGTCAGCTGCCAGTGCAGTCATGGCTATTTTTGATCCCCCCCACTCTCTTCCCCACCATCTTCCAGCAAAAGTGGTAGTCAGAACTGCCCTGGTTTCCTCCTCTCAGTCAACATTACTGCCATCTTAAACTACACCCATCTTAAAGTAGGGCTGTCCAACTACCAGTCCTTGATGGGTTAACATACATCTTCTGTGCTCCCAGTACTGCCGCTGTTGCTCTACGTGCAGCAGCAGCCAGGGTTTTGGGGTCTTCTTCACTCCCCTGGCTTCTGCTGACTATTCTCAACCCAGGGAGCAGAACATTTTTAACATCAAATAAAAATCTATTTATTAACATATAGGCTAATATTGTATTTCATTTGATTGTCTAGGTGACCACTATGTTAAATAAAAAAGCAGGCAGGGTAAGGTGGCACAGTGAAGTCTCGTGGTGCTGGGGGACCTAGCAGTCCAAAATGCCTGTGTGGTGTGGTGCCGCAGGGGAGCTTGTGGCTTCTGTCATAGAGCTGCCCCTGCCATGTGTGCCCCCTGCGGGTGTGGCCTTTGTCTGACTTGAAGTTGGATATCCTTGTAGTAGAGTATATTTTCTTAATTTTGACAATGTGATGGAACACTGTCAAAAACCTTACTGAAATGAAGACATATCTTAACTATTGTTCTCCCTGCTCTATAAAGCTTCTCATTTTATCATAGAAAAAAAATCAGGTTATATATAATTAGACTTGATGATCTCTTGAAAAATCCATGTTGACAGTTTCTCATCATGCTTTATCATCCTTTTCCCTCTAGAGGTGACATTATATTATTGTTTTATGGTTTAGATTCTATTTCCATTTGGTTATCTTGGCCATTAGATGTAATGGCCACTCAGACAAGCAAATAAAATACATCATCCTACGTTCTAATAAGTAACTTTTATTTGATGATAAAACTTTTCTTGGGTTTAAATTTGGATTGTTTTATAATTCCATGGGCCCTCTTTTTCCTTGCTTTTTGTTGTTGTTATTTTTTTCCAAAGATGGCTAGTGTGGATTTTGCCACTCTTCTAGGACCCATCCAATCTCCAGAAGTGCTCAAAGGTGTAATAACTGATCTGTTGAGTACTCTAAAATAAATATCATCCTGCTCTGCAGATTTGAAAGCAAGTGTTAAGTAATCCCAAACCTGTTTTCCCTAGTCTAAATGTCTGATATTCTTATACTATATAATTGTGCTTATGTTCTAGTAATTTAACTTCTTTTGTAAAGACTGAAGTAAAAAGAGACATCATCTTCTTGGCATAGTCTTTTACTAGCTTCTCCTCCACTAGTTTCTCCTCCCCATTCACATTTTCCTTGGTTTTCCATTTACTTCTAACAGTGAATGCTTATTGTTATCCTTTACATCTCTTGCTGGCTGTATTGCACATTGTGCCATAGCTTTTCTTATGTTGTCCCTACTGTGCTCTTATAGTCATCTTTACTAAGATGTCCATGTTTTTAATTTTGAAATTTTCTCTTTTGAAGTTTGAAATCTTGGAGGAGTTCATGACAATATTCTTCATTGTCTGGAACCCTCTCAGATTTGATATTTGTTAGAATAACGATGCAAAAGTTGCATGTATGCTTTTTTCCTTGAGCCCTAACTTTAAAAAAAAATGATAGACGATTGTTGATAAATTCCCCCAAGCCTGCTTTGGTTAAACGTTTTTGGGCTTTCAGTAGCATTTATATATTATTGGTGGGATGTCTGAGGAAGAGCTCACTAGATTGATTTTAGCAAGCTAGCTCAAATCGAGTATGAATGCACTCTCCTTTTACTCTTAGTTGAAAGAAGGAGGCATGCATTGTACCGCCTTTTAATAGTAGCAATCTTGTTGTGTATTTGTTGAAGGGCAAGTATAAATCAGGATCTAAATACATGGGTTACTTTGTCATATAACCTACTAAGTAGTATGCTTTCCGTGTGTGCTTGCAAGCTTGGGTCATATGCAAAGCCTTCCATATTTCATAGTCCTTGTTTATCACTATTGGTGTTAGTTCTGAGCTGGTAATTTTTGCCTTTCTCTTCTTTGTCTTTATTTTCCCATTATCCCTTTTTATTGTTGATTAAAACAACACCAAAAGATACAGATGTTCAAAAACCTGAATTCATTTGTCATGTTTCTGTCTAGAACTCACAAAACATTTGCTTTGTTTGAGTTCCACTCCAGCTTAACATTTGTTTTTTGTTTTAAACTGTCCTTCCTGGAAGGTACAAAACTGCGTCCACTATTTAAACTTTCCCACGTTCTAAAATTTTTTTTCTGAATACAGCATTTTAGAAAAAGTGGCTTTCAGATTGCCAGCAGTGAGTGTAGGAAAAATAGTATTCCCCTATATAAAAAGAAAAGGAAGAATGATATATAGTTATTGATTTCAAGGTAAAAATACCATGTAGTACATGGTGCACATAGAGCTCATTGGAACATTCAGGTACAAAACAAAATCCCTACTCTGTAAGTACTGCCTCTAGGTTATTTAATACATGTCTTGCATTTTTTTTCAGCAGTTCATATGAGTGATATCTAACCCCTAAGGTTTAAAGAGGGGTAGTTCATTGTAACTATTAAGTTTGAAGATTAACAGTGTTTTGACATAGTGGATATCTCAAATGCCTATGCCTTTGCCTTTATATAAATTGTTTTAATTGCTCTATAAAGTTTGACTTGGTCAAATAAGTGATTTACTTAATTAGCTTGGCTAGGGACAGAAGTAAGACATAAATCGGTTTAAGTCATCAGAAGTTGGTTTAAACTTGTAACAACAGAAGTTCAGTACATATAAACCAGTTTCAAAATGGCTGGAACTGGTTTAAGATAAACCTGGTTGAATGTAGTATTAGACTTGACTGATCTGGGTCAAACTGGATTATGAAACTTCTGTCCCAGACCTCATCCTGGTTCAAGTTAAATCAGAGTCCTCCAGCATACCAGCATGCTTTCCAGCTTTGGCTGTGCTGTGCTCTCTGTTCCAGCAGAAAAGGGTTGGGTGTGGGAGGGGACAGAGGCAGAGGCTGTCTTCCCCTTCCCCCCGGCAAACCCTGGCCGGGGTCTGGAGCCAGGAGGTGGGGTTAAACCCCCTTTCTCCCTGTTAAATCCCCATTTCCTTGAGTACAGAGAAGCTCTGCCCTTAACTTACTGAAAGTTACTGCTGGCCGTGCCTGGACTACAAATCCCAGTTGTATCTGGAGGCAGGAAGAGGAAGTGATGAGCAACTCTGAAGAGTTCTGCTTCTGTGATTCTGGACTACAAATTCCAGAGATCTCTGGGACAGCAGGAAAAGGAAGTGCCAGAGAGCTGTGCTCTAGTGCCCTCCGGCTTCTGGCCTGAGCCACTGAAGGTGTGTGGCCGCATTTCCTGATTCAAAGGTAAATGTGTGTCCAGTTGTCTCTCAGTTTAATCTGTGCATCTTAGACTAACCTTCAAAGACTGAATAGATTCAGCCTTGGGCTTTTTGACTGTCTGTACTTAGCCCTTTTGTTTCTGTCATGAATATTCTGGGCCAGTAAAATCTTTAGAATGAAAGAAAAAGTCTTTTCTGCTTTATCTTATGTGTCTCTCTCACCCCATTCTCATTAAAAAACTAGGAGACTGTGGAGTCGACACCTGCACAGTCAAATGGGTCACTAACTGGCTGGAGGGCCACACCCAGAGAGTGGTGGTGGATGGGTCATTTTCAACCTGGAGGGATGTGGGCAGTGGGGTCCCCCAGGGCTCAGTCCTTGGGCCCGCACTGTTCAACATCTTCATCAGTGACTTGGACGAGGAGGTAAAAAGCACCCTGTTCAAATTTGCTGACAACACTAAGATGTGGGGGGATGTGAACATGCTAGAAGGGAGGAATAGGCTGCAATCAGATGTAGACAGGTTACAGGGGTGGGCAGATGAGAACAGGATGGGTTTCAACACTGATAAGTGCAAGGTGATGCACCTGGGGAGGAAGAACCAGCACCATACCTACAGGCTGGGGAACTCCCTTCTCGTCAGTGCAGAGGCAGAAAAGGTCTTGGAATCACTATTGACATGGGCCGGCAGTGTGGGATGCAGTCAGGAAGGCCAACCATAACTTGTCATGCATCCACAGATGCACCTCAAGCAGGTCCAAGGTGCTGATCCTCCCCCTCTATGCGGCACTGGTCAGGCTGCAGTTGGAGTACTGCATCCAGTTCTGGGTGCCACACTTCAAGATGGATGTGGACAACATGGAGAGGGTCCAGAGGAGGGCCACTCACATGATCAAGGGCAGCAGGGCAGGCCCTACGAGGAGAGGCTAAGG
>NW_017729033.1:41251572-41269968 GCF_001723915.1 Gavialis gangeticus
TAGATGAACACCTTACTGGGGTTGTTTGACCCCAGTACTTTTTCCTGCCATGGCAAGGGGTCGGACTTGATGATCTGCTCAGGTCCCTTCCAACCCTACCAACTATCAAACTATGAAGCTATGATATTTGAAAAATGTTGATTCCTAGTTTTGTTATTTTGTCTAAAAATAATCGTTGAGAGGGCCTTTAGGTTGCTTATCTAGAAAAAGCTTCATTTCCTTGCCAACACTTTTTTGTGGAAGGAAGATGACAAATTCTGGAGTAAGAAGTGGCTTGATTACATCCTCACCTAGTCATAATCTCTACAGTGAAAAAGTTGATGCTGTCAATGAGAAGTACAGAGACTAGGTGCATTAATTTAATTATTTAATTCTATTACTGCTTAGTACTGTATTGGGGCCAGGAACCTAATTTGTCGGAACTTAGTCTGCAAGGGTATGTACAAGCATTACATTTTGGTGGAATTCCAATGCCACCAGTCTAAGCTATGAGAACAAGTGGAAAAAAATGGCTGATGCAGTAGAAGTCTGTGCTGTATCAGACCAGGTTGAAGTCCTAATCAATTCGGTTCAAGGGTTTGAATGAATGGATGCACACAACCCCAGTTTTTTGGACATGCAGAAATTCTCTCTGGTATTCCCACCCCACAAGGGAAGTACTCTGTGACTTGGGCTCCACTCTATTGCTGCAGCTCTAGTGACAGAAAACCCCTCCCCTTTGACAGCTGAGGGCCTGGGAACAAAATCACGTCTTTTTATTTTCTCCTGAAACTGATGTTTCTGGCTTGGCAAAGTTTCAGTATTTGCACTTCACACAGTTCTAAGGTAGAGAAAAAGGAGTGGCACTCTATGGCAAAAATGGCCTTACTTGCTTCCAAGTCACTGACCATTTGACAGAATAGAAGTCATACCGAATGCTAATAAATCACTGTTTTAGCAAATATAGCAGAAGATGAGATACAGGTTGGTGTGAAATCAAATTGGACTGGAGAATTAGATAATGGTTTTTTATGCAGTTATTGTGGGATGATGGGGAGGAGGTACTGCCCATTCAAAGGATAACTAAAAAGTAAGATAAAAGCATTTGCTTACAAGTGGTATGGATAACTTGCATCCAAGAGTTTTAAAAGATATGGCTGAAAATTCTGAGCTGTATGCTGGAGCCAGGCCTGTAACACTGGAGAAGATGCAGTGGATTGGAGGACAGATAAAGTTGTTTTGATATGTATACAAATAAATGAAAAATAGCTTAAAAATAAAATTAGTTTGTGCTCCCAAAATATGCTGTAATTTAAATAAATTATTTCAGAAAAGCCATATGGTCTGTAATATACAGGAGGTCAGACAGGATATAATAATGTTACCTTGTGTTTCTATAAATTCTAACAGGGGTGACATGCATACCACAAGTGGCATAGGCAGCCTTTCTGTGTGGCATATGGTAGATTAGGTAAGGAGCAGGGAGCACAGTGGCAGATAGGGCAGGGAGAAGAAAGCAGAGCAGCAGCTCAGGGAGGGAAAGTGAATTGGAGTTGTACTCTGGGAATGTGTAGGGATTACCTTGTGGTATGCCTGACAAAATGATTAGCTGCCAGTGATCTATAAAACTGTAAATATCAGGATTGTAGGAAGGATGGGATGTACTTCCTTTAAATAAAAGTCTCTATTCAAGGTATTTAAATATTTGTATAATTTTTTAAATGGGAATGTGTGAACCTTAAAATGGAAGAGTATACCATACCTGAAATTGTTTTGCTAATAGAACTAGTTAAAACATTTTTCCAGTTTTGTCCTGCATTTATCTCTAAGCTGATTTGATTTGATTTGATTTAATAGTATTACAGGGGAGGAGTCATTTTCTAGAAGGAAGTTGGTCTGCAATTTTCTGCAATCTCGATAAACGATATTACCATGTGATAGAAAGTTAGAGGTGAGGGTCCTGAGGTATACCACCCAATAAGCAAGAGAGTTGTGCTCAAAATCTTCTCAAACTGTAGATGCAAATAATTTTGCATCTGAAAACTGTCTTTACCGCAAGAAAGAAAACTATGAGCAAATTCTGCCACAGCTCCATTGTAATCAGTGAGATGCAATCAAATTAATTATGCCTGTATCAGGTAAGGATCGGGCCCAAACTGCTGAAAATATTTTTTTCTAAAATGAATGTTTGAAAAATTTGGACATTTGAGACTGGGGCCTACTCAAAGCTGCTCAATCACTGTCACTTAGGGTGCAGACGGAGGTGACACTTTTCACCCAATCTGGCCACAGAAAGCATTTTATAGCTGTAACCAAACACAACTGCATGACTGCAAACAGCTTTAAAAATGGCCAATCGAGTGAAAATCTGCCCCCTTATTGCATAAGGTATCAGATATAAAGACACTTAAAAATATAGCGTCTTTTGTAACTCATGTCTGTGGAACTCCCAGCCCATCGTTGTTTTCAGAATGGGAGGATGGAAAGGGAATGGAGGGAGTTCAGTCTTGGAGTTTTTCTGCTCCCCCTGGAGGGTGGGGTGGGTGTATTGTAGTTCTGCAAGGTATACTTATGAAGTAAGGAAGTATAATTTTTTTTTTTTTTTTTGAAGAATGACAAATATTATATAAGGAGATGGACTAAGGTACTTCGTATATTTTTTACTCATTGATATACTTCTAAAGCGAGGGGAAAAATACTGAACATAGAAGGAGGAACGTTGTATCCATAAGACTCAGCAATAATATGTAACAAGGGCTGCTTGTTAGTGTAGTTACAGGAGAAATGCAGCTTTCTAGAAAATAAGCTTAGGAAATTAAGATCCCTGTACATATGCATTCTGCTGTATATTGTTGAGGGCCAGAAATAAATTTAGTGATGTCACCAATCTTTAGTGTATGCACAAGGTTCTTTAATAGTGCATTATCATCATATATAGTTTAGTGTCATTGCAGGAAAATTAGCTGTCCTATAAAAAAGTATACTATTAAACATTGTAGTTATTAATTAAATTCTTAACCTTCTACTACAGCTTAAGTTTTCTTTTTTTTTTCGCTTGTGGATTTTTTTCCCTCTTCACAATCTACAGATTGTGCTCTGACCTTTAACAGTTTTTCACATACTTCATTATACTGATAATTTGGAGGAATCTGAAGTAGATGTGAAACAAGAAGAATCAGAGGTTGTGTTTTATAAAGGTCTTGCCACCACATCGTAGGGGGCAGTAGGCTTGGCAGGTCCCCAGGTTGCTCTTATGAAGAGGGTCTGAAGAGATTCTGTGTTCTTCAGTGTTTGAAAGTACTTTTCCAAGGTCTACTCCTAAATGCATTGTTTAAGTAGTAATTTAGTTGCATGCTAGGTAACTAAATGTAACAGTAGCATGTATTGGCTGATGGCAACATTCTTTCAATGTATAAATAAAGGCCTTAACTTTCATGTTTTCTTTACTTATAAGCGGAGATGCTAGTCTAGATTCTCAAAATCAATTGATACTATTTTACCCATAATTTGAGAACTAGCCGACAAAAGTACTTTATCTTATTCAGATACAGTGATTGAAAATGCTACTGGTTGTATACCCTTCAGAAGGTTCTGCATGGGGAAGATGATGTTCAGTATAGTGTGTCATATATTTTAGCTACTGTAAGATCTTCAATTAACATGGTTTCTTGAAGAGATTTTTTGTTTTTATGAACGTTCACATGACATATCCAGGCTTTATTTTTCTAGATACTTTTTGTATTTAATGTTTATTTGGGAAGCATATCTTGAAATAATCAGTAGATATTTGTCTATTATGATACGCCATGCCATTTTTCTGTTATTGGTTTGTCAATCAATAGAGTAAGTAACTTCCTCTTCCAACCTTGTCATGTACTTCACACATTTCCCATGAGCATATGCTTGTTCCTTTCTGTTTGTGCTTCTGCAAAAAAACCCAAAAAACCACAAAACAAATGGCTGAAGTGTTATCAGAAAGTTTGATTTCTTCCCCATACATTTCTTCATAATCTCTCAGTAGTGTCAGACAAAATACCTCATTCATTTGTATTATATTTTCAGACAAAATAATTCATTTGCATTTTCATGCACAAGAAGCTAGCTCAAAGAATGTCTTCTGGGTAAATGATACGATGGTCTTTACAGTTTAAATGCTTCCTTCCAAGAACTGTTCTTGATTATTGTTAATGGAGTACCAGAAGCATATATTGCTCTTGCAAGGGGTTTGTCAGTTTTTTATTGATGTTCAGGTGTTATCTTGTCTGTCTTGCACCATGCCTGGGGAAGTGGGCAGTCATGGTTGGCCACAGTGTTTTGTTGCTCTGGGCACTGTTTTGGGTGCAATGAAAATGGAGTTATAAACTGCTACCTTTTTGTTTGTTTTTCAAAGCACATCCCATAAATTTAACAGTTTTAACTTAGCAATTGATGAATTCCTGTTTTTTTAGTGTTTCTTATTTTGATAAGGAGTACTCTAATGCTGGTATCATCCTTTTTAGACCATTAAAATACCTGTAAAAGGTGAAGCGATAACTGCCTGAGTACATATGTAATGGCATAGTAAAATTTGAAAAAAAAATGAGGAAAATTTTAACCTAATATCTTTCAAACTAGGCAAATTTGTTAGCCCTTAGTGAGAACAAGCTCCCTAGCATATTTCACTTTTTGCACTCTACACATTTTTATCTCAAATGTAAAAAAAAAAAAAATGCAAAACAAAAGATAAAGTGCCTTATGCATGAATTTATTGGTGGACATGCCAAACAATGCATATGTTGTTTTAAGCAAATTTGAGATCGATATTTCATATTTTAATGGTCTAAGTGATTTCTCCTTTTTCATGATGTAGGATATTAGCCCACTATGGTCATAATTTTCAAATGCACTGTATAAAAATGTCCATCAATATACATTTGGGAGCCTAAATGTAATTGGCTTAATTTGTTTTAGAAATACTGAACAGCCCTAATTCTACTGGAAATTGGATATGTCTACATGTGCAGATAATCCAGGAGCAGTTTACTGGGAGATGATGGCTAAGAAATAAGTATCTCCCAGCCTGGGCCCCACAATTGAAGTGCTGGCACTGGGAGATGAGGATCTCCCAGCCTGGGCCCTGTAACTGCAGAGCTGGCACTGGGAGATAAGGAGTTTCCAGCCTGGGCCCTGCGACTGCAGAGTTGGTGTTGGGAGATAAGGATCTCTTGGCCCTGTGATCACAGAGTGGGGGGCTGAGAGCTCCCTGCTGCTAGGGCAGGGGGATATTGTCCCTGCTAAGGTTCTGGCAGTGAAACCTGCCCTGACACCAGGCAACTCCCTGGGGCATGGAGCAGTCTCTTGCCCCCTGCTGCCTGGTTGACCAAGAGCACATTCTCTCCTGGTCAGGCATCTGCATGTGTGCCACTACGCAGTAAGTAATCTTGAATAAATTTGTGCTTGCATTTACAGGTGGCAAATTTACTCATGATTAGAGCCAATTGCTGTCTGCACTTGTAATTGTGGACACTTACTACCCAGTAATAGCTCTACCGTGCAGTAAAGCATCTTGTGTAGATGCAGCCACTGTGGGTACTGCAGGAGTCAAAAACCTTGAAAATAAGTGCATAAACTTACATATTTGAGAAACTTATTATATGCATTATATTTGAAAAAGTTGCTTTGTGTAAATCTTCTTTTCAGAATGACAGAGTACAGGGGGATTTTATTTCAGTTCCTTCCAGTGCCAACTGTTTAATGCTCGTTTTAAAATAGTAAATGCAGAATGGGCAATCAGTTGATCACGGTTAAAAAATGAGGCACATGCTACAATTCATGGGGTCCTGCTGCTAATTTCATGATTGACCAAATCTAAAGCAGTTCTGTTTAGTGACTGAGTAGCAATTCTTTCTCAGAAATAAACCCCAAAACAAACACATTTTTCTTTTGGAGGGGAGACATTAGTATGAATTTTTAGAACCTTTTGCTAAGGGGAGGCACATGTAGTACATACCAATGCCTTTGGGAAAACTGATAGAAAACACATGACACTAATTATACATGTGTGGGGGCCTATGGGTACCAAAGATCCAACCTCTAATTTTACATGAAAATTAAAATACAAAGTTTGGCCAAGCCACTGGGCACACTTACCTTTTTTCTTCACAGAGCTGCTTTAAATAGAGCCTTGAAAAACCAGTTTCACTTGCATTAAATAAAATAAAAGAATGAAAAAATATATTTTGTTTGTAAAGTGATGCTATGTATCTATTCCATGTAAATTGAGCATTTGAACTCACCCAGCATTGTTATGATAGCTGTGTCCCCAGTCTGATTTCTAAAGGTTAGTTTCTGTTATCTTTATCTCTGTAGAGATTTCTTAGGAAGGATTATGACACGGTTCAGTGATCACAGTGGGGTTTTCCTTCTACAATTTGTAATATTAAAAAAATACCAGAAGATTACTGTATAGACTCTATCTATGTCTTTTAATATGTACAAAGAATAGCCCAATTGTGGTTGTGCACTGGTGTGCAGTGATATGAAACATGAGCAGGGTTTGAAAAGATATTACTGACATGAAGAATCTATGAAAAAAATAATGCATATGCATCAGATATAGTATGTTAGTAATGTTCTTTGGCACTAGTTTTCATCTGTGTGAATACAATAATTAATGGGTAACTGAAAAACATAGTTAATAATGACATTTTTTTTGTTCACTGTCCTGGGACATCAAATCATTGGAATACAGTTTGTTAAATCCTTGACAAATGATTATATTTGAATATTGGTTATCGCATCTTATCTTTTAATGAGTTCGTTTCTGATTATTTTTTTTTTCCTGATTTGTTTAATTATAATGGCAAAGTCAGGAAAGTAAAAACTATCTTTTTGTAACTTGAAGATTTTTACACAGTGCTACAGTGAAATTGTAATACATACATTCTACTCAGTGTTTTCGATACCTAAAATCTTAGTTTGAGAGAGGAGAATCTTCCCCAGATTCTTCTACAATAGAGTGCTTGAGTATATTATTGGTATTGTTAAACACATCCAAATATGTCTATGAATTCAGCAGCACATCTAGTAATAGTAGTAGTAGTAGTAGGCATCTTTGTGTCTTGTGAGACAATAGAATTGTGCTAAATGAGACATCAGCTCACTGAACATAATCCTCGCTTGAAACATAAAGCAAAGCTGGAGTGACCTCACCAGGGTGCAAAAGCCTGGGCAGTGTATACGGAGACAATGAGTTGCCCACATATCAGTGTCCCTTCTTGGCCTTCCTGGTTTAATCCAAAGGAAAGGCAGGTGCTGGTACATTTGGAACCAGCTTGGCTGCAGAAGCTGGTGGAGCAAAGGAGATAGTTTGTTTGTCTGTCGGGGCTCCAGTCCTAGACTGGCTGTTGATCAGGGTTAAAGAGCCCAGTCTGTCCTATCATGGAGTGGACCTCAGTTTTAAAACCTTTTGATGGAATTTTCTCTGCTAGGGGTAAGACTAGTTACCACCACCACCCCCTCCGCCCCCCAGTCCTCTTCTGCTCAAAGCCGATGGCACTCTAAAGGTTGCCAGGTTATTTAACAGCCATCCCGCAGTTGGTGTTAACAGTTGCAGGTAGTACTGTCTACTGTAAGTTATAGTAGCAGACAAGCCTGTTTTAACCTGCAAGAAGATATATGCACATAAAAATTTTCTCTGAAACATGCATTCTATGTGATAGCATGTCTTATAGCATTAGTAAAGGAGAGGGAGTTTCCACTACCTGAAATACGTGATTAGAGAGACGTATTTAGCCATGTTAGTATTAAGTCAGGCAGAAATCATGAGCAGGGTGGCACCTTAGAAACTAACTGGTTCAGAGACAGCTGTTGCTTATGAAAGCTTATGCCTCTCTGAACCAGTTCATCCCTAACGGCCACACAGCCCTGTCTTCTGCCTAACTGAAGTCGTTTAGTAGTGACCAGGACTCTATGGGTCCATTCCTGAATCTATTAAAATCAATTGAGTTTTGCTGTAGAATAGCCAGGGATAACGGGGGTAATCTTATATCCTAGGAGGCACATACACAACCCTTGTTACCCATATTGTAATGCATGGGTTCTGTTAGGAAAAAGTTGAGAGAATTTTTAAGTTTCAGTGCTGTCAGTTCAACACCTTTATGAACATTAATTTATCTTCATAATATCAATATAGCCTATAGTCTTGACTTGATTGATACGATTAGGTCTCTTGTTCTTTCTCTATCTACTCTGTCATTAGTGTGTGGCAGATTGACAAAAAAATCCTTTTTTACATTTCCCCGAGCACATACACAAAATAGACTTTTTATGGTCTGTACTAAGTCTTTAAATGCTTCCATGTTAGTAATGTTTTATATGAGTGTAATCATTTCATGAGTCCACTGGCTTACATCGAGTCCACTGGCTTAAATATTTATAAGGTCTGTTGCAAAGCTATTTCTATATTTTTCTAATCAAAATGACTTGGTAATCTTGAATATTGTTTTCCCAAAGCTACTCATTTATATTATATATGTTATAGAAGGAGGGCTAGGTAGCCAATACAATAATAACTAACTCATGACATGATGGCTAGAGCATTGGGTTGGGAAATTAGAGAGTAGCAGATGCAAACTCCCTTTCAGTTGTTGATAGGGCTGTACAAATGTTTTAGTTTTGGATTCAGCCGTTTTGGAGGACAGTGATTAATTTCGGTGTTTTGGATAATGTTCCATTTTGATTTGGCCAAATCTATTTCAGAGTGTTGATGCTGTTTCAGAGATTCGGATCAGCTGGGGAGAGGCAGGCACAACCAGGCAGCTGAAGGTTCTCCCATGGCTCCTCCAGCTGTGCCTGCCTCTTCCCTGGTTGGGGAAAGCCTTGGGAGAAGCCCCCATGGCTTTCCTGCCCAGCCCCAGCCTCCCTGCACAGCTGAGGGCAGTGGGGATTGCTCCCCACACTAGACACCCACACAGCAGCTGTTGCATCGCATAGGTGCAGCATGGCTCAGCAGGGCACTGTGTACTGTCTGGGAGCTGGGGCAGTTTCAACAGCCAGCCAGAGCCTGGCACCACTCAGCCCCAGTGGCCTCAGCTCCCAGACAGTGTGCAGAGTCCTGCCAAGCCACGCTCCATCTGTGCCATAGGGCAGTTGCTGCGCGGATGCCAGGTGGGCGGGGGGAGAGGGGGTGATCCCTGCTGCCCTTCACTGCCCCATGCTGTGCAGGGGGGCTCTGCCATGAGCCCTCAGAGGCCCTGATTGCTGCTACTGGAGCCAGTGAGTGTCGGCCTTTTTTTTTTTTTTTTAAAGTGTCGGGGGCAAGGTGCCAGGCAGGACAGTGATGGGGGTCCCGTGGCTCCTCTGGCTGTGCCTGCCTCCCCCTGGGTGGTGGGAGCCAAAGGAGAAGTCCCCATGGCTGCCCTGCCTGGCCCCAGCCTAGTCCCAGCACTTTAAAAAGAGGGCTACAGGGCTGCGCCAGACTATCCCTGGGGGCACATCCAAAACATTCTGAAACATCCAAAACATTTCTGAAACATTTTGTATGGTTTCATTTCAGAGATGTTTTGGAGCCTTCCATTTCGATTTGGATTGAGTGTTTTGGGTGCCAAAATGGGCCGGAACAGCTCCAAAATGAAACGGCTGCTGAAATTTCGCGTAGCCCTAGTAGCTGGTGGCTAGAACCAAAGTCTCCAGCTTTCTGGGTGAATACCCAACCACTGCTATTTGGATTAAGTTATGGGAGGGTCTACCTCCACCTCCACCTCCACCTCCTCCATCTACCACCCATTAATTGTAGGTTTCTGGCTACTACATTTTCATGATTGAGACGAGTGCCTGTCCTGAATGGGTGTGCCTATGGAACTACCTGGTGAAGCACCTACTGGGCCTGCTTAGTGTACACATGCATGCTTATGTGACCATGCTGCAGGGGAAATAGAATTACAAACTGTGTGCAAATGACAAAAGCACTACTTATGCAGCTAGAAAACTGACATTTAGATGCACAAAAAGGGTCCTAAATGTTTTGTATATATTTCTATTAATACTGTTGATGTAAGTATACATATACAGTGTGTGTAGCATAGCTGTCCAAGTTATAATGTTGTAGTATACTAGTGAAAGCTATAATATTAAAGGACAGTGTTTCAAATACCTTCATTATTCTTAGTATAGTTACTATATTCCACATGTTTCCATCTTGGAATTGCCAAATAGCAAACAAAAAGTTGTTACACTTTTGAAAGGAAATAAAATGTAAATACTAAGTGTTTTTAAATTGTATACTAATTCAGGGGTGAGCAAAATATGGCCTGCAGGCCAGATCTGGCTTGCCAACAGATTCAATTTAGCCCACAGGTAGATGGCTGCCAACTAATTAGATCTAGCCTATGGGCAGCTGGTGGCTCTGCCTGCTGCATGGTGCTAGGAAGGTGGGCCGCACTGCTTCTGCCCAGCAGTATCAGGCATCAGCTATGGACCAGGGCATGGCTTCAGCTGCGGAAGCCAGGTGGGCGATGGCTTCAGCTGTGGATGCTGCCAGTAGTTTCAAGAGCCTGGACATAGAACCTGCCAGAAATGTCCACAGCTGAACTGGCACCCACTTGGCATGATGAAAGCTCCTGCCCAGTGTCCCGAACTAGAACCAGACAGCAGTGTCAGCTGTGGACCCAGGCAGGAGCTACTGGTGTGCCAGGTGGGCAGCGGTGTCAGCTGTAGGCTTAGCCAGCAGGTTCTAGAGCCCCAATGTGGAACCTGCTGGTGGTGTCCACAGCTGATGCTGCCACCCACCCAGTGCAGCAGCAGCTCCTGCCTGGGTCCACAGCTGATGCTGCTGGCAGGTTCTTGGTTGGGGCTCCATGCGGAAGCTTCCATTGTGCCAGGAGGGTGGTGGAATCAGCTGTGGATGCTGCTGGCAGGTTCTGCATCTGGGCTCCTAAACCTACTGGCGGCCTCCACAGCTGACACTGCTGCTCATCCGCTGTGGTGAACTATAGCTCTGGCAGGTTCTGGAAGGAGGGAGGGTGGGAGAGAGAGGGGTGAGAGGAGAAGAGAGGTGGAGGAGGGGGGAGAGAGGGAGGAGAGGAAAGGGGAGAGAGGGGCAAGGGGAAGTGGGGGAGACGGAGAGATGGAGAGTGGGGAGGAAGAGAGAGAGAGGAGGGGAGAGAAGAGAAGAGAAAGAGGGGCAGAGATAATGGAAGAGAGAGAGAGATGGATGTGGCCCTCAACAGGTTCCGGAAACTCATTAAGTGGCCCTCCAGCCAAAATAACTGCCCACCCCTGGATTAATGGCTGATATGTAGCTTGTTCAATTTTGTAATAGGTCAGCAAGAGGGAATACTGAGTGGCTATTCCCCCTACCTTTAGTAGTGCAGTTGTAATAGAATGTCCTAAACGCTTTTTGTATGTGTTTCCTTTTCTGTTAATTGCAGAAGTGTAATTAGGACACCTCTGCAGCTCCTTCTCCATAGTATTGCTCAAAGCATTTTGGTTCTCTCTATCAGAGTATGTAAAGAATAAGGGTTGGTGTGAGGAACGGGCCACAGCAGGTTAGACTAACAGGACTGATATGGTCAATGCAAATTGTGGAGAAAATGCTAAGAGACTTGAGACACAGAAAGAGTCTGCATTGCACAGGTCTTCCACATGTTAGACTTAAAAAAGCTAACAGTACAATACTCGTGAAACTTTTCTCAGATTCTACTCACTTTCTTAATCTATGATAAAAGAACTGTGTAGTCCCATTTTTTCCCTCATCTAACAGTCTTTAAGCTCAAAATAAATGTTCACCTTGCTTCAGGCCCAGCTGGTGTGTCTTGATGTTAGTCACTAGTTCTTAACCCTGCTGGTTTCTAATCTATAACTCATATACCCCCAATTCTTTGAACTTCTCAAAGTCATAAATTAGGGCATTCAGCTGAGTGCAAGAGGTTCAGCAACACTTTCCATTTTTGTACCGCTTCTTTTATACAGAGCTTCACAATACTTTATGGTACAGCGATGTGTATATTCTTTTCTTTCGAGGACTCTGCTGGTCATGGCTTATTTTGCTTTAACTGTCTACCATTTTTCTGTGGTATATAAGCTAAAAAAAAAAGGTGTGACAAGCAGAAGTGCTAGGGAAGAGTTGAAAACTATTAACCCCAGTCATCTAACCTTAGTCAGGATTGCCAAAATGAGTAATAGGAGTGTTTTTATCCTTTGATTTTAGTTACTGTAACACAAACAATGGCTTACTAACTTCTCCCTGCCTTTGTCAGGTTATAAGCAAATGCAGATCCTGGGGAAGAGTAATCTCTCCTGTGTGCAAGATATGGAGAGTCCAACAATGATCAATTAGAGAAATTTTCAGGAAAGACTTGCATGGTTCTCTGAAAAGACTTTATCTTTATTCTGAAACTACTGCTTTTGTTGGCAGATGCCATATAAGTAAGTGGTTATGTCATCGTTTGAGGAGAATTTCCTATTCTCAGAGGCAAGCCCTTTTATGTCTTTAGCTGTCTGATTATTTCAGCCAACTAAAAACACGAATAGAAATAGGTATTTATGCATTGTTGTTTTTGTCATCCCATCTAGGAGCTCAGTTGTACAAGCTCAATATATAGATGGCCCCTGCCCTGAAAAGTTTTAAATCTATATATGAGAGACAATAGACATTAAAGAGGAGCTACAAGGAAATGACACATCCTTTGTTGGTAGTAATGCATTATAGTTGTCAAATTCTTCATAGGCAAGTTTTTCATAGCAAATGAGTTATAAAGACAGTTTTGAAAGAGAATAATATAGCAGATGTTTATGGGCAGCTCCAATACCATATGAGGGTCAGTATTGGAGAATGCATAAAGATGTTTGGAACTGGAAGTCAGCTCCTTGATATTGAATGTAAGATGATTAGAAGGAGAAGGATAAATTGTGAGGGCAACATCATGGCCTGATTAGAGGCAGGAATCAATAACTTGATGATGAGTGGGGGATGATAGGATCAGGACAGACCATGAAAGAGTTAGAAAATGAAATTTGTGTTTTATGTGCTAGAAAACGAGTATTCATGGAGTTGATTCAGAGAAAGGACTTATGTATTTGAAACAATGGGCCAGGAACATGATTTTGCTGATGGATTCTGAATACATGTGACCAGGGACATTTATCAAGGCCAGAGAGGAAGGTACTGCAGTAATCAAGACAGGTACTGATGACAGCCTGGGTGGACGATTTAGCTGAATAGATGGATAGGAAATGCAATACGAATCAGCAAGATCCTGACATACTCTGGATGGAAGCACAGAGAGAGGCCCAAATCAAAGAGTGACAATCTACTTAAGAGGCCCAAGTGAGAGGCAGGATGATGTTGTGATTAAGAAAGCTGGTGGTAGTAATAAGGGAATGTGATAAGGGAGGAAAATTTAAGAAGGCCGTTTTAAGGATGTTGAGTTTGAATTTGCAGCTAGAAATCCATACAGAGTTGTCAGAGAAATGAGCTGAAACTTTGGTTTGAACAGAGGGAGAGGGGTCTGGTATAGAGATGGAGAGCTGTGAGTTTGCATCAGTACAGTAGTTAAATAGCCAAGATTTATTTGATCAACAGCTCAGATTTTTAAATGGTCAAATTGTTTGCAGTTCCACTTTCACTGGACTCTAAAAGCTGAAAAAATGATTTGAGGGTTGATTTGTACCTACTCTAATCCAAGCTTGTAAAAAAATGCATTTCAGTTGCTGCTTTCTAAATATTCTCTGATGTTCAAAGTGTCCAACTACTATTAATAAAACAGTTTAACATACAGAACAGACGTAAAACTGCTAGATGTTTAGCCAGTGATTTTCACCATTTTAGTGGTTTGATTATCTTTCAAACTTCAGAAACAAACATGTACTACTTGAATATTACTTCATTTAAATTATGTTGATAGATTATAGTATGTTTAGGCTTGAACACAGGTTGTCATTATTTAAATTAATTTTTTATAGTTAATTTGAATAAAAAATCTTTATTTTATTTTCTTTTTTTCTTTTTAGTATTGCACCCTGATTAACCAAAGCTAACAGCAGGGCCTGTGCCACCTATAGGTCTAGAGCTAATGCAGGGGCGGCAATTATTTCAGGCAGAGGGCTGCTTACTAAGTTTTGGCAAGTTGTCAATGGCCACATGGGTAGCCCTGCCCCTTGACAGGTGCCCTGCCCCCTTGTTGCTATCTTGGGAACAGAAGTCCTGCCCCCTAACTCCTGACCTTTGCCACCAGAAGTCCTTGGAAGTACTCCTTTCAGCAAGGGGTTTTGCCATCTCGGAACCAGAAAAATACCAAATTATATTCTAAAAAGCAAACATCTAAAACATTCTTAAGTTGATTTCAAAAAATATTTTTGCCTTGATTTACATGTGTTTCTGTAGTGTATGCAGAGGTGACTTTACAATAACTTAAAATTAAGTCTTATGCTTATATATTTTGGGAGGGGTGTGGGGATATGAGGTGAGGGAGCATATAGGTGTGTGTGTGGATATGTGAGGTGTGGGTGGTGGGTATGGGATTTGTGGTGGGATGTGTAGGTTGAGAGTGGCTGGGGTGTGTGATGGGGTGTGGAGGTCTGTGTGTATGGGGGGGATGTGGGTGCATGTGTATGGTAGGGTGTACACCCTATGAATACACACACGCACACGCACACGCACACGCACACACACACACACACACTGTCCCTGCCTACACACACACACACTCTACCTCTGCTTACACACACTGTACCTCTGCTTACACACACGCACAAACACTCCCCCTACCTACATAAACACACACACACTCTGCCTCTGCCTGCGTGCATGAATACACGTACTGGCAGGGCTCCATGCTCCTTGGTCCAGCCATGCAGCAGGAGCCACATGGTGCTGGTACAGGGTAGGGACAGGAAGCAGGGGAATAGCTAGGGGTGAGCAGAGCTGGGCTCCTACCTGCTGCTGCTGGCTCCTCCTGGGTCCTACTGCCCCTCGCTCCTGTCATCTTTGACAGGCAGCCAGAAGCAAATAAGTATTTTCTACATTTTTTAGGAGTCCTGCAGGCTGGATAGAATGGCCTGGCGGGCTGGATCTGGCTTTTGCCCACCACTGAGCTAATGTCATCTTTTCTGAACCACTTGCAACTTACAGACTACTGTATAAAAATAGGAGTCACACATTTGGAACAGCTGAATGCTTTCAACACATTGTTGCATGATATAAAACAGATGAAGTAAAGATAATAGGACAATTAGTGAAAAGTTTAAGGGTGCCTTGCAAAACTGCCTTCATTAAAAGCCACTTCTGAAGACTGTTAGAAAGCTGTCTCCATCATTATACTGCAAAGAGATCCTCTATCTGATGGATCTAATAGCGGTTGCTTCTTAAAAGTACAGCACATTACAAAAGACAGCATTCAGTACTTCGGAATTTAAATTAAAACCTCCTTGCCAGATAAGATTTGTGTTTTTTTAGTCTATTGGATGGCCCTAACTGAATTTATAACTGGTATATCACTGAGAGCAGAAATTCATTTATTATCTGGTGATGTACAGCAGCAGAAGACATTTCACACACACAGTAAGCTGGACCAAGCAAATGCATCAGCATAATAATAGGATATTAAACGATTTGACACTTGCTTTATATACATAGAGATACAGTTTCTGTTTGACTTGGTTAATATAGAGAAATATTTAAGTTTTAACAATACGTCTTCAATGGTATTGTGAACCGGCTTAGATTAAAGTTAGATTTTATTGACAGGTGATCTACTGTCATTCAGATTTGGCTGAATTCCTATTTGGGATTTCTGAATGAGAGCTACCTCAGCAAGTCACAAACATTACCTAGAATACCTTTCAAATGGGGATATGCTCTGGGAATGACTAGCTTGTTCTCTGACAGCTTTCTGGATTTCTAGATAATGTCTACATCAAGACCAGGATTACTTTTCATAAATCCAGTGTGCATTGGGTTATGTCCCTAAAGACTATGTAAGATTAAAGTGGAACCAAGGTTCTGTTCCTTTTGAATTTGGAAACAGGAAATCCTAAACTAAAGTTTTCACTTTTGCAGGTTCTTGGGAGGGAGGACAGATAGAATTTTCATTCGTTCTTCTAGGAGGTTCCAGGCAATACATAGAAATCTCTTTTACTTTGACTAATTGGAAGGTGCAGCTTGATGGTTTTTCTCCTTACTTCAGTTGTTTGATGGAGAGACAATCCAACCAGAGTTAAAGAATTCCCAGTCACTTCTGGGTGTAAATCTATTGATGACGTGTAGGGGGTGCACTTGGGTGCACATGCACCCCCTGAGACTGGCGGTACACCCGCTGTGATTGGCCACTGCCACCACTGCCTGTGACACCTGCAGGCAGTCGCTGCTCACTTCCCACCCGCCTGCTGCCAACATGGCTGCAGCCACCTGCAGGAGCTCACTGTGCCCCCCAGCATCCAGGGGCACATGTTGTTCATGTGTAGATCTTTATTGACCGTTTTCTCGAACTCAGTTGTGTATTTCATAGAGGCAAACATTTTTTTAATCAGACATGTCTTAATTGAAATACATGCCCAAGAACTCTGCTGCATGTAACTGAAGCTTGGCTAAGTACGGAAAAATGGGGTTTGGCCAGAACACACTGAATAAAAAAAAAAACCTCGTAATTAAATCAAACTCCTTCATTTATTTTGAAGAAAACACATATTATTAGATCAATACAAACTGAAATTCCTGCTTTTCAAGCTGTTTTAATCAATATCTTTAACTCTTTTTTCCTTACAAATCCTTATACAATGAGAAATTGTTATGAGCATAAGGGAGGTAACACATCAGATGATTTTATTTGCAAGGTCACTTTTGGATTACACCATAAATACAGAAAGAGTATGGAAACACAGTGATCAAACTGTCAGAAAATTAGGATGCATGCCACATGCTTTGATGACTGCTGGCAGAGGGCTCTGCACATGAATTTGAGTTCCTAAAACCACCTAGTAAGTTGAATTGAAAAAACCTTTTGAAAAATACATCAAAAAGTTATTATGGCACTGCAGGAGGTACTTCTGTATAGAAGAAAGGAACTAGCATAGTGATCTGTTCAGCAGCTCTTTACCAACAAACATTTCTATATTGTAAAAGTATTTTTGACACTATTAAGGTATAAGGTATTGCAAGAAGCAATTCAATATAGCGTTAATAGGGCACATCTGTGGGTTTCCCTATGTCACTGTACAGCGTGCTTCAGTGACATAGCTATCGTATATGTTTACACGTGATTGCAAGCTACATCACTATAGCGGCACACTTTCTGGGTATAGTGCGCCACTATGGCAACATAGCAGCAAAATTTAACTGCACCATGTGCATGGCATAGTAACTGCCCATACTGTGCCATGCTTCAGTACTTAGAAAAGGTAGTGTTAGAGCACGGCGCCATAGCGACATCGCCATCTGGCAGTGTCTATATGCGTCCATACTCAGCACTTTGGTATGACTTAAAATCAGTCAGAGATATCAGTCAGACACTTACTTTCATTTTGTTTGGAAGCAATGCTGAGATTGGATCTAGTCTTTACATTCCTTTATATAATGTTATAAAACCTTTTGGGGGATGGAGTAAGGTGACTTTTATGGTTGCAGGGTGCCCTGGGTGAAAAAAAAATGACCTACATTTTTATAGATGGCTTATAATTTAGTAGGCAATGGACTATATCTGTAACCACAATATCAAGGTAAAGAAAGTTGGTTATAGATAGTCTCCATGGTAGAAATCTAGAAGGATTTAGAGAAAGTCAGTGGTATAGGGATCATGCAAAGGTCTATAACATAACTCTCTGTTTCTGAGTAGGCTTCTGTGGAAACTGGCATAGTAAAGGAAGAAGGGCTTTCTCTTTGGCATATCCTGTGACCCAGATTTTCTGCACTGAGAACATTAAAAGTATGATGACTGTCACTCTAGCCCATCAGTAACAACAGAAACTATTTGTACACTCTGGGCTGTTCATTGTTTAGTATGTGTGTGTTTGTGATTTGCTTTGCTTGCTTCTGCTCTCAATTAGAGTGAAATTCTCCCCAGAATTTGAAAAATATCGATATAAAAATGACTGCTGTGAATGCCTAATTTAGATTTGTGAAACATTTGGTTTGGAAAATTATTTTGAAAATGGAAAGCAGTATCAGGAATTTGTTATCTATTATCTTATTTAATAAATTCACAAAGACAAATGTATTATAATTCTAAATGTGTATTCCAGGCTCTAATTTTTTTATCAATGGTTTAGTGCTTGTTCAAAGGGCATTCACACAATATACTGACTCATCCAAGAACCATCACAGTATTCCTGATGCATGAAATAAGAGGTTTGAACAATAGGCACAGTGTGTGAGTTGAAATGTGTAACAGACAGCAAAAAAAAAAAAAAAAAAGCACTAAGCCTATCGGGGGCTGTGCCAATGGC
>NW_017729033.1:41270156-41279325 GCF_001723915.1 Gavialis gangeticus
AAAAAAAAAAAAAAAAAAAAGCACTAAGCCTATCGGGTGCTGTGCCAATGGCTTCATTACTCCCAGAATTAAAAAATGTGGCATATAATAAAATTTGGCATAGTACTTGCATTCTTTGTGGAAATTGATTGATTGTATTTCCTATCAGATAAGTCAGATCCTGTTGTTTATTACCATACAACCCTTTATACCATGATTTAAACACGAATCATGTTTGTAAAACTAGGTGAAATTTCCAAATGCAAAGTAGGTGACTTAGCCTAAGTCCCACTGATTTTCTGGGGTTCATACAAGCTCTAAATCCTTTGTTTCTGCCACTACACAAAATAACAGTTTACAAGCAAAAGAGATGACATCAATTGAGCACAATGCATGCATGTGGACGATCCAGACTTGCATGTGCTGCAACACTATGCTATGCAACCCTGCTAAGAAACAGGGTAGTAAAATGTGAGATGGTTCATAAAGTTTAGGGCCAGTATGATCTATCGGATCATATAGTTTGATCTCATTTTTGCATCAAGTCTGTGATTTTCACGTGAACTAGGGCCTGTCTTTTGAAAGAGATCCAGCTGTTAGTGGATGATAAATCCAACCTCTGTTCAGATGTTCTAATGGTTAATTATCTTCACCATTAAACACATGTGCTGTTTTCACTATGTTTGTCAAATACCACCTTCCAACTACTGGATCTTGTCAGCTAGATTAAAGAGGTGTCTGATATCAGAAATTTCATCCCCGTGCCTGTAGATAGTGATGAAGTAATTTCTTAAATTTCTCTTGATAAACTTAATAGATTTTCTAGCCTGTAGATCATTCTTGTAGCTCTTTTCCAAATCCATTCCAGTTTTTTTAACATACTTTTCAAAATATGAGAAGCAGAAGTGGGCACAGATTTTCTGTAATGGCCTCATTAATGCCATTACATTATATAATGTAATATAAACTAATAGGTGACTTAGCCTAAGTCCCACTGATTTTTCTGGGGTTAATACAAGCTCTAAATCCTCTGTTTCTGCCACCACACAAAATAACGGTTTACAAGCAAAAGAGATGACAACAATTGAGCACAGTGCATGCATGTGGGTGATCTGTCCCTGCCCCTCATTCCCAACCCTAAGCTCCCTGGATCTGCTGGTGCCCCTCAATCCTGGCCCACAGCCCATTCAGTCCTGCTAATGCCCCTCACTCCTGATCCACAGCCTTCTGTCCTTGCCAGTGCTCCTCACTCCCAAACCACAGCCCCCCAGCGCTGTTGATGCCCATCACTCTCAACCTGCTTCCCTCAGGCCACAGCCCCACAGCATGTGGGGAATGGTCTGTG
Organism: Gavialis gangeticus; assembly: GCF_001723915.1. Taxonomy (NCBI): domain Eukaryota; kingdom Metazoa; phylum Chordata; order Crocodylia; family Gavialidae; genus Gavialis; species Gavialis gangeticus. The sequence goes on from NW_017729033.1 coordinate 41,271,481, forward strand.
TGTGTGAAGGGAGTGTGTGGAGAGGCACAGGTGATGATGCATAACAGGGTGGTACAGGGGCAAATGTCCCCCCAGATTTCTGCACCCACAGTGGGACCTGGGGCTGCAGCAGACCCAGATCAGCTCTGAGCATGACCTGCCTCTGTGGCCCAGTAGGTGGGACCTGGCATGGAGTTGTGACTCCCCACTGCTGCTGGGTGGGCAGGGGGGTGCCTCATCTTGGTGGCCATGGTAGTGCAGTGCTCCCTCCCATTCTGGGTCCTTCTTGCTGGGCCATGGAGCTGGCTCCTGCCCAGAGCTGGTTTGGTCAGGCTGCAGCCCCATGCCCTGCAGTAGGTACAGAAAACTGGAGGTATGAGCCCCTCTCACCCCTATTGTATCACCTGTGCCCCCCCACCCCCATAGACTTACCTAGTGGGAGCTTCTGTACCACTCTGCCTGATTGTATGCTCACACGTGCACATGGCATATGCATGTGGCACCCCCTGCATCCTGCTCCCCGCAGCCCCTTGCAGGCTCAAACTCTGCTAGCTTGCAAGGGGAAATCCACTGTTTCCTGGGTTTTTCTCCTTTAAAGGAGAAAATCCGTGTGTTTCTGTGTGTTTTTGTGGCAAATCAAAAACCCAGATCGCTGGTTATCAATCACCCTAAAAATGTTTGACAAGAGCTACTTTCCATAAAATTGTATTGAATGGCATTATTTTTGCCAATCACTGCATTGTTGCATTATTTTTGTTCTACTTCTTTTCTGATTGAATTCCACATTACCATTTTAATTATTTTCCTGGGTATAGAATCCATAATCAAACTAAAACTTTGCTTGCTTTGAAACTGATGAGAACTTTAGACTATTGTCTAACTGAATAGCCAGTTTCACGTGACAGATTTTATTACTCTGGATAATTAATTGGTATTTTTGAGAAATGCACCAAGTGCCAGTTCACAGCAGATTAAAATCTCTGAGATTTTATGTACAGCATCGTCAGAAATTTATGTTAATAATGCATTAGAGAAGCAAAGATCTGTAATCCTGTAGGCTAATAATTATTGATGGGAGCATGAACCAATACTTAGTCTTCCTGGATTAGTACAGACAGTAAAAAAGCCTGAGGCTGAATCGATTTGCAGGTTAGCTTAACCTGCACAGATTAAATTGAAACAGAAGTGAACAGACAATTACCTCTAATTCAGGAAATGTAGCCACATGCCTGCAGTGGCTCAGGTCAGAAACCAGGGGGCACAAGAGCACGGCTCTCTAAGTGTTCACTTTCTCTTCCTTCTGCCCCTGAGGTCTCTGGGATTTGCAGTCCAGAATGACAGTGGCAGGACTCTGCAGAGTTGCTCATCACTTCCTCTTCCTGCTTCCAGGTGCCTCTGGGATTTGTAGTCCGCAGTCACAGCCAGCAGTAAGTTTGAGTGGGGAACGGGTGTTTAACCCCCTGCCTCCCTGGCCTCAGACCCCAGCTGGGGGTTGCCTGGGTGGGGCAGTCCCTCTACTGCAGACTGAGTGTATCCCCAGCCAGGCTTGCCCCGCTCTACCCCGTTCTCAGCCAGCCCTCACTGCTCCAGCTAGGGAGCAGAGGGGTGGGGCCAGCCCTGCTCTCTGCAGCAGAAAACACAGCTCAGCCCAGGGCTGCGAAGGATGCTGAGGGACTCCAATTTAACCTGAACCAGGAAGGGGTCTGGGACAGAAGTTTCATAAACCAGTTTGACCTAAATCAGTTCAGTCTGATACTACTTTCAACTGGGTTTATCTTAAACCAGTTTCAACCATTTTAAAACTGGTTTATGTGCATGATCTTCTGTTCTATTATGAGTTTAAACCAGTTTCTGATCACTTAAACTGGTATATGTGTAACTTCTGTCCCTAGCTGGACAACTGTCAAGTTGAAGCAGCACTGGTTGTAACAGATACCCTTTCATAATTCTTGCAGTGTATTTTTATGTTTGCTGAAACCTCTTTTGCGTATTTTAAGAAACACTTACAAGAGTAAGAATTAGGAAAAGCAGGGGTTTGCATGAGTAGCTGCAAAGGTAGTTTTGTAGCTGCAAAGAAGTTGTTCCCATGGCATGGGGGAAAACTAATCCTGATAGAATCACTTCCTATCTAAAATTCTTCCTTTAGATCATAACCATCTTCCCCACCCTTCTGAGTAAGGTGTATGAAGAATGAGCAAATAGTGCAAAATGAGTCAGCTGAAATACCTCTGAGTATGAATTATCTACATTGCCTCTTGTTACCAAGATGTTTGCCATGGTTTCTATAGTGTTAGCTTTGCTTTTGTACTGAGACCTGGAAAAACATCTGGAACTTGGCTATTTGGTTTTTGTGTTATGCTTGCACTAGCCAATTTCCCATCATGAATGACAGAGTGTTTAAGGGAGTGTTTACATTGCCCTCTCCCCCGTACCCTTTGGGGCTAGCCATATAAATAGTCCCTCCGCTGCTGCCACCGCTTCCTCCAGCCTCCGGCATGGTGACTCCCTCCCCCCCACAGCCTTCTCTGTCTCTGTCTTCTCTCATGGAGCTGCAGGGCTTCTCCCCATTGAGGAGGCAGTGGCAGTGGCTCCCTCCCCACCACCTGCCCACCTCCTCCTGTGGAACAGTGGGGCTTCCCTCCTTCTCTGACTCTGCTTCCCTCCTCCCGCAGAACAACAGGGCTTCCCTCCACCTGAGGCAACAGCAGTGACATTGGCTCTCTCCCCCATCTGGCTGCCAGCCTCTGCCTCCTTCCACAGGGCAGCGGGGCTTCCCTCTACCTGAGGAAGTGGCAGTGGCTCCCTTCCCCACCCCACCTGCCCACCTCTGCCTCCCTCCACCTCCTCCCATGGAGCAGCAGAGCTTTCCTCCACCTGGCTCCCTCTCCACCACCCGCCTGACTGCCTGCCTGCCTCCACCTCCTCCTGCAAAACAACAGGGCTTCCCTCTGCCTGAGGCGGCAGCGGCTCCCTCCCCCCCCCACCTGCCTGTACCTCTGCCTCGTCTCACAGAGCAGTGGGGCATCCCTGCACCTGAGGAGGTGATGGTGGTGGCAGCTCCTCCCTCCTGCTGCCTCCACTCCACCTCCTCCCACAGAGCATTGGGGCTCCCACCTCCCTGAGGAGGTGGAGCCCCTGCAGGTGATTGCTGTTGGCCTTTTGGGCAGTGCATGCACAGTTACACAAAAGCATTATGGACAGACAGACACACACACACACACACACACAGAGACAGACTAAGCCCTTTATTACATTAAAATACTCTCAGTTGAACCATATAAGGTACCGGTTTCCCTCACTTTATGCTGTACATGTGTTCTTGGAAAATGGCGCATAACTTGAATTTGCATAAAGAGAACCCACTTTACAATGTAACAAATAGGGATATGTTCCAAGACCTCGACTGTACTGACCCCCAGACTCATTTCTACCACATTTCTGGCTCCTCACCAGCTTCTGCATGGTTCAAAATCTCCAGTTTTTTCTCCAGTGTTAGTGAAGTTCTCTTGCATTTCCTTGATGGACCAGGGAAAGGGGTAGGAGATAAGCTAGCAGGACACTTAGAAACCCAAATGGGGTGGCAACTACAAAAACATGTGTTACAGACAATGAGCGAGGAGCACAGATTCACACAGGAGGCTATATTTTGGCGTGTGGCACTCTCACAATGCACTGTGCAAAGCAGCTGACTGCAGGCTGACACCACACCAATTGCATAAGAGTAAATTTACCTCACATATAATGAATTTTTAATATAAAAAGGGTCATTGCATAAGAGCAAATTCGCACATACGGAACCTGCATAAAGCAAAGGAAACCTGTACTCCTGGCTTGTATTTGTTTTGTGCTTGACTCTATTTTTTACAGTTGACAATATATGCATAGTCCCTAGGAAAGTAAAATAAATTGTTAAACCATGTAACCTGTGAGCTAACCTTGTAACAGAGCTGAGGTTTACATTCTATTCATCATGTTTCTTATGCTTTCATACCTTCGCTTCTTCTAGAACTCCTTAAAGGGATGAAGTCAGCATATTTTAAGTTTTTTTTAATCTTATACTTGTTGCAAATAACTAAATGTCTTTTACAGATTGAGTGTCATGAAAGCCTGCTCCAGTTTCAGCTTCAAACTTGGCTGTAGTAAATTATTTTATAAATATACTTTTTGTAACAAAAGAATCATATAGTATAAAATCAGTCGTATCTTTATGGTAGTATTACCATGTTTGTCTCTAAATACAGTTTCCTTCATAGGTGAGACTTAAGAAAAGGAATGATTATTGTTGCCACTTAGATGACCAGAATTCTTATAAGTAATCATAAATATTTCTGGTAACCATCAATTGGGAATGTAATATTTGTTATCTGTCTATGACTTTGTTTAAACATGTACATATATTTATACTTCAAACTTGAAAAGCTGGTAGATATTACAATTTTTCTCAGTCATACAAATACTTGATGAAGTCTTTGTTAGCCAAACACATACATCTGTGTGGTATCAAAAGCTCTGAAAAAGGTTAAAAAGAATGATCAGAAATTTAACTGATGCCTAGATAGGCTACGCAAATTTTCATTTAAACATTTCAAAGCTTTTTTGGTCAAAAATTACGTTTTTTCTTTAGAAAAGAGAAATGTAATATGCTGTTTAATCCAATGGCTGTTCAGTGAGTATTTCAAGGTAATGACATTATAGGCAGGATATGCTGTCTGAAGAAAGCAAAACTTCTGTTTTTGAAAATGTGAATAAAATACAAACAAGAATATGCTGTCCCATAACTAGTCACCACACCTTTTCCTATGGTACTTCAACTTGCAGGACCAAATAGAGATAAAAGGAGAGATTAGATTTTCATAAAACTGTAAAGCTTTCGATTTTTTTTTTAATACTACTTGGGACTGAATCAATTAGGAGCCAACAAAGCACATCTGTGTTGTTGTCTCTACTGACTGTCAGCATACAGTACATCCAGATACTGCAGCCAGAAGGCATTTTATAAAACCAGCTTTCAAGATGTGCTCTTGAAAATGCATTTGTGTACTCATTATACAGTGCTATCTTTTGTCAGTGGGGAGCTCTGTAAATAAAGCACCAAGGTCTGATATTGCAGTAGCCGATGGCTGTACACTAAACGAGGATGGAATAATCCATTTTTCTTTATGCACCTTGCTAGTGTACAGCTGTGACCACTGTCTAACATAAAAACCAACATATTCTTTTGTTGAGAAGCCTTCAGATGTTTCTAGAGGCTTTGCAGGAGGAAATGTAGCATTTTCATTGTCAGATCTCTTGCATTCATAATCTGCTAATAGGCCTACTTTATATATGACATGTTTGTCCAAAGTGACAATTTAAATCAATATGCACATATAGAAAGAGTACAGCTATATGACATGGTATATACTGCTTTTAATATTCAAAATTTTGTACAGTCATTAATCCTCACTGCCACTATAAAGTAAATAAGTAACAGCATTGTCATTCATATTTCACAGATGGAGAAATGGAGACAAGAATGGTTAAAAAAAATCTTGCTCAAAGTCACAGAGCAACTGGTTGAAGGAATTTAAGAATCCTGGGTTTCTAGTCTAACACACAGTATGGTAGCCCATGCTGTCCAGAGCATGCTGAAACTGTTTCTGCTCATTTCAAGCTACATTAGCCAGCTAGTGTTATTTTCTTTTCCAAGTACAGGAACTCTACCATATGCATACATGTACAGCCTGTACTAAAATATAGACTTGTTTTACCTGTTTATGGCTTTCTTCTTTATTTTAAGTTGTACTATCATCTCTATGTGAAGCAAAGATGTGATGATAAAAGTAGCTGTCTGTAGGTTATGAATTATTTAAAATAAAATTAACAATAAGCCTTGTTTTGATTTTTTTTTTTTTTAAATGCTTGGTACTGCCATAATTATTGACATCGTAAATTGTAATTTATTCTATTTGAGTTAAATTCTGTAGTAGACACTTTTTCTAAAATTGATTACAATTAGGGTGTTTTATACTGGCCAAACTTTACAAAATTTACAGGAACTTTATTCCATATTGGTATATCACAATAATACGTTAAAAGGATGAAGTACAAAAATAGAAACAACTTTTCAAAAATATTAGAATAGTTTACAATAAGTAAGAAATGAAGAAGTGTTTGGATCATTGTACTCTGACACGTAAGGAAATATTAGCATTAAAAATATTTATCTAATAATAGTTAAGAGTATAGTATTTCAGTAAGGTGAACATGCTCAAAAGTAGCAATAAGTTTTGAGATTTTTATGAAGATGAACTGCCTCCAGTCCATGCATGTGAATGAATCCTTCCATACAGTTATAGTTCCACCTCTTCAGCATTTTTATGCTACTTTTATCCTCTGTAAATGTGCTATTGCTGAACCAAACCCTGTGCACTAACAACAACCTCTGCTAGAGACAGTTTTACAGCAAGACATAGAACTTCACTTTCTTGAACCTTTGTTTTTGGGACACTGGTTTCACGATTGCTATTCTGTTAGCATGATGAACTAATTGACCTACCAGGACTCCCTGTGGAATTGCAGCTTCTGCTTAGATCATCAGGAGTACAATTTGTTGTTTCATTTCCTCTTCGAGTCCCATCAGGGACATTGAATTGTGAAAAGGCTACCTACTGGGAGCATTCAGCCCTCATGACTGAATAAGTAACTATATTTTTTGGTACTGTCTTAATTAACAACAAAAAGGAGACTTTGTTATGAAGGAGTCTGCTGTGATTTTGATACAGATGACTAACTACAGTTATAACAGCACTTGATCCACATGGCCTCTTTTAAGTTGGGGGCCCTGTGCAGGTGCAAAGTTAGCAGAGTTTCAACAAGCTGTAAGGGCTTTATCCAGGCTCACTTGTCAAAGTGTTAACAGACCATCACAAACTTAAGTTCACAGGTATTAACTATTTTGGGAAGATGAGGAATGTGAGAGGTCTCATTTGTCTATGTACATATCACTTTTAATTAAATGTTAGTAGTAAGCAGTTTGAAGATATCATTAAGAGGATATCGCTTTGTTTTGTCTTCTGTTTTGGCATAAGGAAGTGTGGTGAGCTTATTGAGAAGGACTGCAAATTATTGTAAGTTTAAAACATGAGTGGATTATATACTCCACTTATACTCAATACATTTTTAACAGAGGTAAAGTTGTACAAGTTTTCTTTGTGCAATAATATATTTGTTTCAGAAATACAGTTTAAAATAAAAAGTCTCGAAATTGGGATTTTTTCTGACTATTTTGTAAAGGCAAAACTTATTTAAAAGAAAAAAATAATGCTGGATACTTAAGCTTTCAATTGATGATATATTTTCAATTTCCCAAAGTCCAAAATAAGGGGCACAAGAAAAGAAATCACTCAGGAAGCAAGCTTAACGTGAGAGTAGTTTCTTTACTAAAACTAATATTTTTTGCATCTTCAGTTTCATGATCCAGCATCTCAAATATAAACAGTGTTTTAGAAACCAGTAAAACAGAAAAAGTGATATTGTAGAGGCTTATGTTAGGCAGGGTTATAAATAGGCTTTTACACAGGTGGGGCAAAAATGTTGAGGTGAGCTGTTGTACCATGGGGTTTGTATTAGGGAGGGGAGAGGATACCTTGCCACAGGGGTTATGTCTTTTTGGCTTACCAGGCTATGAAAAGCATGTCCTGTAGAGGTAAATGAACAACTGTCCATTTAATGGACCTGAGCAAATGATGATTTGGGGAAATCTTTCTTTCTGCCTTACTATCTAGATCCCTGATGTTAGTAAACTGAAGGTGATGGGGGTGTGTTGGTGGTGTATCTCTCTCTCTCTCTCTCACACACACACACACACACACACACACACACACA
>NW_017729033.1:41279453-41283161 GCF_001723915.1 Gavialis gangeticus
CACACACACACACACACACACACACACACACTACTGAATATTTTCCGTTAATTAACAGTTTTAATTAGCATTTGTGCTTGGTATCACATCTGTCTTTATAATAAAAAAAAAAACATAGAGCAAGATACTGATCCACACCATTCTGCTAAATTGGCCTTACCTGAAAACATTTAGAAAGATTCTTACTTTGTTTAAATCACCAAATGTTCTACAGCATTATTTTACTAAACCAGCTTTTTTGTATATCAGTAAATATGTAGCTTAGTTGTTTTGAGATCTTTACCCCAGGGAGATTTTAAACGTGCTAGATGTGGGACCAGTAGAGAAGATAATTTACACCTTGAAGGTCACCGAGGAAGTTCTAAGCCTTTATTTGGAGTTGGCCCTTCATGGATTAAGGCAGAAAGAGAAAGTAGTGGAACTAGGAATAGTCACCTTTTTATGAGCAAAAAGTTTGTAAATGCCATCTTTCATTTCCACCCTTGTCCCCGGCTGGATTTTATATTTGCTGCCATAATGAGTGGAATTAAGCCCTTCACCTGCCTTAGAAAAAAAAGGAACAATCAGTATTTCTGGAATCCTAATCCCCTTCAATACAAAACCATTAGAAACTAGAAATGCTTACTCCCTCTGATTCTTGAGCATCAGCTGTGATTGCATGCTACTGCCATAGAAGCTCCAGGATAGATACAATACTGAAATATACCCCTTTCCAAGGTTAGGCTTTGTATCAGTTTTTGCTTTAAGTCCCTCCCCTACAGCCTCTCCCCTCTTGCATCTATGCTCCTTTTTCCCTAGATTGAAGACACAGTGTTGAATGATATGTTCTTTGTCATTGTAATAGACCGTGTTGTGGGTTGTCTTCCCTAGAGGTTAGGCTGCTAGAGGATGATCAGATGGAGTGGCAGAGTCCAAAACACAGGCCTAATCTAGGGTCAGAATATAGATACCAAGTTACCATGGGAAATCCAGTGCCAAGGTCCCAATCACAAGTCAAGTTAATGTACAGGAATCAGAGGTCAAATGACCAAACTCAAAGGAAAATCCAGAAACTAAAGTCCGGAAGAGAACAAGCAGGGTTAAGATACTAGAGTACTAGACATAGAAGCTCAGCAAGGCAGCCTTTCAGCAGGAGCTGTTGGCTATCTTGGAGTCTGTTGCCACAGGTGAAGCTAAATATGGAAGCTGCTTTCCCAACAGCCAATCAGGAGGCCCAGACAAATGCCAGATGGAGTCTTTAGCTGGCTAATGTCCCCCAGTCAAAGCCCCAGGTTGGTGTTGCCCACTATACAAATAGTCCAGGCTAGGGTGCCTATTAGCACCCCTGACAGCCTTGAGCAAAGCATGACATTACCCATTCTTGGCTCAGCACCTAACAGCCAATTATCCAACAACATCACTAACCTTCAATGGATGTTTCCTGTAACAGTAAAGATACTATATTCTACTTATCTATAATATCCATTACTAGCTATGTACATGCATGCATTTTTTGTGGTGGAAAATTAGAAATGATTCTGGGAGAGGGAGTAGTACAGACTTTCAGTCTGCAGCTGCCCCCCATCATCCCTCTGCTCCTTATGCCTTCCCCTGACCAGGGTGAGCCTAGTCTGTGGAAAGTGTTGGTTACTTCATTCCTCCCATTCCTGATGTAGATTGGGGCAGCAAGGCAAATCCCCATGCATCCTGCATGCTTCTTGCATTGAAAAGTCTTGCAGTGGGAGTGAGGAGTGTGGTGAAGCAGGCAGGGGACAGCATGACTTCCTGGGCACCCAGAGCCAAGCAGAGGGAGCAGTGTGGCAAACCCCCTGACTGCTTTATGCACCAGAAACTCTAGTATGAGAAGCAGGCAGGGACTAGGTGGTAGATGCTGTTCCTCCCCTCCCCTTTCCATCTATGGAAGGGTGCGAACAGCTGCCTCCCATGCCCCAGTCTTGGGAAGGCATGGGAGGAGTTAAGCTTGAGGACAGGGTGCAGACATTCAGTCTCCCCTGAGAGTTTTTCTCCCAGGGGCAATTTAACTCTGATTGTTCCCAGGTTATTTTTCTTCCAAAGGAGGCATGTGTGCTCTAGGAAAAAAATCTTGAACTTTTGCACATTTGTGACAACTGCTGGGAGAATCATGATTTTCCCTATAGAAGCTGAACCTGTGTACATGGCTGTAGCATAGTAAATAAATATTAAAAGTGAGAATCCATTAGAATGAGAAAACTCAGTGCTTTAATCTTCTAGGACTTGACTTTCCTAAGTTTAACAGTGGCAGGGGAAAGATAGCCAGAATCTTCCTCTCTCATGTGTTCCCCTGTCTATTTTTGTTTTGTTTGTTTGGGCATTGAGGGTTTTTTTTTTTCCCTTCCCACCCCTATTGTCTCCAGGTGCATACTTCTGATTTGGGCCAGCTTGACTGTTCATTATATGTACCTGGGGCATATGTTCCTGAATGAGACCATTTGTTGTTAACACAGGGATGGGTAATTATTTGGGCTTGAGAGCCACTTAAGGAGTTTTGGTAAGATGTTGCAGGTCTGCCTTCTCCACAGTGACAGGCTGGGTCAACACCCCTCCCACCTCTCCCCCCACTCCACTCCTCTTTCCCACCCACAACAGTTCACTAAAACTCCCGAAGTGGTAGATTACTAGACTGGTCTGGAGGTGCCAGACAGAATGGACAGGTGGGTGGGGACTAGCCTGGGACCCCAAGGACAGGGCGTGGTTGGCTAGGTGGATAGGATGGGGCTGGGGGTGGATGGGGAGTGCTGTCCAGGAATGGAATGGAATGGGTGGGTGAGGCCAGGGCCAGGATCAAAGGCTGGTGACAGCATTGGGCCAAGGCCAGAGGCAGAGCCACAATCTGCTCCCAGCATGGCTCCACACTGTTACAACCCTGTGACCCCACTCCTCGATGCTGCTCCCTGGTTGTGTGCATCCCCATCCCATTCACCTGACCAAATACACCATGCCCTTGGGGGTTCTGACCTGGTCTCCATGGAGACCCCATCTGCCCACCTGCTTCATCTAGTGCCCTCGGCAGTGGCTGCAATGTGAATGAGCTGGGTGCCTGGGAAGTAGGGCTGGGTTCAATAGCAGTGGTGACACAGCTGGAAGGTGCTACCGCTATCAGGGCTGCCAGAAGTGGAGTCCGGCTGCTGTGCCACTTCTGTTCCACTTGCACACGTGTGCTAGGGACAGACATTCAAAAAGCCTCAAATTGATTCAATCTTTGCAGGTTAGTCCTGGCTAGGCTGAACCAGTTTGTAACCATAAAGACATTCGCTCTGGACTGAGGAAACGTAGGCACATGCCTGTAGTGGCTCAGGCTAGAAGCCAGGGGGTGCTAGAATGAAAAAATGTTCCCTGTGATGCAAACTTGCAGCACGGGGAGGAAATTAGACCCCTGGATATCCAGAGATCTAAAAATATTGAAGTTTAAAAATCTAAAACAAAGCATGGTCCCGGACTGTGCCCTGAGGCAATTGGAGGCTGGGTACTCCATGGAGACACTCTGGCTGCCAAAGTGTCTCTATGGTTGGCCACTTGCCCTGGTGCTGAAGCACGCAGCCGACCAAGCCCATTTCAGGACCAGGGCTCCGGTGCTGGTGAGTAAGGGGTCGGGGGGGTTGGAGGAGGTGGCAGAGGACCATGGAGGGGACCCCTGATGGCAATGCCCACTCCCCTGAGACCCCCAATCCTTGCTGAGGCTAGCCCCGA
>NW_017729033.1:41283739-41286348 GCF_001723915.1 Gavialis gangeticus
CTCCCCAAGACCCCTGACCCTGCCATGGCCAGCCCCATTCTCCCAACCCCCCCATCCCTGCCCTCCCACCCTATAGCTTAAAAAACAACCCCCCCCAGCAGTTCAGCTGCCATCCAGCTGACTGGGGCCCCACCCCACAGTGCGGGGCAGGGTGACAGCCCCAGTGGCCCCAGCCCGGGCCCTGCTGCCCCTGGGCTGTCCTGTGCTGCCTGGGGGGCTCTTCCAGAAGGCCCTGGAGCCCCCCACCCCACCCCTGCTTCAAGGGTAAGCAGAGGCTTTTTTTTCCCTTTTTTTCTCTGTTTCTTTTTCTGGGTTTTGGCATTGGGGGGGGCTGCAGCAACCGGTGCAGGATGCAGCCAGGGGGCAGCAGCTGGGGAGACATGTGGGCCTTGCAGGGGGAGTGGTATCCCCTGTGGGGGCTATTTGGCCCCCATTGGGTGGTGTACTCTTTGTGTGGGGGCTGAATCCCCTGTTAGGGGGCCAAATTCCTTGTTTGGGGTTGAATCCCCTGTTGGGGGGCCAAACCCTTTGTTTGGGGGCTGTACCAATTGTTTGGGGGTTGAAACCACTGTTGCGGGGTTGAACCCCTTGTCTCGGGGCTGAATCCCCTGTTGTGGGGGCTGTACCCTTTGGGGGCCAGATCCCCTGTTCGGGGGCCAAATCCCTTGTGTGTGAGCCATCTCCTTATGGGAGTGCAGCAAAACATGTATTCATGAAACATATATTTCAAGTTCACTTTATTATTATGAAAAGAGACTTGCTTTACCAGTATAGATAAATCAATAAAACATTGTCCAACTGATCGCTGTCTCTGTCTTGCTCTCTCTCTTTATAGTGGTCTTTTGTTTTACTTGTGGAGGAACATGGATTTGGGGGTATTTTACAGAATGACTTTTGGATTTTTTTATCAGGGATTTTTCAGTTTTCCAATAGGGAACACCAGAATTCCTGCTAGGGAGGCCAGTGGCAGGACCCTGCCTGCTCAGAGCTGGCACATTGGACCCATCTGGCTGTGGCTGACCTCCTGGCCAAATGGGGCCAAGAGGACATGCTTTGACAGTTCAAAGCAGTCCACCACACCCAGAACATCTTCCCGGTGATAGCTGCCAAGATGGCCAGGATGGGGGCATACATGGCAGCAGTGCCATATAGAGGCCAACCCTGCAGCCATAGTCTACTGGCAGCTGGCCCAGAGGGGCAGATGCCTCTACTGGCTCTGCAGTCCCTATCTGAGTCTGGGAGGTGCACAGCAGGTCACACCCAGGCATCAGCCCCCACTGCCAGACCACTGTAGTGGGTAGAGGGTACAGGGAACTCTCAGGGCTGCTTCAGCAGTCCAGCTGGCACAAGGGGTAGTGTCCCCAGGTGCCAACTGGCTGGGCCCCCTGAGAGCTAGTAGCCTAGAGGTACTTGCCAGGGCTGCTTTTTATACTGCTGGAGCCAGGACAGGGTAGCTTTTTATACTGCTGGGGACAGCACAGGTGCTGGCCCTGGGCTCTAGCTCCCTCTGGCTGCAGACCCGGGAGGAACCAGGCGGGGTTATTTTGCCCCAAGTGGCATAATTTGCTCCACACCAAAGTGCATGTCCAAGCACATATGCTGAAGCAAAAAGCCCTGGCTCAAATTTGCACTGCTTGTATTTGAGCTGCTGCAAGCACACATGCTTGCATGTGTGGATGTGCCCAAAAAGCCCTAAGTGGACACTGTCCTGTCTGCCTTTGTCTTGTCTGCCTTACACAGACACCTCTCAGCAATAGCTAGCATACCACATGCTGGCTATTGTCCATGCTGTGTGGGAGAGGAGAGATGTGGGGGATCTCTGCTTGAGCATGAAGGGGTGGAGGGGGGTACAGGGAAGCCAGGCAGATGCTGCTGTGCCTGCCGACTCTGCCAGAACTTCTACTAGGGAGCAGAGGGGCAGGGCCAGCCCTGCTCTGGAGCAGAGAGCACCGCCCAGGCTGCAAAGCATGTTGGGATGCTGGGAGACTGGTTTAAGTTAACAGGTTTCATAAAGTGATTTGACCCAAATCAGTTAAGTCTGATCCTACATTCAACCAGGTTTATCTCAAACTGGTTTCAGTCATTTTCAAACTATTTTATGTGCACTGAGTTTCTCTTCTGTTACAGGTTTAAACCAATTCCTGATCATTTAAATCAGCTTATGTGTAATGTCTGTCCCTAGCCCTGAGGGCAGTAGGACCACACACACACACTATGGCCTAGGCTGCCCTCTGTGCTTGGGCTGAGGGCCCTGCCACAGGCTGGATCTGGCAATATTTCACCCTCCTCTGTATTAATACAATCCAAATAATTATAATATTCAATAGTGATAGGAAGTATCTTTTATATAGGCTGGTTATATGTAGCTTGAGGCTGCAAAAATTGGAAAATAAAAAGCCTGGGGAGGTAGTTGATGAGCTCAGTTACATCAAGTTACTTCCTTTCTGCAGGAAGTTTTAGAGAAATCAGGGCAGTGATTTTGTCTAAGAATTTATTAATTAAATTGAGCAATGAAGGGCTCATAAAATTATAACTGTAATTTCCTAACCATGATTTGACCATGTGATCTGTTTTCTCTAAATCAGATGCGTCTACCTTGAATTTAGGGT
>NW_017729033.1:41291348-41291761 GCF_001723915.1 Gavialis gangeticus
AGAATGAAAAAATGTTCCCTGTGATGCAAACTTGCAGCACGGGGAGGAAATTAGACCCCTGGATATCCAGAGATCTAAAAATATTGAAGTTTAAAAATCTAAAACAAAGCATGGTCCCGGACTGTGCCCTGAGGCAATTGGAGGCTGGGTACTCCATGGAGACACTCTGGCTGCCAAAGTGTCTCTATGGTTGGCCACTTGCCCTGGTGCTGAAGCACGCAGCCGACCAAGCCCATTTCAGGACCAGGGCTCCGGTGCTGGTGAGTAAGGGGTCGGGGGGGTTGGAGGAGGTGGCAGAGGACCATGGAGGGGACCCCTGATGGCAATGCCCACTCCCCTGAGACCCCCAATCCTTGCTGAGGCTAGCCCCGAGGAGGCCCCCGACCCCTGCCGCGGCTGGCCCCTCCCCCGCC
>NW_017729033.1:41292280-41326604 GCF_001723915.1 Gavialis gangeticus
CTCCCCAAGACCCCTGACCCTGCCATGGCCAGCCCCATTCTCCCAACCCCCCCATCCCTGCCCTCCCACCCTATAGCTTAAAAAACAACCCCCCCCAGCAGTTCAGCTGCCATCCAGCTGACTGGGGCCCCACCCCACAGTGCGGGGCAGGGTGACAGCCCCAGTGGCCCCAGCCCGGGCCCTGCTGCCCCTGGGCTGTCCTGTGCTGCCTGGGGGGCTCTTCCAGAAGGCCCTGGAGCCCCCCACCCCACCCCTGCTTCAAGGGTAAGCAGAGGCTTTTTTTTCCCTTTTTTTCTCTGTTTCTTTTTCTGGGTTTTGGCATTGGGGGGGGCTGCAGCAACCGGTGCAGGATGCAGCCAGGGGGCAGCAGCTGGGGAGACATGTGGGCCTTGCAGGGGGAGTGGTATCCCCTGTGGGGGCTATTTGGCCCCCATTGGGTGGTGTACTCTTTGTGTGGGGGCTGAATCCCCTGTTAGGGGGCCAAATTCCTTGTTTGGGGTTGAATCCCCTGTTGGGGGGCCAAACCCTTTGTTTGGGGGCTGTACCAATTGTTTGGGGGTTGAAACCACTGTTGCGGGGTTGAACCCCTTGTCTCGGGGCTGAATCCCCTGTTGTGGGGGCTGTACCCTTTGGGGGCCAGATCCCCTGTTCGGGGGCCAAATCCCTTGTGTGTGAGCCATCTCCTTATGGGAGTGCAGCAAAACATGTATTCATGAAACATATATTTCAAGTTCACTTTATTATTATGAAAAGAGACTTGCTTTACCAGTATAGATAAATCAATAAAACATTGTCCAACTGATCGCTGTCTCTGTCTTGCTCTCTCTCTTTATAGTGGTCTTTTGTTTTACTTGTGGAGGAACATGGATTTGGGGGTATTTTACAGAATGACTTTTGGATTTTTTTATCAGGGATTTTTCAGTTTTCCAATAGGGAACACCAGAATTCCTGCTAGGGAGGCCAGTGGCAGGACCCTGCCTGCTCAGAGCTGGCACATTGGACCCATCTGGCTGTGGCTGACCTCCTGGCCAAATGGGGCCAAGAGGACATGCTTTGACAGTTCAAAGCAGTCCACCACACCCAGAACATCTTCCCGGTGATAGCTGCCAAGATGGCCAGGATGGGGGCATACATGGCAGCAGTGCCATATAGAGGCCAACCCTGCAGCCATAGTCTACTGGCAGCTGGCCCAGAGGGGCAGATGCCTCTACTGGCTCTGCAGTCCCTATCTGAGTCTGGGAGGTGCACAGCAGGTCACACCCAGGCATCAGCCCCCACTGCCAGACCACTGTAGTGGGTAGAGGGTACAGGGAACTCTCAGGGCTGCTTCAGCAGTCCAGCTGGCACAAGGGGTAGTGTCCCCATGTGCCAACTGGCTGGGCCCCCTGAGAGCTAGTAGCCTAGAGGTACTTGCCAGGGCTGCTTTTTATACTGCTGGAGCCAGGACAGGGTAGCTTTTTATACTGCTGGGGACAGCACAGGTGCTGGCCCTGGGCTCTAGCTCCCTCTGGCTGCAGACCCGGGAGGAACCAGGCGGGGTTATTTTGCCCCAAGTGGCATAATTTGCTCCACACCAAAGTGCATGTCCAAGCACATATGCTGAAGCAAAAAGCCCTGGCTCAAATTTGCACTGCTTGTATTTGAGCTGCTGCAAGCACACATGCTTGCATGTGTGGATGTGCCCAAAAAGCCCTAAGTGGACACTGTCCTGTCTGCCTTTGTCTTGTCTGCCTTACACAGACACCTCTCAGCAATAGCTAGCATACCACATGCTGGCTATTGTCCATGCTGTGTGGGAGAGGAGAGATGTGGGGGATCTCTGCTTGAGCATGAAGGGGTGGAGGGGGGTACAGGGAAGCCAGGCAGATGCTGCTGTGCCTGCCGACTCTGCCAGAACTTCTACTAGGGAGCAGAGGGGCAGGGCCAGCCCTGCTCTGGAGCAGAGAGCACCGCCCAGGCTGCAAAGCATGTTGGGATGCTGGGAGACTGGTTTAAGTTAACAGGTTTCATAAAGTGATTTGACCCAAATCAGTTAAGTCTGATCCTACATTCAACCAGGTTTATCTCAAACTGGTTTCAGTCATTTTCAAACTATTTTATGTGCACTGAGTTTCTCTTCTGTTACAGGTTTAAACCAATTCCTGATCATTTAAATCAGCTTATGTGTAATGTCTGTCCCTAGCCCTGAGGGCAGTAGGACCACACACACACACTATGGCCTAGGCTGCCCTCTGTGCTTGGGCTGAGGGACCTGCCACAGGCTGGATCTGGCAATATTTCACCCTCCTCTGTATTAATACAATCCAAATAATTATAATATTCAATAGTGATAGGAAGTATCTTTTATATAGGCTGGTTATATGTAGCTTGAGGCTGCAAAAATTGGAAAATAAAAAGCCTGGGGAGGTAGTTGATGAGCTCAGTTACATCAAGTTACTTCCTTTCTGCAGGAAGTTTTAGAGAAATCAGGGCAGTGATTTTGTCTAAGAATTTATTAATTAAATTGAGCAATGAAGGGCTCATAAAATTATAACTGTAATTTCCTAACCATGATTTGACCATGTGATCTGTTTTCTCTAAATCAGATGCGTCTACCTTGAATTTAGGGTCAGAAATCCTTCTGTGAAAATTAATCCAAGTTGTAAAAAATTGATGGGAGCCAGGAATCCTGGATTTGGTGAATTTGGTAAGTGAAATAGGCTGAAATTTCTTCAGTGGCCAGTGTTCATGTCAGATACTGAGTAGAGCATGCTGAAGAATCATGCTGTTGAATATCATTTAGGATTTGCTCTTTCATATTATGTTAGGTTTGGTTAGAGTTTTTGTCTTGTAGCCTGTCTCTCTTTACAATTTTCATGAATGTAAGTGGAATATCAGTTTTATATGTTTGGTTTCTAATGTCTGGTTATTTGAGAACATTAGTGACATGGGGTTAGGGTAAATGGAGAAAAGAAACGGATAGTAAAATGCCTATAGGTATGGCTTGTACTGGCTCTTTGCCATTGTTGAGGTTGTGGCTGAGCTTCACCTGCCCACTCCATCTTGACGTAATACAAATTGAAACTGAGTAGTGTGGATGCTCTGAGGATGCCACTTTTTATAATCTCTCCTTGTTTAGAGTATATGGAACAGAAGGAGGTAGATGGAGCTTAGTTGTCAGATGTATTCTCCAGAGTAGTGTGAAGCAAATGTAGACACATCATATGTTTACTGGCAGCTTTTTAATTTTTCACACTGGTGCTTCCATGTAGGGATCTATTCCAATAATATGCATTGAAATGTAACTGGATCCATGAATCTGCCACTTGAAAAAAGGTCTAATGGTAAACATAAGGATTTCAGCCTGGAAGGGGTGGTCATTTGACCAAGACTGTTGTATATTTATTGGTCTCCTAGTGACCACTTTGTTTACAACCAGTATAATTGGGAACAAAACATTATTCCTCTTCTCCCCTTTAAATTTATCCTAAAGGTCCTTCTGGAAGGCTTTCTCAAAAGGTCTACAAAGGAACTTCTGTAAATTCACATTTCAGCACTACACACAGTTTAGTTTTTCTCTGGTTTCAGTCTTGAAAACTGAACTGAAGAAGCATATGTCTATGAATAATAATCTTACTTAAGTAAGGGGATCTTACAGGTGAATGTTTGTAAATGTTAGCAGTATCTGGCTTATGTTATAACTTGGTATTTCCCAACCCTCTATATTGTGGCTTCTTATTACTTATATGTTGTGTGGCCTGATTACTGAGGATGTCCTCATGTGACCTTGTGTGTAATTTCTACTACCAGTTGCAAGAGAGAAATAAAAATCCCCAGTTGGCTCCCTCTACGTACTTTATGTTTGACTTTAAGTTTGAGTAGATGAGCAAGCTGTGATATTCTATTTTATTTGTAAAACTTTATTTTGAGCTTTCTAGGAAAATTACTGGTCCTAGATCAGCACATGAAGTAAATTCCTCTCTTCATTTTCTGAAAGCTAATCCTTTTTAGTTACTGAGATTATTTACTATATATTTCCCAGGGAATGAAAATGTATATTTATCAAAACTTGTTTTTAATGGCTAGGGACAGACATTACACATACATTGGTTTCAGTGATCAGAAACTGGTTTAAACCTGTAACAGAACATAAGTTCAGTGCACATAAACCAGTTTGAAAATGGCTGGAACCAGTTTGAGATAAACCTGAATGTAACTCATTTGGGTCAAACCAATTTATGCAATGTCTATCCCAGACCCTTTCCTGGTTTAAGATAAACCAGACTCTCCAGCATCCCAGCATGCTCTCTGGGCTCTTCCTCCCTGCCCCAGCAGAGTTGGCCTGTCCCCCCTGGCTGGAGCTCTGACAGAGACTGCAGGTACAGTAGGGTCTGTCTTGCTTCCCCCTGCCCTACTACCCCATCCCCTTGCTGCTCACTGCTCAAGCAGGGATCCCTCCCTCCCTCACTCCCTCCCATCTCCCACAACACAGACTCCAGCCCCACAGTCCCTAAGCATGTGATATGCTAGCTAATGCTGAGAGGAGTCTGTGTGCATGTCTCCAATTTCACTGGGACAGGCAAACAGGACAGTGACCGCTTAGGGCTTTTTGGAGCTAATCAACAGGTCAGCTGGTAAGCTGTTTAAGAAGAGTTTGAACTAATGGAGAGAGGCTATTGTTTTGCTGATGGGGCGACAAACATCAGCAAAACACTCCCTGCTGGCTTGCTTGCCTGTCAGTTTGCTGCAGATAGTATAAAGAAGCAGGGAGGGAGATTTAAAAGTTCCGTATCATCAACAGATGCATGCACTGAACACCACCCTTTATTCCAGTGCTAGCCCAGGGCTGGGGTCTGGCAACACTCCCACCCCTTGAGCAGCTAGCAGGAAAAAGCCTGGAATGATGCAGGCAGACCTCCCTGAGGTTCTGCTGGCACCGGGCCATGCCTGCCCTCAGCCCAGCACTATGAAAGGAAAGGGAGGGTTACTCTAGTACCCCCAGCTTCTAGCCAGAGCTACTGCAGACATGTGCCTGAATTTCCTCAGTCTAGAGAGAATGTCTGTCTGGTTATAGACCGGTTCAGCCTAGCCAGGTTAGACTAACCTGCAAAGATTGAATCAATTCAGGCTCAGACTTTTTGAATGTTTGTCCCTAGCGAACATGTGGACAAATGTGAACGGCTCAATCATGTTGTTCTTCAATGAAAGGGCATCATAATCTTCCAAGTTCCTCTTTGCCAAATAAAACAAATGATCCGAGTTTCAGGCAGATATGTTACTAATTCAGGAGGCTGTTTTCTTTTGAGATGTTGAGGCTCATTCTACTGGACAAATGTGATGCATCTAAATGAAGAAAGGGGCCTCTAAAGAACATATCCCTTGATTCTGGGGACACAAAGGCTGAACTGGTCTCGGTACAAGTTAAAGAATCCATAGGGAGCCTCTAAATTTTGATGACTGGAATAGTCCATGAGGTACTATTCTGGTATCCTAAGATTAAACTGTGTTCTATCTTTATCCTGGACATATCTTGTTGTGTGCTGTGAGAGATCATAATTGAATCAGAGAATTTGATCCTCATTGTTCCACCAACACCTTAATTAAAGCCTTATTGTACCACTTACGGCAAACATCCTTCATGCAGAGATATTTATTTAGCCTTTTTACTCCTTCATTTCCAAGCTATACATCTGACATGTTCAGTTCTTACAGGCTTAAAAAAATCACATATTAAACTTTATTTGTGTTACTGGAGAAGAAAAGGTGTTAAGTGTTTACAGTATTTGTATGTCAAGTGACTAGAGCAGGAGAAAGCTGCTGTTGCAATTCTGATATGATTATATCAGCTTAAGTTAATCATGTCTGGATGTTGGGGTAGGATTTTTTTTCAGTTTCATTATAATTTTAAAAAGTGAGAAATAGAAAACTCAGTGGTAAATGTATATAATAACGATACTATAGTATTTATTCAGGGATTAAATTACTTAATATTTTAATGCTGTTTAATGTACTTGTTCCTTTAGATGATTTTGCTTGTGAGAGACCAGAATTTTTTTTGTTTAATTAATTATTTAGCTTTTTAACTGAACAGTGTGTTTAGTTTTGGTTTTGTGGGGGTTTTGTGGGGTTTTTTAAATCTGATATTTTGATCAAAATGGGATGCAGAATTTTTGTCAAATAGGCATGTAGTCTTTTCTCTCTGCATCTGAAAATGCCAAGAGAATGCAGCAACATGCCAGTTATTAGAGACCATTTTCAAATTCAAGTCATTAAACTTACCTTGACTTCTTGGTGGTTACTGATATGCACTTTTCTAATTCTTTCTGGTACTGCATACACATGTATAATTGTTTGAGTCCTTTATTACAATGATGTAAGATAAGGAGCAATTCAACTGAAGTCTTTAAATCAATGCTCATTCAAAATTGGTACAAGATTAGAATCAGGTCCAATTTGTACACATAATAAAACTTCTGTTACCAAATGAAATTAAATTATTGTATAAACATTGTATGTAAGCTCCTTTCAGACCTAACAGTTAATCACCACTCTACTATTTATTCTATTTCAGATTTGCATAGTCATTCTCCAGTCTAACAGTGATTTTTGTGCTTGAGTGTTTAACATTGCTATTGCTATGGGTCAGAACAATAAGGGAGACTATATTCTAACAGTTGAGATATGCCTTGTATTTGAGAGGAGAATTTTGCCTTGCATAAAGAAAAGCCACATAGCTTGAAATGTTTCAGGGTGCCATATTAGTGAGTGCCCAGCTTTGAAAATCAAAATATTGCAGAAATATCACTTATTACAGTGCCAGTTAATAGCATTCAAGCCTTTATTGTCATCCTTCTGGATATATGTCCTAAGTTGTCAAATTCAGCAAAATCTGTGACACTTTTTTAGAATTTCAGTTGCAATGGTTTTATGCAGAAAAGCTCCTTTCCATTTTGCATAATTAGTCAAAATATTCAATAGCAAAACCATTGGGATAATCAGTACTTCTGTCTTTTGCTTTGACATTTTGGCTAACAGTTTGAAAATAAACTATAAGAAAGAATCTAATCTGTAGATTACTTTTAGATATTAATTGGTGAGAAAAGAGAATTTCATTGCAGTAAAAATCCATTTTCCTATAATTAATGTGATTTATATATTGATTTAATTGAATTAAATTAGTTTTCAGTAGTCAAATCAGGACAGGACATAAATTCATTTAATTTAATGGAAGTGGAAGGGGAAAATGAAGGAAGCAGAGATAGGAATTGGTGCTTATATAAATTAACCAAATTAAAACTTTGTTTCAAATTTGTTTTTATGTGAAAATAGATATTAATGATGCCAGTATTTGTAGCTCATGATATTCTGTAGGAAAAGCATTGTCTTATACAAGAAGATATTTATTATCCTGTATGGCAGCATTACTTCTGTGTACTATTTTTCTAAACCTCCAAAAGTGCAGATTTTGAACAGTGTAAGTGGAAACTTAATACTTTATTTGCACTTATGCTTATCTGCATTTGTCTTAGAGAAGGCAACAATAAAACCTTATTTTGGCTTCAAGTCAAGAGGTTTCTTTGCAGTCTCTTCCCTCCAAACTTTCTTGCACAACCAATGCTTTCTCTTATGTTCCATCTTGTAGCTCTTCAATCCTGAAAAAAATCCATGTAGTTGATTTGCAAGAAGCTGTAACCTTTTGTGTGCAATATCCCCCGCAGGGAGATCAAGTTCCTGAAAATGCATGCATTCTCCATACTAAAATAGGTGATGCCTACTGACTTTTGTGACTTAATAGCTTCTGTGTATTTGGTAGATTACTATTAACTTGTAAAACAAATTACCATGGTTTCCTGGATAAAATAACCAATTTCAAGCTAGAATTTAATGAGATTTCATTTTAAATTCCAAGTTTGGCAGACAAGATTAATATAAGTCTCTGTATAGGATAATTCTGTTCTTAAAATTTATGTTTTAACAAAACAGGTTTGGTCTGCAAGATATGTTTATGTGTTCTATATGATAAGTTCAGTGCATTTTATGTCACAGCATGCATGTGAAGTAAGGAAGTACCAGTATTCCTGAATTTTAAAAATGGGGAAATTGGGGAAAAAAAGGGACTAGGAGCCAGATCAAAAAATCTAAAACTGTGATCTGGAAGACTTTTGTTCAGTGCCTACCTGACTCACTCGCTGTTATAGTCTGAGCAGTTGGGCTCAAACTATCTAACTCCCACTTAACCTTCAAAAACTAGTCTGAACACTGCCTAAGTCCTCTGAGGGGACTGACTTGGTAGGCATAGTCTAAGCATGTGTAAAGCTTACTGATAGACTTGAGATAGATTGCTACCTTTATAGAGTAAGATGTGTATATATATGTAGGGAGGGAGAGAGAGAAAGCACAAGCTTTTGTGAACCCAAGTGTACTTCATCAGATGCTGTGAATGGACAGCTTAGAGCAGAGCATTAAGTGGATTGAGTGATTAGAATGCAATATGTAGGAAAGAGGGAGCAAAAGAGTAGAAAGAAAAGGGGAAGTGTTATGAGAGGCATACAAGCAAATTACAGTACCCATAGAAACTAATGGCTAGAGAATTATATTTAGAAATTTGCTTTTAGAAATTGGCTTGCATTAGAACAGTGGTCCAGGGGAATGACAAGGGTTAATTGGTTTTAAAATCTGTTTATTAGGGGTGTATTCAATTTAGATTCGGATTTGACCCAGTTCAGGGGTTTGATTCATTGATTTGGATGACTGTCCTGAGTTGATTCAGCCAAATTCAAATCTGAAGATTCAATTCTGATTTGGAGGTTTAGTGATTTGGCCATAGACACAGCTTTAAATGTTTTTTCTACATACCTTGAGGTACCAGGTATGGCTCGTGAATGCTGAGACGGTGGGCCAGATGGAACATCCAACAGGAACGTGGGGGGGGGGCCATGTGCTTGGCAGCAGACCTGGAAGTGGATTAGAAATACTTCTGTTTACTTCTGTTAGTTGACTCCCCCCATGCCCCCCCAACTCAGTGATCAGCTGTGGGGGGGGGGAAGTTCCCCCCACCAGACCCAGGAGGCACCAGTCACCGAGCTTTCCCCTGTGCGCTCTGCGGTGGACCCAGAAGTGAACTAGAAGTGCTTCTGGTCCACTTCCGGTTCTGCTGTCAAGCGTGCTGGGGACCCCCCCAAGCTCCCATGGGATGCTCCATCTGCCCCACCATCTCAGCATTCACGAGCCGCCTGGTACTTTGAGGTATCTAGAAAAAACATATAAAACTGTGTCTATATCCAAATCTTCGAATCTCTCCAAATTGAATCAGAAGGTTCTGATTCGATTCAGAGAGATTAAAGTGTCTCCTGATTCAGTTCAAATTTGGAGATTTGGCTGTCGAATTGGGCCAAATCTCCACTGAATCGAATTAGTGACCAAAGCTTCTCACAGCCCTACTCCTTATAGCAAAGATTCACGTACTCAGCATTTTAGCATCCAAGGGTCCAAAGATAGTAGACAGATAGGCACATACATCCTGGGAAATTGAAACATGTAGCAGCAAGACAACCACTGTGTTCCCTTGAAACCCATAGCAAGCTAGGAACAAGCAGAATTAGCATCAGGTCACAGTGGCCACTGTGAGCAGAGGATGCACCACCAGCTCATCTCACCCACCTCTTTGGGGTGCTGGGCATTCCCCCTACAAGCCCCAAGGCTGCTGGTATCTTGATTCAAGCAAGAATCATGAAGCGGCACTCATGTACTGGCCAGACGTACTGTCTCTTCATGAAAACCTAGGACTGGTAAATGAGTAGGACTGTTTACTCATTTGTTTGCTTTGCTTGCATTGATCTTATTTGCTATCTCTGTGTATCAATAAAATTCTCCTCCTAGTCATAGAAGTAAGGTTGGAATGGACCTTGTAGATCTTTACCTAGTGAACAGAGGTGTTGTAGTCAATCAGATTTAGAAAGGTTGGGCCTACACAGAACAAGGTATCAGGATGGGTTCATAAATCCAATGTCAATAGGAACAAAGGGGTAAAAAAAAAATAATTCGGGAAAAAAAATTGTATTCCCTGTTTAAACCATACTTAACATAGTCTGGTTTGTGAATGATTTCCTCTTCAAACTGGTTTAAAAAAAATTTTGGCCTGAGAACAGAAATTCTGAGGTAAGTGATGGAGTGTCCAGGGATGTTGAAGTGTTCTGCCATAAGCTTTTGTCTTCCTGCAACTGATGTCAGATGAGTATTTATTCTGTCTTCCATGTAGAGATCACCTTGTCTGTTCACTGTAAACAGGTGATGGCATTATGTGATGTTGGTAGAGTTGCAGGTGACTGAACCTTGGATGTTGTACTCATTATTAGGTCCAGTGATGATGTGGTCTGTTTTGATGTGGGGACACAACAGGCATTTGGGTCCATGGTAAAGCCTGGTGCCCTGGTGAGGATGAGCTTGTTAGTCTGTAACTTGAGAGACCCTGTTTGAGGTTGGGGGACTGTCTGTAAGCTGTCTTGTCCCTAAAGGTTTCCTTGAGATGGTCATCTTATGCTTTTCAAGGAGGGTTAGAGGTCATTAATGCTGTGATTTAGGTATTCAACCTAGGGGTTCTACAGCCAGAGCAATTCTGTTGTCCTTGTCCTGCAGTTAGCACTGTAGCAGGTTGGAGTGAGGTCTGAGTCTGGCTTTGATTTGAGTGGCTACACTTTTCAGATTGTATTGTAATTGTAGGAATCCCTGCTTCAGATACTTAAGGTGTTCATCCTGCTCAGTGAGATCAGAGAATATCCATTTGTAATGTAGAGCTTGCCTGTAGATGATGAGTCCGGTAGCATATTTAGGATTAAAGCTGGCCACTTGAAGGCAGCTGTGTTGGTCGGGTGGTTTCTGATACAAGGTGGTAGCAATGTGGGCATTGCAAATCTTCACTGTAGTGTCTAGGAAATGAATCTGCTTCGTGCAGTATTCCAGAGTTATCTTGGAGGGGTGGAAGTTGTTAAAAGTTTTGTGAAATTTCTGTTGAGATTCCTTTCGATGTGTCCATATTATGAGGATGTCATTGATGTACCTGAGGTATACCAGGGGATAAGAAAACAGCTATGGAGGAGACAGTCTTCAAGATCTGTCATAAGTATATTGGCATGGTGGGGACACATGGTGGTGCCATTCATTTGTAGGTGTGGGGAACCCCCTAACCTTAAATAGTTGTATGTGAGGACCAAGCAGGGAGGTTCAGCCATAGCTACTTTTTTCAAGTATGAGGTTGTGGAAGATGTTGGGTATACTAGGGTGAAATGTCAACTTTTTATAAAGTAATCCCTTGTTGGACCAACGGCAGGTTAGGAGTAATGTTAAGCAAGCTTTTGAATACAAGATTTTCTTTATCACAGCTACAACATTAATTCAGCACTGCCACCATTTTTTATGCAGCATTCTAATCTTTAGAGGAAATGGAAAACCTGGATCCTATGTCCTTCTCAGCCTCAGGCAAGTCAAACTTATATCTCCCACTTACCAGGAGAATTTTCTAACCACTAGGCTCCTTGCTTACTATCTTTTTGGCCCCATGAATCTTGCATTCTTCGTGGCATAGTGTCCCAGCTGCATCAGTTTCAAGGGTGCCTTTAACTTGTCTGTGGGATGGCATTTACCACATTTACTTGATTAGAAGGTGAGGGTTTTTTTCCTCCCATTTAAGCCATGCTCCATGCCCTGAGCTGCAGCAGGGACAGAGCCTGCTGTGTGAAGCAAACATAAGGAGGGGTCGAGGACCAGGGAAGGTGTGAGAGAGTTGGGGGGGGAGGGGGAGAGGTGGAGATGGGAGGATATAATTCTCCACATGCACTGATTTGGGAGATTAAGAACTTAACTTTGGGGGTTGGATTCTACTCTAGGGGCCAAGGACCTAAAATGCAAGTATTGCAGCACCCATTTGGTAGGCTTTTGAACTTTTGTTTGTTTTTAACCTCATATTACTTGCCAAAAGTAGTTCTACATGAAACTTTTGGCAGAGCCAAGAATTAAACTCATCTTCTGTGTCCCAGGCTAGCTTCTTGATCACTGACCATCCTTCCTCTAAGGCAGCAAAAGTTGTTACCATTTGAAGCATATTCAGTTAATAGTGGAACTCTCATTATAGAGTGACTCCTTTTGTTGAAAACCTCATATGAAAGGTAGTGGATAAGATGGCTTTTTTCTTGCTTCTAATGTTGATGTCTCTAACTCTATTTATTGAGTGAGAGGAGGAAGATTTTACTTTCCACAGTCTGGCCCAGATTTGCTGTATAAAGCTATGTATGTCTTTGGTTTCAAGAGCTATGGATCTGTAATTTCCCTCAGTAAATACAGCCAGAATTTTTAAGCTTTATTACCAGGACTTTTGCCTTGAGTATTTTGAAGAGCCCCGAAGTATGAAAGTATATGCTTACTTTCTTCCCACTGCCTAATATTCTAATCACCCACTCTTCACTGAAATATTTAAAGAGGAAAGACTGAGCTGACTGAATAACTCATGTAGCAGTGCAAATACAGCAGATGAATATAATATTACAAGAGTGTCTCAATGAAGTGTGAAAAAAACCCAACACTGTGCAGGTTCATGATGCATAATTCTAGAATCTGGGACCATTTATCTAATGTGCTAGGCTAAGTGTAAAATATAAAATCATTCAGGTAACGATCTGCTGCTTTTTACAGATATATAGAGACTACCTTCAGTATGCTGACTTTGAAGAAAAGTTTCAGCCGAACTTTCCCTGTATTCCCTTCAATCAGATTGGAGATGTCTACTTTTTAAATTGAATCAAACTGGAGTCAGAGGAGAAATTAATTACAACAGCCTATGTTTTTTCATTCAGTTGAATCTAAAAGGCAAAATAAATTGTTAATGAAAGCTACTGAAGAGCATTTATAACTAAAGTTTCAAAACAATTAGGATACAAATTTCAGTGGTATTTAATGTAGCATAAAAAATTAGAAACAATTTCTTACACTCTTCTGATACACTTTAAACTTTTTATAACATGGCATATCTATAGTTTTAAAGAGGGGAGGGGGATTCCTACAGAAAAGATTAAAATCAGAACCGAATTATTTTGCTTAAAGAATATTGTTGGTTTTTTGGGAGAGGGGGGTGGTTTTGTTTATTTTAATGTCAGGCTGGGGCCTTTCAAGAGTTAAACACTGTCAGTCTCCACAGATAGGTTACTTATTATTCTACATGATACTTCTTGCTTCTTTACAAATTGGCAGAATTTTACTGGCCTATCACTTCGGGAGGAGGGGCTTGTTATAAACTTTATTAACAAATCCAGTTAATCAGATAACCAGTTTAACATTTAATGATGCATCCAGTCCCGTTAGCTATAAAGATGTATCTTCCATCAACAGTGTTTTCTTAACCAAAGTCAATACAGAAGAATCTAGTGTTCTCTTTTCTTCCTTTCAGTCTCTGAAAGCTCCTTTACTTGTCAGAATTGATGTTAAGCTTTTGTTTCTCCATCTCTCTGCTTAACCTTCTCAATGATTCAACTCCCACCCCAGCTTGTTCCTCAGAACTCTGTATATGCAAGAGTGTATACTCACGATCTTTTATATATCTCTGCTTTTACATTTCGAATTTATTCCAATTTTATTCTTTTAACTGTTTGTTCACAGAACTTGTATTCTCCCTCAGAAAGCCTTTCTCAAACTCTCTGGCTTGGAAGCAGAAGATTTAGCCTATCATTTCTGTTGTATTACACATATTTGTTTTTTTTCAGTCATTAGTACTACCTTAGAGATAAAATAGGAACGTTTTTCAGATGCCACGCATTATTTTAAATGCGTTTATAGTTGAATAGTATTAAGTTGCCAGCACTACAGTGTAGTGTCATTGGCAAGAGGTGTGGCAGAAGCAACTGCAGTGCTGCTCCCTAAAAAAACTGCTTCCTGGGTGAGAGAATAATTCGATTCTCACACTTCACCAGAGAGAAGTATTATCCAGGACAGGGCAGTGGACTTACTGCTCAGAGATTTGGCTTTTATTCCTGCCTTAGCTGTTGACCTGCTTTTGTGACTTGCTAAAACTTGTTGCCTCTCATAGCAAATTCTTCATGTAGGTCTTCCCCACACTATTTATCCATATTTGCTCTTCAGATACTTCTCAGCTTCTGTTCCTGATTCTTTCACTTTCCTGAGCTGGGCCTGCTCATCTATACAAGTCTAAAATAAACTTTTAGCTCATTTGAAAATCCTAGGTCATAGGCAACTGGTGCCTTCTGAGTCTGGGGGGGCACCAGATCACTGATGGGGGGGGTCCCCCCACGGCCAATCACCAACCAGGGGGGAAATGGGGGTCCCTCAGCGGCCAAGTGTAGAATCACCAGCAGCGAAAACAGAAGTGCACTTCAGCCAGCACTTCCAGTTTTGCAGCTGGTGCTTCCAAGGGGTGCATGGCCAATTTCAGGGGGTACACATGCACCCGCATGAACCCCGTGTGCATTGCGAATGTCCTAGGTCCCTTTCTTACAGTCCTTGTTTGTTTCTCCTCTTCTATATTCTACTTCTCTCACAAAGCAATGATACTTCTACTTCTATCTAGAGGTAGTCTAGGCATGTATTATAATTGGGAGGTGGTGCTTATAATCCTCACCTGCAGTATCAGAAGTGTCTATGACATTAAACCCTTATTCTTTGCATATTTTTGGTAACCTGGTAATTAATTGGAGTGGCAGGAGGAGATAGAATTGCGGTCAGGAAGAAAAGGCTACTGGACTGAAATAATGTAAAGTTCATACAAAATGTGTTCATGGGGGTATATGTGGGTGGAATAGCTGTTTTAAAACCAGATACCAGAGGTGGATCTAGTGAAATGGCAGCCAGAAAGACTGGGCAGAGAAAGAGTGGTTGATCTAATGAAGTGGAATAAATTTTTTGTGATTTTGGATCTTGATGGAACAAGAGCAGCAAACTCTGGGAGGAACATGGAAAAACTGGAAGTATGGTACAATGCAAGAGAAGTTTTTGGTGGCAATGTCTTATAGGGCAAGAATGTGACAGACTACCTATGCCGAAATGAAAAGGCTATTTGTGCACAGTATTTTTTATAATAATAATATGTATGTTACTCTACAATGAGTAAAGTAACATGATTAATGCAGTAATGGAGCCAATCAGCAGGGCGGCTCCAAGGAATGATGTGGTAGCAATGCTCTGCTTAATATTGTGTGACAGCTGAGTTGGTAGTTTCTTTTCTACTTAGTCACAAGGAGAATTTGAGAATGTGAGAACAGAAAGCTTGGATCTATTGCTTATAAGTTACTTGAATTTGACATAGTAAGAAATTGGCTAACAGCCTGCAAACAGTACAAGGTTTTTAGATTTCAGGAAATAAAGTTTTGGGGAAATTAAAATCAAGTGATCAGCAGTCACTGGCAGTACTGAAATTCACAATTGTGAAAAATACAGCTATTGATTGCAGTTGCAGTTGTTTAGCACAGCCCATTTCTCTGATAGAGAAGCATGCAAAGGAAAAGTGGATGATATGTCTTCATGGAGAAATGTATGGACAAGAGAAAGAGAAAAAACAACTTGTGCATGTAATGGTAAAGGGAATGAGGAATTAAACAAGTAAACATAATTATGCAGTCAAACTGTACATCCAGTGTGAAAAATTAATTTAAAAAGAATTCACTTCTGTTTTTTAAAAGTTGAGCTAACATTTTTCTTATACATAATTCCCAGTATTAATGCTTGGCAAATCAAATTGAATTCTCAGTTACACCTATACAAATCTATAGGTGTATAATACAAGTGGTTTGCTTCTGCAGCCAGAACTTGAGTAACAGTACTTGGAAAGGCACATGAGCCATTTCTTTCCCAACTGTTGACTCTGCTTCTACTAGAGGTAAAAAAAAAAAAATAAAAATCCATGACTGAAAGTAAGTTTTTGTTTGAAATTAGGCTACAGAACTGAGAGTGCACTTTAGGAGTAAATACGTTAATTCAACATATGCAATTTTTAAGAAATCAATTGCCAGGGTAAAATAATGGAGCTGGACGCTTTAATGCCCCACTCTACAAGATTGGCTTAAAGGACAGTCCAGTATGTGTGTGTGGTGATACACCACAGACTGCTGACCACTTCCTCACATTTGAAACACACCCTGAATAAAGACCTGGCAATTTTCAGCAATAAAGCAGTTTTGTGGCTCTGCCACATTAATGCTGCATAGAGGGGGAAATGATGTATATGGTAGAAGAAGAGTAAAATCATCATAGAGTTTTCCAAAAGTATTTGAGGTCAATAAAAGGCACTTTTACACATATTTGACAAAAGGAGAAAAAAACGTAAGGGAGCAAGTGTCCACTAATTAGAGGGAGAGAGAGATGAAAGTGATGGCTGAAGAACAAAGATTCATTTTTCCCCAACATTCTCCTTTTCTATGAAAATATAGAAAGAAATATAGAAAGAAAATATAGAACTGTTCACTGAACAATTCTGAATAATAACTTTCTAAAAATACACATATTAATTGAAAGAATGGCCACAATCTTGTGGAGAATTTATTCACAGTAATCTCAGCTGTACTGAGACTACTTAAAGGGACAGATTCTGATTCCGTTCGTCAGTAGCTGAACTTCCACTGACTCCACTGAAGCCACAATTTTACTCATTGTGATTTAAAAGTAAGTACTTGAAGGATATGTGGACTAAATGAATACTTGGAAAACCTGACCATGTAGGTGGCAGACTCAGTTCTGTGAATTTTAAGTTAAGTGCAGGTTTGTGTTTTGTTAGATCAGGCCCAATATCACCCAATCTACATTATATCCATCCTAGGTAATGGAAGACTGAAGACATCAAAAAGAAGTACTGATTTTTTTTCTTAAGAAAACAAGAGTAATAAGAATGTGTCATCTTGTAAGTCTACCACCCTATTGTTTGCCATTAAAACAATTATGTGAACATTGAGAGAAGCAGTAGATCAGTGAGCTGATTTTCGAATGGCTGGACATTTTGATGTTCCTATTTATTTGAACAGAACTTGCAATAGCTCAGACACACCAAACAATTTACTAAAAAAACCAGCACCAGTAATGATTCAGCCTGAGTGATTGAATCTTTTACCTCTATGAGTCTTTGAGCAATTTTTACAAATATAATCACTTAAAATACTCTTCCCAAAAATGTTACAGGTGGATTTTATCCCATTTTCAATTTGGTCAAAAATAATACATATTATATACTAAGTATACAATAAAGATGAAGAAAGCAAAGTACTTACTGACTTTACTGAACACTTATAAATCTAAGCCCAAGTTTTGCCTACTACTGAGCAACTTGTGCTAGTCCATTTAAGGATCATTTGAAAATTTTTATTCTTTTCAGGTGAACAAGTTAAGCCTGATAGAGAGCAGATCTGATTTGTGTGCCATTTCCCTTACATAGGGAAATGCTCAGCTCTTCCTTTCTTCACTCCCAAAAGCTACAGGATTGTTTATCAAACTAATGTAGTAGAATATTTTAATTAATGGCTACTTTTATTGATTAGCAGTGATGGAATAAATTAGGTATCTTTCTTTTACTCTTGTTATGTACAAGTTACATAAAACTTACAACCTCTTGATATTTGAGAATAGGTTCAGGTTTGCACTTGGCTAAATTCCAGGTGGTTGGGAAGTTGTGAAAAAGATTTGGAAAAAAACCCAGTGGGATCATATATTGAATTTTGCTTTGTGACTGATTTGGTGTGAATTCAGACAGACTAACCCTGTCAAGTGACAATCTTGGCTTTCTTCCCTGGAGACCTTAGTGAGTAGTAGTGTCTGGAGGTTGAGAGTCCCACATGTTTTCTATTTTGTTGTCTAATTACAGGTAGGATAGAGGTTCCAAGAAGCCTGTCCCATTAAAGATGACTTGTGACTGGGAGGGAAAACTCATAAAGAAAATGCAGTAAAACTGAGTACAGGACAGTACAGTGTTATGAGTTTATTAGTATGAGGTTATAAGCTTCATTTCTATTTAGATCCTCCTCTGCCTTGCTTAACAAAATGACACGATTGTGACTTGTAAGACTAATCAAGTCAATGATTGGTGGTAAAAACGTAATATGATTTATTTCAGAAATGTTTAAAATAACTCCACATTAAAATGAATATTAGAAGATGCTTTCTCCATTAACTTCAAGAACAGCTTATTGCAATTTTTAATATATGATTAAATAGGAGCAAACAAATTGTTTAGCAACAATAATACACTTAAAGTGAAATTTGTAATATCATCATGAAAAGGTTTGTCTCTGGCTCTATTCAGTCAGGTTTGAATGGAGAGGACATTGATATTTGCATGTAAGTTTTACATCCATTTTGATACTTTTATTTTTTAAGTCAATACTACCAAGCAAAATCCAAAACTAGAATAGTTATCCTAAATAATTCATTGCTAAGCATTCTATAAAAATGTTGAAAACTCTTTGCACAAGTATTATTCATGAATCATGACTCTTCATTGTAACAATGCAATTATGAACAGACTCTCAGAAGATAGTTTATGAATGGAGAAACTGACCTTTGATGTCATCACATTGAGATTCCAGTTGGTAGTAGCCTTATCCTATAGCATTTTCTCAACTCTGTCCTGCTATCTTGTACTTATCTATAAAGTGTATCATTAGGATTACTTTAATTTAAATTAATTTAATTGTCTTGCCAAGTACTGTTTGAAACTATGCTCTTTATAAATACAAATGATAAACAATGTATTAAGACTTCCTATTTACTTAAAAGTGTATTTCTATTTCTTTGTGCTATTAAAACTTTTTTTAAGTTAGCAATGAATCAATCTGGCAGATAACATAGATATTTTAATATATGTATGATACTAATGTCACCAAAAGGAAATTTTAACTGTGTTAACTATTGCAATATTCGTAATCTCTTTTAAAAGGTATAATGAAAGAATCCAAAATAATAGAAGTAACACAAAGTTCTATCCCATCTCTTTTCCAAATGAGTTATTCCCTAAAATCCATTTCAAGCTATTTACTTAGACTTACTTTAAACAATTAGAGTCCTAAAGTAAAATCAATATTTATTTTACATTAGAAGTACTTGTTGCATTTATCTCACAAGATATTCAGGAAGTAGGTATTTATAGCTTCCTATTATCCCATCTTTTTTCTGTAGAAACTTACCAGAGTTTCATTTTATCTTTCCCCAGCAAATGCAGCTCTTTAAATTTCCATCACCCACTGCATAATAGGTACTACAGTGATTTCGGGGAGGAAGGGTAATGACCTTTTTCTATACCAATTGAATTGTAAGGCTAGGGACAGAAGTTATACGTAAACTGGTTTAAGTGATCAGAAACTGGTTTAAACCTGTAACAGAACATAAGTTCAGTGCAGATAAACCAGTGTCAAAATGGCTGAAACTGGTTTAAGAAAACCCGGTTGGATGTAGTATCAGACTTAACTGATTTGAGTCAAACCGGTTTATGCAGTGTCTGTCTCAGACCCCTTCCTGGTTTAAGTTAAATTGGAGTCCCACAGCATCCCAGATGCTTTGCAATCCCAGGCTGGGTTGTGTTGTATGCTCCAGCAGAGCAGGGTTGGACCTGCCCCTCTCCTTCCTAGCCAGATCACTATCACTGCTCTGGCTGCCTGATGGACTGCAACAACTGCTAGGCTTCCCCTTGCCCCCCACCCCCCTGGCTGTTGAAGCAGGTATCCCCCCTCTTGCCTCTCTCCCATGGCAGGAACCCGGCATCTGGCCATGCCTTCCCCCTCTCCCCCCATGCTAGCTACTGCTGAGAGGTGTCTGTATGGGTCTTCAATTTCACTGGAACTAAGGGCAGACAGCTATGGCTTGCAAATGCAATGCACCCTGCAGATAAGAAGAGCTTGAAACTAATGAGAGACATGTTTTCTTTTGTAGGGGTTGATAAACTTTGTTCTGACAGGCAGCCTGCTAGCTGCAATATGTCTTCAAGAGGCGAAAAAGAAAGGTGTTAGAAATGACCTGGTTTGCAGACAGTATGAAGAAGCAGGGAGAGGGAGATTGAAAAGCTCAGCATCATCAACAGATGCAGGGTATCATCAGTCAACACTCCTGCCTCTTGAGCAGCAAGTGGGGAAAAGCCTGGGACTCTGCAGGCAGGGTTGGGGTTTACACCCCTCCCTAATCAGAGCATCCTGCCGGGGCCTGGCTATGCCCTGCATCAGCTTAGTATTGTGGAAGGGAGGGCTGCTGTAGTCCCCTGGATTCTAGCCTGAACCACTGCAGGCATGTGCCTGCATTTCTGGAATGAAAAGGGAATGTCTGTCCACCCCCAAATTGGTTCAAGCTTTGCAGGTAAGGCTAACCTGCAAAGATTAAATCAATTCAGTCTTGGGCTTTTTGAATGCCTGTCCCTAGCCTTACAGTTCAGCTAGTAAACCTTTCAACAGATGTCTATGGGATGGTGCTCATTCATGTTAAATGTAGAAGTTCCTTAAAGTAGGCTTATTTTTTTTATGATAAATGTACTGCACTCACTTTTTAAAGGCCCTTTTATGTTACTAGAACTATTTAACAAAGCCTCAGTTTGAATGAAAATCTGTTCATTTTATTTTGTTCATGTCCATAGATTGTTAAAAGCGTTCTCCCCTCCCCTGTAACAATTAAGCCTTAGACATACTGATACCCTAGTTAATAGAATAAGATAGGCAATAGTTATTTAATTTAACAAATTTAGTTTTACTGTTTTTCCTTACTATGGTTCTAAGGTGCAAGGTTCTAGGATGCTTTGCAGACTTATGAGAGGGAATTGCTCCTGCTGCTTAGAACTCACAATATAGTGAGTGACAGACGAGCAGATTAAGGGAAAGGAACACCAATAATCATTATATGTCAAACATAGGTTCAAGAACAAAAGAAAATAGGCAATTGAGCATTGGACAAGTGGCAGAGAAGAGAGGACAGGAATGTTAAATAGAGCAGAGAAAGAGAAGTAGAATGGGCAAGTTGCATAGAGCTTTGAGGGCTGTGGTCTGATATAACATGACACAGTGATGGGGGTAGGATTTGAAATGGGAGTGACGTGCTTAGATTGATGAGAAAATGGGTCTATGTAAGGGCCCTGCTATACATTCAAATTAAAGCTTGATAGAAATCAGCTATAGAGTTGTTACACATTTTCAAGCAGTAACTGTATAGCTTGTTGGCTCTTTTTATAGTTGAATAGTCATTTTTATCATGTGATAACTACTTTGCATGTGTGGCTGGTCTAAATTTATTGCATGATTAACCAGTTAATTGTGTGATAATTACTTTGTACTTGTGGCTGGTTTAAATTTATTGTGTGATTAATCAGTTAATTGTGTAATGTATGTAATGTGTACCAGGGGCCTTAGAAGCATTTTGTATGAATTGTAGAAGGCTCCCAACTCCATAGCTTCTAAGTTGGTTGATAATACAAAAGGATCTCTTGAAAAAAAAAATACAATAGGTCAATCATCAATTAAACTGGATAATGACACCAATCCCTGTACAAGCCATTTCTCCTATTAGCATAAATGAAATGAAGGAGGGGCTAACCACAACAACAAAGAAACAGCAGGCAGCTCTATTGTCTAGGCCCTAAGGGTCTTCAGTGGTTGGTGAAACTGTACACCAAAACTATGGAATCCAGCTGCGTACCAAAAGTACAATAGGAGGCGATGGTCACTGGAATACTTAAACCAGGGAAGCCGATGTAATGACTTCAACCTTGATGAAGCCTGGAAAACCAAATGGAGTTCACAGGCAGTCCCAAATAAACATCTTGTGATAGATCCAATGCAGAAAGTCCCTGGCTTTGATCTCCCCCAATGCTCACAGGCAACTCTAAACCATATCCACACAAGCCATGGGAGATGTGGAAACTTGATGAGCAGCTGGAAAAGTAAAAACTCTCCAGTGTGCTACAGTGGTCACCCAGAACAGACTATGGAATATATAACGACTGAATGCCCAACGCACGAATATGAAGGAGGTATCACAGCAATGCACTCTGCTGCTGCTGATGCAGTTGTTTGGCTTAACGACCTAAATGTAAAACTATAGTTCCTGTTCTGTATCTACATCAGCCATATGAAAGAAGTAGTAGTAGTATAAGACTGTTTGTGTATGTTCAGAATCCTAGCGAAGAGTTATTAAGTTACCTTTCTTGCTCAGTAGGCTGGGAAAGAGTGAGAACATTAAATTCACTATTTGTAGAAGACCTCATGTATACCAAAAACTTGAGTATTGATCTGCTTGTCTACTGAGGTCAGTTTGTGTCACTTATGTATCATAAAGTGTACTTAAATTGTCATTCAGGGGAGAACGCCCTCTACATTAGAGTAATTTCTAGTTTCATAAAAGGGTTTAATGCAGCATAGTTCCCTCACTATAAGTTCCTTTGCCAACATTAGCGTATTAGGAAAGAGGAGGAGTTTAGGAGTAGACTTGAGGGATTGTTGGGAAAAAGAATAGGGTGGGATGTAGTTGAGCTCTGCTGTACTTGATCTTCTGCTGGTAGAAGGGGTCTGAATCATGGAGCAACTATTGGCTTGTTCCAACTGTCCCATTCCACTCCACTCCACTCCACTGAGTCTTAAGTACAGCTCAGATGTAGGGGAGAATGGAGCCTTACCTGCTCTCTTTTTAAGTCTGCTGTAAACAAAGTATCCGAACGTTAAGTTCTGTGTTTTTCTAATTTGAAATTTCTACTCTCAGGGGCAACTAAGAAATAACATTAAGTAAAAAAGATGGCACTTTTATTAACTTGCATATGTGCAGAACTGAAATAAGTTTACTAAGCCAGAGAAATGAGTTCATTGTAGCTTTCAGGACTTGGCAATGTAATGGTCACTTTGAAAACTTGGCATAACACTGTTTCCTGTTCTTTGAAAGCATGGCAGTGCTTATGGTAACTGTGGTATTGAAAACGTGGCATAATATGAATATTTTAGGTCTTCTAAATGTTACAGTATTTTTCTGACATCCTAGGTCAGTAGAGGAATATTTTGATTCAGAAAGTGAAAAGCAAAGGATTATTTTACAAAGCCCAACCAGATCATGTTGATTAAACCAAAGCATTCCAAGCACTGCTTGAAATCAGTGATGTCCAGTTTCCCAAATGGAGTGGAAGCCAGATGTAAGATAATCTGCCAACTATTGACACTTGTTTTGGATGATAACATAGCTGCTTATCCACTTTCTTGGCTTACAAAGTAGCATCGAGATACAGCTGAAGGTGATGAGAAGATGAGGAAATTATACAAGAGTTTTAGATGTCTACTAAAATAAAACCCATGTGTAAGATTCCCCCTCATGTAGGTGACCTTTACAGCCACTGAAGAACTTTAAAATCTATTTATTTGTACATAACACATTCCCTAGCATATGAGGTTGCTAAAACCAACACTACTATTCAGCTGACTACTTGAATCAACCATGGAAAAGACCTGTGGTAATTCATTTTTCACATAGGAAGTATCCCAAGAAGGAGTCTTTAATTCTAAAATGATTAATAACTGAATTTGAATGGTTTTGATAACTGTTTTTGATAAATTAAAGTATTGTTTTAGAAATGTGTTAACTCGCAAATTGGATCCCATAGATAATCCAGTTTTGTACATCAATAACAGTTATTCATTGGACATTTTTTAAGAGAAAGAGACCAATATTATACTTTTTGAGATGAGTATGACTAAAATTCTTGAGAAAATCTATATTTTGTCTTAGAAGACTTGTTTTCATTAGTTCATTCTTTCTAAGCACTTCTTATATCAGCTTTTCAGCTATAGGTTTTCTATTCTCCACACCAAACACACTGAATCTTGTCATAATTTCCTTTTTAGATATTATAGAATAGTTTTCGTTACAGATTAGAACCAGAGTTCAGTGGCTTTATTATAAACTATCTTTCAAATATGTGTTTTATGCTAATAGAGGCTTAGAAGCTTGAACAATTTATGAAATCCCAATGGTGTTCTTTTCTGCCTCTAAAACTGTTCTTTAAGGCCCTGTTCCAGACCCATT
This sequence comes from Gavialis gangeticus, assembly GCF_001723915.1. Lineage (NCBI taxonomy): Eukaryota > Metazoa > Chordata > Crocodylia > Gavialidae > Gavialis > Gavialis gangeticus. The sequence goes on from NW_017729033.1 coordinate 41,316,275, forward strand.
TCTTTAACCAACCTTTGCTGGAATGGATGAGTGGCATTAAGATATAATTCATTTGTAAAAGAAGTGGTGGAGAGGAGTTTTCTCAATCTAAAACTATCCTCAGGGATCTTAATTCTGCATTTGTCCTCCATTTCTTCTGTTGTTAGGTTTGCTTGTTCCTCTGATTTCAAATGAGATTTCAAGCTCCTTGGGCAGTGGACCTATGTTTCCTATGTGTTCATGCAGTACTTATAGAAGCATTCTAACTTTGACTGATACTTGTTAATATTATCAGAATACGAATATATGATACTGGGAATGATGAGTTTACATAATTCATTAATTTTGTGTCCATCATATCAGCTTACAGGTGGTGTTGATGGTCTTAGAGCAGGGGTTCTCAGAACCTGGCACATGGGCCAAATGTGGACTTTGGAACTATGTAATCCAGCCCCATGGGTTTGAAAAATTGTTGGTTGAGCAGCAGTGGCAATCAGCCCTGCTGCCAAATTTCCAAGCCCCTTGTGGCTGAATCGGCTCCAGCTGGGCCAGCCCTGCATGGAGGGATCAAGCTACATTCCCACACAGCTGAATCGAGGTAGAGCCCTGTCTGATTGCATGGGCTCCAACCTAGCTGTCCCCATGCTGCAGATTGGGCTCCAGCATCTTGAGGAAACTGGCACTGTTCATCCAGCCTGTGGACTGAAAAGGTTGGGCACCAACCTTAAGTGCCCAACCCCAACCAACAAGGTCTAGTGGCATGGTCAGCATGCTTCCTCCCTGAATCTAACAGGGGGAGTCTAAGATCCTATTTTACTTTATGGGTTCAAATGGCATTCACACATCTGAGTAAGGAAGAGTTTGCAGGTACAGTGTAGATACAAACCAGCCTCCACATTACTTAACGTACTTGTTTGCATGGTAAGCAGTGGTATATACTTGTCCAGGTATACATTCAAGTCCTGAAATTGGCTACTCAGAACCCCATGACTAGTGCGTGTTAGATAGAAGAGGACCCTTCCATGTTTTAGCTAAATAACTAATGGGTAGGGCACATGCCCCAGAAGTTGGAGATACAAGATTGAAGCTCCCCTCACCCAGAGAGGAATTGAACCTACATTTTCTTTTTCTCAGCATAGTACTCTAACCACCAGGCCAGGGTCAAGCATTATCTAGTGCTTCACTGGGATGTCTAGATGCTGTTCCCTATTGGAAGACCTCTGACCTCTAGCATGGGCCCTTGTTTCCAGTGGAGCATAAATTTCCTCACTGGTCTCCATTCATTTTATCCAACAACTTCAAGGTGCAATTGCTTGTTTATAGCATGGGAGGCACCGCCTCTTCCTCCCCTCTCCTCCCTACTCTGGGTGGGCGCACAGAAATCCAGCCTTGATTATAGTTAGTCAGAAAGTGAAATAATTATGAAATGTTTGAAAGTACCAAAAATCATACTTACATTGCTGGGGACATGCCATTTAGGCACATAGAGTAAGACAGGATCTTGCCCTAAGTGACCTACTTAAGGTTGCATAGGATACTAGTGAATTGTACCTGAGTTTCCCAGATTTGAAGCTCACACCTTTAGCACTGAGAATCTTTCATTTATATAATAATCCTTGATAAGAAATTATTGTGTAGCTAAGGCAGACTGTTCCTGGCTTTGTCAGTAATTCCCACAGCCAGACTGCCGCCTGAGGCTTGGGCTTTTACAGGGCTCTCTGAATCACATAACCCCTCTACTTCTCCTTCCTGGATCATCAGGCTCTGCCTGCACCTGACTTGGTGTCCATCTTGCTTCAGGCTCCGCTGGCTGTCAGTATGCTTCTGGAGTCACCACCAGGCACAAGCAAAAGAGACACAGAGATGAAGTTGAAAGAAACGAGAGGAAAGGGGGTGGGGAGCAGATCAGAATGACATAGCCAGGAAACTAGGGCAAAGGGAAACCAGGGAAAGTATGCTCTGGTAAACACCCAAAAGGTAAGAGAGGAAAAGGTACAGGGAGTAGGGTGAAGGAAGTAAAAAGGGCCAGGTACCCCTGACTCTCCTTCCCAGTCTAGTAATGGGGTAAGGGCCCCGTTACACAGACAAACCGTAAAGGGACAGGCTCATTCATCCCAAAACAAATACAGATGGACTTTAAAGGGACAGGTACACTCATCTTAAAACAAGTATAAATGGCATTGGCAGTAGTTTCACTTAACGTCAGAAGTATCTTAATAAGGAAAAGATGGGAACAGATTGAACCAGTGTTGAACCAAATAAGGGCAAGCATAATCGGCCCACAAGAATGTGGTATACCAGGGACGAGGAATTATAAATGCTTTGAAGAAAGGTGGAGATGGGGGCCATCTTGGTGGTAAGGGACAAATGAGAACCAACCGACAGGGACAGCAATATTATTCAAGAATCCAGAGCTAAGAGCAAAGCAGGTAGAAGTCATCAGTGGCAGATTGTAATGAATGATACTGTGTATCAGAGGAGCAGAATTGGAAATTTTCAATGTATATGCACTACCAGAGAGGGAGGGGAGAAATTTGCTGCTTGGAAAGATAGTAGTGTACCTGGTCAGATGGAGATTGTGCATAATAGTGGGAAATTTCAATTGTATGGTCAAACAGGGCAATATAACAGGGAAAAGAGAAAGAAGAAGGGGCTTTAGGTGGCTCATTCAGACTTCTAACAAATATAGTAAAAGAAGAGTCATTGAAGAAGAGTCATTGAGAGATGTGTGGGCAAGGGAGAAAATTTTAACTAGAACAGATCCCAGTGGAAAGAAACCATCAAGCACTGACTTTGTGTTTGTATCAAAGGAAATAGGGGTAAGGAAGCAAAAAAAATACTTGTGACTTTTAGTGATCACCTGATGCTAAAGGTCTTGGTGAACCCCATGAGAGGGAAGGGACTGTGGAAGTTAAATGTGGCTGTTACAAGATGAAGAGATGTCAAGTGTACACAAGACAGTGGGTGTGTCTACACACGATGCTACTTTGTCATGGCAAAGCGCTACGGCAACGTAGCATCAGCAGGCAAAAACCATGATGCTGCAGCTATGTTGCTGTAGTGACACACTCCCTTGGTATAGCACATCACTGCAGCAACATAGTGGCTAAAAATAACCAGGCACCACATGGATGACACAGTAGAGGCTGTTACTGCTCCATCATTTAGTACTTCCAAAAAAAGTACTAATGACAGCACGGTAACAATGGTGCTGTAGGGGCATATGTAGATGCACCCAGTATGAGGGGTAGTAAACAGTGAAGAAGTATTTTGGGAGTACCAGAGAACAGTGGAGGATGGTGAAGAAGAGGACAGGAGAATTCTTCAGGAAGGAAGGCTGAAGATGAGTGGGGAAAAGAACGAAAGAGCTAAAGGAGCTGCAAAGAAAGATGCAGGAGCTGCTAAAGGAAGCCACAGAAGGAAGACAAGTATGAGAAGAGCTAGAAGGAAGAAGGCAAGAGTTAGAAACCTGGTTTAAAAGAAAGACTAGAGAAAAAAATTTCTTAGCACAAGCATCCTGCATGTGACAAAATCAAGATTGGTCCCCATTGTCTGGGTATGGATAATTTTCAGCCAAAGTGAAGGCAGCAAAAGGAAAGCGTAAAAACAGTGCAGGAGAAGGTGGTGCCTATGCGAAAAGCAGGAGGTTTTGGAAGCAACAAGAAGATTTTATGAAGAACTATACCAGAAGGAAGAAGCAGACAGGAAGAAGATTCCATAGATTTCATAGACATTAGGGCTCGAAGGGACCTCGTAAGATCATCGGGTCCAGCCCCCTGCCCAAAAGGTCAAAAGATCCCAGCAAAATAAACACCCAAATGCTTCTTAAAAGTGTCTAGAAGCTTGTACAATCTCTGGGGGGAGTTTGTTCCAGGCCCTGGGGGCTTGAACAGTAAAGAAGCTTTTCCTTATGTCCAGCCAAAAATGGTTTTGCAAAAGTTTGTGACCATTGGACCTTGTCATCCACTGGGGTGCTCTGGTGAACAGGTGTTCTCCCAGATCCTGATGCACACTCCTAATGTACTTACAGGCTGCCACCAAGTCACCCCTGAGCCTGCGCTTCTCCAGGCTGAAGAGTCCCATAACTCGCAGCCTCTCTTCATAAAGCCTGCTCTCTTGCCCTCTGATCATGCACGTGGCTCTCCTCTGGAATCTTTCAAGCTTCTCCACTTCCTTCCTAAATTGTGGAGCCCAGTACTACAGCTGCAGCCTCACTGAGGCCAAGTACAGTGGGAGGATGACATTCTAGGTGCTGCTTGAGATGCATTGGTAGATGTAACCCAGAGTTTTGTTTGCTTTGCCAGCTGCAGTATCACATTGGTGACTCATATTTATCTTATGGTCAATCATGACCCCCAAGTCTTTTTTGGTCATGGTGTAGCATTGCCAAGCCTATAAGTGTGATGTGGGTGTTTATTCCCGAGGTGGAGCACCTGGCATTTCTCCTCATTGAATTCCATCAAGTTTTCATCCACCCATCTTGCAAGCCTATTGAGGTCAGCCTGAATCACCAGCCTATTCTCAAGTTTGGACACTCTTCCACAAAGTAGGTGTTGTCCGCGAACTTGGCCAGTCCACTTTTGACACCAGTGTCCAGATGGTTTATGAAGACATTAAAGAGTACAGGTCCACAAACGGAGCCTTGGGGGGTGCCACTAGTCACCGAGTGCCATGTTCATTCGATTCAGTCAACTACCACTCTCTGGGTCCAACCTCAGAGCCAGTTCCTCAGCTATCAGACTGTGGACTAGTTGAGGCCGCAGTTGCCCAATTTTTCCATGAGGACATCATGGGACGTGAGGTCAAAGGCTTTTTTAAAATCCAAATATATGACATCAACCTCTTCCCTTTTGTCCAGGTGATATGTCACCAGGTCATAGAAGGAAATGAGATTAGCCAAGCAAGACCTACCTGCAACAAACCCATGCTGGCTATCCCTTCTGTTTCTGTTAGCCTGTCAAGAATAGTTTCCTTGATAACTTTTTCCTCAGTCTTCCCAGGTATTGATATCAAACTGATTGGCCTGTAGTTTCCTGGGTCTTCTTTCCTCTCTTTCTTGAAGATGGGCACCACATTGGCCTCTTCCATTCTTCAGGTACTTCGCCTGAGTGCCATGAGTTCTCAAATATCCTCACCGGTGGCTGCACTATGATGTCTGCCAGTTCCTTTAGTATTCTTGGTTGCAACCTATCCAGACCAGCTGATTTGTGGGGGTCTGGTCTCTCTAGATGCTCCCTCACAAGATCCATGACAATGGTGGGCATACATTCATCTCCACCCAGGTCATCTTGCATCATGTTAGGCAGGGTGGTCCCTTTGGGCTGATGAAAAACTGACACAGAGTAATCATTAAGCAGGTTGACTTTTTACTGGGTGTCGGTAGTCAGCTGCCCCAGCTGGTTTAGCAGGGGTCCAATGTTGCCCTTGTTTTTCTTTCAATTCCCCACATATCTGAAGAAGGACTTTTTATTGTCCTTGATTCATGTAGCCAGCTGGAGTTCAGTTGCAGCTTTGGCTTTTCTAGTTCTCTCCCTGCAGGTGCAGACCAGTGCAGTATACTCCTCCGTAGTGGTATTTCCTGTCCCCCATCCATTATACACCTATCTTTTTAGATGTAGGAGGTCCATGAGTTCCCTGTTGAGCCAAGAGGGTTGTTGAGCCCTTTTACCTCCTTTCCTCTGAGTAGGGATGGACTCCCCTTGTGCTTCTAGGATCGCTTCCTTAAGGAGCAACAACTCATCATGAACTCCCCTTCCTGTGAAGTCATGGACTCTCAGGATCTCAAGAACAAGCCTCCTGAGCTTATGAAAGTCAGCTTTCCTAAAGGTGAGGACTACTGCATTGCTGGATGACTTGCCAGCTTTGTGATGGATGGTGAAAGTGATCAACTCATGGTCACTGTCACCCAGCTTCCCTTCAGTTCTTAGGTTGCTGATTAGATTATCCCCTTTGGCCAGTACCAGGTCCAGCAGCACCTTGCTTCTTGTCAGCCCATAAACTTCTTGGGACAGGTAGAGCTCATCCATGCATGTAAGGAAGTTTTGTGACCAGATTTGGCTGAGTGCTCATCCCTTGAGATGTCTGGGTAATTGAAGTCTCCCATGATAACCATGCACTGAGTGTGTGCAGCCTCAGCCAGTTCCCTGGCAAATTCTTGGTCAAGCACTTGTTTCTGGTTTGGAGGTCTGTAATAGACTTCTACCACTGTATCCCCTTCATTATGTTCCCCTCAAGTTCTAACCCAAATGGCCTCCAGTCATCCTCCTTGGGTGCCAGTCTCAGCTTGTAGGGATGTGTAGCTGTCCTTCACAGAGAGAGCTACACCCCCACCCCTTTTTAGGCATGATCTCTCCTGTACAGGGCATAGCCATTTATACTGGTAGTCCAGTCACAGGAGGAGTCCTACCAGGTCTTTGTGATCCCTATGAGATCATAGTCATTTTTGTTTATCAAAAGGACCAGTTCCTCCTGTTTATTCCCCAAACTCCTGGCATTAGTGTATACGCACATAAGTGTGCTGCTGGACGCCTTAGGCTTCCTTGTACTCATGGAGAGACTCTGTTACTGGGCTGGGGTAGGAGTGGGTTCCCTTGAGCATCCTAACCTGCTGGAATTGCAGTTCATGCTTGGTGAGCTTTATCTGCTGGTTGTCTGGCCATCCTCTGGCAAGCTTAGTTTAAAGCCTGTTGAGGATGTCAGCCATTCTGGTTGAGAAGAGTTTCTTCCCCAGTGGAGTGAGGTCTCTTCCCAACAGACCACTGCCTCTATCTCCAAAGAGCGGACTGTGGTTGTAGAAGCCAAAGCCTTCATGGTGGCACCAACACTGCAGTCTTTTGTTTACTGCCTCAGTTTATTTCTCCCTCCTCTGCCTGTGACCTGTAACCAGAAGGATTGAGACAAAAAACCACCTGTGCCCCCAACACCCTGAGCCCTGCTCCCAGAGCCCTGTAGCCACTCATGACCCAGCTGGGATTGCTCTGAGCTGTGTCATTTTTGCCCACATAGATAAGGCGCATAGGGTAGTGGTCGGAGGGCTGGGTGAGTTTTGGGATCCTCTCAGTCACATCCTGGATATGGGCTCCCGGGAGGCAGCAGACCTTCCAGGCGAAGGGGTCAGGGCAACAGATTGCTCTTTCTGTCCCCCTCAGGAGGGAGTCACCTCCAATAACCACTCTGCATTTCATCTTAGTGATGATAGCTGGTTGTGATTCTTCCTCACTTGCAGTGGCTGACAGCTGTGCAGGCTCTACTTGTGCTGCAAGAGGTTCCTAACTGTTTCAGTGATCCAGGGGGCTGGTGACCCTGGTACAGTGAGCCTTGGGGCTGGAGACAGCCTTTGTCCAACTCCCTGGCTGGACAGTATGGGGGTGCCTCTTGGCCTCCCTGGTCCTGGAAGGTGACCTAGGTCTTTCCTCTTCTTTCCTGGGGTGAAGGGCCGGGCAGCAGGAGTCAATCTCCTGTTTGCCATCCCTGATGCCATGTAGCCTCTGCACCATGGTCTGGAGCTCCACTGTCTTTCTGAATGAAGGCCAGAACCATGGATTCCATCTGGGTGGAGGACGCACAAGTACCAGAGGGGAGGGATCCATCCACAGGGGGGAACCTTGGGGTGAGACACATCCTACCTATCATTGTGGCTTGCTTCCTAGGGCCTTGGGCCCTTCCTGCTTGCCATCCTGCATAAACTCCTTTGCTAACTCACACACTGGGCCTAGAAGCATGTCTGTTTTCCTGTTTTGTTTGTGAAGCTCTGGTCGCATGGCTCCCTGGGGGGATGGGCCAAGTAGAAGCTGGGGGGAGGGCGTGACCCTCCTTGGCTCCTCAGCTGCCTCTCCACAGCTCAGCTAAGTCCTTCTCACTACGGGTCCCCACTCACCTCCGGCTAGGCTTGGGGTTGTCAGGGATGATGGGGGCTCACAGGGATGCAATGAGTTTCCGTTGAAGGATGAAGGGTTTCTTGGAAGAGGTTGAAGAGAAAGTAGTGGAGGAGGAAACAAAGAAGATGGAAGAAAAGATAAACTTAAAGGAAGTGGAGGAGTGTTTATAAACCTTTAAAAGAGGGGATTGCCAGAAGCAGGTGGACTGCCTATGTAATTTTACAAGAAGTTTTAAGCATGGGTAAGGATGATTATAGTGGAAGTTTTTGAGGAAAAAGTGGAAAGAAGAGAGGCAGGGAAAGATTTTACAAGCGGCATTGTGATCTTATTCTTCAAGAAAGGGAAGAAGGAACTCCTGAAAAACTGGAGACCAAATGGATTCTTTAATAGGGACTATAAGTTAATGGCCAAGATGCTGGCTTTAAGGATGAGGAAAAACCTCCAGAAAATACTACATGAAGACCAAGTATGTGTGGTACCAAGTAGAGAGGAAAACAAACACAGTTATAACAAACATAGATTTAGAAAAAATCTGTGACAGAGTGGGTCATGTTTACATATTCAAGGTGCTAGGAAAAAAGGGGTTCCCAGAGAAATTTATATGTGGGAGAAGGTTATTGTGTAGAGAAGCAGAGAGTCAAATCTAAATGAATGAGTATCTAAGTAGGACCTTTAAAATCCATACAGAGAGGTGAGACTAGAGTGCCCCTGTCCTCACTATTTGTGTGTGGAATGGAACCATTAGCACAAAAAATAAGAAAAGATAAGGTCATAAGTGGAGTAAAGATACAGGGAGGGGAGAGGTAAAATGTCTACTATACAAGGATGATATAAATGTAGTAGTTAGAGATAGCCTTTTGGAAAAGGTGCTAAAGCATATATCAGAGTGTGGAGAAATAGGTTCATAGATAGGTTCATAGATGTAGGGTCAGAAGGGACCTGAGCAGATTATCAAGTCCACCCCCCTGCCCTGGGCAGGAATGAATACTGGGCTCATATGACCCCTGGTAAGTTTAAGCTCATATGACCCCAGCTAGGTAATTATCAAGCCTCCTTTTAAAGACCCCTAAGGTAGGAGCCAGCACCACTTCCCTTGGAAGCTGGTTCCAGATCCTGGCCTCCCTGACTGTGAAGTAGAGCCTCTTCCTTGTTACTCCGGGAGGTGCTTGGGGGAACAGGGTCTCACCCATTCCCCTCTGGTCCCCCCTGGTAAGTTTATAGGAAGCCACCAGATCCCCTCTCAAACTTCTCTTGTGCAGGCTGAACAGGTTCAGGTCTCATAGCCTCTCCTCATAGGACCTAACCTGCTGCCCCCTGATCATACAAGTGGCCCTCCTTTGGACCCTCTCGATGTTGTCCACATCCCCCCTGAAGTGCAGTGCTCAGAACTGGATGCAGTACTCCAACTGTGGCCTGACCAGTGTTGCATAGAGAGGGAGGATCACCTCCTTGAACCTGCTCATGATGCATCTGTGGATGCATGACAAGGTGTGGTTAACCTTACTGACCACGTCCTCACATTAGTGGCCCATGTTCATTTTAGAATCGATAATGACTCCAAGATCTCTTTCTGCCACTGTGCTTTCGAGAAGGGAGTTCCCCAACCTATAGGTATGCTGCTGGTTCTTTCTACCCAAGTGCAGTACCCTGCATTTGTCAGTGTTGAATCCCATCCTGTTGACATTTGGCCACTCTTGTAACCTGTCCAGGCCCAGTTGTATTCTGTCCCTCCCTTCTAGCATGCCCACCTTGCCCCAAATCTTGGTGTCATCCGCGAATTTGAATAGGGCACTTTTCATCCCCTCGTCCAAGTCACTAGTACGGGCCTGAGGACCGAGCCCTGGGGGATTCCACTTCCCACATCCCTCCAGGTCAAATATGACCCATCCACCACCACACTCTGGGTACAGCCCCCTAGCCAATTTGTGACCCAACTGACTGTGTAGGCATCAATGCCACAGTTGCCTAGCTTTTTAATGAGAATAGGGTGGGAGACAGTGTCAAAGGCCTCCCTGAAGTCCAGAAAGACTAAATCCACTGCGACACCTGCGTCCAATGATTTTGTGACCTGATCATAGAAGGCAATCAGGATGGTCTGACAGGACCTGTGCCTAATGAACCCATGCTGGTTGCCCTTGAGCATCATCCCCCCTGCTGGTCCCTCACAGATGTGCTCCTGGATAATTTTCTCAAAGAGCTTCCCCAGGACTGAAATAAGACTAACGGGCCTACAGTTGCCTGGGTCCTCCTTCCTCCCTTTTTTAAAAAAGGGGGACCACATTGGCCTTCTTCCAGTCATCTGGCACCTGGCCAGAGCACCATGAGTGCTTGTAAAACCATGCCAGGGGCCCTGTGATGACCCCTGCCAATTCCCTCAGCACCCTGGGGTAGAGAGCATCTGGACCTGCTGATTTGAACACGTCCAGCCCCTCCAGAAGTTCCCTAACTCAGTCCTCCCTGACCTTAGGCCTGGT
>NW_017729033.1:41331604-41384506 GCF_001723915.1 Gavialis gangeticus
TGTCAAAGGCCTCCCTGAAGTCCAGAAAGACTAAATCCACTGCGACACCTGCGTCCAATGATTTTGTGACCTGATCATAGAAGGCAATCAGGATGGTCTGACAGGACCTGTGCCTAATGAACCCATGCTGGTTGCCCTTGAGCATCATCCCCCCTGCTGGTCCCTCACAGATGTGCTCCTGGATAATTTTCTCAAAGAGCTTCCCCAGGACTGAAATAAGACTAACGGGCCTACAGTTGCCTGGGTCCTCCTTCCTCCCTTTTTTAAAAAAGGGGGACCACATTGGCCTTCTTCCAGTCATCTGGCACCTGGCCAGAGCACCATGAGTGCTTGTAAAACCATGCCAGGGGCCCTGTGATGACCCCTGCCAATTCCCTCAGCACCCTGGGGTAGAGAGCATCTGGACCTGCTGATTTGAACACGTCCAGCCCCTCCAGAAGTTCCCTAACTCAGTCCTCCCTGACCCTAGGCCTGGCAGAGTCTCTCCTGAGTCTATTCTGTATCCCAGTGGGGACTAAACTAAATAAATTGAAAAGCACCATAATGGGAGTGGGGAACTGGAGGGACTTGGAGACGTTGCAGCTTCAAATAAGAAAGAAATCAGAGTGCAAGGGATCCTGATGGATGCTGAAGGGAAAGGTAATACAGCATGAGAAAATGTGATGCCAAGGCTCTGGCAAATGCTTTGGTTATAGTCTGGAAGGACACTGTCCTTTGCTGGAAAAATGGTGGCATTTAAGGCAGTGCTACTGCCAATTATTCTGCATACGGGAATTGTATCCGACCAACATTGTGACAGATAGTAAAAATACAAAGGGAAATGGGTGTATTCTTCTGGAATGCCAAAAGAGAAAGGTTGGCTAAAGCTGAACGGTACAATGCAAGAGAGATGGGGAGATGGGGGCTGCTGGACTTGAGATTGCTTGTCAATGTAAAATATGTAAGCACAATGTGCAAGGTGATAATGGGGGGAGAGAGGAAATCGGTGTGTATCACCCAATTTCGTACAGCTGCAATTTTGACAAAATGTGGAGTATATCAGACCTTTTTGAAGAGTCCATGGGCATGGCACCCACCAATTCATTACATCAGGATGGATCAATTCATGCAGAGGTATAAAACAGTGAAGGTAGGGCTGGAGGTCCTGAAGAATCAAAAGAAATTAATAAAAGCTGTAAGGCAGAGAGACAGAATGGTGCTGGTGGGGAACTTCACAGAAGGACAAATGAAGAAGGTGTAGTGGGTAGTGGCAGGTAAACAACTCAAGGTGAATGTGCTGACTTAGTGTAGATCGTTGTAAGAAATATCCCATCAGTGAGAGAACTGCAACACAGATGGGAACCCAAGGGAGAGGTGCTGGGGAAGAAGAAAGTGGGATGTGTTTAGGTGTGAACAGCAGCTCACGCTCCTTTTTCTATCGAGATCTTCTTTATCCCTTTTAATTAGTCTCTTTTCCTTCTATACCTTCAAAAACCCACCTCCCTTTTTATTTAAAAAAGGGAAAAAATGGATATGTTGATCACTTCTTGCTATGCAAGTAAAATGCCTATTCTAGAGTCATGATGAACAAGGTTCTTTAGTACTGATCATTCCCTTCCTATGGAGAACAGAAGCTGTGTGTACTAGCACATATTGTATACAACTTTGAGAAAGGGAAATGTTAAATGGACTAACAGTAAGATACTTTAAAACATTATATATATCTGTATGATCATGTTTAGTGACATCTGCTGGTAATTCTTAAACTATATTATCCAAAGAGTGTCTTACGTTAAGAGTATTCAGAAAGATATTCTGCGGAAATTTCCTTCAGATTTTATGAATTAATAGGAATTCAGTTGTTCAGAAAACCACTTTGACCAAGATCATCAGTTTCTTGTTTTCTCATCTGGGAAATTCCCTTCACCTTTAAGATTTTTGTCTCTCTAGCCTGTAGATTAGATGACATTGTCCTATTGCATAACCCCTAACCTGTATGACTTGAGAGGTCTTAAAATGTTCTGGCTAGTTTTATCTATGGACCATAAAGAGCTCTCCCCACAGGAGTGCCCAAGGGCTATTAACCAGGACAACTCTGCTCAGAAACAAGGGTTCCTTATCTATATTTGTGCTTCCTTACCAGTGCCTTAATTTACTGAATCTCTAAGCCTCACTTTCTTTGGTATACTTTGTTTCCAAGTTTTCTGTGTTTTCCAGATTTATTTACTTTTCAAACTTTACCAACTTTTCCTCTGAAAAAAACGGGATCCTAACAGAAACACTGTTGTGGGAAACATTTGATTTCTTGCTGTCAGAGTTACAACAGAGCCTTAGCTCTTTGTTGATCTTGCATTGTTGGTGAAGGCTATTGACTTGAGCTAGATGGAATAGAGGCTCTAGTAGAACAGCTGCGATATTCTTTTGAAGGCATTGACAGTCTGCTAATACTTGATTTTTCAAATGAGCAATATTACATCAGCATCTTGCAGAAACTCAAGCTTTAGGAAGTATTGTGCTTTCTATATTAAGTATTTGTTACATGTATAAAATGTTTAATCATATTCACGGGTTGACGTGCAATCTTTAGTTGCGTTTTAGACGCTTCTCAGACTGAGTTAGTAGTTTAGCATGTCTGCAGTTTTGCTTGCCATGTGCAGGTATGGCTTGAATACAACATTGACAACCCTTTGTTCTATATTATTTAAGTAATTCTGGCTTAAATGTGAAGGCAGGAGTTTTGTGAGTGATAGCTTTTATTGGACCAATTGCATGGCTGGGATTAGTTTTAAATGTTGAAGGGGTTTGTTTGTTTGTTGAGTTATTTGATGGGTGTGAGCTCATATGTCTTTGGGTACGTGCACACATTCGTGGTACCTGATCTATGATCATGTGACCTACAAGCAGCATGATTATAGATCAGATCCTGCTTGCGCACACAGTCACTGATTACAGGAGCCATGCCCAGAACCCAGTCTAAGTAAGTCGGGGTGGGGAGGGGGAGGGGCAGGCAGGATCAGGGGGCTAGCAGAGCAGGTCCGAGGAGGGGGGAGGCAGATCGGAGGTGGCTGGCAGGTTTTCAGATAGAGTTGCTGAGTTCATGGGGTGAGGATTTGTCAATTTGGGGGTGGGAGGCTCAGCAGTCTTAAAATAGTCTGCTCAGGGCAGGGTGGGTAGGAAGAGTACAGTACCAGGGCTGAGGTGAGTGGCTTGGCTTTCCCAGCCTCAGACTTGCATTCTAAATGTGTACAGATGTATGTTAAATTGGATTAACCCATTTTTGATCCAACTTAATTCACCTCTGGTGAACCCAATTTAGATCCAGCCAGCTGTTTTTTGCCTCCCCAAACATCTATTCAGATTTGCACTTAGATCAACCTATCCCTAGTTATGTTGACCTAAGTGTAATGTCTGGTCTGCATGTGCCCTTGAATTTAATGAACATTTTCTAGGTGAGAGAGTCTTTAGCTACCAGAATTAATTGTTTTCAGGGTCTGAGACTTTTCTACTTTATTCTAGATTATACAGACTAGGACAGTGCCACAAACCTGAACTATCCTTGCCATCATGTTAATCCTAATGAGTTTTCTATATTTCTTTCAACTTTTTTCCCAAGCCCGTGTACTTATGGCAGAGGCATCCCTCTCAAAGTTGAATCAAGAAATCCTGTTTTATTGAAATACTATAAGTATTAGAAAGCCTGTTATTCATTTTCTTTTGGATCTGTTTGCTCATCATTGCCATCATCTGGGCCATGTTTAAGTGATCATATGAAAGTAATGGTGAAAATAAACTTGTTACCGGTGTTTAAAATGCATTTCCTGGTTGTCTATATCATACCAATATAGTCTTTATTATTTAAACTGGCTTGCTGATGGATAGTTAAAGAAAAAATAATAATTTATGGCTGAAATGGAAGAGATTGGTACTATATGTGGTTACGAAAACTTAATTTGTTGATATTATTATGTGGAAATTATTTACTTGAATATTTTAAAGTATTTTATTCTTCTTTCTATAGTCTCAAATGCTCTCCTTGGGTGTGTCAGATGAGCTCTCATGTGTAGTTTCCAGTACCTCAAGGCTGTATGAGGTGCTGCAAACTGCACGTGGCACACATGCACCTGTTTGCTGTGCTGCTAATGTGCAGCATGGCACCAAAATTTGACACCAGGTGAAGCCAGTGTGAAAAAAGACACCACCAAAAAAAGCGGCATGGTGCACATAGCAGCACCATGTGCCACCAGAAAGAGAGCCTGGTCATCCAGAGCCATACTCTGGCTGCCCTACAGGCTCCATGTGGTTGGATCCTCACCCCAAGACCCCAGGTAAGGCTGCTGGTACCAGCACAAGTGCTGGCCCCAGCCTCCTGTACCCCAGCTGGAACAATTTGCACATGCCAGAGCACACATTCAGGGGCGTGCCCTTGGGCACAAAGCAGCGGCACAAATATGTGCTGCTGCTGTTTGTGCCATGACAAACACACCTCTGCACATGTGCACCTATCTGGACGTGCCCCTTGAGAACTACAAGAAACCTGTGAATATTATTTTAATTTAAAATATTTTAAGTTTTAGCTATTTAGGAGTTTCATTTAACATGTTTCTTGCTGTGAACTGTACAATAAACTCTTAAGAATACAGCTGCTGCTTAACTGAGTTTAGGACTCTAACATTTTTAATAGTTTTTTAACCAGATGGAAATATGAGGGAAGGCAGCGTTTATAAGTGGATGGGAAAATAAGTCAGGAACTGTGTGATTCCTTGCGCTGAATAACTTTTTCTTTCCATGTAATGGTGCAAGCATATAAAATATTATTAACCTCACAGGGATCTTTTGAACCTTTTGACCAATATTTGTATTTACCTCAGATTTTGAAAAATATGAGGAAGAATGTCTTGCATTCAAAAGCTTGTTTAACATTAACCCGACGACATTGTTTGTCCAGTAAAAGATATTACCCTAAGAAATCCTTGCCTCTTGCACACTTTAAAAGGCACTATCAAATTGCATTATTAATAATAAGTGCCAGTTTGTAATTGGTCACTTCACATCTCCATTAGTTTTGGCTTTATACTTGTTCAGAAAATTTCTAAAGTAAAAATTACACATTTTTTTCTGTTTTGTGCAGGAAAGATGAAAAACTGGGTAAAGTTGGTAAGGGTCTTGTGATTTAAAAATGTGGCATATCAGAACTACCAGAGAGAAAATGCAGCCTTAAGAGATCTCAAATTCCCCTTGCCATGTTATTTTTGTTATATTGTTTTGACAGTACTTACACATGTCCTTGTGGGTTTGTATGGCACTTCTTTGCTCTCATTTCAAATGTAATGATTGCTTCACATCTCTAATCCAGGCCAGACCACTCTTATCAGAGCCTTGCAGGAATTGTTTTTAGGGTTTTGCTAGTGGTATCCCGTCAGAGTTTGTTGCTGTCACTAGTATACTGTGACACACTACAAGATAAAGGCAGTTAGGAATTCACTTATTTTCACATGTGCATATTCTTTATTTTTGTTCGCCTATCCTAAAACTTTGGAGTGTTTTTTTTTAAAGGACGCTGAAAGTTTTCCTTTGGAACATACATATCAGAATTAGGCTGACTTTAATGTGAAGTGAAATTTGTATCATCATGTCTCTTCTCTTCACTTTGCTTCTCCCCTCTCACAAATAGTTAATTAACAGGCTTTGAGTTACAGTATAAAGCGTGGGAGCTAGATTCAGGGAAATGATTGTACATACATCATTGACAACCTCTTGGGATAGAACTCTGGTCACAAGGAAGAGGTGGGTTTAAACCATCCCATGGCTTCTGATATTACATTTGAAATGCGAGGGCAATTAGTTTAATATTGTGCAGGGACAAGGGATAATTACACCGTGCAATAATATAGACTCAAGTGCTGAATCTCCAAGGGATTTTATTTTTTGCCAGAATTCCAACAAAGTTGATTACTAACATAAAATAAAATGAAATAAAAAACAGCATTCAGATTAAACAAGGAATTATTGAAAAGGCAGAAAAGAAACATTTCTCAGTTAACATTTCCTTGTCACCTTTGAATATTTTTTCTAGTATTTATCATGACAAGACTTGTACTACATTTATTATGAAAAGCTGAGTTACTCCTAAAATGACACAAAGTGGTAAGGCACATTGTTGTGTAGTATCTATGGCTAGACAAACCATATTTGTATAGGTGACAGTCAAATAATGGTTGTTGAGTAGTGGGTTTGCAGCTTCTGCTTATTCATTTGTGTGTCAGCATATGAGTCTATTGCCATTCAGGTTAATAGACTGAACTTTCATACTGCTTAGCTGCAGGAAATAGAATTAGCACGCCAGGGTGACAGAAACTCCTGCTGTGTTGTTGGGACTGAGTTAAATTTAAGTTTGGAAAATAAAAGTGATACAAGCCTTTATATTAAAATTTCTTTAAATAGCTAGCTACCTTTTCTCTCTGTGAGACTTATATGTAAGGATCATTCATACCATCTTATACTAGTTTATAACTGAATATGGAAGGATATGAAATTTAAGGCTATGATATTTTTGTGTTAATTATGAATTGTAGTCTTAATTCTTCTTTTTCTGAATCAGTAAAAATTTATTTTTTTATGTTAATAAAAGACAGTTTGTTTTTTTTTAAAACTGAACAAATCTAGTAGTGGAGCAATCATACTACTGGTTTGAAAAAAATAATTTTCTATGCCCTCGCCACCCAATTTTTTGTTATCCATTAATATCATCTTGTTATTTTTCAAAGTAGAGGCATGTTTTCTTATGCTTGTGCAGCAGTTACTGAAGTGGGGCCTCAATCCCTTTAGCTGGTACTAGGATATAAATAGTAGTTGTTCTATGCATAAAAGTAGTTGCCTAATAGTTCTGGGCAAATGTAGTCAAATATATTTTTGCTGTTGTGAGACTTACAGTTATAAGGGCCAGATCCTCTACTGCAATAAATTCATAATACTTTAGCTTGGCCAGCATATGTTTAATACTGTATTTACTCAAATATAAGATGATCCTGAATATAAAACAACTCCCCCAATAATTAGATTCTATATATGGAAATATTATACATTTATTATAATTTTCCAGGTATAGAATGTAAACATTGCAGGTTTGCCATGAGTTGATCCCCCTTCCACTGCTATAGCAGGGAAGATAAATCTGAGGAAGGGTCAGGGCATCCCCTTGCTCTCTTCCCCCCCGCCCCGCCCTGCCCCTTTCAACTCCTTCACCCTGTAGACCCTTCCCTTAGTCTTATTGTCAGACTCTGCTCTCTCTGAGCACATGGACCTAAGGGGCAAATTTGAAAACAATCTTACTTTGAAATAAACATGCATATAGGCAAATTAATAGGGGCATCCATGGATAGGGATCTTGGTAAATTGCAATGGAAGTGTCTCCCACAGCAGTTTCTTTTAAAGTTTTTCACTTCACTGTTTGCCTTCTCTCCCACTCCTGATTAATGGAGGGCCCAGCCAGGCCATTTGCTGCTGATTGCCAGGGAAACAAAAACCACAGCATATTTAAAACCTCCACCAATTGTGCAGGGGGAGAGGGGAGCAGCAAAATGAAAAACAGTAAAGAGCCACTGGGTGGGGCACTTTCAATGCAATTTACAGGGATCCCTACCCATAGACTTAGTTCATCCAGAATTTATGCATTTTAACTTTATTGAAACTGCTGCAAGTTTTAGCACAGGTACTTCATAAACACGCTTTTAAGCAACTTATATACCTACTTATATATAGTACAAACTATGCATAAGATTAATCCAAAGCTAAAAGGCTTTATGATTTACCATATTGTTTATTTGGCTGGGCCTCAGTGGAGTTGATAGCATTTGAAGCCATGGTGACCCCACAGCGCAGCATTGCCTAGTATGTGTGTGTTCCAGATACACCCTCTTTTCCCCCAGCAAAGGATCCATATGTTAATTGGCCCTCCACTCATGACTGGAACTGGGTGCTCTTTTTACAAGTCCTGGGATTGTCCAAAATGTATATGCAAATCAGGCATAGTTTAATTTGGTCCAGCTCCACCACCTGGAGTAATGGAGCCACACTAAGCCTATGTGCCAGCATTAGAGTGGGGGTAACAGAAGGATTCTAGGTGAATGGTTTAGAGCTGCATTGGTGATGTTTGCCAGACTTTTAAGGTGGGTAAAGAAATAGGAATAATTGGAAATGAGAAAGAAAGACTTAGCTCAACTGTAGAAGAGAAGAGGAAGCTGAAATGTATTCAATGTGTGGCTCACCATGACTTGGAAAAGAAAGTCAGAACTGAGGGTGACTGAGCACAGTGGGTGCCACCGTATAGCTTATTCACCTGTCAACTGGGCTGCACTAAATTATCCTTGTGGTAAGTTTCCTTCAGTACGTTTGTCCGAGATGGGCCATTTGTTTTACAGTCGTGTTCAGTGTTGCCTGCATTTAATCAACTTCATAGTTTGTTTCCATTACTGAGCACATGCTGCTTTTGTCAGCAGTTTAATAATAGACCATGTATTTAATGAGATTTTCTTGCAAGCGAATGTAAGACGGGGACTTTTTTTTCCCCCATATTGATTGGGGGGAAAAACCTTGTATTTTATTCAAGTAAATGTGGTAAGTTATAATCAGGGACACTTGTGTTCTCTGATTTAAAAAAATTTCCAATTTTTGGGTTAAAAAAAGTAACCCAAAATCCACATTTTTCTCTTATCAAAATGAAACACTTCTCTCTCTCTCCATCTATCTATATAGATAGTTGCCTAATATATAGATAGATAGATGGAGAGAGAGAGATATCTATCTAACTATCTATCTATATTTATCTATGTATTAGTGGCATTTCATTTTAATCATGGAAAAATGTGGCTTTGGAGTTACTTTTTTTAACCTGAAAACTGGGGACTTTTTGTTATCAGAGAAAACCAGGATTCCTGGTTATAATGCAGATTTCTACAATGTTTTATACTGGTCTCTGTGCAAAACAGTTTTGTAGTAATCATTTGCATCACTTTTCTGGTGTTAATTCTTAATCATGTTTAATTTTTTGTTTAACTAAAAGAGCATTTGCCAACCCCTTAAAGCTATTCTATAACTGAACTATTCATATGAAAAATACTGTTCATTGACACATTTCCATTAGAATATTATCCATTGGCTAAATACATAGTCAGTAAAACTATTCAGCTATACATTTTAGCATAATAAGCAGGAGATCTGGCATATTTGGCCCTTCAATAAGAAGAAAAAAAATGAAAATGTCTTTTCTCAAAACTAGTTGACAGATTAACTCCATCCAAATATTTTATGTAATTTTTGCTCTCTATGGGGGTGTCCCCACATGTAGGCACATACACTTACAGCACCTCAAATAGAAGCAGCACACTTTGAGCCAGGGCATTTTGCCTCAGCGCACGTACCTGGACATGCACTTTGGTGTGGAGCAAATTGTGCCACTTGGGGCAAAATAACCCTGCCCAGCTCCTCCTGAATCAGCAGCCAGAGGAGGCAAGGGAGAGCGCGGGGGAGGCTGGGAGGGCGGGGGACCCACCCCTTCTGAGGTGCCCCTCACCCCCTACTTACCTGGCACAGAGCCCTAGTCCAGCTTGCATCGCTGTTTGCCCTGCACATGTAGACAGTATGCTTCAGCACCGGGCAAGGGCCAGCCATAGGGACACTCTGGCTCAGTACCAGAGCAGCTCTGTGGAAGATCCAACCCCCGCTTTTTTCCCCTGGATATTTTTTGATACAGGATCTCCAGGTATCATATTTTGACCCTGCATCATGGAAAACATTTTTTGATCCTAGCATGCCTCTTGAAGCATCTCAGACTGGTTTGGGATGCTGCAAGAGGCATGTGCATACTCATCTGGACATGCCCTACTGGTATATTCAACAGAAAGAAATAGTTTTCAAAGGAAGCTTTCATTTTAGAGCTGAATCTATTTTTAGTTAAAATACAAAGCTGTTATAGAACTGGCCAAAATGTTACTTTGCCCTTTTACAATCCCTAATATCACACCCAGTTGCAAAATGTCTAGAAGAAGAGTCAATGACCTTTTTAGGCTTTGGGCCAGATTGACCCAGTTCAGGTCAATGGTAGGTGTGTGGGCAGATGGGTAAGCTCTAAAATGCTGCTCACCATGGCAGCAGTGGGAGAGTGAATGCTGCTGACGTGCCATGTCTGCGTGCTGGATCAAATACTCCACAGGCTGTAGGTTCCTGATCCTTGGCCAGGAATAGTATAAAAGACCTGATTGCCAATATCATTGAAATTTAATTAAAATACTTATTTTACATACAGACTGGAAAGCTTGATGGTGATTTTTATAAAAATGCTGACAGATTTCTAAACTGGAACAGGTTTGCAAGACACTAGTAAAGTTAGTAATGCATACGGAAGTCAATACATTTGTTTGCATAAGTAGAGCTATTATTACTCATTACAAAACAGAGTAAGATAATTGTTCCACACTACCAATACCAATGATATATTGGAGGAAAGTAAGGAAAATAAATTATACTGTGCAATACAGGCTATATTAATTATTAGAAAAATCAATGTATATTTAAACAATATATTCTTTACTTACTGCATTACTCTTATTAATGGTAACGGGAATTACATGTTGGAGAGCAAATATACCCCTAAAGCAGTTTTGATTTGTATTTTAAGGATCCTAATATTTTCTTTGTGTGTTGACTTTGGGTTAATCTAAATAACAGGAGATGAAAGATGATCCCCATTAGGGTACGTGTCAAGTGTGTGAAATAATGGTGTATTCTTTCCCATCTTAATTGGGGGTTCTTAATGTGTTCAGATAATTTTAAAAATGTTATTGAAGAAAAATCATGTCAGAAATGAAATCTATATTTAGTTTTCAAGCAGGTGATTTCATTCATAAATATCAAAAGAATAAGCTAGAGGGAGTATTCCTTTACAGCCCAGATAAGGGCAGTCCCTTAAAGTCCCTTGGATTTCAGGCCGTTCTCCCAATTATGTTCATTTATTCCATCTAATAACTCTTTAATGCTAAAGGCATAAGCAGTCGCTGGAGCAGGAACTAGGACAGGAGTCACCTACTCCTAGCCCTCATCACCAGAGTCGAGTCATACTTCTTATATTTCTAGCCACACAATGGCTTGGCTTCAACAGGTTGTTTTCAGTTTTCCCAAACTCAGCCTAACCTCTTGACTGACAGTTAACTTTCCTGAAGTTTCTCTTCAGTCTGAAGAAGACATTTAAGTGGGCTTCTGCTGCCTGGATGAGTGTGTTAACCGAAGACCACCATCCCCTTTGGTTTTGAATGCAAGCAGCTATGACTGATGTGCTTTGCGCTGAAATCCAGAGGC
This sequence comes from Gavialis gangeticus, assembly GCF_001723915.1. Classification (NCBI taxonomy): domain Eukaryota; kingdom Metazoa; phylum Chordata; order Crocodylia; family Gavialidae; genus Gavialis; species Gavialis gangeticus. The sequence continues at coordinate 41,342,933 of NW_017729033.1, forward strand.
TGAGTTTCAGGAGCCACTCAAAATTACCATGGAACAAATCGCTAAGTCTTTTTGGGTTAGGAGCTTAGTCTGTCTACCTCAGATGTTTTCTAATGGAAGTAATAGTACTGTCCTTGTGTATTTCACATAGGTGAAGTAGAAAAATCTATCAAAGATGCTAAGTATTTAGATAGTTTAGTAGTGGATATTGTGTAAGCACCTAAGATAGATACAAAACTGAAGTGTTTCTGTGGCTGCTACTTACGTGATCAAGCCAAATATTTGGAACAAGGGTTTCTGTTCCCATGCTTATCTTGTCACTCCTGGTATGTAGCCACTGTATGCCTGATTCAGAACTAAGATACAGTCATTGAAAAGTGCTAAGTTAAATAAAGAGTGGGCCAATCCAGTTTGGATTTACAGCTTGGAAAACTTCTTGTCAGGTCACTATTGCAGCACAGAAGTGAGATCTCTTTTGCGCTCTACCTGTTACAACAGGAACATGAGTTTGTTAAAGGTCTTTTTGTTCGGGTCTGTTTCTCATAGCTTAGAATCTTCTTCACCAGATTGGAAGAAATACATATACTTTGTAATCACTTTTTGACATTGGTTTGCGTGGTATTTTAACCCATTTGTGGCTGTCAGTTAAGAGCTAGCCTTTGAGTGACCCTCTGTGCTTATTGAACACATTTGCAGATCTTATAATAAAAATGCTACCCGTTATATTTGAAGTTAATGAATTTAATCTAGATTTACATTAGGATAACTCAGATGTTAAATTCTTCAGTGAACAGCGTAGGCTATGCTTAGTGAATCAGGCAGGCATGTATAGTATACAGGTAGAACTATGGGCTGTCAAAGCAAATGGTCACACCTACTGAAAGATGAGGATAAAAAGTATTATTCTTCAACTGCATATAGTTCAGCTGCTTCACTCTGTGTGTGTGTGTGCGCGCGCGCGTGCGCGCACGCGCAAGGAGTCCTGTGGAAAGTATTACTTTATGACCACAATTAACGATTGTCATTTATATATACAAGAGGTCAGAATTAAGATTGAGCAGGTAGCTTTAATTTTATTCTTATCAAAACATTCTTGTAGCACAGGATTTTTATTATTTAATTTTGAATTAACAAAGGTGTCGGTTTGTAACTTGTATCCAATTCTAAAAGCTTTAAGAATTTTTATATACATAAATCCTTTTACTGAAATCAGCTGCTGAAAATTCAACACTGCATTACCATTGTATGAGATGAAATATTTATTTCATAATTTCCTGGTAGTTAAATATGCTAGAAGCTAGTATAGGTTTATGTGCAAATTAGTTTGTACATGTAAAGTAGCAAAAGTGTTGGGTTTTTTTAAAAGCTTTTACAGTGTAGATTTGAAAAGTTGAAAGCATATGGTAGCAATTTTTTAACCTCTCTACATGAGGTGCTTGTCAGTGGAGGTCCATACGTCCAAAGCTAGTTAATAACAGCTGCAGGCCAAAGTTCCTTTAAAAGCTATTGCAGCGTTCCAAGATTCTCTAAGACTTTGAACAAGTGAAGTTGGCCACGAGGGAAAGCAGCGGGTCTGCATTCTGCTTGTTAAGTGAACCCTGTTTGAATAAAAAAAAATGTGGCATAAAGTCAGAATATTCGTACTGTAAAACTTGATCATAAAATATTAGATACTATTGGCCAGTAATCTGCTGCAGTTAAGAGTTTGTGAATGACTTGCTTCAGTCTAATACATTATAATTAGTGTATCACCTCATAATACAATTGCTTGAGAATAAATTTGAAAAATTAATTACATACATCTTTTTTTCAAAGCATGAGGGCAGTCATGTTGTAATACTAGGGCTCAGAAATGAAATTAAAGTATGTGAAAATATAAATTATAAAAATGAACATTTCAGAAATAAAGTACTACAATTCACTTGTCCTTGTGTTGTGTTCCTGGATTTTAGATTAATTTCCATTTTTGCATTGTTCTTTCCAACTCTGTCATGGAGTACAGCCAAGAGATTTTCCCCCTGAGATAGCTTTCCATGCAGTTTTCAGCTGCTTCACAATTCAGAAGCAGAAGTCTAGGCTTGAACTTGAAATCCATTTCTTCAAATAATATAATCTGTATATTTTTGCCTGCTGATTGACAACCTTCAAGACTCATTGAAGCCTTCAAGTAGTTCCAGTACATAAAGAAAAGAGTTTGCTTTATGACATACTAATATTCGGATAAGCTAAACATTTGAAAAAGGACTAAAAATATTGTTATACTGAAACAAGGTGTCAGTTAATAGAGACTATTGTTTAGATGCTACATAATGTTGGATGACTTGATAGAGAATGTGTTCTGTTAAGAATGGTGACACATAAAACAGGGGATTTGTAAAACATTTCTAGGACTTTGAGTGCCCCTAGGTGGCCAGAACTAAAAATACAACATTAACAATTTTCTTGTGTTTATTACATTCCTCCTGACAGACAGCTAGCCCTTGTTGTTCACTGGCCACTGTTCTCAGACTCTGTGGCACATTTTCAGGAGGCATTGCTATTAAACAAAGGCTTCCATTGCTTTGATAAGTTTCTGCTTTACAGAAGAGCATTTGTGTGGTATTAATTTTAATCTGGAAATTGCTGACATACTAAAGTGGCAGTCTATCATTACTCCCACTTACGACTCCAGTTTAGCCCTGGCCATTGCAGTTGTCAGTATCAATTGAGGATTAGATTGGGTTATGGCATGCAGGGTGGATGGTCAGTGAATAAGCACCACTTTTCATTCCATCTTTACACAGTCCTGTATTTTATTAAACAAGCCTATTTGGCACAATTTTGTTACTGCTTGTCAAGTCTTTTAATATGCATATATGAAGTTTGGGGAAATTTGGGGGTTTGCTCTCTTTTGAAGTTGTTTAGTGGGAACTTGCTGTTCCTGAACAATTGCTGATTGTTCAATACTGTATTTGGAGTGAAATGCTTTAATAATGGAATAAAGGGAATTGATGCTACTACTGAAATATGCTTTGTCAGAGGTGCACACACTGGGAAATTGTGTCCCTTCAGATGTTTAGGAAGTCTGTCATACACTGCTGTTTATAAAAGGAACCTACTGCAGCGCTTTATCCTTTCATTTTAGGTGTGACTTTCATTGTTAGTTAGCCACTATAATGGAAATGAGCTTTATCTAAACAACTCATGACTTTTTCCCCCCAAAGGTGCCTCGGGATGATTGCAGATTTTGAAAAGTTTTGAGGCAAAGAACTTACTGAAGTTTTTGTTGTTATTGAATTTCTATATTCATCCAGTGGAAGAAAACTGAGATGCAGGATGCTGTGCCCATAGTGAAATACATTTATACTGTGTGCTTAGCAGTGGATTTTATTTTGGCACAGCAGTGTGACATTTCAACAGAAAAAAGTATTAGACTATCTATTACTGAATGAGGATTCCCATGAATTTGCTTCTATGGTAACCAATTAGCCAGAGTTTATTACTCATGTAAAACAGTAACTATTTACATTTTTTAAACCTTCATTTGCAAAACAGCTTGTCTAAATGATAAAGTCCCTGCCTCCCCACCCCCCAATACCATAAATGTGCTTTATAGGTGGAAATAACTAGGTTTACAGTTTAAAAAGCAAGGGAAAAGACGCTTCTAGGCAGCAGCATCGTGCCACTCTAAAAGCAAATATTTGTTTTTGAAGGAGAGAATAGCTGTCCCCGGAGCAGCCAGCTTAGCAAAAGCAGGAATGGAAGGGCAAAACTCATCTTTTATGGAAGTCAGATAAATTTCATGCTCTTTAACATCGACTGTGACTGCAGGCTTTTCAGTGGAGCCTGGCTCCTTCCCCAGTGTGAACAAAATAGGAAAAGTGATTAAAGTTCACTCAGTATTGGACAGCAGGAGGCAACAGCTCTAGTATCTTCAGCAGAGAGAGTGAGGCCTTTAATAAGACTTGTGAGGATTCTTTGAAGAAAAGAAATAGGACTCATAGGGCCTATAGAGACCTATACTAACATTTGTTCATTTCCTGTACTTCATATGGCTTCTTTGACACATTGCAATATTGTCACCCCCTTCATTAAAATGTTCATTATGACAGGGGAAAGAGAGAAACTTAACTGTTAACTGGGGTCAAGGTTCAGCAAGATCTGCTGTGAGTAAAGTGTTCAAAACTTTCTTGATCTTAGTAGTCGCTGTCAAGTAGGTATAAAAGATAACAGAAAACTATAACAAAGATCATGATTTGTCCCTTGTTCTATCTTTCCCATATTCTAGGAAAGAGGAATCTTGGGTGTCCACTCAAGTCTTTGGCAAGTGAATTAGCTAGAGGGTACTCCTGGATCCTGCCATTTGGACTTTTCTCTCTCTGTCTCTGTCTCTTTCTTCTTTTTTTAAAAAAGTTGTGCAATCAGTATTCAGACATTCTTATAACTAATAGGATTAGAGGCATTGCAAAGGGATTTGAACAAGATAATTAGTTTACTGCTTAGCCTACAATATAACGGGCAAAACCCTTCTGAGAAAAGACAGACAAAATGGGTCAGAAAATGTGTGGGAAATGAAGTAAGGCCTCTCAAACTAGCGCCTCAACCAATTATGCTGTTATATATATATAAAAAAAAAAAAAAAAGGGCCCTGGAGTATTCATTCGTTACTTCAAACTATTTGACTTTCAGCTTGACCACCGGAGGTGTCAAGGAAAGAGACTTAGCTGAACAGTTGGGAGTGTTTCTGGACACTGGGTTCTCTGTTTCAAGCATATAAACGCAGCTTCATGTCCTCTGCCATCACATGGCAAAGAATAGCATGTTGGAAAAATTAAAGCATTCTCTCTTAAGCATTTTGCAAAACAATATTTTTGATGAAGCAATATAAACATAGTATTTTAAATTTTGTTCTGAACTACAGAGGAGACAAAAAGTGATAGTAGCATTGTAAATACTGGATCTTCAAGATTTCTTATATTTAACAGTGCATTTAGATAGTTTTTTGTAGTGTTCTTTTAAGCCGGAGAATTATAACTTCTCCAGAATATGCTTTAAATGATTCATATTAATTTTATCTATTTTAAACAACTGAAAAATCCCATCAGTATGTTGTGTGAATTAATATGTAGTGATACTTAGGTTCCAAAGAAGCAGCAGGAAATACTTCAAAGTTCCTGCCCATTTTTATTGTCTGTGAATCATGTATGAGCCACCAGACTGATCAAAGCTACCAGAAGTTGTTAGGAAACATGTCGACCTGGCCTTGCCTGTATGGTGACTACAGTCCCCTCCTCTTAAGTAGAAGAAACAGCAGGAGCTGCTCTAATGAACTGTCCAGCAGCTCCATAGAAATAGGTTCTTCAGACAGCCAGATGTGAGAAAAGGTTAATCCAGAGGGAAATTTAGGAAAGCAAAGCAAAGGATTTCAGGGAGATATAAGAGCACAACTCAGTTAAAGTCAAATATGGTTATTGTGTGCTTGTGTGTTTAACTTCTCATGATATTCTTACTCAGATCCCCCTATTTTTATGCTGTCTGCTATAGTTTTTAGTTTTTAAATCTCTTGAATTAGTACATGTATAGGCATTATGCACAACACAAAATTGCATATCGGACTTTTTTTGTTTGTATCAAGTTTATGTGGATCTTAACTTACCAAGATGCAGAGCCTTAATGCATAACTGTATTCCATTTCTAATATTAAAAAGTGCTATGGAATACATTCAACCCCACTTTAGGAATTTATTTAAAAGGCTGAGTGGGCAATAACCAGAAAATCAAATTTAAAAGTGATATATTAGACATGAGCTATGCAGCTGTAATTAGGCATAATCCTGGCCTCAATAAAATAAATGAGTAATTTTACTATTGATGGTAAAGTTGGGGACAGCATTTCATTTTCTATCAGAGGGGCTTATTAAGGCTGCATAGTTTTTACTATGTTGGCCCTAAGTGCCTCTTTTTTAAACGCTGTTTTCTGAAAACTCCTAGGGTTTTAAAAATCATGTAAACTTGTTCATAAAAATGTAAAGTATCTTTTTTTTTTTCATTCTTAACGTGATTAGTCAAAGGTAAACCTGAGCTAAATATTTTTTTAAGGGCTAGGAGATTAGCAGGCCATCTTCACAATTGTTAGAAATCTGAAAGATTTAATTATCTTTTAGGATGATATCATTTTTTGGACCAACTGTGTAGCTAGGACAGAATTAGACAAGCTTTTGAATACAAGACACTCTTTGAGAGCTTGCATTCGAAGGGTTGTTTAACTCTATCTCAGCTACACAGTTGGTCCAATATAAGATACGACCCAAAGAAGTCCTTGGATCTTGCAGTATTTCTGGACCATCGCAGCTACAGTATCTCTGACATTACTTAGAAATCTGAAAGAAATATATAACAACTAGAACATTCTGTTTTCAGTGTTTAGTTTGAGAAAATGGACAGTATGAATATTGTATTTTAAAAGTTTGTTTAATAGAAAATATTATTAATACATAGTTACTCTAAATAATTAATGTGTACGTGTGCATGCACGCATATGTGATTTTACAGAGGCAAGGATTGATTTTTTTTCTTTTTAACCTAACAGTATAATCTACTTTATCACTCAAATATCTTTTTCCTTGCTCTCTTTCTGGTCAGAATTAAAAAAAAGAAGATTTTCTCATAGGGGATTGAATTTTTGTATTCCTTATTGTGAGGTGAGAATGGTTAATCATATAATATTGAAAATATTGTGGAAAATGGACTGAGAGAGACTATTTCTGTATCCTTGATGTCATACATATTGTGCCATGTATGAAAACATTTCATCAGGTTAATTATCTGACACTGGAAAGTTTTTAATTCAAGAGATGTGTTTACATGCAGGGTAATTTTCTGACAGAGATGAAATATTCCCCTAATGAAAGTGAAAATTTCAGGTATGACTTGGTATAGGTATGAACAAAAAACACATTTAATATAATCATACTATTACTGTTTGTAATCTTTATCAGTATTGTAAATTAATACTTGTGTGGAATTTGGGGTAAAATTTTATGTAGATTAAAACAAAGATTCAGCAAAACATTTAAGTAATGTTTAAAGTTCAACGCTCCAGACTAAAGTACTTGACCACCTATTTTATAAAATACATGATCAGATCTCAATACAGCTAGTAGATTTAAACATTTTTAGGATGGATGTACCTCCATGCTGTACTTTTAAAAATATTATATCCTTTTATGATATCTTTTTTCCAACTCTCTTTTCACTCATACAACTCTTCCCTATACTTGTGTATGATTTATTTATATTTGCTTGGCTACACTGTTCTTTTTAATATAATATTTTGTATGGTATGCCAATATCAGAGAGCAGAATCAGGCCCATTTTAACAAAATAAAAGATTACATGAGCCATCAGTGGAGAGAGTCCAAGGGAGACATTTGAAAAAAAAATGGTGTATAGAAAAAAGACTTCAAGAAATGCACATTTCATAGGACTGTTGAATGTGTTCTTTTCTTTTTTTTTCACGTATTTTAGAGCTACTTTTAACTGAAATGTTACAATTGTTTTAACCTTGGTTTGAAACAAACTTTTAGAATTTAGTACTCCACTGACCTACCTAAGGGAGTCAGTCAACAAAAAAAGTTATGTGATTTATAGCTGACTTTAGTCTTCCTTTTTTTTTAGCATCTGCATCATTTATGCTAGCTAGTTCTTGCTGTGTTTTGAAGTCTCAGCATGCACACTATACTGTGTGAAACAGCACAGCTATTATGGTACTCTCCTGGAGCATAGATCTGGTCCTACATTTTTAATGATATTGCTTCGATTTTGCAGCACTCCTAAAAAATATTCACAGTCCAATCTGAAATTTTATCTCCTTAGAGATTGGGAGGAGATTTTCACTTTTGAGTTTGAGATAAGTCTCTGATATGCTTTGTTATGAACCTAGGTAGGGGGCTACAGAAACCTTGTTCCAAATTAGAATTAAGTCTGACCAATTTTTCCAGCATAGCTGATAAAGCTTTGGACAGGGGTATGGGAAGGGCAGGGCAACATTTTGGAGAAGTTCAAGTGCTCCTAATATGAAATAATTTATAGAATATTCTAATATTCTGACCAGTTCCATGAAATGATAACTACAAGATCAAAATTTAGTCCACTGTTGTTCATAATGGTACAAGAGTAACTGATTGGAATTAATGTATAGAACAATGGTGGAAAAGCAAATAAGGGGTAGATGGACATCACTCCTGTAGGTGCCCCCATTTTTCTAAGTAGGCACCTTGTCCTAGGAGAATGGTGAAAAAAAACTTACAAGTTTAGGTGCCCAGTACTTAATGGAGAGACACGTGCTTCTCCACAGAACAAGCCAGAGCTTCTAGACACTGAGCAATGAGGCACGTGGAGGTAACCAATAATAATAGGTAGAAGTGTGTGTCTGAACTTCTCCTACTCCTTGGAGATTGATGCTTTAATTAGGCATCATCTCAAAACCCAGGCATGGAGGGGAGACAACAAATTCTAACAGATTGCAACATTGAGTTCAAACAGCAGTGCCTGCAGTGAGGTCTCTTGAACACAATTCTTGAAGTGCACCTTTCACACAATAATCTAGTGGTCAAAACACTTGCCGAGGAAGTGGAAGACCTGGGCTTTAGGCCCTCCTTGGCCTAATGGGATTAAATTTGAGATTTCCATCTACCCAGGAGAGTACCTTAAGAAAAGTACCACATATTCATCCCTGGGGTACCCCTCCACAGTTCTGAGTTTCTTTCTGCTGCCCCACTACTTGTCCTAAGGAACAGACCAAGGTTTGTCCTTATACCCACAAACTTCAGCTCTACTGTCCTCATTCCAGACCTCACCAGTACAGCAGGGGAATCCCTGCCAGCTCTAGTGTACCTTCCCTTTGGGTTGTGAAAGAAGATTTCGGCCCCACTTTCTGTAAAATGGGTAAACCTGGAATATCACTTGCCCAGAAATCACTCTTCACCTCAAGCAAAAAATAAGGAGACAAAAATAAGAAAATGATTTATGTCAGAGAAAATAATTATACAAGAAACACTGACCATAAGGATGGAAACAACAAAAGACAATGTTTTGCCATCTCCTCTGACCACCTAATTTCCTGAGAGTCCTCCCAGTATCTTCAGACATCAGACTTTCTGCTGATTTTGCCAGCCTTACCTGATATGGGGACTGGAACCCTGCAAAACCTAGGATCTAAGGACCCAGATCTCATCACCTATATACCTTAAAATACCTCCCAGCTAGCCCTCCCTGTGATTTGCATTATACTGCTTGCTCATGAGTCAGAATCCTTCAGAAATTTCTCATCCCGCGACACCTGGCATTCCTTTGGCTTGGTGGGTCATTTCTCTTAGATGCCTTTGCTATCATGCAGTTGTATTTTCCCCATCACAAGCAGACAATAAATTGGGTTCCTATCCCACCAATGGCCCCTTTCATCTGGAATTCATAGTGCCAGTTTTCAGGACACAGATATAAATATTGTATTTCAAAGTCAATCATCAGGACCATCTGATTGTATTCAGTCACCTTAAGCATGCAGAATAGATAGTTGCTTGAACATGATTGACCTAAATTTGAAAAGTTTTTATTTAGTGTGATTTATCATGGGCAGCTGTGTTTAAATAAGAGCAATCAAGCTGCATATTTTGAATGCTTTGGTTAAAAATTAAAGTAGGAAGTCCTGCTGACAAATGAAGTGTGTGAGGAATGGGATACGAATTACTTCATGATTTAATACATTTTCCTAAATGCGTTAGATGTATAACTCTATAGAAAACTTAGCTCTTTAAGGAAGTTATTGTTTTACGACACTAGCTATATATCTTATGATAATACATTATTTGCCTCGTAGAAGTTGAATAAATTGGAAGGAGTTTAAAAAATGCATTTTACTAGCCTTTTTGACGGATAGAGCTTATTGATGTGATTTAAAGGCATAGAGAAAGCAATGTACCTGTCACTTTTAATTGCAGAAAGCTTTCCATCTATTAACTTTATTTTGCCAAATCCTCTTAATGAAAAAGTTCCAGTATCTAATTTAATTTTCTCTGGATTTGCCAGAAGATCAATTAAATTTTTAAAAAACTTTCCACTATTAAGTTGTTCTTCAGAAAATAGTGTGCTCTAGTTTATATACCATTAAATTTCATCATATGCTTGTCATACTTTAGACATATCTTGAATAGCTTGATATCCTTGAAGAAATGTAGCAGGAAATGTAGTAATACTGTCTGTAGTACTATGTAAAGTTTAATAATCACATGTTACTATGTTTAGGTTATTCCTATCCATCATTAGATTGCATCTCTCTGGAGCTGTGCCTGGCAGGGTTGTGTTATCACCAGTACATGTGGGGACCATGTGTCAGTCCTCAAACAAAGATATATAGCTGTGTATTGAAGCAGGATTGGATATGCTTGTGTTTCAGCCTCTAAATCAATTTCTGGGACCTTTCCTACAGATTCTAGCTGCTGTGGGTCTGTAAAACAGTATAGTATAATGTGAACACCAACAGGCAATTAAGCTAGAGACAGTATTATCCATATACCAAATGGAGTAGAGGATGTATGAGGGGAAAAAATCCTTACGTCTCCTCATCTGTCTGTATAAATATTGTTTAAGTGTTATCACCTCAAAATTTGACATTGGCCTTGTTCTCAAATAAGTGTTAGCAGTGCAAGGTACAAAGCTGTATTAGCAGTTATGAGGTATATATCCTAGGATGCTTCACTTCATGTTGACTTCTTGGAAGGTATGGGCTGACTTTGCAGGGTCGAATTTTGTAGAAGGCATAATTACTAAATGCACGGTTTATTAATTCATTATCTGTTTGCAAGTGTGCCATGTAGTATGTATGCATATATAAGATCACGCTTATGTTTAAATGCTATATATTAAACCAAAAACACTGTACCATTTATTTATTGTCATATAGTGTAGTTCAGAAGCAGAATCCATGCAGTTCAGATAGACTGTGACGGCTGTAGATGTTGTAAAGGCTTGCTACCGCTGCCTTGAGTTCGTTTTCCTACAGGCTGTGACAGGGTGGACCTGGGCTTCGGATCACGTGGTCTCCCAGGAAATTAATCTTGTGTTTCTCATCTGCCATGACTTTGATGGAATTATATTCTAGGAGGCAATGCCCAAGGTGATTTGACCTGGTCTCAATCCCCATTTTCTTCTGTGAGGCTCCAAACCTCCCCTTTACCCCAGGCTAGCCTCTCCAGATGGTGCTCGAAATCCTCTGCAGCCAGGTTGCAGCACTGCCTGTTAGCCTTTTATTCTGCCCTCCGCCACCTGGGTGACCTTTGGCTTTGGTTAGGTGCACCCCTTCCAGGGCTGGCCTTGGCCTGTACTCAAGTAATAAACAATAGGAAAAAGAACCAACCCCCCCCCCACCACCCGACTGCTCTCAGTCTCCTTGTCAGGCTCAGTCCATGTCCCCATCACCTGGGGGCAGGTTCTCAAATCCTAATCACAACAGCGAAACAAATCAATCCGGTCGCTGTTCTGCACAGGCCTGTCTGGCTCCCTTGTGAACATTCACAGTCCCAATGGGATCTCTCCCATGTGCAGCAAGGCTATAACCTGGAACAGCAGTTTCCTCAGGCCTCTCCTCTGGGTCCTCAGCTGACACGCTGCTCCAGAGATCATCAAAAGCCATGTGTGTTCTCTCTTCCCGGATCCTCGGCTGATGCTCCACTCTGGAGATTATCAACAGCTGTGTGTGTGCAGGCCTCCACCTGCCTCTTTCTCAGGGTCACACCCCGAGCCTTCCCCTGGCAAGTTTCCCAACCCTTGCTAGCCCAGCCACTCAAGCGCTCCTCTCTCCCTGCAGCCTGCAGGGAACTGCCCCCTCTCTGCCCCTCTCTGGGGCCAGAAATACCTCTGAGCAGCCTCCCTCCTCCAATCCCGAGCGAGATGGTGCCCCGGAAGTGTGGTGAATGTTTCTCTTCCCTTCCGGTCTCCAGGTGCAGCCCTGCCAGCCCTCCATGCTGCGAGTGTTGTTTGTTTTCACTCTCTCTATCTGTTGGTGCAGGCTGCTTTTCTTCTCCTGACCTCCCCTGCCCAGCATGTAAGGCACCTCAGGGCTTTTGTTTGCTCTTTCTCACACCTTCACATAGACCTTCACTGGTTCCTTGAAAAGTCTGGAAGTTCACATGTTTGAAAAATACCAAATATTAATAAGTCACCTGTCTGTTGGCTTTTTGACATCACTGTTCAAGGCACGCAGAAGGGGGTGGCATCAGGGCTTGGTGCTCTTACTATCTGGTACAGTAAAAGGCCACCTTTTTCATACCCACAACTCATGCTAGGGAAAAGCCAGAGGGTTCCCAGCAGTAGTAGGTTAGGATGGATAAATGAAAAATAAGACAAAGATTGTGACTATTCCATGTAGCCCATGAAGAAAAACAACACATGACAACTGTGGTTTAATTTACAATATACTTTTGTTAATACATCTGAGAAACACTCTAGCAGTACCTTCACCAGAAAAAAAAAAACATTGCTACCTAGGGGTAAAGTTACACTTTGGGGGAAGAAGCTGCGCTAGCTCTCTTCCAAGCCTTTGAATTTGGTGTGAGCACCACTGCTGGGAACCCTCTGGCTTTTCCATGCCCTGGCACTGCCCTCTTTTGAGTCCTGATTTCTGTACTACTTTTTCAGGGAACTATAATTCTTGTTGGATGTGCACCTGCGCTGGACACCTGCCAACTTACCCATCAGCGTTCTAAGCTCCTTGGCAAGTCTGGCAAGGAGTGGAAAATTCCTGCTCGGCTATAAAAGGTGGCTGATGCATGACCCACAAAAGAACCAGCAACTTAGTTGTATTGTAATAGTAAGCTGCGTGGGGGGACCATTGCAGAATACTGATCCAAGAAGAAGAAAAGGATATATAGGTTCTTTTCTCAGGTGTGCAGAAGCCAATTAGCTTCTGATGTATCCTTTAATCTGGCCAGTCAGCCTCCAATAGGAAGCCGCTTGCTGGGTACAAGTGGTGCATAAAACAAAACTTTCAGCAAATATACAGTTTATATATATTATTTAATAAAGGAGGTATCCCATAGCACTTAAGTATAATTTAGTTTCTTTTCATTCAGTGATCATTGTAACATTATGTGGTTTGCAAGCTTATACTGTTCAGTGCATCAGAACTGAGAGCTGTTTCAAGCAATAAGATCCAGACCTAGATTTTGGAAATTTCTGTTTGGGGATCACAGGATCATAGAAAAGTAGCCCTGAAAGGGACTCGCAAGGTCATCTAGTCCAGCACTCTGTTCAAGGTAGGATCATCCCCGACTAAACCATCACAGCCACATGTCTGTCTAACCTAATCTTGAAAACTTCCAAGGATGCAGATTCCATAATTTAACTTGGTAGCCCAATGGTACTCAATCTTTTGGCCCTGTGGGCCAAATCAGTGGGGCAGGGCCAGTCTACAGGCACTGCCTTCTCCAGCTCCTATGCATCAGGATTGGTCCCTGGGGTCCAGTGCCATCTCCTGCTGCTGAGATTGGTTTCTGGGGGTTTGGCACTGTCCACACCCTGCCAGCCCCCCACAACCTGGGGCCCAAAACCACCTCTGCCTGGCCCTGCATGCTGGGATTGGGCACTTAATCTAGCATGCAGGTCCTGGGTCTCTACATGGATTTGGAAATTTGGCAGTGCCACTGTTCTGCCGCCAAATTTCCTGACCCATGAAGAGCCTCATGGGGTCAATCTGGCCTGTGGGCTGCAGGTTGAATCACTTCTGAAGTAGACTATTCCAATACTTCTCCACCTTTCTGTTACAGGTTGTATCATGAATTTGTTCCTAATAAAGAATCTTATATAGAGAAATTATACTCCAATTCACCATATAATTGAGACTCTATCTCATTTTAATTGTTTGCAAGTATTGTGGGAGATTTACCTTCCACCTAAAATGCCACCAGACTTGGGCACAGTGAACAATTAGTCTTACCTTTATAAACAGACTGTGCTTCCTTTGCAGTGGAAAGAGATGTTTCCTTTCCAGAGTTCACACTATTCAAATTCTGATCCATATTGCATTGCGTCTCTTCAGCTATATTGTTTAATACCATTCATACAATCCTGAACAATTTTAGTTTCCTCTTTTACATAAAAAGCTTTACTCTGTTTGATAAACTCAGTATGACCAGAGAGCACGTATGACAAAATATATCAGATATATTTAAAGATATAGCTTAAATTCCCTTTACAATATTTTTTAAAAGTTAAAAATATATATTTAAAATAGAAAATAAATGTATGAAAAATAAACTATTTTGCTAACATTGGGTATAGTGATGGAGGTTAATTTGTATTACAATGTTAATAACATGGGGGATGTTGTAGGCATAATTAAATCATCTTTATCATCATCATTATCATCAGACCTAGGAGCCAGATAAATTTCTAGTTATGAACAATGATCTTGCCCCTAAATGCTTACAAACTAAACATAAAGAGGAGATAATAGATATAAGCAGATGGGTAAGCACAAGAATACAATTAGAGAATATCTGTCATCATACAGTGGAAGCCTAATTGTTGTAAAGCTTTGGTTTGTTTTGGCAGCAAGAGAAACTAAATAAAACAGGAGCCATATTTTATTTCATGTTCGCACAATTTTTAGTATACTGTTGGTGAGCACATACAACAACTAAAAAAACCAGTGGCGATAATACAAACAGTGTTTGCAATGAGGGTTCAGTTTGTCATGGGATTGGGCCCTTTCAAAGTGCTCTACAGTTGTGCACTTGTTTTTAGTCACAGCTCCTGGTAAGTAACTTATGCTGCCTCAGAAATTCTTAAGCCAGGTACAGACATGACATATAACCAGTATAAGTGAACAGAAACCAATTTACACCTGTAGGACTACAGAAGCTCAGGTCACATAGACTGTTTTAAATATGGCAGAACCCAGTCGAAGATAGACCTGGCTTGATGAGGTATCAGACTTAATCAGTTTAGGTTAGACTGGTCTATTGAACCTCTGTACCAGGTCCTCTATCAGTTCATGTTAGGACACCTTAGTGGGATCCTGCTAGCCTGCCCCTCCCAGGGAGGCCTCCTGGAACTTGGCCAGTCTCCACTGCTCTGGCTGAGCACATACTGGGCCCTGCAACAGGCTGTCGCTGAGCCAACCAGCAAAGCTTCTGTCCCCAGCCCTGTTTCTTGCCTGTGGTGAGCTGTCAGCCACAGGGAGGTAGGGAAGGCAACATCTGTAGTGGGGCTCTGCAGAAGAAAAGATGGGGCCCCTCAGAGCTCCAGTGAATTGCAGGTGGTGGCAGCAGGTGCCCAGTGTGATTCCTGCAAGCGTGATTCCTATAATTGTGCTGGGTGCCTGATGCTGGGCTCCTGATGCTTGTTGGAGCTCCAAGGAGCCCAGTCCTCCCTTCTGTGGAGTGGCTGGGTCGTGTCTGATTAACTGCCACCCACACCGCCCCCAAAACACTTCCAAGACAGCTTTAGAGTGGGTCACCATGACACTCCCCTCCCTCTCCCCCAGCCACCACTGCAGCTGGCCAGGCTGCCCAGTAAGCCATGGTAGCCTAGTGTGGGGCTCTCCTGGAAGGGGGTTGGAGGGGGGGTGCCCAGCAGCCAATCAAAAGTGGCCTGCCACTTGGCTGCAGTCCACTGTGGTGGCAGTCTCTGGCATGCTGGCAGGCATACAGAAGTGCCCCCAATGTGTTGGCCTCAGCCAGTGAAGGCAGCTTTTGTGCCCTGCCCAAACTAATCTAGTCTGTTTAGAGAAACCTGCATAAGTTAGTTCAAATCTGCCTTGGAATCTTTGAGTGTCTGTACCTAGCCTTATCATTTGACAACCACAAAAGCAAATCAAGTAACATTTTCAACTTATGGGCACATTTAGTATGCAGTTTGCCAGAAATGAAAGGTCACATATTGTCTATTTCCTTTTTAAATCAATAACTTGTGATATATATTTAAAATATTTCATGGAATGGGACTGCAAAAATAAGACACCAAAGCCACTTACTTGAGGCTGATTGAATCAGAATGTTCAGAAAGATTCTAGAATCCTTGATGGACCATCACAATGAAATCATACTTTATGGCATTGTATGAAATAATTATAATTATTTTTTAAACCTTTCTTTTTAATTTTTATCTTTATTTCTCACCTTCAGCTAAACAAATAATTTCACTATACAAGAATAAATGTTATGAATACCCATGCATATATTTATTTATTATTACTACTCTTGCTGTTACTTCTCCTGCAACACCATCTCAATTTAAAATATGTATGACTAGATGAAATATTCAGAAGTGAGGAGAAAAAAATACAGAGAGGATCCTTTTGTTTCCCTAACAGAATGCGTGTTCTTGCCATGATGGGGTCTGCATCATTTGACCTCCTACTGATACGTAGATTTTGAATGCTTTTGATTCTTGGAGCTTGACGGCTTAAATGGATGAGGCTAGGAGCAGTTAAGATTGGCAGGATCATATCCTACCATCCAGTGATTGACTAAGGTATCCTGCAAAACATTATTTGCTGCTTTATGAGCTACTTCATGAATCAGGTGGACAAGACACTCTCTTCTTACACTCAGTTTCAATGACTGGTGAGGCAAATGCTTCTGTTTTGCATTTTTGTGTTAGAGTTTTGCATTTTTGTGTTTAGAGTTTAGTGTACTGTTAGTCTATATGGATTTTGCTTGGTTGTGATATAAGTTTCAGATTTTGTACATAGTGGGGGAGAAAATGTGTTGCAACTTCAGGTTTATTAGGTTAGTAATCTTAAACAATAAATGCAGTTTACAAGATCCCTTTCACCAAAAAGAAAAAAAAATTGAATGCAATGAAGATTTGAGAAACTACTTGAATTTGGAAAGGCATACAGGCTAATAATTACATGTTTACATGCTTTCTAAAAAAAATAAATAAAGAGCATATAACTTTGTCTCACAAAAATATCCTCAATAGCATTTTTCAAAAGAAATAGAGTATCAAAACAGAGATATGTGAAATATACAGTATATGAGTTGGAATAAATTATGCTCTGTGAAACACTTAATGAAAGGTTTCTGTCCATATGCTTAAAAGTCATCTCCTAGTATGGAAGCTCCAGATGGGGTTAGAGGTCAACAATGTCTTCACACTTCACAGCTGTGCTGTTATCTCACAAATCATTAATGGAACTGCACTTCCATTACAAATGCTTGACAACCAGCAGTCAGTAAATGTCACTCAGCTACGTCTATCAACTTGGCCAATGTGACTTTATCCATGGGGGCCAAAAACTATGTCTCATTTCTTTTTTTGTATTTTTGAGAGTTTCAAGGGGCTTCTTTTCAAGGACTTTTTTTCCTGAAAAAGGATTACATTGAAGCCAAAGTTTGAAGTAGTATTGTAATTCTTTGCTTTCCAAATTGTGGGTGGTCCATTTCTCTGTCAGGCAGTAGTTAATAGCTACATTGTAGTTATTTCTATTTTTTTCTTACAGTCCTAAATCAAGAGGATTACATATTAACCTAGTAAAGAAGCAGACTAATAAAGGCTACTTGTCTTTCCAAAAAATAATTCCTAAGAACCAAATAGTGTATGTGTGGTCCTAATAAGCTTGCCCCTCCCAATTAAAATTTGTCACACTAGGACACAAGCAACCTGAATGGTGAATGGTAAATCTGGTTAGCTAATTATCTTCAAATGATAACATAGTACACTTTCTGTAAGCCTATGTTTATGCCAACCCTTTGGGAAATAATTGATTTAAATGCATTTTGGAGACACTGCAGAGTAAGATTGATTCTGAGGCTAGTAGGTTGACTTCCATGCCACTACTAAGATTGTACAGTTTTGTTCTTACAAAATATATTACAAAATATATTTTGTAATACAAAATATATATTCTTGTAAAAATTGGCATTATGTTATGTAAGAATATAGGGGTCACTTGATTACTGTAGGAAGACTAGAAATATTATTACAATTACTCATTATAGGGTAAGAGAAGCTAGTAAACCATGGTAAACTATGGTGACAGGTAGGTGATAGATAATAAGTTAATATAGTTCAAGACCTCATCTTACCATGTTCCATGTTTGTTCATTTTTTGCCTTGGGATCCAAGAAGAATAATACAAAACTTTACTATTAAAATAATGATAAGTTGCTACTTCCAATGAGGAGCCCATTAGTTGTGTTAAAGTATAGGTTTCCAAGTGGCTCACAAATATCTCAAGAGTTTAACTATAAAAAAAATAGAGGGAATTTTAGAATAAGGAAAGGGAGCATAATTAGAAGTGAAAGGAGATGAAAATGAGGTAAATTCAAGCTGAATATTACGGTGAATAAAAAGTTCCTAACACGTGTTGATGTTATTTTTAAATAGCTCTGTCAAGTGTAATATTAAAAAATCAACTGGGTAGAGCACTATAATAGTTATGGTATTGTTATGCATTAGCCCTGGAATGGATAAGATATCTTCCACCCACAGCACTTGTTTCTCTGGAAAATCGGAGGCAGAGCCAAGAGCACAAGAAATCGATCTGTAGTCTGCCTCAGATGCTTCGTTTGAGCTGCTTTCTGATCTTGAGCATGTTATTGATATATTCTGCCACAGAAAAATAATATGTAAGCGGTGTTTGAGATGTTAATTAATCCTCACAGGAAAATCATAACCTATGAACACTGGTGATAACTTAAGTTTTGTATTCTTATATGTAAGATGCTTAACTATTTGTATAATAATTTATTTTAACATTGGCAAATGTGATAAATGCTTGTGTTCTGAGATATATCACCTGAACATTGTTCAGAGCAATTCACACCTTTCTATTGCTCCTAAGTATCTCAGTTGCTACTAAGAACACTTTTACTGGATATTTCTGAGAATGAAGATACACTAATAATTAAAGTGTGAATAATGTAGTAAACCATATATTTCATAGTCAGAGAAAGACTGAATGGCCATTTTTTTTTAACTAGACTGATAGGATCTTATTAGATATGTAGGTGGATTGTTAAACATTTATTTCCTTTGTGTTTGTTTTAATTGAACTGTACACATGCCAGATTACTAGGACTTGAAATAATAGGGTATGTGAATCTGTTTGGGTATGAGAATAACACCATGAATAGATTATGCTGGGATTTGTATTATAGTAACCATGTAAAGCCAAGGGACAACATAGTGGAGGGGATCACAGCATAGACTAATATATTAACAGTTGTGTATTAAACCCATGTTATGATGCAGTGTAACTTGATGGAAATTTGAACTCCAAATACACTTTAATGGATTCAATTCACCTGAGCTGTTAATTTTAGAGCAAATGTCTATCTTGCCTGTTCTCCTTGCATTTATACAGTAGCTTTAATAGTTTCTCTACCCTCAACACTTTGTATCTCACTGTATAGTTCTGAAAACAATCATCATCATCTTTTAAAATATATATGTGTTACTCTAATGCAATAAAAATGGGTATAGGTAAAGAATGACTGAATAGCAGTAAAAAGGCTTTTAGACTAGCCTCCTTCCATTACTGGAACTGTGCAGTTAGAAGAAACAGTTTCCTTGGTTTATGGGTCCATGAATGTATAGAAACTAGAGCATTAAAATTTAGCCTGAAAAAAATATTTTCACTAGTCACAAAAAGAATCCAAAATGAATAAGGATAATTTTATATAAAATAATAATATATAGCATAAAACAACATATAATTTAGATTTCTAAGGTAAAAACACAGAGCATATCTAGCTAAGAGCTTTGCCCTGACTAATGGTAAAAAATCAAATCAAAGAATCAAGAAAACACTATCAAGAGAATGTGCCTCCCATTTCATTCTGCCCACAAATGTATTTCCTCTCAAAAATCCATTTCTGCAGTGATTGTCACAAGCGAGGTACTTTGCAGCATTCTCTGAAGGTTACCAGCCAGAGCTATTTGAGACCAGAGAGGAAAAACTGTAGATCCTGCACAGAGCACCATCTATGGTTACATCCCTTTGTAACTTCAGAGGGATCCAATATGATGCAATCGCTAGAGATTGGCATAGGAGAGGACAGCTACTCCTATAGGAAGATATAGGGTAAACAGAAAACAGAAATCTTACAAGGCGGATTGTTGGGTTCAGGTTTCATATGCTGCCACTAGGAATAACAATATAAGATGTAGGCCTCTGCTTTCCCCACAGATTTAAGTTTCTGTATTGGTTTAAGATATAAATGAAAAGTGAACTTTGGTGATCTAGAAGAGGTTCATAATAACAATCATTACCTAATCATTAAGTGCAGAGCAATTTAATAACCATAAATATACAAATACTTTGATTAGCTTTTGAATAAATGATACTGAATCTATGAAACACATTTTTCACATATTTTTAATTTGTATAAAGCAGCTGTTGTTTATTGTGCCATACCACATTATGGCTTTCACCAACATTCTTTGTCACCTGTTAGTCTATCAGTCATATTTATATCTTAGGTTCTTTTATCAAATGATTTAAGGGAAGGTCTGTATTTTACCCATTTCCTGGACTACTGTTATAATCTAATCTAGAATGTGATTTGATGTTATTTGTTGTTCAGTATTTTTCATACAGAATAGTTGGCATCAAGGTTTGATTCGTTGTTTACCAGCAAGATATAAAGCAGACCTTTAGTATCGTTTATATATGTCACTTTGTTTTTAAATAATTTTCAAAGGAGAAAAGATATAGAATAGATTTTTTGTTTGTCTTTGTATATCTAAATAAATGAATTAAGTAATAAGTATTGCTTTCAAAGCTTCCTGTCTGTCTTAGTATTTCTCCTTTTTCCTTTAAAATCAGGAAACATTACTCATTCTCCATTACTCAATATTTTACAAAGTAGAGGATGGCAGTACAGATTTATGATATCACTGGTCAGACACTAAGGGAGGTTAAACCATGGAGAAAAATAAAATTACTGGTAATTAAATTTACAAGCAGGTTTGCCATCTACAAAGACTTATTTCTTCAAAGTGAATGATGGCTTTAGCCACACACAAAAATACTGATCCAACCTTAACAGTGCATGATATAGATATTATAGGTTTCTATTTCAATTTATATAATTAAAATAATAGCATTGCTTTATAAGGTTAATAGGATATTCAACTGGAAACCATACATGGTGGGTAATAAAAAAGCCGCAATGCAGCATTGGCTCCATTTGCTAAGAGCTGATGCAGTATATCAGATTCATTAATATTAGGTTCTACAGTGGCTTTATCTCTAGAACCACTAGGAAACAATAACATATACAAATCTCTTCAGTTTTTTTTTTAATATGAGGACAGACGAGCATATTACACTCATCTGAAATGCAAAGGTTAGCAAGATTCTACTGTAAAACTACTTACCACTACAACTAAACTGCAAACCCAGTAATCCTTAGAAATAAAAACTCATCAGTTCTGCCCCATTTCTCAGTAAAGATTTCATAGTAGGTTGTTTAAGCAAGGTCTTATTGGTACTTGTCTGAAGCACACTACACCACAAGTATACTCTGAAGTAGTAACAAAGAAATGAATAAGTAAAAACAATAAAGTTATAATAATGTATAAGACTGTACACACCGTATATTTTGTGCTGTAAGATCCTTAACGTTTTCCACCTTGTTTTCTTACCGTTCCCACCAACTTATGAAACAGTGCAATCAAAAAGTATTTCAGTCATAAATTCAGTTAGTCAAGTATTGTGTTAATTTGTTTGGTGGTTTGGTAAAAGAAAACAAATAAAGTTATATTTTAGAATATTTTTAATAAATATTTGATTTTCATGGGTAAATCGGAATGACTCAGTTTGTTTCAAAAGGGAATTATGCACATTAAATAACACCATGTACCACTGGTACTCTTGATCTTAAAGGAGCTGTAATGTTTCCTGTTTAAATAACTTGATTTGAATATTTACTAAAATAAAAATTATTCATTCAAGCTGACTTTCCTAGCAAAAGAAGAAAAAAGCTAGATTTTAGGGCTGACAAACTATTAAACAAATAATCACAATTGTGAGATTAAAAAGTATAGTTGCAATTAATCACAATTTTAATTGCACAGTTAAACAACAGTCAGCACACCCCAACCCAACAGCCCAGAGCCTGTGCACCCTGCGGCTCCTCCCAACTACCACCAACACTGCACAGGCCCAGCCCCAACCCCGACCCCAGCCTGTTCTGCGCCTGCTCCAGACTGTCCCTGGCCGGAGCAGGCCAACTGGAACCTGTGCGACCAGCCCTGACCCCAGCCAGCCCCACGTCAGCTCCAGATTCACCTGCCCATGTTGAGAAGCGGCAGTGGCCAGGCAGAACCTGCTGCTCAGCACAGAGGAAAAGTGGCTCCTGCCCCTTACCGCTGCCAAGCCCATCTTGCTGCAGCCACCCTGAGCCCATACCCAGGCTGCCCTCCTGCTCCTTGGATGGCCCAGAGGCAGGGGTGACAGCAGAGTAGAGGAGTCATAGGGAAGCCTGGGCACAGGCTCTGTGTGGCTGCAGTAAGAAGGGCCCAGCAGCAGTGAGGGAGATGGGCCGGTTTTCCCTTATGCTGAGTAGCAGCTTCTGCTCTGCTGCTGCTGCTGCTGCTCAGCATGAGTGGGTGAGTCTGGAGCAGGCGCAGGGCGGCCTGGGGTCAGGGCTGTGCGCACAGGTTGCAGCTGGTCCAGAGCTGGTTCTCTCTGCTGGTCAAAACAATGTGTGCAATTAACACAATTTTAAAAAAATTAACATTAATTTGTTTTTGTGTTAATCACGTAAGTTAACTGTGATTAACTGACAGCTCAAAGGTTTACTAATGTAAGTATCTGTCTTAACATATCAAAGCCTAAGACTCTCAACTTCAGGCCTAACAATGTACATTATATCCTGTCTCTAGGAATTACTAAAGAAAATTTGAACAGATTAGCTGAGAGAAGCCCATAGGGCAAATAGAAGCTGCTACACATCAGTTAAATTTAACTTCATACCGCTTGAATATTGTTTCATTGCACCCTTTGGCAAGAATTTACTAGCATATCATAGGTTATTCTCATTCTAATTGCATAAAATTAGTTCAATCAGTTCCTCTTCCTATAGTATCATTTGTTCATCTTTGAATTGTTAGTATAGCTCCAAAGGTGTATATTGCCTTTTGATGTGAACTATCAGAGTTATATTTCTGGAGAAGAATGTGTTTTATCAGTAGTTTTTCTATATTGTAACTGTATTGTGGCCTCAGATATGGGACAGGTAAATAAAAGCAGAAGACATGCCATGCTGAGTCAGAACAGTGGTCCATCCAGCCCGGTCTCCCCTCTCTGACAGTGGCAGGTATGGATACTTTAGAAGGAAGGCATTGAACTGGGTATGTCTAGAGTGACCTAACATCTGTTCGTTACCCTCCCTGGCATCCACCACCAAAGAACCCTAGCCTTTTTAGTGTCTCCTGGTATGGCAAGTGATCTATATCCCTGATCACCTTGGTTTACCTTCTCTGTACCTCTTCTCATTCTACTACATCCTTTTTGAGATGTAGAGGCCAGAACTGCATACACTATTCAAGATGGTGGTATACCTTGGATTTCTGTATGGTGGCATGACCTTTTGTTTTCAATTCCCTTTTTAATGGTGCCCAACATTTCATTAGCTGTTTTTGGTCACTGCTGTACATTGAGCTGATGTTTTCAGCAAACCATCTGCAGTGACTCCTGAGTCCTAATAACTAGGTCAGAACCCAGCATTGTGTATGTAACTGAGGTTATTTTCCCGTATGTGAAGTACCTTGTGCTTGTGCACCTTCAAGTTCGTGTGTCAGTTTTTGCCCACTCACTTAGCTTACATTCTGCAGTTCTCCTGTGTCACATCGGGATTTGACTATCCAGAATAATTTAGTATCATCTGCAAATTTGGAGATTGCACTAATGATCCATGAGCCAACTTCCTTGGTGTACGTATCCGTGGTTTATTATTACTGGTTGTCTGTATACCTGTGCTAATATAAATAGTCTGTCATGATAGGAATTTCCATGGCTAACTTGCTTTTTTGTGTAGAAGTCTTTTTGGTCAAATAAAATGCATACATCAATTAAAGAGAAATGTAAATATAGATATTCCCTGTTTATGGCTATAATAGAATTTTTAGAGGAGGCTGTTAAATTAAGTTACCGTAACAACTGCTGAAGGTTGCTTTTTCATTCCTTGCCATTGGATTTACTATCAGACCAGTGCAGCCATAGTCCCTTTTCAGGAATACTTAAGTGCTCTGAAAATAAAATTACAGTTCATAGGTCCTCTGTCTTTTCACACATTCTTAATAGTAGTTAAACTAGGCCTGTTTTTAGATTTACTTTGCAGGGCATTGAATTAGGTTAAATGTTCCAAATATATTTGTAAAATAGCAATAAAATATGAGTTCCTCATTTCCCTAAACCAACAGTGAATTGGATAAATAGGAGTTGCTATCTATGAATTTGGAATGGTTTTTCAAAGCAAGTTACTTAAGTGTAAACCTTGTCTGTGGATAGACAAACCTCATATAGTATGGGGTTTCATTAGTCTTACTATTTTGGGGGTTTGCAGAAGTCATAGGAATTATTCAAAACCTTATTAAAAGAAGCGGGGAGCGTCTGAGCTTGTGTTACAGTATATACACCAGGAAAGGAACGGCTGTGAAAGTTAACTTGTCTTTATAGAATCAACTAATACTTGTATGTTTCCTTTTGTTTCACGTTTGCTTTCCCCATCTCCATTGCTTATCCAATCTCTTTCTTCTCATTCTGTCAGCTGCCTGCTTTATTTTCACTTTAGAATTCTAGAGCCCATTGCCACAGGATGTGGCTGAGACTAAAGACTTAGCAAGGTTCCAAAAAGGGTTACCATTTATAATAATACTAACAAATTTTGGAAAGGATATTAATTTCAAGCTTCAGGGTTAAAACCTGTGGATCACGTTGAAATCTAATGAAACCTGAGATTACTCCATGTCTGCCTTTCACGGTATTTACACCTTCTATTGAAGCATCTGGTACTAGCCACTCTCTTAGAAAAGATCAGGACTAGATGGATCTCAAGTCTGATGTGGTGGGTTAGTTCTATGCATGCTCACCTTCTTTTCTTACAGTCTTCTCTATAATAATTTAGAATCAAACTTTTAAACTTGCCTTGTGTAAGTGGGTTTAAGATTAAGCAAAATGACTTTGACTCTCCCTATTAACACTATATAATTTTCTTAACTATTACTTGAAATATATATTCTTTTCTAGAGGAATTTTTTATTGCTTAGGCAATTCAAGTAATGTAAGAAATGTATTTTCTTTTTTGTAGTTAATTACAAGTCATACATTATAATGTATTTCAGTAAATAGTAGACTGAGAGTGGTTGAAATTAATTCTGAAATCTTTCCTGACAAGGTATTCCTTTACAAAAGTTCTTTTATCTAGGTAAAAAATGCATGTATGACAAACTTTCAAGTTTCTTCTCTGCTTTCTTTTTTCTAGTGACCTTAGTGAAAACCAGATTCAGGCAATTCCCAGAAAGGCTTTCCGTGGGGCTGTAGATATTAAAAATCTGTAAGTATTTTGCTATTAACTGTGATTTGTTTTTTCTGTTTTACCTAAACTATTTCTTCCAATTCTGTCAGACATTTTCCTCTTATGCATTTTTATAGCAGCTGTTTAGAAAGTCTCTGCCTAAAAGTAAAGCGTTTTATAATTGTTGTAGTAAAATTGTTTTAACATAATTTGAATATCATAGAATTGGCTGCCACCAAACCCAAGAGATTAAGAAAGGAATAAAGGACTAAAAGACAGTATAATCCTTTGCTTATATAACCTAGGTTTAATATCTGCTTTCCTGGCCACTGCTTTGCTGAGAAATTTAAATATGATCTGTCTTCTGTGGCCAAAGAAGACCATTGTTTCCTGGTAAAAAAATATTCTGTCTGGGGTCTTGGAGCTGACTCTTGTTTAATACTTTAAAAGAAAGAGAAAGAGGGTATAATTACACGTTACAATTAACACATGCTAACTTTAAGGAATGTTAGCTGTGTTAAAGTTAGCACACGCTGTGAACAGTGGTACATTCAGGGTTAATACCAGGGTGTGGTGATCTGATCTGCCATTAAAGGGCTGGCAAGCAGGGGCATGGTGGGGAGCTGCCAAGCTGACTCTGTGCCTTTTCCGCTCCTCTGCTTTTAAGGGCAGTGTAGGTCCTTGGAGTGGGCTGTATCCCACATAGAGTTCCCATGTGCCCATGCTGGATTCCTGCTGGCTCAAATTGGGCCTGCCAGTCCCTGCTGCACCAAATTGGGCCCACTGCCCCAGATGGGCCTCACTCACCCCAGATCCCTGCTAACCTGTCCCTCCTCCCTCCCCACTCACCCTCAGCAGCTCCCCTTCTCACCAGGGGCTGCTAGAGTTGTTCCAGGGAAGCAGAAAGGGAAAGGGAACCTACATGCCACCACTTGTCTCTGGGATGGGCGGAGCCTGGAAGGTGGCAGTGGAGCCAGCATTGGGTGGAAGGGCAGGCAGGTTCCCATTCCCTGCCTGCTTCCCTGGGACAGCACTGGCAGTGACAGGTGTGCAGCAAGCTGGGAAACACTGGGCAGGGAGAGCCCCAAGAAAGGGGTGGGAGGGAAGGTAGGGAGGAAGCTCTGAGAGCAGGGAGGGTCCTTCAGGGGCAGGGACGAGCTCCAGGGATAGGGTTAGCTCGGGATGGAAGCAGGGGGAGAGATTCGTACCTTTCGGGCTCCCTAGATGCCACTGTCTCTT
Source organism: Gavialis gangeticus (assembly GCF_001723915.1). NCBI lineage: Eukaryota > Metazoa > Chordata > Crocodylia > Gavialidae > Gavialis > Gavialis gangeticus. The sequence continues at coordinate 41,369,659 of NW_017729033.1, forward strand.
TGGGGGAGGAAAGAGCTTCCACCTTGGGATGGCTGGGAGCCGTCCCTCCTGCAGTGCCGGAAGCCTCCTGGAATGCAACAGCCAAGGCATGGGGGCAGCAGTGAAGGAGCGACCAACCCTGCCTGTGCAAAGCTGCACACTGAGCCTGGGAGCATGCAGGGAACACCCCCCTCTGCACCCCCTCATCACTGGGAAGCAGCCAGAGGTGCATGTTGGCAACCCATGTAATCACCCCACTGCCACTCATGTGGGAGTATGTTGTGCAGTGAGTGGGTGTTGTGTTGTGTGTGCGGTCTCTGCCCACCCTAGCAGCCCAACAGCTCCTCTCCTCTCTCCACCATTTGGCCTGCTCGGCTCCCCCTTCGTCTGCAGCCTGGAAGCTCCTTTTCCCGGCTCATCAGTTGCTGCTCTACTCTCTACGCTGTAGGAGATAGTGGGGAGGGGGAGTAGGGCATTGGTGTCCAGGAGGACGATAGTTCCCCTGGGAGCTGTGCCTGCCCAGATATGGATGCCTGTGAAGTGGGCATTTGACCTCCCCTGAACAATTAAAAGTTAGGCCAAGTCAAGCTGGTTAACACAGCTCAAAAAAAATTGTCAAATCAAATTGACCAACTTTAAGATGCCTTAAGGGCTAGAATGAATATGTGTGATCCCACACTTTTTAAAAAGTCTTTAGCAAGGTTTAATTGTACCTTCTAATCTCACCCAGAGATCATGTTTTCTAAAATCTATTTCTTTCATACAGTTTTGCTTTTGTTGTGAAAAGATGTCTTTTATGCAGGATAGGTGTCCGTCTTCCTTAAGATGTGGTAACTTTAGAATTCATGTTAAAGTCTTAAAGTTTTCATAGTTTCTAACAGTGGAATTTTCTTGTACCTAAAAGCAAGTGACTTCTGAAGTAGCCATTTGCTAGTTCAAAGTGAAGAAATTGCATTCAGCTCTACTATAGGCAGTAACAGTGAGAGTTTAGCAAGTACAACCTTTCAGAAGCCTCTAGCGCTTTTCCCAAAAGACTCTGTTTTCATTTTTCCTCATTTTTTTTTCTTTTCTATATCAAAGACGGTTGCAACAAATAGTTTCTAGGAAGAAATCTTTCTTAAATTAGATTGAGAAAAGCTTGAAAAGCAAAGGAGGCAACGTGCTGAGCACTATATATCTTATTATAAGAGTGTCTCTGAAGTGGAAGAGAAATGCTTGCTTATGTGAGATGAATCTGTAGCTTCCTGCACCTGGTGTCAGGCCAGCAAATCAAATAGGCCTGTTGTGTAAGAGCTACAATTTCAAGCTGTATTTGACTACTTAAAGAGATTTGGCTATTTAGACTCTTGACCTAATAGCCATTCCCACCAGGTTCTGCTCAATCATTGTCTCACTGTGGTAATATCTATTACTGTTTTTTTATTTAAGAGCAACAAGCTCATGCTATTTCTGGTAGTAGTCCATTTCTCGTTAGTGTCCTTAACTACAGGTACATACGTAGAAAAGCATTATTTGAGAGGGAAAATGAGCATTTATTATTTATCAGGGGTAAATGAAATTTGTGAAGTGATTTCTTCACTCCTCAAGCCATTTTCATTGAGCTGAAAACAAAGTCTGTTACTGAGTCCTGTAAAAGATGCCAGGTATTTTAAAGGAGAGAACATAGCCTTTTTGTTCCAATTCTGTATTAATGTACTTTTATATTTAAAGAAAAATATGAACCTTGCTGTTTTATTCCACAAACTAAAATTAATCTCGATATTGATGTGCCCCATGCGTGTGAATGGTATACAGAATTTTTTTTTTTTTTAAATTGACGTTTTAGGGCTCTTTTCCCCAAACTGGTCCTATTATCATTTCAGGGCTAAGTGATTTGTTATTACCAGCAGAGGGCAATACTTCGCTGAATGAAACTTTGCTTTAAAAAAAATATGGCTCTAAAAAGGAACTTTGAATAATATTGAATCTAAAAGTACCAATGAAAATTTTATAATGTTATGATAAGATTTAAGAATGACATAAAAATCCTTACCTGTTGTGATTCAGCCTCCAATTTCCTTCATGACATGGTACAGGATTACAGGTTAGCTTTAGCTGTAGCAAGGTATGTGGTCCGCTCTGGTTTTCTGCCAGTTTGGTCGAAGGTTGGGTATCCATATCACATCTAACCGTTCTGTATATACCAAAAACTTGATTGTTCAAAGCCTGCCTTCTTTGGGGGATAATGCAAGCACAGTTATTAGAAAGGTCCTAACAGTATTAAAAAGCCCAGATCTCTCTTACTGTGTCAAAAGCTTTAAAGATTAGAATGGATGCAACATTTCTTTCCTCTCTTCTTTGTGGTCCCAAGAAGCATCTGTTTGGAGGTCTTTTTGGGTCCACTATCACACAGAAATATAAACATGTTTCTAATAGGGTTACCTAGCAAGCAAATATTAGCCTCCCTTGCCCATCTCCTAATTACTGTATTGAGGGGTTTGGGTATAAAGTAAGGTGATATGTGAACACTAGCGGTGAGTCAGCTAAGACACTAGCACAGAACTTGCACAACTAAATCTTGTCTCCAGAAAATGAATGCTCTCAGCACATTTCCACAGGTTCAAAAAAGTGAGGCAAAACTTTTTAAACCACAGTCTCGCAGTTCCTACCCATAGGAGTCAAGAGGCAGTTGACAAATACTGTATTTAGAAAGATGTGAAAGTTTAAATCAAATTGCAAACAAAAAATGTTACAACATGAAGCACTTAATTTATTTTTGTTCACAAATTCAGAGTGATTATCTAGTATCCACACACCAAAATGCTTGTATGGCCTTACTGACATTTGTTCTTAACAAAAGCTAAGGTTTATTCTAATCTCAACATTTCCTGTATGGTATGTGTGCTGTTCTTTGATCAGCCTGTTAAGAATGTGTACTGAAATGATGAAGCAGCAGATGTAAGGAATAAAGGCAGAGTAGGTGATCCTGTACAGCTGGCTAATTTAAATGCCATTACTAACAGCATAGGCTACCTAGGATATAGTATAAAACCTACAATCCATGACCACCAAGCATGCTAACACTTTAACTCTGAGCCTGAAGATTGAACAACAAGGGAAGAATTTCGATGCAGTTGAAGAACAGTCCTCCAATCTGCTGCAAGCAAAATAAATCAAAAGTTTTTAGTTAGGTCAGCTAGATGAGACTACTTCCTTAAGGGAGGAGGCTGCAATTCCTGGGTTTTCTTTTTTCTTCTTTTTTTTGCCTGAAAGTTAGTTCAGGATATACTCCAAAGCCACATTGCTGTTTCTGTAAAGGTATTCAGTTTCTATCAAACATGGAAAAGATTGTCCTTATCAAAATAGTCTCTTGGATGTCACCCATTTCAGAGGACATAAGAAAACCAGCATAGGCAGTGGATTGTGATGGATGCCATCTATTGGGATAGGTTGGTCACTTGCATTTCCAATTCATCCATTAAATCTGGCAAGGTCAGAGCTTGTCTTCACTTAAACTTCTTAGAAGCAAGAGTAATTCAAACGGCTCCCAACAAGTTTCATCAGATTCTGGTAGTATGTCTCAGAGACAGTTCCACAATTCTGTAGTAAAGACAGATATGCCCTGTTATAATTACAAGGTGGAAAAGCTATAATATTGGATACTACTACATGGTCACTCTTCACAAATGCTGACTTTTTAATGGCAACCGCATCATCTTGAATAAGCAAACAAGCTGCACTGCCATAAGGAAGGAACTGCCAAAAGTACTGTAGCGGGCCAGAAAGAATTTCACATAAAAATATTTTTTTCCTGTCTGGCAAGATTAGCCTAATACCTTATAATTTCATCAGACAGACACTTATGTCCAGAAAATGGCTGCTGCATCCTAATTTGCTGATAAAAGAAGTAGCAGATGCCAGAGATGGCTTTATTAGCACGACATATGAGTCACCGACTACTTGGTCTTCTCTTGCATTTTTGATGAACTAAGTTCTCTGAAAGGCAAAGAATGACTGGGCATAATCTATGCTAGTCCCCTCAAACTGTTCTCCCCATTCCTCACATGTTCTCAGTTCAAACAGCACCTGCTGCTCTCTGTAAAATCTAAATCTCCCTTGTGATGGGCACTTCCCTCACCTAGATGTAGACAGATTGCCATCTGTTTTTTTGCTGATTGGGTTCCTTTAAAATCCCTGTGGCCAGATCAAAGGGAAAAAGGGACGTAGTCACTAAATTCTTAAACAACTTAATTTTTACCTTAACGTTTCCTAGGTATGTTGAGCTTTGCATTTAGGCTTTACCTTGGGTGCCTCACTGTTTATAAAGATAAGTAGTTTGTTGCACATTGATGTCCCATTAGGATCCAGAAATTAAGGATTCCTTCATCTAAAACTCCTGAAGGTCTTGACCTGGTAAGCATTCCCTGGGCATGCCTCAAATACACCAGCAGAATCAGAATCCTCATGAATGCAATGGCAATCCCTGCTTCTTTTTGAATTAGTAATGGTGATCTTTTTGCCATGTCCCTTTTCAGTAACAGTTTAGTGATTACAGTCATCTAGAATATAGAAGATCCAATTCAATATCCTTCCTAGTCCCGAGGGGTTCAAACTCACAGCTCCATCACCCAAGAGAATGCCCTAATCACAAGGCCATAGTCTGTGGGCCGTGGTACTCTTCAATACCCCTTCTACAGCCAGATCACTCAAAAGAAAAGAATTCTACTTTCAGTGCCAGAGGGTGAACAAGAGTGAGCATAATTCTACTACTAGTGATTTGGGCAGTCATTTGAGAAATGGGGAAACTACTTCCTGATTCCTACTCTAAGGTCTCTCTATACTATTTCATGTCAAATTTTGTAAATAAACCTCTTAGGGATTCTAGGTCTCCTCTCTGCCAGGTAAGTATACCCTAATCTGGGTCAGAGAATCACAGCACTGTTGAATATTACCATTGACCTTCCAGGATTTAAAACTTTATTGGCTATAGTTATGTTTTATTCCCAGCTAGAGGGTCAAGAGCATTATAATTCCTGAACTATTCTCAGATCACAGCACAAAGTTCCATCCCAACTGAAAATGTACTAGCTATGCATGTGCACAAGCATTAATCCAATTTTTTTTCCTGTCATGATATACACCTGCATGGTGATGATGTTAGTTTTTACTATATGATAATGTCAACATCCTCTTAGATGCAAAGATGTGGGATAAATAAAGGAAAAAAAACATCCATGAGCTTTTAGGGAGTAAATATGCATGTAGTCACAGCATGTAGTTAACAAGAGCTGCGGAACGAACATTGAATGCTAAACTTTTCAAAAGGGCCCTAAGTGACTCCTAAGGCTCCTACCTCACAGAGGTCAGTGACTTCATGGCCTTTTAACAGTTTTTCATGTTGATGTTTTTAAGTAAGAGGTTATTTAAATGCAGTGAGATGATTACTATTATTACTTTGATATCTAGTAACGTTCTTGAAAAATGTCCTGCCATGGCTACCTTGTCATGACTCATTTTGGAAAAGCCTTTTACTTGGTAACCTTAAGGATTTGTTTTATAACTTCTCTTCATCATGGCAGATATCTTTCTTAGGACTTTACATTGCTGCCCATCACCATTGCATCTATGTTGAGACATAATTAAATCTCAGTTTAGAAAAACTGAATGTCTTGCTTTGTTACAGATATGTAGCATAGGATAAGTTTGTGAATCTGATCTCTCAGACGCTACGAAATGATTTATGGCTCTAGTCCAAGCCTGGGCAAAACTGTGCTTTAAATCTGAATTTCAGAGCAACCTCACTGGGTGTGAACACACAAAAGGCCACCATTCCCTCTTCATCTGATTTCTTTGGAGTTCCAGGCAGTGGGTAGTGGGGTCAGAGCATGGTCTCTGGGGATAATTAAATAGATGTTTATATGAATTACACAAATATTATGTAAACAGAGGATCTCTCTGTTGCTGTATTGGGTTTTGTTTTATGTGCTGTTATGTAGCACTAATGTGAGTGATAATTTCTCTCCAAATATTTTTGTTACATCTTCCACTGAGTGTGAGAAAAAGAATAAAAATTATACTTTTGAGAGTATTAGTCATTTCACATTGAACAGTCAATGGATAAACAAGGAAAAATCCTGAGAGCAAGGACAAGAGCCTAAGCTTCTCCCTGCCTAGGTGACTGCCATAATGCTAGGTAACAGAGTAATGTGCTTTCTCTTCTTGGTCCTATAAATCTTGCAGTTGTATCTTAACAGAGGTATAGTTTCCACAGGAGGACATAGGGCACTCAAGTAGGAAATGGGAAACAAGGGTTCAAGCTAAAGAGAACCTAGCACCCAGGTCTTAAATGGGCAAGTGCTGTGATTGCTACAGTGCGATATAAAACCTACACATTACCATTACCACCTTGTGCTTTTTTCTGAGAGTTCCTGTCCTGTCAGTGTGCATTAAGCATGCTCTGAGCAAATCTGTCAGATTAGGGTGCTCTAGTTTCTGGATCCTAATGGGGCAAGTCAGGACGAGCTGGATCTATCAGCTGAGACTGGGGCAGTTCTAAATATGCACAGAAATTGAAGTGCAACAGAAAGCCAGAGGGAGTCTACTTCTGTAGCCTAGTGGTTATGGAACACCTTAAAAGGAGGGCAGAGGTCCTGGGTTCTGGTCCTACTCCCAGGACTGTATGTATTTTAGATTAGACGGTCATTGGTTAAAGAATAGAAATAATCCTCACATCAGGGATTGTAACCCAGGATTTTCCTGTCCTAGGGATATGCCATAACTATATTAAGCTATAGAAACAGGATTCTTTTTGCTTGCTCTCCTCACCCCATGACTTTTGCACTCTTGGCTTCCCTGTGACATCTTCACCCAGAATGTGAACAATGCCCTCAGTTGGCCTATTTTATAACCTGCTGGTAAAGCATTCTCCTGAGAAGTGGAAGATGTGGGTTTAAATCAAACTTTTAAGACTGAAATGAGCTTAAAATCACTTCTTTTCTGGATGAATACTCTGAGCAAAAGGCTAATGGGTAAAAGATCCACATCACTGTTGCCTTCCAAGAACACTTTTATTTAAGGAGAAATGTAGGCAGGAGTTTGGAGCTGTGCAGACCTAAAGGTTCCATATGATCAGATTCTGATGATCAGGTGCAGATGACACCAAGCTGGGGAGAGTCATAGATATGCTAGAGGGTAGGGCTAGGATTCATAGAGACCATGACAAATTGGAAGACTGAACCAAAAGAAATCCCATGAGGTTCAATAAGGAGAAGTGTAAATCCTGCACTGAGGGCAGAACAATCCCATGCACTGGTACAGGCTGGGGACTGACTGGCTAAGCAGCAGCTCTGCAGAAAAGGTCCTGGAGATTACAGTGGACAATAAGATGAGTGTAAGCCAACATTGTGCCCTTGTTGTGAAGAAGTCTAATGGTATACTGGGCTGCATTAGTAGGAGTGTTGTCAGAAGATCAAGGGAAGTGATTCTTCCCCTCTGTTTGGCATTGATGAGGCCACATCTGGAGTGCTGTGTCCAGTTTTGGCCCCCAACAGAGAGAGAGAATCCAGTGGAGGGAAACAAAAATGGTTAGGGTGCTGGGACACATGACTTATGAGGAGAGACTGAGGGAATTGGCCTTATGTAGTTTGGCGAAGAGAAGACTAAGTGGGGATTTAATAGCAGTCTTCAACTACAGGAAGGCTGGTTCCAAAGAGAATGGAGCTAGACTGTTGTCAGTGGTGGCAGATGACAGAGCAAGGAGCAATGGTCACAAGCTGCAAAAAAGGAAGTTGAGGCTAGATATCAGGAAAAACTGTCTCACTAGGAGGACAGTAAAGCCCTGGAACAGGATTCCCAGAGAGTTTGTGAAATATCCATCCTTGAAGATTTTTAAAAGCTGGCTAGACAAAGCCTTGGCTAGGATGATCTATTTGAGGATGGTTCTGCTGTCAACAGGGGGTTGAACTAGATGGCCTCCTGAGGTCCCTTCCAACCCTAAGTTTCTATGATTCTGTCAGAAGCCCCTAATTGCAGTCCAATTTGGAGGTATCCAAATCTATTAGGTGCCTAATGAGTTTGTAGCAAATAATACAGGGTTATTTGGAATAACTCTTTGAAACTAAGGCACTAAACTTCCTCTTTAGAACTTGAAGTATAATTCCTGCTCCAACGAGTTCACATGCTGGCAGAAAGGACAGGACATAGTAAGAGACCGAGAGGACAATACCGGTGTAACTGAATTTTTCCTTTTTTTTTTTGGTTTGGGACATCATGGGTAATGTGGGTACTTGGATTTTGCATGAGAAAAAGCATATAATTGGCATAAAGGGACTGACAGAATAGGAGGAGGTCTGGAGATGGAATTGAGGTAAATAAAGGAGACATTGAAGGTTAATGTATAAACAAATTATAATGATTGAGCCTCTTTTAAATGAATAAAAATGTGATAAAAGAGCAGAAGACAAAGTAACTAAATGTTTTTGTATTTTTTTCTTTCAAGTGAGATGTTTTTGACATATAAATATCAATTTTATCTTCTACCAGATTTGCAAGTGGCATTCAGAAAATGCACATCATACAGAAAATGTTTGTCATACACCAAGCAATGCATCCTTTCAAGGATATTTATTTAGAACTAGCTGAATCATTTGATGGGAATTGGTCCCCATGCTAAAATCTTTTATTTGGTATTTAAATATATCATTCCCCCCAAAATATTCATGGATTAAATATAATTATTTATTTAGCGACTGCAAATCTGCAGAGCCAAGCAATAGGCTCCTTGGTAACTGAGTTCAAAGTTATTAATCTACCTCTTAGGTGTTAGAGGGGACACTCCTCAGTAATGTGTGACATTGTTTGTGTCTCTCCACAAGAGCACAGTGGGTTAGCACTGAGGCCCCAGCAGTAGAAGTTGGCTGCATAGGGCTCTTGGCCTGTCCTGAATCTGTTTAGCAGAGACCACTTTCGCCGTGTCAATTCAAAGCAAGCAGGTTGACGAGTGGGGTTTGTCACAAGAAACTTATTAAATCTAATTATATTGTGTATCAAACTAGCATTATGTACATTTGCCAAAAAAAATAGTGTTTATCATCCTCTTGGTTTAGTTAGATCACTTGATGTGAAATCAACTGATGACCGAGAATGTCCTGCAAAGAACATTACTTAATGTATGTGTTGTGTGGTGCGTCAGCAAATAGAAGGATTTACTACAGTTATTTTGGCCTGATGCTTCTGTGAATAAGGGCTCCAGTATTTGGTTGTTGATGGTGCTCCCACAATTGTATATGATTACTCCATAAACTTCAGTGTCTGCACAACTTCCTTTATAGTTACAGCAGCACTATTACCCTGCTACATAGATGTGGCATAGAAAGACCAAAGACTAAATCTATAGAGGTATCTCACATGTTGTAGTTGAGCATTGTAATCCCATACTTTAGGGGCCGAGCCTTGAAGGAAAATCCCTGAATTTATCTTCTTAGCTAGCACACAGAAGAAAGCTGCCAACACTACCCATTATAACACGCTGGGTGCATCTACACAAGATGTTTACTGTGGAGTTGCCTAATTAACTCTGCAGTAAAACATCAGTGTCTACATGTGCAATGTTATTAGGCCACAGTAAAATAATAAATGCCACCATAGGATAGTGCTGCCCAACACAGGTACAATCCTCCCACACCGTTATTTAGTGTGCTGCAGTGCACATGTAGGTGCTGACGGGGCTGGCTGGGACACAAGGCTGCTTCTGTGTGGGGGCTGTCTGCCAGCTAGCACTGCACTAAAGCACTGTTTTGCCCCAGCCAGTCTTCCCAAAACACATTGAGCTGGGTCAGAGCAGCTCCAGGGCAGCAGGCTGATTCCCCTCCCCGCCTTGCCGTACCCCTTCTCAGATGGGGCTGCTCTGCCCCATCTCAATGTGCTGCAGTCCTGGGCGCATGTGCAAGTGGTGCACCTGGAAACAATAAACTCCAGTGCAAATTGTGCTGGAGTTTGCTTAGTCACCTTAATAGCATGTGTAGATGCACCCACCGATAATGGGTGTTTCTTAAATCTCACTAATACCTGTGTGCCTAATCCTATGATGCAGGGAGGTACCTGCTTCCACCTGGGATTCAAAACTTTCCTCTGGAATTAAGCAAGTAACTTGTTGCTTACCAAGGAAGGGCAGGGGTTATTCCTTTCTTTTTAAACCTGGCTACTGGTGGTGTCATTGCTAAGTTAAGTTACAGTTAAGCAGCCAGAGGATGTGAGAAATCCTAGTTCAAACTGCCTCCTTTGTTTTAAACAGAGGTGTCAAAAATTTGCTCAGTTTTTTAGTTTAAAAAAATAGGGAAAACTGAGCACTGCTATTGTGAAATTTAATATCTCAAGGCCCAGAACATTTTCAACTTTTCATATATGTTCTTAAACATTCTTTCTTCTTGTAGGATTCATTAGTGTTTTGAAACACTATTCATCTGTGGAGGGTGTCTTTTCTTTTGCTGCAGGAGAGCTTTAGAGGTTCTGATTAAATGGCTTTAGTTATTAAATGGCTTTAGAGGTTCTCCTTAATTAAGGGCTTTAGTTATTAAACCCCAGAATCCCATCCAGCACCGTTTCTTACTGTTGCCATGCTTTAAGAAAGTATCCATGCAGCAGTGTAACTAGGCTGGGGGATGAGGGGTTCTTGCCCACAATGTGTCTTTGCCACGGCAGTAGAAGCTCTGTGCTGCTCCTGCGGGCCACAGAACTGCACTGAATAGCACATCAAGTGGATGGCAGGCAAGTGGAGTGAGTGCAATGGTGCTCCCCTCCCATTTGCAGTGGCTGGGAAAACCCTGTGCTGTCTCTACCTGGCCACAGGAGCCAGGCAGTGCAGTACTGCACCAGTGTATCTGGAGGGTGGGAGGGGGTACAAATGGAGGTAAGCAGAATGGTGTTTCCCCTCCACTCCTCACATATTGTGGTCAGCATAACTCTCTCTGCTGCTCCCCCTGCTCCCTCTCCAGGACACTCAATGAGGTCCCTACACCACTGCATCCATTATTTCAGGTGTTTCAGCTGCAATAAAAATAAGACCAGTACTTCTAAAGATGACCTATTTTAGAAGCAGTTTCATTCCTGGATTTTCAGTTGGAATGAATTACAGGCAAAATTTATAAAAGTTGGCATAGTTTGAATAAAATTAACAAAATAAACTGCACAGATAAACAGAAGACACTGGAATTTCAAATTGAAAAGGAATGGAATCAAATCATAATGTGCACAGGAAACAATGCAATTGTCTGTAATTTGATAGAGACTTAACCTAAATTCTTATATTGATTCCATTATACTCTTTCCCAGATTATGGGCCATGAAATTACTGCCTCATGAGCAATATTGGGGAAATTGCAATGGAGAAGGAAATTAAGAAAACATCATTTGAGTCTGTCCCAAAATATAGGGAAATTAGTAGAAAAGAGCAGCTGTTTCCAAAAATATTATTGCAATGACCCCTCCTTTCTCCCTCTGGGAATGATTTTAGGAATAGGTAATTCAAAAATACTAAACACTAATACACAAAAGCTTATAAAAATGTTACTCCTGTCAAGACGATACAAAAAGACATGGGAATCAGTTTCTGATTTTGCATAGTGACTTAGTAAGTAGTGGTATTTAGTGAAGAATGGAACCAGGATTTTCAATTTCAGAACAAACTGAGCAAATTTAAAGCTGTATGTTATCCTTTCTTACTAATATAGTACTAACGTATTAATGAAGACACAATGAAATGTCTTCAGCTCTTGAAGAACAGGAAGAGAGCAAAGTAGACAATGAGATGTTTAAGATGAAATTAGTTTTAACTTTACCTCAATCTCTATAAAATGTTAAAACTTCTGGAATTTTTCTGTCTCGATGGGAAAGAGTATAAAATTGTTAAAGATGATACAAATTTTTAAATGCACATGGTAGATTAGTGAATATATGATTTTTGTACTAGCATTTTTCTTTAATCTCTGATTACAACACATAAAATACATTAAAAGCATGAAAACATGAAATCCAAAATCCATGTCTATTTGTGGCAGTTAATCACATTTGTTAATAGCAAATTTCATTATGTGATCTATTAATGAGAGTGTAATAAGCTACATTTAAAAGTAAAGAATTCACATTCGGTGGAAGCCCTTTACAGTTTTGCTCTTCATAATTAGCAGGAGTGTAACATGTCATAAATTGCCACATACCTACGGAATATCCAGGTAATTCTGCAGATATGAATGAAAAAAATAATTCCCTAGAGAAACTTTAAACTTTTAAGGATGATTGCTAATACTAAGCATCCTGTGAACTTTGGAGAAATACATGTGCCAGTGCAAGTAAGGGAACTAGTTGGGATTATAGGAACTGTCAAAGAGAAGGGAGAGAGAAAAAGTTGGGCTTAGTTTAGAAAGAGGGAGGCAAGAAACCATTTGGTGGTGAAAATGATCTGGAGAGTGTAGCCCACCCACTCTCGTGGAGGACAGAGGCTTCTTATGGACTTCGGCCATTAAGGAATTTTTAGCATTTAAAAAGACTTATGGAAGCTGTCAGATGAAGCATTTTAAAATGGATTTAAGATTGTATATGTGTTTAGTAAATTAATTGATGGGGAGAATTTTACTGCGTGATACATTTTATAATACACATTTTGGAAAGTAACAATGGTAAAAAACCAAACTTGAGTATGGCAGAAAAGTAGTCAATTACAGGCACTATAATTTACTTAATACTGTCCAGATCATATGTCTTGAGATGAAGAGGCACCATATTTGGAAAACCTAATTTTTCCTCACTACTGCCAGTCCCTGTAAAATGATGCATATTTTTGATGGTGAAATCATCTGAATGATATATGCATAGCTACTTCTTAATCCAAATATCATAATCTCATTCTGAGAATTCACTTTTTCAAAGTTAAGTATAAATCCACTTTTCAAAGTTGTTTACCAGATTTGCTTGCCACACTTTTTCATTAAGTCTTTTCAGAAAATCAGATATATGTTTAGTCACAACAGATAGCAAAACATCTTAAAGAAACAAGAAACACTACATTTTAAGACAGCATTTTTTTGTAAAATTAAGTGGTATGTGTTGCCAGGAAAAATACATTCTGCCTGACCTGTTTCAAAACAAATTTTATCCAGTGTGAATAACAGCTGCAGTAGAACAGCAGCTGCATGGGAAACATAGATCTATGATAAAAATGGCAACTCACCCTTAACTACAGCAGTGCTATGGGGGCATCATTAAAGGAAGAGGTCCGAAAGTTTTCAGGTGCACCTCAACAGCTGCCAATTTAGTAGAGGAAATCTGCCTTTCAGTTCTTGTGGGACAAGATTTGCTCGAGTGCTTTCCCTACTGTTAAAGATTTCCCTCTGTGTATAATATGGATGATTTAGAAGAAGCTGTGTCAGCACTGATTTATACATTGACAGCTAAGGATAATAAGATATGGGCAAACATACAGCTCACCCTTTTACAGATTAACCTGCAAACTGCATTAGGCAAATTTGATGGCATTAAAAGATTTTGCCAATTTGTCTGGAAACAATTTCTCTTTTGTGTTGTGTCAAGGGTAACATTTCATGCCATTGTACTAATTTAAATGGCTTTGATAAATTGTTCAAGAGGTTAGAGAATTGTACTGTAGATATATTTTACCTCTTTAAAATAAAAAGGCTATTAACTTAATTGTTAAATGAAATTAATTAGTGGAAATCGAAAGACCTTAAGAATATAGGTTTAAAAAAAAGAAAAGCAACACTGCAGCACTAATATTGTACCAAAATGATTAAACACTAGGTGTAGGAAATTATATTCTGCTTTTTATTCCTAGGAAACTGAAAGTCTGCATTTTGAGGTTTGTTCTTTTTGCTATACACTGAAATGAAAAATACATGCAAAACGAAAGACTTTAAAAAAGTTGTTATATTACAATGAACTGTGATGTAATGATTTATTAACAAGTAGAGGGTCATCATAGATTCAGAAGTTGCTTAGTAAGAACCTCATCAGGTCTGGTAGCACATAGTACTTAATTAGAAATGCAAAGGGCAGGGTTCGTTATTATTATGATCGTATTAATATTATTTGTCCACATTTACTTATCCATGTATCTGGTTCTGGTAATTTACCTTCCCAGTTCAGAGAGCCTTTCCGACTGTTTTAAGTAAGCCTGAAAGATTTATTTTACATGATTCATAATGTCCCAAAGCTTACAAAGTATAGGTTTAAACACCAGGTCCTAGGGCAATACTTACAGGAAAAGCTTGTTAGCAGTGCAGAAATGTGAATTTTATGTTTAAGTGGTTGATAATTTCAGCAAAGGATGTATGCTTTTTAAAAAGAATCATGCAATACATACTGTATTAATGTTTTGAGATAAAGAAAAGTAATAATATCCTTCAGAGAAATGAATGTAAATTTTTCATAACTTAATACTTAAAGATTAATAATGTATGGGATGGCACTGCTGAATTTTATTTCCAGAATTCAAGTGCTCCATTATTACATCCTATCTGCATATAATTACAAGAACACAAACTATGCAGAAAAAAAAATCCCATTGAAGGTTATTGCAGAACAAGCGATACTTTTATTTGGAGCAGAATTAAAGAATACAACTAAGCAAATGTGTATACCTAGGAAAACGTTGTTTCTTCATTTATAAGAATTCTAGAAGGAAGCTGCTTTTAAATCCCCCCCCCACACTCACTGGCTCCTGCTTGGTGGGAAGGGCGATCCCCACTGCCCCCCCACTGCCCTGAGCTGCATGGGGGGCTCTTCCAGGAGAAGAGTCCCCAGAAGCCCCAAGACTGCTGTAGCAGCCGGTGAGTATGGGGATTTTTTTTTTCTTAAAGGGCCAGAGCTGGGGCAGGTGGGG
>NW_017729033.1:41389506-41395039 GCF_001723915.1 Gavialis gangeticus
TCTCTTCCTTTTACTTGCCAAGGATAGTGAAATTAACATGCAGCTGGGCTTCTCTGATAAATGGATTCTGTTAGGTCACTGAGGGGATGCATGTGACATTAAGTGATTTACAGTCCTTTACCTTAATGAAATTGTTTCAGCGAGATGACGCTGAGAGCTTTTAATGGATAGCTTTTCTTGATGTAATGAAATTGCATTCCTTTGGCATTTAATATAAGGTGCAGTTATTATTTACTGGAGCTTTCCCAGAGCTGCTGTTTTGCGCAGACAGTTCAGAACAAAAAGAGATTTCAGTGGCAGCATCAAGGCCAGAATGGCGTGTGACATTCTTAAGCAGATGAGTGTATTTGTGAGCGCATTTCAGTTAGTGTGGCCTAGCTATATAGACCTTTAAGGAGGCTTTCTTACACATAACACTGCCAGCGTTCATCTCTTTTACATATACCCTCCTAATCTGTTTAACAGGCAACTGGATTACAACCAGATCAGCTGTATTGAAGATGGGGCATTTAGGGCTCTTCGCGACCTGGAAGTGCTGTAAGTACTGCTTGTATCTCTTACTTTTTACGGGAGCTCAGTATCTGGGGACTGCTAATGTAAAAGCTTATCTGCTAGCTGCAGCCCTGGTGTCAAAACAGTCTAGTGGAAACATGTCTTAAAATAGTCCACTGTGATGTATTGTAGAATGGCAAAAATATGTGGAAAGATATAGATATTCCTTTGCTGAGCGTGAAAAGCATTTTACAGAAAATCAGCATGTACTGTGTGAAAGACACCCAGGTCTTTTTTAAAAAAGAGGATGCTAATGAATCGTTTCATTTTGTAAAACATATTTTTCATTGTTGAAGTGCTATATGTGTTTAATACTGCTTTTGTCTTGTAAACTTACGTAAATGTGACCAATTATTATATGTAAAAACAGAACAGTATATCAAATACAATTGTGATGCTAGATGTTTTCATGAAGCCACTTTCCAGTAAACAGAATAGTCATGCTGAAAATATGTAGCCTATCCACATTAAATGCTTTTAACAGAATTTTTTTCTGTTCATTATGTTTATGGCATTGATTGAAGGCTTGGATAGCGTATTACCTTGCTTACTTTTATTTTGCATTGTATTGAAGCTGCTGTCAAATGAGGTTAAAGGTAACAAAATAATCATCAATGACCCCTGACCTGAAACAGTAACTATAATGAGCAAAATATCTAATTCTCAAAAGAATTTGAGGCACAGAATAAATTCCTGAAATGTTTCTTTGACAATCAAAGTGTCACATTTCAGTCTTACTTTATAAGACTGAAAACGTTATAATAAAACAAAAGACTTTGTCTGTATCAACAATATTACTTAATGTTGTTTTAAATCACTCTTACTTCACATGCATTGGAAACCCCAAACTAAATCAAACTTGCAAGAGGGAATTTTCCTAACTTAATTTGTGTTGGTAGATAGGAAAAATCAAGCTCTTCTGAGAAAAAAGAGTTTCTTAATAAATAAAACCCAAAAGATAAAATGTGAACAACTCAAGGAAAAGGTGGCAGTTCTTCAGCAGCTGTTGATCTAATTTGTACTTACTATGAACATATGTGTGGAAATTCCTTTTATTTATAAAAATGTTATCATACTGCTTAATTTAGCATGAATGACTTAAGTAATCAGGCCAAATGTTGGTTTATCACTATACAACTGAGTAAAAATATTTTATGTTAATATTTTCAAATTGTGAAGTGTATAGTTGCTAGTAATCTCTCTGCCTACCTGATGCCTTATGTGATTTTTATGCTCAGAAATCACATAGTGTGACTCGAATTTTCCCAATTTAAAGTTCAAGCAGATATCAGGTTACTTAATTTAAAATACAAGGCCTCCTTTCAGGTTCTGTGGGCCCAAAAGAGACAGGTGGTGAACGAATATTTTAATTAAATCAGATATTATTTGTGTTTCCTTACTGCCACCAGTTTTAATGATCAGACAATAGACAGACCATGTTATATGGCAAAAATATGCATGGACTTCAATGGGTCCAAATGATTCAAATACATATAAAATAATAGTACAGCACCAAAATGGTGGGTCAAGCAAAATTTTGGTTCTCATTATATGTACAGTATTTCTATCAGTTAGGCATAAAAATAAAAAGTTCACCGTCTTGAATTAAACCATTTGATTTGTCAAATAACAACACAAAAGTTGTTAAATGTAAACATCACATTGAGACAACTATGCTGTAGTTTGCATCATTTCAGCAGCCAAATTTTCCAGTAAATAAATAGAAGAGGAAAAAAGATATACCACTACCTAATGTACACGGAGTAGTCAATAAGTCAAAACATTTTGCTTTTGCTTTTGATTAGTTTAAATTCTGAAAATATCATTTATATCAAAATGCAAACCTATGTCAATTGTCATGTTCCAAATACAAAATATGTAGCCCAACTCAGATTTAAATATATTTTTTAAAAGTTTTAAAATGTTTGTTAATGTAACAGGTCTTGTGCAGCTGTTAAAAATAACTTTCCATCATTGTGATATATTGGAAATAATGCAGAGGCTGAGAGGATAGTAGCATTAAAGGGACACAGTCAATTTGAAATCTAGGCCATTAAAAAAATTAAAAATAGTCTGAAATCCGAACCCTGCTAGTTAAGACAACAAATCTCTGTGGTTTACAGTGAAAATGTTGGTGGCTTACAGTGAAATGTTCTTATTTCAGAAATATTTTTCAAATTTTCTGCTGCCACTGTGTGAGGAGGCAAATGATTTCTCTCTAATCTGTTTTGGTCATCATAATTTTAAGGTTTGCATTTAGCAACAATAGATAAAACATTGAAGGAGAAGTGTATTTTTTTTAAGTTAATAGTATCCCTTTAAGAATAATATTTAAAAAAAAAACAACCCATAGGTTTGTCATTGGATGACATGGATTATGGTCTAATCGGTTAAGTTCCTATGACATACCGTTTTTCTATTCTCCAGCAAATGTATCTATACAAATGGTGCTATGAAAGAGGAAGATCAGAATAGGTAAAAGAAGAAATAATTAGCTGAATAAAACACCAAAAGTATGGAATTGAGTATTAAATGTCTCTAGAATCTTTACTAATTATCTAGCTAAGAATCGTATACATTTATATTGATTTATTTCTCCTTTTAAGAATAATAATAATAATAATAGCAATAAAACTGTCTTTTATATCCATCAATAATTCATGGAGAGTGAAGCAAAGGAAACATACTAGTAGATCTATCAGAGCACCTGAATGAAAAAGTAAAGACCTACCAAAGAGTGTACCCTTATTTTCCCTTTAGTATCAGCTTTTCCCCACCCCCATAATTATTTTGTGGGCTGACACATGACACTTTTTGCTGATTAAGCTCCTTTTGATTTGTGTAATCCTGAAAACATGCAAGGGAGATTCCTCATGCATGGCTAAAGAGAACATTTAGAAGCATGAATCAGTAAGCTCAAGATGTAAAATTGCAGCATATTGCATATTTGCCAAATATCACCCATGCAGCTTCTGTTAAAATGAATTGGAGGTGCAAAGCCCTATTGTATCCATATGGCTGACACTTTACATTGATGTGTTTCAGGAGCGTTGTCTTTTAATGAAAAATTTTAGGAAAAAATGGAGCTTGTATGAAAATAAAACTGCAATACTATTTCAACATGAAGCACAAAAATATAGGCAATGGAACTTTCAATACTCTGTTAGAATTAATAACATAGAACTCACAATAAAATTTTGGAAAACATACCCCATGCTATTCAAATGAACAGTTTGTAAGGCAAACATACAAACTCCATAAATGATACTGTTCTGTTTCTTGTTCTGGATTCAGATGGGTCTTTCTTTTATTTGCAGATAAAAGAGTAAGTAACGTAAGGTACAATAAGTAAATTCATGGCATTTCATGATGTTCTTTTATTTTCACAAAATAAAAGTATGCTGTATAGGAAAAGTCATAGATAACCAAGCATTTATTTACTTAGCTATGTCCACATTGCCTATCCCAACTTTATGGTATATTGCGCAATGTATATATAATGTGCCGCTGTTAATCCTCTAGATCATGGTGTACACGTAAGAGGTCTAGTAACCTGGTGTACCTTTGATGTGTACACCTAGGCAAGAGTATGGAGGAGTGGAAGGTGCCCAAGCCTTCACATCTCCCCCGCCCTTTAGACCACTGAGACAGAATCTGAAGGCTCCAAGAATTCGAGTCCAGACTTTCAGGGTGTCTGTAGATGTGCGAAGAGACTGCTCCAATGTGTTGTAATTACAAAATGTCAGCGGAGATTAGATAAATCGAGTCTGCTAGATGGTGCAAATTAGCATGCTCCACCCAGCCTCTGCATCTTGTGTATCAGCATCCCCACACTTCAGAATGGTGGTGGCGGCACTTTAACTAAAGCTCATTTGACAAGCTTTGGTTAATGTGCCCCCACTGCCATTTTAAAGCACAGGGACACTGATACACTGCAGTCGCTTCAATTAGGGTGGCTCTTGGAGCTCCTCTAATTAAAGTGCTCCCCACCCCCACCACCACCCCTGGAGCACATGGAAAAATGCCCTCAGTACCTTGATAGTTGTAGTTTCTGCCAGAGAGCAAAGGACAAGACTGCTGCTGACTGTCTAACACCTCAGCAAGGGTGTGTTCCTGCCAGGGTGATGTCCCTTAGCCTTTCTTCAACCAAGGAGACCCACGAGGTAGGAGGGCTAGGGTTTTGAGGCACCCTATACTTACTGTACTCTGGAGGTTGCAACATTGTGGTATTTTATAAGAGCTACCCCACCATGAATAGCCCTTCCACATTGCCACCAAGCTCTCCCATCGGATGCAGTTTACAGTCATACGCAGAACCAACATGTTTATAACACTTTCGGTAAAATATTAAGAATCCAAAAGGTCTTATACAAAATAAACAATCTATAACCTACCTAGGGCTAAATGACAGTTACCAACTCTAGGCCCTACATAGTCCATCAGCTGTAGAGTTGGTCTTCCCAGAAAAAGCTGTGACAAATAGGAGGGTCTTGTCCTCAAAATTACAAAACCTGGGTCTTGCGCTTCCAGAGAATGAAATTCAAGGTCTCTAAGAATGTATTCAGTAGAATATAGGGGCAGATAAATGGGGAGCCCAGCCCCAGCTTCTGATTTAGAAAGGGCACCATACTGGCAGCTCCTGAGGACACATGCTGCAGGGCTATTGCAGCTAGTGTACAGCTGGCATACAGCGAGCCTGGCCCCCAGCTGCAGCAGTAGTAGAGAACCTGGCCATGGCAAGTATGACTGCCTTCCACCTTCCACTCCCCCAGCCTCTGAATATCCTGCTACCAAACCCTTCTTTTTTATACCAGAATGGCATTTCCAGATCCCCCTTCATTTAAATATTTGCATGCTGATTTATCTTCAAGTGGTGAAGTTTCTACATTCTGCAAAGATTTATGTTGGCCTCCTTGTTCTAGTTGCCAATCTGCAGATGTAGACAAAGACGCTGAGGTAGATACATTTTTCTTCTTCAAAG
>NW_017729033.1:41400039-41402508 GCF_001723915.1 Gavialis gangeticus
GGCATTTCCAGCTTTGTTTCCACAAATGAGCTCAGCATTTGTAGTAACTCCTTCTAAGCAGTTTTTGTGGAGTCCCAGGTTGTTTTAGGCTATTAAATGACAAACATCAGATGGACATTAATAACATCAGATTTTCTTCAGAAACTGTTGGACAATATCTGCATTACTAATAACTGTAGCAAGCTGACTTTGTTCTTTTTTATATGTTGCAGCACTCTCAACAACAACAACATCACACGATTATCAGTGGCAAGTTTCAACCACATGCCCAAACTCAGAACCTTGTAAGTAGCCCTGTTGGAAATAGTTGCCATTTCTATTACTCTAGTGTATGTACAACAATTTCCACACACAGTTTTACTTGTCTTCTATAAAACAAAGTAGAGGACTCAGAGTCATAGAAAATAAAAGAGCAACTGAAAAATCTCTAAATTGATATGCAGTGGTATATAGGGTTGAACAGATGCACTGCAAATGGATCTGGCAGGTCAAATTAACAAACCTTCATGGTAAGTTCAAGACATAAAATAGCAGCTACAGTCTCTTTATGAAGGGTATTTAGGGCCATTGGAAATGTAGTCTCCATGGCTGCCCCAATATTCAGTCCCTGTTACAAATAACTTTTACATCAGCTTCACCCTCTAGAGAAGCTGAGTGCAAGAGACTGTCCTGCCCAGAACACTTCATCTAATAAATGGATGCTTTTTTGAAAGTCAAAAAATTGTTTTACTTTGAGCTGTTGGATGGGTCACATTTCATTTAAGAACATGCAAGGATCTTTGATTGGCTGTCAGATGTGATAAATGGGAAATCTTTATGCTTTATTACTGAACTGCTAGCAGACCTAATTAAACTAAACTGGTTCTCCAACATTCTTTGTAACATAAAATTATAGCATCATCCGGTAGTGCTGTTATAATTAAGGCTGTGCCAGCATTTACATTCAGGCCCCCATTTTTAGAGGTTATGACTTAAACATAAAAGTATGCTTCAAGCTACTAGAATAAAACAAAAGGACTATTTAAAAAAGTGCTAGCTTAGTTTATTCATTTTTTAAATTTTTTTCATGGGTTTGTATAAAAATTGAGAATGGCTATTTAAAGAGATGCAAATTAGATTAAAAAGCAAAAACAAAAATAGATATCTATATAAGGGCCTGACCCAGAGGTGTTTTCCCAAGCAGAGCTCCCACTGAAGTGAAAGATGGAGAAATTAAAGGTAAATGGGATGTATGCTTGAAAAATAATCTAAAGCTGCAGCTCAGTCAGTATGTGCCTACATGTGTTTGAATGGCCTTGATGTTTAAAAAACTTTAACATTGACAAGTTTGTGTGTGTGTTGAGGTCCTCTGTAGTTAAGTAAGAGTTATGAAATTGATAGGACAGGTCATGTAAAGATATAAAATATCTCGCATTCCTTCTTTTCAGGATTGAGTCCTATCTTACTATTTAAACTAGTCTGTGGACTCCCACTAGCCTGTTTAGTATTGTGCACTGGAATACATCAATGTGTTTGTATTACTTGAATATTTCGTTAATCCATATTCAAATATTTAAGTATGAACAGGATTAATGCAACAAACTTTTGAGTCATATGGTTCAGCCTTTCTGACTTTCCTACAATTTTTGTGAAATTTTTACTCTTTCAAAATGTATAAACAGAAGAAAGTCAGTCCATGGTACCATGTATTATAACTGTGATAGTCAGCTGTAATAATAAACAGCCAGTGGAGAATACAGAAAAAGAGATGTATCACTCTTGTACTAATTCTTATTTCATTTACCATTTTGTGAGGGCTAACTACATTGATCTCAGTGGAAATATTCCTTGTTTGCATGGGTGTGAATAAAGAATCAGACCTTTTGTCCTTAGCTGCTAGTGGCCATGTATGGCTCTTGAATTGTGACTCATTTTGTGTGCTGTATTTGCCACAATACCCAAACATAATAAAATGAGCTGAGGACAATATGCTAACTTTAATTTCTTCTTTATGAATAGAAATACAAAATCAGTTAAATCAGCTTGTTTTTGTGGGGCAGCTCTACATCTTTAATGCTACTTAAATGCAGTTTTCAGTGGATAAATTGGCTGTCTTGAGTGAGTTCTAATTTTTTTCATATCCATTACAGTTATTTAGTTAGGACTGAGCACATCAGCTAAAAGGGGCTAAAATGACATTACTCTGTCATGGATGATTCAGGGAGCAAAGGTTTGATTTATAACTTTGGATGTCCTTTTTCTTAGTTTGAGAAAACATAAAAGCCAAGCAGAAGTAAATTACCTAATTTAGTGAATACATTTGTCTGGTATTTTATCAATGGCAAATTGCTTTTTGCCACTTGGCAAGGAGCCATGATCTTGTGTGGGTCTCTGCCAACAGAGAGGCAACTTACTTAATTCCTTCACTCCCTGCCATTTGGTCTTTTAATTTCAGGCATTGCTTTGAGTATGGGTCCCTAGGAGCCAAAA
>NW_017729033.1:41407508-41409494 GCF_001723915.1 Gavialis gangeticus
AAACATAAAAGCCAGGCAGAAGTAAATTACCTAATTTAGTGAATACATTTGTCTGGTATTTTATCAATGGCAAATTGCTTTTTGCCACTTGGCAAGGAGCCATGATCTTGTGTGGGTCTCTGCCAACAGAGAGGCAACTTACTTAATTCCTTCACTCCCTGCCATTTGGTCTTTTAATTTCAGGCATTGCTTTGAGTATGGGTCCCTAGGAGCCAAAAGCAGTTAATCCCCTTTTCTGTGATTAAAAAAAGAGAGGAAATCAGAAAGGGGATGTGAAAGAAGGTGTTTTATATCGAATTATTATTCTGTCTTGTTCAGCAGAAAATGAATATGACCTGCTGAAAGGATTTTGCAAGCAGTTTCTATAGAGACTAATAATGACCAGACTTACTGATATCTCTAATTGGAAGCCAAATCTTTTATTAATTTTTTTTCTGTCAGTATATTATTATTATAGGACAATTTACTTCAGACATTTTTGTCTTACTTGCCTTTTGCACAGATCTGAGCTAAGGGATTCCAAGGCTTTTTTAAGCCATTGTGTATTTGCTTTTCTCTTTCAGGGAAGAGAGAAGAAACTGTAGATACTCAATTTTATGTTAGCAAACCTAGGTTTTCATTAAACTAATTAGCTAAAAGCTAAAAAGACTTTCTTTGCTACTTAAAGGTTAATAAAGCTACAAAACTCTCAAACATCAAATAAAAATTTTAAAAGATTAACCCCTCATTTAAGGGGTTCATAAAAGTAAATCCTTCATGTTCATTTAATGCTTTCACTCAAGTTACTTTTGTTTTAGTTTTTTTGTTTAGTTTGTCTAATTTAAACATGGTGATTGTTTCCTTTCATGCAGTCGACTCCACTCCAACAACCTCTACTGTGATTGCCACCTGGCCTGGCTGTCTGATTGGCTGCGTCAGCGCCCCCGGGTTGGGCTCTACACTCAGTGCATGGGCCCGTCCCACCTGAGAGGACACAATGTAGCAGAAGTTCAAAAAAGAGAATTTGTCTGCAGTGGTAAGAATTACATATTCTGTTGGTGCTTTGTCTTAATGAACATTTAAAACCATCTTAATGGAGGCTGCTAATGATGTACACTGTAAAATATCTTTCTGAATTTCAGATCTTCTAAGTCCAAATACATTGTTTAAAAATCTGTTCAGTTAATTTGGAAATATTTTTGACTCCAGTATGAGTGTTTGTGATGTTTTGTACTTTGGGAAGTGATATGTATGTAAACTATATGCACGTCCTTCCAAAAATCAAATTATTTGGGATGGAGCTACCTGAAAAATAAAATCTAAACATTCAATCTGAGACACTGAGGCAACTATTTTTATGAAATGACTTTTAACTGGATGAGCTCATTTTTTCCTTTCTTCTGTATTTGCTGTAATTTTCCTTATCTCTGCACTCCCAATATAATTGTAGAATGACTTTTGTCTGCTTTAGCACATCTGGTTGTTTTCTATCCTGAATATTGACATTACTAACAGTTCATTACTAATTACTTCTTTCTCTGTTCAATTTTTCCCTTTCTTCATATCTTCCAGATGAGGAAGAAGGCAAGTTAATGTTTTTTTCTCCTTTTTTATGCTCAGATTGAAATGTATATGTAAACTTTGGCTAATATTTCAGACTTTCCAAAGACATCTAGATACTTGCATATGTCCAGCTTATATTTAGATTGACTGGGAACATCTACACAAGATGCTTAACTGCACAGTAGCGTAGTTTACTGTGAAGTAAGCAAGTATGTCTACATGCGCACATGTTTACTATGCAGTAAACCTCGCTAATCACGAGTAAATTTGCTACCTGCAAATGTAAGTAGCAAATTTACTCGAGATTAGTAACAGTGCGGTAGCGCTCATGTAGATGACTGACCAGGAGGAAATCTACTCCGGGTCACCTGTGCACCAGGTGGTGAGATTACTCCCTGGCACTAGGAACTGCCTGCTGCCGGTGCAGGCTCTGCCACCAGAACT
>NW_017729033.1:41414494-41414792 GCF_001723915.1 Gavialis gangeticus
CCTGGCGCTAGGAACTGCCTGCTGCCGGTGCAGGCTCTGCCACCAGAACTTGGGTAGGGACTAAGTCCCCCTGCCCCAGCAGCAGGAAGCTCCAAGCCCCCTGCTCCAAGATCATGATTGGGGATTGGGAGCTGGGAGATACTTATTTCCCAGCCCCTGTTCTGCCATTGCGATCAGAGAGGCTGGGAGATCCTTATAAAGATAAAGGCTTGGAGATAAAGGTCTCCCAGTGCTAGCCTCATGGTTACAGAGCTGTTGCTGCGAGATAAGGGTCTCCCAGCCCATGACCGTTGACCTT
>NW_017729033.1:41419792-41421442 GCF_001723915.1 Gavialis gangeticus
CATGATTGGGGATTGGGAGCTGGGAGATACTTATTTCCCAGCCCCTGTTCTGCCATTGCGATCAGAGAGGCTGGGAGATCCTTATAAAGATAAAGGCTTGGAGATAAAGGTCTCCCAGTGCTAGCCTCATGGTTACAGAGCTGTTGCTGCGAGATAAGGGTCTCCCAGCCCATGACCGTTGACCTTGGGCTGGGAAATGAGGGTCTCCCAGCACCAGCCTCTTGGTGTGAAGCTGTCACTGGAAGCTCCCTAATAGTGAGGGCTGGGGAGCCTGTTTCTTGTCCAGCTCCATGAGTGCAGAGCTGGTCAGGGAACAGGGTGGTAAACTAGTTCCCTGCTCAGGTCCGCATGGCTCTGGGGTACTTGTTCCCCACCCAGGTGTGGGCAGAGAACAGGCTCTCCAGACCCTGCCAGCTGGGAGCTCACAGCAGCAGCTCTCCACGGTGTTTGGGAAACATGTTGCTTGCCCAGCTCTGTGCTTGTGGAGCTAAGTGGGGAACAGGCTCCCCAGCTTTCACCCTGTGTTTGGGGCAGGGGCTGCGAACTATCCTGGTCAGCCTCATGCCCCAATTCAGTGATCAGGGCATGGAGCTTGGAAAGAGTTTCTGGGGTGAGGTAGGGCCCAGCCCCATGCCCTGATCTGCCAGTGGGCCAGATAGCAACAAGCTAGCTGCCCTACCAGCGTATTGGGGCAGGAGCTAAGACCTCCCCCTCCCCTGCAGCTCTTTCCAACTCCCCTGCCCCTGATCATAGAGCCAGGCCAGGAACTTTCTGCTGCTGTGGCAAGGGAAGATTGGTTCCACCCCAGCAGCAGGCAGCCCTCAGGGACAGGGCTCCTGGCCCAGTGCTTTCTGCCAGCCCCATGGCTATCACCCAGGGAGATCCTAGATCTCCCCCTGGTGGGAGCAAGGGCTCATTGCAGGGTCCTGGGAAGTAGCAGTAGTTTGCTGTCATTAGTAACAAATCTGCTCCAGCTTCCTTGCATATGTAGATGCCTGCCTAGGAGCATTTACTCATGAGTAGTTTACCCATGAGTAAACTGATCCCAAATCAAATGCATGTGTAGATGTGTCCATTGTGAAGGTCTTTTCTGTCCTGAGCAACTTCTGTGGCCAGACAGGACCCCACTGACCTCAGTGAAATTTTGTACCGGATCAGGGATTTGCTCATGTTAACCTGTCTATAAAATTAAGAGTTAGTTCTTTCATTACCATCCTGAGTCTAATGTCTACTGGCTCAAAAAAAATTGCCTTTGTATTTAGATAAGGGGATCCCAACAAGAATCATATATACCACCTGAAAATTAAATTTGGCTTTAAGCAGATATCTGTGAATATTCTCATTTTCCCTGTTATAGGAGATATTAGCTTTCTTGTTAAAATATTGTATGTGTTTCTCATCTCTTCAGTAGTTTATTTTTATTTACTAAGTTTGAATACAATTTAAGAGCTTAAAAATAATAAAATATATATACTATGTTAGTTTTGGCTCCTTTTTGCTCTCATGTAGATCTCACCTCTAAATTTTAAACATTAAAAACTGCTGTTCCAGGAGGCTAATATTCTTCATAGTATAATTTAGGAAATGGAACAACTATATATTATAACTATAAAGGGACCTACTGGTGGGAGTCTACTATAGACCCCCTAC
>NW_017729033.1:41421453-41422317 GCF_001723915.1 Gavialis gangeticus
TGCTCAGGTTCCTTCCGACCCTAGAAACTATGAAACTATATCAAGTACTGAGTATGCACAACAGCTAGTTACATCAAGCTTATCTATTTTAGCATGATAAAGTTTCTAGGTTACAGTATGCAGACAAGGTTTATTTGGGTAAATGTGGTATCTTTAATTAGATCAATTAAATACAGTAAAATCTCTGTTATCTGGCATGAGCGGGGAATTCCAGGTACTGGTTATGTAAAAATTCCATATATCTGAAAATACGGGGCGGGGCTTGCACACAGTGGTAGTAGTACGGAGTGGTGGATGGCAGCAGCACAGGACAGTTGCATATGGTGGCGTATTAATAGAGTATTTCAGCTAGTAGAATGCCAGATAACAGGGATTTTACTGTAGTTGGAACAATTTTTCTTTGCAAGCTTTTGGGTACAAACACCATTCTTTGGACACAGAGAGAATTATTTGTCATTTTGTGTGCTCTCCAGGGTGAAATGGAAGCCATTATGCAAAATGCAGGTTTGTGGAAATGCGGATGTATAGCAGTAAGGATCAAAGGCCCTGCAAGAAAGGTAGCTGGGGTGGAGTGGGAGAGTGGGGTGGATTTGAAGTGGATCCTGGATCTTACACCTGCACCTTCAGAAATGTCATATATCTCATCCAGTGCACTACGTGCCCAGATGGAAAGTATGTAGGAAAAACCAAACATCTGCTGCTAGGCTCCATAATAGAGACCCCAATATAAACTTAAAATTTGTATTGATTTGTAGATAAAAAATAAAATAAACAAACAAAAGATTGAAACCCTTCTTGATGCTGTAGTGGGTACTTATGTCTTGTACCACTCTCTCTCTTTAGACTTTTAATTCATTTTTCTCT
>NW_017729033.1:41427317-41437405 GCF_001723915.1 Gavialis gangeticus
AACAACAGCTGTGCACCAGAATAAACACACACCAAAAGTCTATCAAAGACAAAAATACCCAACTACTTATAGGTGCACACTTCTCAGAAGATCACAAATCTCTCCCCTATCTCTCAGTTCTAATCCTTAAAGGGAATTTAAAAAACACCTTTTGTAGACAAGCCTATGAACTTTACTTCATAAATCAACTGGATACAAAAAATCATGGACTAAATGTAGACATTGAATTTATGGCACATGATAACCTGCCTGACATCCAATAACCTCAGGTAACCTGTCTGCATTATACCACTTTCTATTACCACTTCAAATTCCCCCTCCCCTTCTCTGCACCTTGTCCTTGCCACTCCAGCTACCTATCTCACACCTGTTTTCTCTCAGGGTCTTTGATCCTCACTGCTACGTACTTGCATTTCCACAGACCTGCATTTTGCATACTGGTTTCCATTTCACTCAGGAGAACACATAAAGCAACAGCTAACTCTCCCTGTGCCTGAAGAACAGTGTTTGTACCCAAAAGCTTGCAAGAAATATTTTTTCCAACTATTTACTTGGTCTAATAAAAGATACCACATTTACCCAAAGAACTTTGTCTGCCTATGTTCTTAGACCAACACAGCTACAACCAAGGACTCTAGGTTACAGTATAACATTATACAATAGACATGGAGATCTTCAAATTTAGATTTGTGATGCAAAAGTGGGTCAGGAATTTTTTAACAGATTTATATTATTTTGTTTTAAACAAAAAGGGAAGGAAAAGAAAATATTTTGCCATCCTGAATTTGAATAGCTACAGTAATTAGATTTACTGGCTATACTAGAGAACGTGCCATTTATACATTTTTAACAGTGCACATAAATCATACTTTTATCTATTTTTCTGACTCTGAAATTATTCAACTTAAATGCAGTAAATACACATGGTCACTTGATAAAAGATAGCACAAAGAACTTAGAAAAATATTTACTTATTTAATTCCAACTACATAAATTAAGATGCTTTAGAAGGGTTTCTTTCTTTTCAGTCTGGAATAACAAATATATAACCTCACTGAAGCATAACTTCACAATTTTACCCAAAGTGTCTTTTAGTTCTAGAGTTAAAAAAAAAGGGGTGTAGTTTTGAGGAAAAAAAATGAAAAAACATAATAGGTGTACATATATTAAAAGAAATTTTGTATTGTGTGGTTGCACAATAGAATATACCAAGCTAATTAGGCATGTCTGTTTCTGGTAGCACAGTTTGTTCGTTACCATTAACAATATTTTCATATAATACTGTTTAAAAATGAAGTAATTTTACATTTGAAAATCTAAGTTAATATTGTACAGTATCTTCAGTACATAATGTTTTGTCCAGTTATTTTAAAGCAACAAGCTGATTTTGAACATGTGCTATTAGCGAAGCTAAAAAATGAACTCAAGAACTAAAGCAATTAATCTGATTTGTTTAATGTTGTTAATGTTGTTTAAAAGTGTACGTAGTATTTAGATGTTTTAATAAATTAACTCATTATGTCTGTTTTTGTGCCATGTTTGTTCTAAGAATTATTCCTGGTCTTTGTAAAGAAGAGAGAAAAAGAATGTAATTTGCTATTAGGATGAGCTGGACTTCTATTTGATAGTATTCTGTAGTTTTAGAAGCAACAATCTGTTCTGTGTTCCAGGTCATCAGTCTTTTATGGCTCCCTCCTGCAGTGTTTTGCATTGTCCCACTGCATGTACCTGTAGTAACAACATTGTGGACTGTCGGGGGAAAGGCCTTACTGATATCCCAACCAATCTTCCAGAAACCATTACTGAAATGTATGTAATCTTGCTTTCTTGCCATTAAATTGTATAAATATATATATATATATCTTTTCCATTTATACACTTACACTTATTGCTGTTAATGTATGATGTAAGTTGGTTATTTTTAATATGTATTGCCTTTCAGAAATATCAGTCATATTTAAGAGTGCCTGTGGAAAATGTGTATTATGGCCTTATATTTTCAGTTGTAATTTAATTCCAGAGTACTAATCAGAGCTTTATAGTTAATGTTTAGTTTGGAAATGGGCTTTAAGTGGGCATTAAAAGTTTAGGGCTTTTCTCTCTGGTCTTTCAGCACTGATCACATGCTATGGCTTTAACTTTTCCCCATGGAGTTGCTAGCCTTCAATCACTTCCTACCACCTGTTCCAGTGAAACACACCCCTCGCAAAACATCCCTAACCAGTAAGCCTTCCTAAGCGGTATTTGAAGAAAAGCAGGTTTAGAAGGTAGAGGTAGGGTTGTGGGAAGAAGTCTGAAATGCAATCTTTTTGGCTGTAATATTGGGGAAGAAGTAGAGGGATATGTAAGTAGAGAGTGACTTAACTTCTCCTATATAATGTCAATGTTTATGGAACATCTAGCTGCTTCTAGCTCTCGGCCAATAGCACTATACGTTGAATCTCCCTTTTCACATTGTTTATGCACAATGGAAATATTCCCATTTTATGTCTTGTATCTAGACAAGAAAATTCTGCTGTAATTCGTATCCAAGAAAACCTAGTCTCTTCCTTGGATAGTCACAAGTACAAATGAACGCATGATTTTTTCCTGTATATTAGTACCTCATAAGTAATCTAAAAATGTAAATTTGCAGATGGCACCTATTTGAGCGGTGCTGCAGAGGCTTTGATAGGATTTCAGATTAGGATTCAGAATGACCTTGATGAACTGGAGAAATGGTCCTAAATTAAATTAATGAAATTCAGTAAGGACAGGTGCAAGGATGTAACAACTGCATGCCCAAATACAGACTTGGAAATGACTGGCTAAACTGCAGTACCATAGAAACCAGCCCAGGGCTGATAGTATATGATAAAATGAAAATAAACCCACAGTGTGCTCTTGTTGCAAAAAACACAAACAAAAAAACCAAATGAACAAAAAAAATCAATAGGCTGATCTGTATTAATAAAAGTGCTATTGTGTTGTTTGCAAGTCAAGGAATATTTGGAACTGGTGAGGCCGCCCTTGGAGTATTGTGTCTAATTTGGGGCATTGCACTTGGGTAAATTAAGTAGAATTCAGTGGTGAACAACAAAAATATTACAGGTCAAGGAAATATGATTTACAAGGATAGTACATTGGAACAATTGGGATTATATAGTCTGGAGAAGAAAAGACTGAGGAGTATTTGATAACAATCTTCAAAGTACATGAAGGGTGTCTGTAAAGAGTATGGTGATAGTCTATTCTCTGTAGTCTCAGGGAACAAGATGGGCTCTTAAACTACAGCAAAGGAAGTTTAGATTGGCTATTAGCAAAAGCCATCTCCTGTAAAGGTAGTTAAGTATTGAGTGATTGTGGACTCTCTATCCTTGGAATTTTTAAGAACATTTTAGATTGTCTGGGATGGTTAAATGATCCTGCAGTGATCAGGGGGCTAAACTAGATGACTTCCTGTGTTCCCTTCTAGCCCTACTTTTCTGTGATTTTAGAACTTCTTTAGTTTACATGCATATAATATAGGCACTGTATTATTGTTGGTTTTAAAAATATAACACAGTATTTAAATAATGACTCTGTATAGGCAATTAAAGTAATGAAAGCGCCATATTTACTCACATATAAGATGACCCTGAATATACAAGAACTGTACAATAATTAGATTATCTATATGGAAAATGTATTAGTTTGTTATAATTTTCCAGTTATAGAATCTAATTATTGGAGGTTTGCCTTGAATTTGTCCCTCTCCCACTGGTACAGAAGGGCAAATAAATCCGGAAGGGTCAAGTGGCCCTCCCTGCCTTCTGCCCCTCCAACTCCTTTCCCCTACAGCCTCTCCTCCCCCTTACTATCAGACCCTCCTGTCCCTGAGCACATAGAATGAAGAGGAAAATTTGAAAATACTGACTTTGAAATAGACATGCATATAGTAAGCTGCACATAGGCAAATTACTATGGGTACACATAGACTTTGTTCATCCAGAATTGATAAAGTATTTTACTTTTTGAAACTGCTTCAAGTTTTAGCAGAGGTAATCCATAAACACACTTTTAAGCAACTCTTTTTTACCTAATATACATACATACATACATATATTTAAAAAACAATTTTGGGGGGAAATTTTTTTGTGTTCCAGTTCAAATTAGCCAGATTAGTTTCAAATCCTTTTGATTGAGCAAAGCTCATTCATTCAAACACCATATGTGGTGCTGCAACCAGCAAATATCCTCCACCGCAGACTTTTCAGCTCAGGGTTTCAGATGCTTCCAAATCTTTCAGCAGGCATCCTGTGTGCAGGCCCAAGCCTGGAGGATTGGGGTTCAGATGCCCCCAACTCTTGCTTGCCGTCAGCCAATGGCCACAGGAGCAAGCTAGGGAGGAGCCCCCCATTTCCATAAAGTAGGCATGTAGTCAAGATCTTCCTACTGGAAGCTGGCATCCTGTCCACAGTGCATTTGGACAGGGGTGCACCCTCTACCACTCAATGCCATTTAAATCCATTTTGGCTCAGGTACCGAACCAGTGCAGTGGTGACACTTGATCTTGGCTCATGTGTGGCCAAGAAGCAATGCATAAAAATAGTCCAAAGCTAAAAGGCTTTTGATTTACCATACAGCTCATTGGTCTGGGCAGGTCCCAACAGAGTCAACAGCATTTCAAGTCATGGTGACTCCACACCTCAGCATCGCTTAGTATGTGTGTGTAATCCAGATACCCCCATCCCCACCAAATGTTCTATGTACTAACTGCCCCCCCACACACATGACTGGAGCCAGATGTTCTTGTCATGAGTCCTTGGATACTCCAAAAATGCATATGCAAATGAGGTGCAGGGCAGTCTAATCTGGCTCCACGTCATGGAGGGCAGGGCCATACTAATCCTATGCAACAGGCTGAGGGCGGGGGAAGCAGAAGGGTTTCCAGTGACCTGTTTGGGGCACCATTTAGTGATGTTTTCCAGACATTCAAAGCTGGTGCAGAAACAGGAATAATTGGAAATGGAAAAAAGGTGCAGCTAAGTTGTGGGAGTGAACAGAGTAAAAATGTATGCAAGGTAGTGGCTCACCATGACTTGAAAAAGAGTTGATGCTTGGGGGACTGAGCACAGTGGGCATTACCATATATGTTATTTGGCTGGGCTGCCTTAACCTGTCTTTGGGGTCAGTTCCTATCAGTGGCATGGCTTCGTGGCCATCTTTGGCTAAGATCAAATGTAGGCTGCGAAGCCATGCCACTGACAGTGGAGGCCTGGTATACTGCTTAGCTTGATCCCAGAAGTGCTGGGGTGGGGGTAGTGACAGAGTATTGGGATGGAATAGGAGGAGGAGTTCTTGGATCCTGTAACAGCATTAGCAACAGTGTTGGAGATGAGAGTGACAGTTATGAAAGGGGAAGTTGACCAAAAGATGATAAACCAATTGGAGAGCAGAAGCGAAGATCGAGAGTCTGATGGAGGATGGACAAAGGTGGGGAGGAAGGGATGAAAGAAAGTAAGAAAGAAAGGTATACTGGGATTACTGGTGTTGGAGGAGGCTTTAATGAAGAAAGCAATGAGGGAAGAGTCCAGTCAGTACAAAGAACAGGAGAAAATGAGAAGAGGAGGTCAGGAGGGAGAAATGAGGAATGAAACAGTAATTGAAGGGAAAAGGAAGAGTAGTTAGTGGAATAAACCAGATCTGCAAAGAGAAAGAAGATGGAAGGAAGTGAGAGATGGAGCAGCAGGCAATCTATGTCTTAGAATAAAGGCAGTAGTAACAGGGGAAGGACAACAGAGAATTCAGACAATGACTAGATATTAATTTTTAGAAAAATATTATTTGAAGTTTTGGATGTTAAAGCAGAACATTTGAATAACCTGGTCACCTTTCCTAACCAGAAGTCTTGGGAAATTTCGTATTGGAGCCAAGACGGTTATGAGGATTCTTGGAAGACATATGAGGCAGTAGGTGAGAGAGATGAATTGAAGAACCGCTACATTTTATTGAGGGAGAAAAGACAAGAAAAAGGACAATAATTATTCAAATGTACACGGATATGCCTGTGATGGGGGAGAAAGAGAAATGGCTAGAGTAGCAGTTTGCAACCCCCAGGCAGTAGCCCAGTGCTGGACCGCAAAGAATTGGCTGCCAGTCCACAGGAGGACTGGCTACCGAACCAGAAGTGACTGTGGACCAGCAAACTGCAGACTGGCAAACCGTGGACTAGAAGTGACCAACTTACTGTGGACTGGCAGCCAACCTTTTTTTATACCGAGTATAAAAAAGGGTTGGCTACCTGCCACAGTATGCCGGTCACTGCTGGTCTTCAGTTTGCCGGTCCGCGGTCACTTCCAGTCTGCAGTTTGCTGGTCCTCAGCCTAAAAAGGTTTGGAACCCCTGGGTTAGAGTATTATGTACAAAAAGTTATGTATGTTGAGAAGATACATGATAAACATGGTATATGGACGGGATTGTGGAGAGCTCCGGTGGTAATGAGGGTGGATGGGAGGAGCCTTGGTAGGATAATTCACTTACTACCAGTAATTCAGATAGGGCCACATGGAAGGTTTACAATGTATTTTGGACAGCCTAAACTCTGTACCAAGTATGGGCAAAAATGTTATTGGGCCGCATACTGCCAATATACAATATGCTACAGATGTGAAGGGCACAGGGTGGTGGAGTGCCAAGCACCAATGCCTGTGTGAAATTTAAATGGATGTACATGACTTTGTGTATAAATGTCAGAAGTGTGTTATTGAGGAAGAGGTAGGATAAGATTATGCCAGTATTGAATGGGGCAAAAGTAGACATACTATGTTTGCAGGAATGTGGAATCCCATGGGAGAGGGATTATAAGTGTTTTGTAAACAGATGGGGATGGAGACCATCATGGTGGGTGGGGTCAGATCGTTAATTGCATTTTAAGTGTAATGGCTTCCAGGAGCAAAGGGTCTCTCTTGTCTAGTGTCTTGGCCAATTAATTCAGTAGAGAGTGCTAGAAAGTCTTAAGTGGTAAATTATGAAACCCTGTTCTTATAGGGCAGAGGTGTCCAACATACAGCCCACAGAACTGTTCCATCCAGCCTACCAGTTGTCAAGTGGGCTACCAGAAGATGGCAGTAGGGTTAGCGGGGTATTGCCTAATGAAGTCTTCGGGGTCCCTGGGACCTGATGGCCATCTAGGAGGAGATAGCAAGGGCTATGGAAAAACAATCCTTGTTCACTCCAGTGCTGCCCAGCACTGACCTGTGCCGCCATCACCTGGATGTGGACCTGCAGCATTTCCCAAACACAGACCCATGCTGCCTCAGACCATTTGAATGCAGCCTGGGAGGAGCCCCTGTAGTCTGGTTCCAACCCAGGGCCCAGGGTGAGATTGAAACCCCTGCTGTAAGATAAAAAGTTTTATCATTCATGAATAATATTTGTATTTTTCCGAAAGTATGAGTTGCTGTGATTTCTGAAGAAAAGCTCTTTTTTTAAAAAAACAATGTATAATCTATTCTGTAAGAGGCAAAAATTGTTCTGGGTGATACCTTTTATTAGACAAACTGTGTAATTGGGAGAGATATAGGCAACCTTAGGGTACCAAGTATTCTTCCTTGGGTCTGAGAAAAAAAGCAGACACAGCTTGGGCTAAATACCAGATTACACAAAGGGCTGTATAAAACTCCATATGTAAATAAAAAAGGATGAGAGAGACATTATTAGGCAGCCAACAGACAAGAGAAATAAAGTAGAGAGGATAACCTGATAAGTAGAAAAGCAAACTAATCTATTCTTCAGCTTCGTAAATTCCTAACCTCAACCATATTTTGGACTAATGAGTTACACAGGTAAATTATGTGAAGTATAAAATTCTTAAATACCTGTGTTTTGAATTTAATTAAATGTCCTATTATTTGTGTAGTGTGAAAGAGGGTAAGTAGAATTTCTTAGTTTACCTCATGTTTATTATTTTGAATACCTCCATCATATCTGTCTCTTTTTTTTATATTCTCCAAACTAAACATTCCAATCCTTTTTAATCGTCTTCACTCTTTTCATGCCTTAATCAATTTCATCGCTTGCCTCTGAACTCCCTCTAGTTCTGATTTATATCTTTTTTTGAGATGAAGTGACCAAAACTGTACATGATATTCCAGATGAGAATGAATTGTCAATATATATAATAGGATTATAGTTATTACTATTTTTATCCATCTTAATACTCCATTTTCCTTTCTTCTGCTTCCAAGGCACATGGAATAGGGGTGGTTTTATTGATCTGTCCAGAACGATTCCTAGCTTTTTACTCCTGTTATTTCAGTTTATTAGAACCCAGTAGTGTATAGAAGTACATCATATTATTCTACCTAAATATATAATGCCATACATTGTACTACTTGTCCACTTAGCTTTGTTAGTACTTCTAAAGATTCTTACATTGTTTTCTGATCTTGAGGATCAGAGAACTTAGAACATTTTGTGTCACTTTTATGTTTTGCTACTGCAATGTTCATATCTTTTCTAAATCATTATGTAGTTTCCATATTTAAGTTTTCATATAATAGAAAGTTCTAGAAATTCTTGTAACCCATTTTAAAGAAGCTCTATCACCCATATTATTTGTTGCAAATTTGTTTACATTTAGCTGGGAGAAGACTATGAAGAAATGTCTTTTCTTTATTCCATTAAAATGCCAATACATTTAACTGGGGTATTGGTTGTAGCCATGTTGGTCTAAGGGCATAGACAGACAAGGGTCTTTAGGTAAATCCTATATATTTTATTAAATGAACTAAAATAGTTGGAAAAATTCTTCCTTGCAAGATTTTGGGTACAAACAGCCTTCTTTAGGTTTCCTCAGCCTAAAGAAGGGTGGCTGTATCCAAAAGCTTGCAAAGAAGAATTGTGTGCCCTGTCTGCAATACATTTAATTGAATCATAAAGTGTTAAAATTAACTTCTCTGTACGTACTTGCACTCCACTTGAATATATTGGCTTTGTGTCAAAAAATAACTCAATATGCCCATAATAAAGCCATGATGCTTCAGTAGTAGGCACTGCACTAGCAAAGTCTACAGCCTGCTGGAGCATTAGCAGAATGAAGGGATTCAGCTTGATTCAATCATGCATCTCCCTAACAATAAGGCCTTAGTATCTCATTCACTTACCATTGTAAGTACACAGTATGACAGAAGCTTCCATATCACTCAGGATCGGGAGAAAAAACCAGGCTAATTCTTCCTGCAGGTCCCCCTGAAACCTATACAGAAAACAACATAGCTCAGCAAGCCATTCCCTATTCTATAGGTACATCATAGGGCTGGAGGGCTTCCCTCAGTCCATGGATGGATCTAGCATAGAGGATTTTTTTGGTATGTAAATCCAGGGTGTTAAACTCATTTGTTTCATTGGTTGGATTGAGGCTGCAGGGCTCCTCTTGGGCCAGACCCAAACCACAGGGCTCCTGGCCATAGCAGCCAACACTGCTGTGTTGGTACCAGCAGCCAAGAAGTCAATACCACCAGCATGCTCAGCAGGCTGGGGGTTAATGCTGCTGATTTTAGTTACTACCAAAAACACTAACTATACAGTGGTGTTCATTCCCTGAGGCTGGCCCCACTGACAGTGTGACTTTGGCAGCCATGGGGTGGAGATGGGGTTAAGTGGCAGTGGCATTAAGTCTTTGGCTGCTGACAGCCATAGAGAGAAGCCTTGAGTGCCAAATGATCTGGTACATGGGCTGTATATTTGACACCCAAGATGTAAATGATTATGTACATAGTGTTATAACTTCCCTATGTTAACCATGTGCCATGATGAAAAGTGACTGCTGCTTTCTTGATTCTTAGCCAGTTTCAGGTGCCTTTACTTCCTACTTCAGAACAGGAATGTTTCTCTAATAGCCTCTTGTACAGGAGCTAGGCTTTTGAAAATCCAGATAAAATATATCAGGTGGTTCTCAGCTAGTACTTTTGTGATGTCTAAGCCCCCCAAAATCTTAGCAGATTAAAAATGATTATTTCTTCTACAGAAACTCTATTTTTGTTGGCATTTCCAGCACCTTCCTTTAGGCTTTCAATTATTGTTTGACCCAAAATCTTTTTTACATAGATTTTTTTTTTTTTTTTTTT
>NW_017729033.1:41437478-41459268 GCF_001723915.1 Gavialis gangeticus
TTTTTTTTTTTTTTTTTTACTTGGGTAATGTATTGAATGAGTTCCACTTATTAAGCTCAAGTCAGATATAAGGGATGTCCCATGCACCTGTTTCTTTTCCTCTCCAATTTAGGGCTCTTTTGGAAAGCTCAGAAAGCCCACTTCATAATCTTCTTTAAGGAGACCTTTCAAGTTTGTAGTACTCAAAAGGCACTGCTAGGCTTCCATTTGATTTCCCTCCATTTAGTTGCACATGGGGGTCCATCTACCACATTGGGAGTCTTAGAATGCTTTCTAGAAATTGATTTGGGGTCCATTTGAATGGGATGCACCCTTACACATGATCAAACAGGGAATTCCTAGAATGGGAAGGAACCACCCCAGCAGCAGTACTATTAAACCTACTAGTTACTTAAAAAGTAAGTAACAGGATGTTCATTCAAAATAATGGGTCAAGAAGCTTTGTGGTCTAGGTTGATTTCTGAAAGACTTCTTAGTTTGTTTGTATGAGTTGATACTCAAGATCCAATACCTGTCTACAAAATCCCATTCCTCAGCATAGTGGTATGAAGGAAAGGTAAAATAAAGAAGTTAGCAGTAGAATGTGTTTTTGTATTGCTGTAATCAGATAAAGATGACCTGCTCTGACAAATAGTTTTGTATAAAAAGTGAAAGCAGTTCAGTTGTCAGATGCTAATCTTATTGATCTGTCCAGGCCAGTTCCCATATTTATATTCCTTCCTTCTTGCTTTTTCTTGCTAAAGCCTCTTGGCTTTACTATCATTTTGCCAGTTCTCATCTTCTTCCACCTCCCCTTATCCCACCGCCCCCACTTATTCATCTTCCTTAAGCCCATCACTGACTGATTGTATACTGGTGCTTAGCTACTTCTGTATAAATAGGAAACTGTCTAGCAGGACTAAGAGAGAACTTTTCTGAGAACTTTTTTGGCAATAATGTGTCCAATTCTGATGCCCACACTTTAAAAAGTAAGTCAAAATATTGGAAAGATTTCTGAAAAGAGCTTCAAGCATGGGCTGAAGTCTGGAAAACCTGCAATGAAGAGGGAAGCTTAAGAATCTTGATAGATTTAGTTTATACAAAACAAGGTAAGGGGTGACTTGATTAGATAATTTGGGAAATCCGTCTATTAAACTTAAAAGACTCCATGTATGGCTGTGAGTATTTTCTATGCATCTTTCCCAACCTGCCAACTCCATTGTGAATGTACACCCTATTACTGTCTCTGTTCTCTGCTTGGCTGAAACTCCAAAGCTGAGCACAGA
Source organism: Gavialis gangeticus (assembly GCF_001723915.1). Taxonomy (NCBI): domain Eukaryota; kingdom Metazoa; phylum Chordata; order Crocodylia; family Gavialidae; genus Gavialis; species Gavialis gangeticus. The sequence goes on from NW_017729033.1 coordinate 41,438,744, forward strand.
TTTAACAATGAAGGGTCATTAAATGGAGATGTTCATGTATTCATATATAAATATCCTAGACAATATTCTGGCTCTTACTGAAGATAACAGATTTGTCAGAGTAAAGGTTGCCTTGACTACAAAGTCACCTTGCAGAAAGGCTGGAAGGTTATAAAACAGCAGGAACTGAGGCATTTGGTCTCTTTAGCCATTTTCAGCAGCTCAAACTGCCTACATCAGGAGCCAGTGAAATGGGGGAAAGTTTTACCTTTCTGAACACAGATGGACAACTTCAAGGACCCCAGGGAAAGGTGAGCTAGGGAATAAGGAGTGTTGCCTTTATGAAGTTTGTTGTGTTCTAGCGAGCAGTGATTTATAGTGTTTTTTCATTTAAATAAAAGCCAGAGCATACTTAGAAAATCTGGGCAAATCCTGTCTGCTAATATTATTACAAGCTTCCTGAGGAGTCAAACTGTAAATAAGTATGACTGGGGGGGAGGGGAAAGCATGTCAAGTCTAAAATTGCCTAGCTTCAACTTCTTAATATACTTTTTTCTGTAAGACGGATGAGCCCCAAGTTCTCATTTTTCTCTTCCCCTGCAGTAATCTATTAACCTGTTTATTGTTAAGCCTAACAGATTGGGCTTCTTAAGTATTTTGCGATAAGACATATTTTCTAATATTTTAATCATTATTGTAGCTCTTCTCTGAACCATATCCAGTTCATAAACATCCTTCCTGAATTGTGGATACCAAAACCGGGCATTGTGTTCCATCAATAATATATAAGCATGTATTGTGATGGAGAGAGAACTATATGATAAATGTGATAGTTTTATGACATCATGCCTCTTCAACCACCTCAGATAATTGCTCTGTGCTAATCTGTCGTTCCCAGAGCTTAATATAACATTCCAAACCTCTGAACAGCTTTATACAACTGCCATTAAAAAAAAGTAATAATAATCCAAATATATGGTTTCCTTCAAATGTGAATTTCATTCCTAAAAACATTATACTGTCCCAAAGCCCTGCATAGGCAATGATCCAGGACCAATGCTAGGTTTAAGATCCAATATGTAGTGATGCATTGGGCTTGAAATTGAAATTTAATACTACTGGATTAGGGAGGTTCCAGCTTTCAGTGAAACACAAAGCATTTGCTTCTGTCTTGCTTTAAAGACATGACATTTTTATGTATAGAAAATCAAGTTTACGTCATTTTTAGAGGTTTCTAAAATTTACTATTAATATATTTTTTCTTTCCCTCAGAGGTCTATGCAGTGGAATTCATAGTAATTAGGGGACATAGCTTCATTTGTAGAAAGATGCACAAAAAAGGAAAGGAAAAGAAAAGAAAAGAAGGAAGAAAAAATACCAATAAGATTTCTTTAGATTCTTGAAAACATTCTCTAATTTATAATGCCATGTATGGTATATGGAGTTGTGATAAACTTTTTATTGATATTCATTTGAGATGATCTGCTCATAGCTTTGCTACACCTATTTAAAGAAATCATCCCAGATTGCATGACACACCGTACATATTGGGTATTGCTTCCACCTCCCAGCGTGTGTGAATGGGTAGTGCTTTAATAAAAGGTAGGCCTTTAAACTATATGATTAAGTCCAAGCATCAGTAATTGAAAATAAATATAGATACCATTTAAGTATGTTTTTCTGAAGACAGTTTTTTTCTGACTTCATTTTGTCTTAAATGATGGTGTTTTTGGAATGTTCATTTTTGGACTTAATGGTGTGAATGTAACTTTCACAACACTCTTTAGCAGCAATCCTGTCTCTGTGTCAGCAGTTGTACCAGATCCAGTGCTTATGCATATTGTAACACACAACACCAGAAAGGCTCGTTAACAGAGAATGCAAAATGTTGCTAATACTTCAGCAGCTATTTATGTCAGCAGATATGATTATTTATATATAATTATAATGATTAGATGGAATGAAAACAGAATCCTTCTTTTAGACACAAAGTTACATAAACTTAAACCATATCCCTAGCCTTTTATTAGTTAAATATTTGAAAAAAAATATAGCAGCCATATTGTAGAAAGGATATATTATAGGGATTTGATTCTTTTATCTTAGTGTAAATTAGTCTGTGAACAATGTATTTAAGAACACCTTGCCCCTCTTTGTACTTTAAAAATAAGCGAATCTTCACTTTTTACCTCTGACGTTTAACCAAGCCTGCTCATACAATTTCAAATAAAATTTGGAAGGTATTTGAAAGAAAAAAAATTGTCCAATGGAAGAAGAAGAAAAAGCACAGACAAATTTAACAGAACTCTGTTTTTTAAATAATATTTTTGCAAAACTGGTACAAAATCCTGTAAGCTTATCAAATAAAAGAGAAAAATAATGACTTTCATTAGTGCTATTTGAAAGCCTTCATAAACTTTATATCATGCAATTTTAAGCTAGTACTGATTTTCTTACTGCAATTGCCAAGCAAACTGTAGTACCTATAACGTTATCTATATACCTTATTAGAATATGTTTTGTGCTTCTGCTACACAAAATGTTCATGTTGATTCCTGAACCTTCTTCATATCATTGCATCTGATCAAAGAAACCATAATTTAGACTCAGAGGGCACATGATTGACTCTACAGTCCGGGGGAACTGAAGGGATGAAGCATAAGAACTGGGCAAGAAGCCTGTACTCCAAAACTAAGAGAAAAGGCATGTTTTTTCTTTTATGTGAAACCCTATAAACAAACACAGGCTACCACACACCACACAGGGGATTTGTGTTCAATTCATTGAATTCAATCATGAGATTCTAAGCTATCCTGGGGTGGGACTGCTGCAGAGGCAGCACATTCTTCCTGTAAAGCAGGATTGGAAAGGAGTAGTCTTTGTTTCTTTTGGGCAACTTGTTTTTGCCAGACACAGCAGCAATTTTAGCAAAGGGGTTCAGAAAAATTATGTACAGCCTCAGCTAGAATAAAAATCCCCATATCACTGAGTTCAAGTTTAGGTTTAGTGGGTTTCTAAGAAGATGAAGGTTTTGAAAGAGTTATCAGGGATAACCAGGGGAAAAGAAAACTATTATAGCAAGAGAGGACTTTAGAAAAATAACAATAGATAAGTATTAGAAAAATAAAAATAGATAAGTATTTTTACAGCATTAACTAAAGCTGAAGGGAAGATACCCCCTCCTCCTCTTTCAGGAAAGCAGTTACAGATTCTCCAGCATGGGTAGCATCACCGAGAAACATTGTATCCCTTTGAGATTTTCACTTTATGTACTGATTCTTCTCTACTGAATATTGCTGTGTTCCAAGGGTGTCAAACTCACCTGTGCCCCAAGGTTCTTGGAGGGGCTGGATCGAGACTGCAGAGAGCCTCTTGGGTCAGATCCAGACCTGGTGGCAGCAGTGTGGAGTGAATGGTGACACAGGGATTAATGCAGCAGTCTCTCACACCCTTCGACTGCCAGACAAGTCAATCAGGACTCTCTATCAGATAATCCTGGGACAGGACCTCCCCCTGCTCACACTACCCCTGAATTCCCAGCCCTTCTACATGTAACATTTTATGTCATTAATATATTAATCATGGTATAAATGGCAAGAGTATAACACATGCACCCAACTTAAGGCACCACAAAATGACAAACCATCCATAAAAATGTTACTCATATGATGTAGGACATTTTTGTAGCTTGTTTGAATAGCACCTTAAATTGAATGCGTGGCATATCCAGACACCAGAGCTGTCTAGGGTTGATGCTTAAAAATCAGCTCATGGTCAGAATCAGCCCTGGTCTCCGACCTTTATGCAGACAATATTGTTGGCACTGGCCATGGGCAGCTCTGGTCTCCAATCACCTGCAGTTTGTTCCAGGGCCAGTGCTGTCAAACTGGGCCCAGGGCTGCTCTGTAGGGTGTTGGAAGAAATCAGAGGCTCCTGGCAGGGGGAGCCAAGGCCTTCCTCTGCTGGGAACTTTAAATCTCATACTTAGCAGCTCTGGCAGGTTTAAAGTCTCGAGCAGAGCTGACAGTCAGTTAACTGTCAGACCCAGTTCTGGAACTACTCCGGGTTGCACCAGACTGCAGCCAGCCAGCTTTCAGCTTGCCAGTACAAGGGAAGCCCATGATCATGATGCACTGACAAGTAGAAGAGGTGCAATTGGCATCTGATCCTTGATCCTAAAATCATGTCTCCTGCCATGCACGCATAGCATGGCAGGAGGTACAATTGTTGGGATCAGGGCTCAGAATCCATGGCACCTTTAAATGAATGCGTGCCAGGACCTGGTGAAATGGCTCTGTGGGCTGTGTTGGACATCCCTGCTCCACTGCATTCTGCCTCACCAAGCAGAAATTTACTTTACACTGAAAAGAAAACTGCAGTCATTGACATAAGTGTTCTGCATGCTTTCAGTGCAAGGAAGAAATAATTTTTAATGGCTGGATGCTACATGCACCTATAGAAAATTCCCCATCAAAATCTTTATTTTTTTGTAAGTACCATGGAACTTTTCACTGCAGTGTTAGCTAGTGATATAACTGGTGTGGGCCCTTATCTAACTGCCAAAGGCAGGCAAATTATTTTTTCACCAGTTAAATGGTTCTCTGTGGGCTAGCTGGTATACAAGAAAGCTTGTATTGGTGGTTAAAGCTAGAATACTGATGATGCTCATGCTAGCAGTGCAGCAGAGATAGCTACACTGCTGCTTATACACTTTCTCTCTTGTGTTCAACTATTTGCGGTGTGGCTGCTCCTAATCAATCTAGGTGAGCTCAAGAGAAGCTAATTCAAGAACAAAATTCAAGCTGTCTCTGCAGTGGGACATATTCTCCAAGTCCTCAAAGGGTATCTACTAGACAGGATGTGGATTTTTACCACACTCTGAATCAATAGGAGGCAGAAACCTGAAAACTTCTCAGAGTTTATTGCTGTAGTAAAGGTCAGGGCATGAGATAACCCTCTTCACAGTGGAAAACTGAACAAATTCAGTATGGGGGCTTGCTTTTAGGTAAAGATAATTGTGCAGTAGCTTTAGAGTGACAGTCCTTGTCACTTCGTGATACAGTGCAGCTATGGTGTTGTATTATTTAAAATCAATCCCCTTAGGAAGTATTTGATAGAGTAATTAATATAGATGGCAGAGAGATTGACAAGCTGTAGGACAGCCTAAACAATAACGCTTTATGTGCAAATATTTAGCAAAATTTCATCCATATTTATTAAACACAAACAGAAATAAAGCCTGAGCCATAAAGTGCAAGTAATACAGTCGTTCAAAATCCATTTTTTGTTGTGTCAGACTTTGGTGATATTACAGAGTCCAGTAAAATAATTTTGCTGCTAAAGTGAGAAGGAATGGTTGTTGACACAAGTACTTTGGTGGTGCAGTTGTTGAGGAAGGCAAAAATGGTACTCTGTGTAACAGCCTGAAGGCTCCCTATAGCAAAGGGAATCATTACTGCTGCTTCTTTCTCAAAAGACTGGTATATGCTATGTATGATGAGAGATGATTTGACTATGTATAGCAGTTCTTCAGAGTCAGGAGCTGCAGTGAATCCCATCAATGAAATCTATTTTTTCTTCGCTGACAGCTGTTTTTGCTATTTACTTTAAAAGCAGATGGGGACAATGCAAAGAAGAGCTGTCAATTTTATTACCATGTATAATCAGCATCTGTGCAATACATTAGACTCATTACATAGCTTATACTTTCTTCTGTGTAGTAAAAATTCTTGTGGGGTTTCTTGACAGGCTTCTTATAGCCTTTTTCTAAACGAAGAAATACTGAAATTAGATGATTTAGATCAATTAAATGCTGAAGCCACTCAGATTTGCTCAATCAAAATACAACTTATTGAATCTTCAAAATAAATAACATATATAATTTATTTCTAGATAAGACATTTAGAACTGAAAAAAATTCTTTTCAAGTATCACTTCATTTTTAGTAAATCTATTTTTGATCTATTGGTGGTCCCTTGATACTAATCTCCCCTGTACCTTATGAGTACAACATGTGTCTATACAGTATAAATTGGATGGCTTTTCCCAGTTGCTTCTGAGAAGGCTGAGTGTACTGAAGTTGTTTTTCTGTAACTTAGGCCCTATCTGTATGTTACACTTAAGGTTTCATTAACTGGATAATCATGCCTTAAGGCTAAGTACAGAGGTTCAAAAAGCCCAAGATAGAAGTGCTCTGAGGTTCATACTTTAAGTGCCCTAGGCTAGGTTGGGAGGGAACAAAACCGACATTCCCTCTTCTGTGCATGGGGGAAGCAGGGGGCCTGCACTGGCTAAGGCCAGCAAGCTAGGGGCACTCAAAGTGCATCTCCCAGATGCTGGGTAACCCTTGATGGGCTCATCCCAGCCCTGCACTGCCTGCCTCCGTGCCCCCTCCCCCACAGCTCTCAGCAGCCAGGTGCCCCTCCTCCCCACCAGTGCTGGCTGCCTCGGGCAGGGGGGACTGAGCCAGTCCTGTGCGGCGGGGGCATCTCCTCTTCCACCGGTGCACCATGCCCAATGAAAAACCTGCAAGTCATAGGGCTCACAGCAGCCATGATCCCCAGGGTTTGGGGGGTTCCCATGCCCCCAAGCCCTAGGGATCATGGTTGCTGTGATCCCTAGGGCTCAGAGGCTTTTTTCACTGGGCATGCTGCACTGGTGGGGGAGCAGATGTCCCTGCCCCCATTTCCACTCCTCAACATGAGCCAGCCAGCACTGGTTGGGGGGGCTGCTGCCACAGCTTGACCACCGCTGATGACAGATGCAGGCAATAGCCTGTCAGCAAGACTGGTAAGTGTCTGGGAGGGAGTAGATGCCTGATCCCCACTGATGACAAGCACAGGCAAGAGCCTGTGAGTGGCACTAATCAGTGGCTGGGTAGGGAGCGGATACCCCATCATGTGAGCTTCGCCCCCCATTGTGCAAACCCAACTGGTGGGGGCTGGGTAAGGGACTCTGTTTCTCCCTCTGTCCCTGCTCCCCTGCTCATGGCTGAGAGGCAGGGGCTGGCAGGGGGCAGGCCTGGGGCAAGCATCCCCACAGCCTGGCTCAGCTGGGCAGTGAGGGGCGGAAGCCCCTGCTATGTGGCTCTGGCCCCCACAGTACAGACACCAGCTGGGGGAAGCCAGGGCTGGGGGCTCAGTTCCCCCCCTCGTCTGTCCCCTATGCCATTGCTGGTTGGGCTGGGCAGCAGAGGCTTTGCCTCTGCTCCATGTTGCCTCAGCCCAGTGGCAGCCTAGGGATGGGGTAGGCCCAGCTGTGCTGGATCAGATGAGGGGGGATGGAGGCCAGCCTGCTCACGCTGTGAAGGGAGGTTAGCAGGGGGTCACAGTGGCTCCTAGGGTACTGGCAGGACCATGACCTAACTTGATTTGGGAGCAGAGCTGGGACAAGTGTGATAGACTAATCTAACCTCAGCCGATACTACATCTATCTAGGTGGGTTCAGCCAGTCTGTATGCACTGAACTTCTGTTCTATTACAGATTTAGACTGGTTTGCAATCACTTGTACTGGTTTATATGTGATTTCTGCCCCTAGCTTAAGTGGTCACCAAGCAACATGCTCATTTGATTAATGGTATGATTAAAAAGAAGCAGCAGCTACAAAGTTATTTAACAAAATACATGCAATCACTTTTTAGCTGCTTCCTATCACACCATTAATTGAATGGGTGGCCAGAGGCCTGGAAGCCCCATCAGCTGATTGAAGCTCACAGCTGGGGGGCCCATGTGCACTCCAGAGCCTGGGAGCTCCCAACTGATGCTGCCTACCAGCCCTCACAGCTGAGAGTCCCATCAGCTGCCAGGGCTTCTAGCTATGGGGGCACCCCATGCACCCTCATGGCGGGGAGACTGAAGCTGATGTGATGATGTCTCTCCCACAGAAGGTCATGAAGCACCCATTTGGCTTGGACACTGCATCAACTGCAGTCTCTCTGCCGCAGGTATCCCTGGGCAGGAAGTCCAGGTCAACTGATAGGGCTCCCAGGCATGAAAGCACATGGTGTGCCCCCATGGCTGGGAATCCCGTAGGCTCCCAGTCATGGGAGCTTAATTCTTGCTGGAGATCAGCACCAGCAGTAAGGCATCCTGGGATCTAATGTGTAATCCACACAATCACTACTGCTGCCATGTGTGTGTGGCATGTGTCTTTACCTGCATGTGTAGAGGGGCCCTTATATAATTTAGAGCAAAACATGTTTATTCATATGTTAGGATTTTTCAACTTGTTGTCTGCCTCTGCAAGTTGTCAAGGCAAGTACTAATCAGCAGTGTTTCATTGTGTAGTTGAACTTTTTTTATATGTGTCCTAATAATGACCCAAGAGAACTTGTTGAATAATTTGTATATAACAATTTTGCAGCTCACTGGGGAGAAGTAGAGAAGGCTGAGTCAAATCATTAGGGACATAATTTGATTTGATTAGGTTAGAAATTGCAGCTGGGGAGAGTACTGCTATATCTCATAATAAAAATGGGAACCAAAGTTTGGTGGTATGTGGTAGGGCGTGTGGAGCAGGGAATGGGAAAAGAAACTTGAAAAAAATTCCCATTATGGTAACTCTTCTAGAGAGAAAGAAATAGAAAATAGGCTCCTGGAAGGTGTTTCAAACAGGCAACTTAAAGATATTTAACACTAATGTATTAAAGGACTTATTTGAAGCACAATCCTAATAGGAACAAGAGAGTTAATACAAAGAGCGTTAATTAGTGTTTATGGGGTGATGGGTGGAGTACTGTTTGCGCGATGAGGGGGCACACTCTTTGATGAAGCATTTGCTTAACTGTCTTCTTCCCTATCTTATTGATTATGTTGCTAAAATTGCCTGTGGCTTCTAAAGAAAAAACTATAGAACCGCTCTATGTGCTACATATTAACTTTTCATAAAATGGAATGGTATGTTTGAGGCAAGGGGAAAGGGATATTATAATAGAGAAATGTGATCAAACTTCTGTGGAAAATTACAGATTCTCACAAAATTGTACACTTCTACAATATAGCATTCAAGGCCAAGCCGTGTGGTTTAGGAACATTCAGTAGCTGACTTGTGAGCTCTAGGTAACTAAACAGAGTTTTATTCAGGAATTAAAAGTGCTTCACTTAATATGAAGGACTACTATACAGACGAGTTTTTAATTACTGTGGGTTTTATCAGAAGAATGCAAATTTCCTTTAGATATTACTCTGTCTGGGCTTTGTGACCCTGGAATGTATCTAATTAGATTTTTCATGGAAGGATGGATGCAAATTTGCACTCTGTGAAATTCAGCTGATTCTAGGCAGATAAAGCAGAAGATTAGAAGATAAAGCTTGAAAACAAGAATTTGATCTGGTTTCTTTATGGACAAAGTGGGGCATACAAGATTTTTTCTTCTGTATTTATATAATCTGATTTAAGATTTTTTTTTGTCTTTTGTACCAACCTTTCTTCTGAAATGTGATGTGTTTTAGTGTGTACACATTGGTTTGAGCTAATAAAAGGCATATTTAGATGATCCTACTATAACAAATCCTTTATCCGGGAGTGCTTGTAAGTTTATCCCGGTGCCACACACAGAATCTATCAGACGGTAAATTTTTCACTGAAATGAAGCCTTAAGTTAAGTTGACATGGAGCTCATTTTGTTATATCTACTTGTAACTTGGTAGTTCATTTTATTAGAACTGCTGAAAAATGCCTTTCAAAAATACACCATCAGTTGTAGAACTTTTTCTGTTTTTGTATCTGCATGTTTTGCAGACACAATTGAGCAGTGGTAAATTTAATATATCATACTTGTATGTTAGCAAATTACAAGTACATTAAACCACAAGTAACTACTGTATGTATAAAGAATTTTCAAAAGATAAAAAAGCAAGCAAGACATTGAATATCCAGTTAAGTTAAATATCTGAATGGCATGAGGCCCCTCATGTCATTTTGTTGGACTTAGATGCTTTGTCACATCCACTCAGATAAGTTCATTGATTTCGTGAGGATAGATAGGGAGTAAGCTGAGGACCTCGTGCATAAAAAGGTTGGGTTTTTTTTACTGCATGAGCTAAAGAGCCAGTAAGTGTAGCTGAGATTTAACAGATTCATGCCCTCTATGGATCAGTGAGACAGATGTGAAGCAGACGTGGACATGCAAAAATCTGTTCACACATCATATTAAAACCTTTATCAAATGGTATCACAAGAAGTTATTAAGAAAATTAAGTATAGGATATTGGCCTGGAAAGGACCCTCCTGGGTGACCCAATCCACAGCTGTCACAGGCAACCACATGGTCTAATCCCTTTCATAAACTTATCAAGTTCCATCCTGAAACCAGTTTTTCCCCTCGCCTTGCCCCTGCCCCTGCCCTCTCCCCAGTCCTGTTGAGAGGCTGCTTCAGAACCTCCCAGCTCCAATGATTAGAAACCTAAGTTTCAACCTAATATATTCAAGAGCTGTTAGTACCTATTTGTTTTATGACCAGTATTGGCCTTGACATCTAGCTAAAATTTGTCATATTCACCTGTATTCTTTACTCTTATCTCTCTGTAGGGAAAAGTAATCATGTGTCCTCTTAACTTGCCTACTAGTCCTAAACTGAGAAGCAAAATATTTTACATAAGGCTGTCTGACAGAGTGCAAAAAATAGGAACACTTTTCGCAGTGGTTAAATTTTCACAGTTGCTAAAGGTTTAGTCTGGTGCCAAAAGATTCCAGACAATGTTTAAAATGCTTATTAACGGTCAAAAAAGGACTTGAGAAGTAAAATGGCAAAATAAGCAGATGACATGCAATTACAATTGGAGAGGACTGAGGAATTTCTGAGACCTAAGAAGGAAAAAGAACTTTTAGCAGGATAGAAGATGTAATTCGGTGTTACAAATGCCAATTAATACATATTAGGACAAACTGATATGATTGTCTTTTAAAAGAACTCTGTGTTTTGTGGGATAAGGCGCTGTGAGACAAAGGAATTCTGAATGTACCATATTTACCCGAATCCAAGATAACTTTGTATTTAAGATGACCCCCCCCAATAATTAGATTCGATACATGGAAAATAATAAATGTGTTATGATTTTCCATGTATAGAATTTAAACAGAATCTAATTACATTTATCCCTCCCACTACTATGGCAGAGAAAGCAGCAGTGGGAAGAGAGGGCCCAGAACCCCATCCCTTGCCCTTTTGCCCTCCCTACAATGCTGCCCACTGGCTGCCTGCCTTCTGTCCGCCCCCCCACATGCCTATGCCTGACCCCCTGCCACATGTCCCTGTGCCTCTTGTCCCCCATGTCCATTCTTGCCCTCAGCTCCATTCTCCTCACCCTCTGTGCCCCCTTCTGCTACCTTCCCCCCTTCCTTTGCCCCCTGTGCCTGACCCTGCCCCACATCCTATACTTTGGACTCCAGCCTGCCCACTTCTTCCAAGCTCCCTACCTTCTGCACTCCCTCCCTGCCCCTGATCCCCCTCTCCCTACTGCTTGCCATCTCTTGCACTGCTCTACTACTCCTCTAGGGCAGGCAGGGCTGGCAGCCTCAGCCTGGCTCCAGTCCTGGTGGCCAGGCAAAAAAGAAGTAGCAACAGTTCTAGGCTGTGCCACCTCAGAGCTAAAGGGGCTAGAGCCAGAGCAGAAAGTAAGCAGGGCGGGTAGGGGCAGGCTGTTGGGGTGGGGGAGCTAAGCTGCCACCTGCCCTGGGCTAGTATTTGAATCTAAGATGAGATTTCCGCCCCCCCCTTCACCCACCACCATGTAATAATACAGTTCCATTACGTATCAAATATATAGCCTTCTCTGGGTTTTGTTTTTAGTTTGCGTTACTTTTCAATGGGTAGGAGGACTTACTCAAGAACTGAGTACTGAATTATTAACACCAATTATTATTATTTTTTAAAGTAAAACTAGATTTTTGCATCCTAAGACTTTTGTAAGCCTCTGAGCAAAAAGGGTATTTCTGTGTATGGGAGCAGCAATAGGAGAGGGACCTCTTATTTGTGTCTTGTCTGGAATCGGTCTGTTAGCTTGCTGGCATAAGATCCTACACAATGCTCATAGAATGAATGGGGTTTTATTTCCTTGAAGTAGGCCAGGAACCTCTACTGAGGAAAAGATGAATAAAGAACGGAGCTTTTCAGTGGTTTGTAAGTAACCCAACAGATCTGAACAGATTCTCATGAGCACTGCAAAAGGTCCTTCCATTATCCCAGACATTATCTACTAAGCAATGTTAAATTCTTACTGCTAACTACAGAGATATTTATTAATTCTTGAAAAAAAATAGGGGGAAAAAATCGTAGTTTTTTTCCTAATGTACTGAAAGAAATTGTCATGCACATGTAAAACCACAATCCGTTGCAAGGATTAGCATTTGTTAGTGTTCCAGTGCTACCATTCTTGTCCAACTTCTTTCCAACAAGGTATATGAATGTCTCTCTTTATATACATCTTTTATGAATGCAGCTGGTGCATTCTTGGCAAATATTTAAAGTATCATCAAAGTGCAAAACCAGTAAAGATAACTTGCATGTATAAAAAAAAACTCTAGTGTTTGGTTAAATTCCTTGTTTGTTTTGCACAAAAATGTCTTGTTGATATGGTGTATAGAAATCCAGATTAGATATTACTCATAACTTTAAGGCTAGAGACAGAAATTGATAAGTGATTGGAAACCAGTTCAGATCTGTAATGCAACAGAAGTTCAGTGCACATAAACCACTTTCAAAATGACCAAAACTGGTTTAAGATAAACCTGGATAAATGTAGTATCAGACTTAACTGATTTAGGTTAAATCGGTTTATTGAACGTCTGTCCCGGATCCCCTCCAGATTTCAGTTTTCTTCTCTAGCAGAACAAGGAGGCAGGCCCTAGCATCCCCTATTTTCTGGCTTGGCCCACTGCAGGCATGTAGCTGCATTTCCAGAGTCCAAAGTGAATGTCTGTTCACTTAATTATCAGTTCAATCTGTGCATCTTAACCTACAAAGATTAAATCAATTTAGCCTCGGGGGGGGGGGGGTTGATGCTCTCTACTTACTCTAAAGGTCAAGAGAACATGTTTTTACTGAAAAAAATATGAAAACTATTATAAACTTTGCATAAACTCATAGAAGAATATTCATACAATAATATTTTTTGCAAACTGCCTGTGTTGTTCTCATAAGCACTGAGTACGTGGGCCTAAGGGCCCTGGCCTCCCTCAGGAAGAGGGTAGGGGGAATTCCTGTCTCTTATTGGGCAGGACAGTCCCAAAATGGGAATATCAAGTCCTGGTCTCTGGCTGCATGACTCCAGGACACCATTTGTCCCAGATTCCCAATATCATGCAGGGACCCAGGTTTCCCATTTATAGTGGAAGAACATGGGAAATGGTGGGTTTCCCCTTGTAGGCTGGCAGAGTTCTAACCTGCAAGGGTCTGCAGGAAGCATGATGCAGGGAATGCCACATACAGTCCTAGGCAGTGGTGGAGAGCAGCTCCCCCAGCTGTCTGCAGGTAAATCTATTGGGGGGGCAGATTGAGGCTTCCACGCTGAGGGAGGGAGTGGGGCAGGGGCTGGGCCTGAGGGCACTGCCCAACCAGGACAGTGAATGGGACCCAAGGCCAGGGAGTGGGAGAGCCACAGGCAGCTTGTCAGTGGGGGTGGCTCCCTGCCACTGTGCACACTTTGGGGAGGGAGCCAGGGGGCAGGGGCACATGTACCCAGATTTGTGCACAGGGTAGAGACAGATGCAGGCTTCCCTCTGAGGGTTCCATGCCCTACTGCCCTCCCCACAGAAGCCCCATGCCAGTATGCCACCATGTTGAGGTACCACCTGCATGCCTGGCAGCAACAGGGGCGGTGCACAGAGTTGTGTCCCCCACTGCTGCCAGGAGGGCAGGGGGTGCCTTGCCATGGTGGCATGGTGAGCACAGGGCTCCTGGGGGCTGGGCAGCAGGGTGGGAAGCCCTGAGCCTGCTGTGAGTAGCCTGCATCTACTCCCACCCCTGCATGGGCTTCACTCAGCTCTGCTCCAGCCATGCCAGTGGGGAAAGGGGGGCATCATCTTAGGGCCCCCCTGGCAAAAATAAAAGTTAACACCCATGTTTATTAAAATACTTCTATACTTTATTCACATATAATTTGTATATTTTTTAGATTGCTCTTTGGCATTACATTTTTGTATTTTCATGGTATTGTTTTTCTTTACAGACGGTTGGAGCAGAATTCAATCAAGGTCATCCCTCCTGGAGCTTTCTCACCATATAAAAAGCTTCGAAGAATGTGAGTAGGAAGTCTGGAATTAAATACAAGCATTTTTATAAAACAGATCATGGTCAAACAGTGAAACTCTATCAATGTATGAGTACTTAAGAATATTTGACAGAAGGAGAATTAGCTGATGTGTGCGTCTGCTCACTAAAATCATACATTTCCTTTGTCATATTAGTAACAATTGCTTGTATCTTAACATGTTGATATAATTAATATGAATTTATATAAATATAGTGCATGAATAAGAAGAAAAAAATCTCTTTAAGTTGTTTATGTACGTAGTTTGAAATGAGGGCATGACATTTTCATTTCATAATATCATTGAGGTTATAGATTTCTTTCCACAAAGAATACTTCATAAAATGTATTTAAGCCTTGTATAAGTACCACAAATAAATCTTGTTATCATTTTTATTAAAATACCTTCTATTTAACAATTTCTTTCACTGTAATATTGCAGTTTCAAGTGTTTTTATATGTGAATTCACCTTTCTTTCATGAAGTCAAAATAAATATTAAAATATCTCACATCACCTATGCTAAGCAGATATTATTTCAGTATTTACCTTTTGTAGCATGAGTTTGAATTAATTTAATGTAACCTCATTTCTTATTTTAGTGATCTGAGCAATAATCAGATCTCTGAGGCAGCTCCAGATGCTTTTCAGGGCCTGCGTTCACTCAACTCTCTGTAAGTATAAATTTTCTCTCTCAAAACAGAGGGTAATGTTCTTATGTTTGTAGGGTTCAAACTTTTTGAATTTTCAAGTCTGTGCAAAGTTCTTATTTAAACTCTATCTTTTTTGTCTTCTAAATGTAAAAAAAGTTTCAGAAGTGTTAGGACTATAATCTTAAACATTTTGCTGGCTAAACCACTGACATTGGTCTTATTTTATGTTAATATTTTCACAGCATACAGAGAATTGTAGAAAAACAGATAGCTTTTTTGTTTTCCAGCAATAGTTCTTATACGCAGTCTAAGGCCAGTTTAGTGGTATAAGACATGGTAATAACAAACAATAAGAAGGCAGATGGAAAGCTGTGGTGTTAGGTGAATACAGAGTTGTCTTAAAGAAGACTGTGGCTCCTAGGCAGTGATTGAAGAATGCTGACTTGGGTTCCTGTAAAGAATATAATAGTTGTGCCTTTTAGATTCTTGCTTATATTGTTTTGCTTTATGACTCACGTTTCTCAGAAATAGGTTAAGTGATGTGACAGGTAGGATGTATACACATGCTGACCGTAGGATAGGTGTTTTAAAAAGTAACTATAAAAGCCTTCCCCAACCTCCTTATTTTCCCTTTTTTTCACTGTCGTAATCAATGCTATAATATTTCAGAGAAATTCTAAGTATTTTTGAATGATCTTCCACCATTCCCCCTCATATATGCCTGACCTACATAACATTTACCCATTGGGCCTGGAAGAACCAGAAAATAGAAACAAATATTATGTCATCTTGAAGAAGAGAAGGCTTGTCTTCTCACTCTCTCAGCCTGAGACAAGTTCATTCAGAACTGATTTTGGATTGGGGTCCCAAAGAAAAGATTAGGTTTGGATTTTCAGGAGACTTTGGTTCCATCATTTATGTCCCCAGGAGCTACAGGAGGAGTCTGCAGAGTCAGTCAGAAGATGATAGACTCATAAAATGATTCAAGCACTTGAATTGGTATTCTTCTAAGCAATATACAGATTCTGAATATTACCATTCTTCTCTTCTTTTCCTTTGTTTGGATAAGTTAAGACTGGAATGAATCCAACAGATCCATTCCTCTTTCTGCCTCATTTTGGAAAAGAGTCATATATCTAGGTGCTTAGTTCATATATTTTAAGCCCAGAAGGGGCCCTATTTCATTTAGTGTGACCTCCTGAAGATGATTATAACAATTATATGTTTATAATTATTTACCCCTGCATATATCCTAGTTATTTGTGTTACTTTCCAACCTAAGCTGACAGTCTTCACTTTGGTAAGTCAGAGCCCTGGAGAACTTTCCTTTCCTGTTTCTCAGAATTAAGAACCATTACACAAGGAGAAAGTCAGTAGTGTAACTAGTGGGAAGTGAACAGAGCACCAGCCCCTTGCACTGGCTTAAAGAAGATGCCAATATGGCCATCTCCCCCAGGAGCAGGGGCTTAGCTTAGGATACAAAGCCCTGTCTCAGGGAGGAGGAAAGAGGAGCAAACAGGGCACTAGGAGTGGCCCTTGGGGAGCCCACATCATTGTCTGTCCCCCAGAAGCAGCAGCTCAAGCCTGTGCTGCTACAGTAACAGTTGCATTACTAGCAGCTGCCACTAGAATGAGGAAAGCCAAGCAGGGACAGACTTCTTTCTCCCTTTCCTCCTCCCCAGCTCTCCACTGATCCATATAATTCCCCCCACCTCCTCCCACTCCCCGCCTCTGCCCTCGGGCACTGAAAGAGCTTAGTGCACCTCTTGAGAAAGGTATAGATTCCAGGCCTTGAAGGATTCATGTGCTCTTAATCTAAATATAACTTGATAACAGTCTGTGGCAGCCAGAAGACAACTACCTTTAAAAAGGATTTACTGTCAGCAATGAGGAGAACCAGCCCAGTCAACTCTGACACAGGTGTGTAAAACCACACCGCCAGCTCCAGCATACTTTAGGAGCACTTGCTGGCTCCGATTGGCAGGGCGGAACTTAAACACCCAGATAAAAGCTTCTAGGAGGGCAGGGGTGCTGGGGGTCTAGATAAAAGCTGACCGGGAACCTGCAAAGAGGGGACCAGAAGTGCATGCTTGAAGCAGCAGAGATCCGCATCCTGGCATGGATTGCCCCAGGAGGGGCAAATGATGGGATCCAGAACTGCTTCCCATGGGTGAAGGCTCAGAGGAGCCTACAGACTTACCCAGAGGAGCTGAGTGGACACCTCAGAGAGACAGCTGGCTGATAGGCAATGAGGATCCTGTAGGAAAAGAGTGTGAGAGAGAATAATCCAACATATGAGTAAAAAGGGGAGTGTGACATGTTGTTATGTAGTTTACGCCCTCTTTTGTCTGTGGAAAGTGAGCCAATAAGAGGACTTTTATGATGGATGATGCATGAGGTGCAAGAAGAGAGAGAGCTGGACCAGCAGGGCTGAATTACCCTAAGAGTTCAACAGACATTTTATGGACCCTCTAGTGAGGGGACCATGAAAAGACTGTGAGATCTTCCTTACCTTATTGGGACTCCAACAGCTGGTTGGCATTAGGCAGGCTGGTTGGCATTAGGTGGAGCCCCAGAAGGCAGCACCTAGGCAGATGGAGTGCTGTGGTCAGGAGATAAAAGACCTTCCTTCCATCAGCAACAAATTTCAATATCAAAGTCATGGCAGGAGACCATTTGGCACTCCCAAAGTTGAGTCACACGGCCAAACTGTCTACCCCTAAAGGTACAGGCCCAAGGAGCCATGCTAAAAGAAGTAAACACTCATCTAAAGAATGACATGGGTGAATACACAGTTGATTCTTCATATAGGGCCATGAAAAGTCTAAGAAATGAATCTCTTCTCATCTTCAGATTTACCTGATACTAGGGCACTGCTCCAGAACACTCCTGGTTATAGGTCAGCTATGACCTCTGTTTCTGATCTAATATTATCACTTAAATCTCCAAGGTTTTGCCATAGTGTTCTTTTGCACAGTTTAAGTTGTATAGTTGCTGAGGTATGTAACTGCCTTGGCTTCAGTACCTTTTCAACCGTTCTGTTAGTGATCTGCATGCTAAATGTAAAGACAATACATTGATGTACATACACAATTTAGATATTTCTTAATTAGTGAATTATAAATGAGAAGTTTCATATGAGATGCAAGTAGTTGTATGGAATGTATTTGAAAAATGCGCATTTATTTGAAAAATGTGCGTATATATAGGGAAGTATTTCCTGAAGTAATCTCATGATGATTAAAAAAAATTAAATTTGGTGTGTTGCCCTTTTTCCTTTAAAATGGTGCCATGGGAAGATAGACTGAAGGTTGAAGGGGCCCAGGGGATTGGAAGCCCAACAAGAAGCTATTCCACCATGATGGAAGCAGAAGAAGAATGTCAAGAGACCAGCATGGTTGCATAAGAAGCTTGTTGGATGCCCCAAATGCAAAAGGCAGTGGAAATATTGGCAGGTCACTAAGGAAATATACGAGGGAATAACAAAAACTTGCAGGAACAAAATCAGGAGGGCTAAGGTGAAAAATGAGCTTCACCTGACAAGCAAAGTTAAAAACAACATGAAGAGGATCTGTAAATATGTTGTGGAGAAAAGGAAGCTGTGGGTCCACTGTTTAAATAGACAGGGAAAAGTCCTAACAGAAAATGCAAAGAAAGCAGAGCTGTGCAACACCTACTTCATCTCATTCTTTATGGGGAACTTAAGCAGAGCACAAAGAGCTAAAGAGGTTTATTTGAAAGAACAAGGGGACAACCTGAGGGATGAGATAACAGTAACACTCAGAGAGATTTTTATGGGTCTGAATTAATACAAGTCAGCGGGGCCTGATATAACTTCATTCCCCAATACTAGAGGAACTGACAGAGGAAATCTTGGAGGCCTTGATAATAATAATTACAAAATTTTGAAAGCCAGGAGAGGTACCAGAGGCCTGGAAAAGAGACAAAGTAGTAACCCTCTTTAAAAAAAGGCAAAAAGGAAGACCCAGGGAACTATAGATCAATTGTCTTACCTCAATACCCAGGAAATAACTGGAGCATATCATAAGGAAGTCAATTTGTAAGTATCTGCTAAAGGAAAGGCTAATCATGAGCAGCCAGCGTAGATTTTACTAAGAACAAATAATTGCCAAACAAACATGATTTCCTTCTTTGATAAGTTACCTAGTTGGGTGGATGAAGGGGATGTAGTAGCTGTATATGGATTTCAGCAAGCCTTTTGACAAAGTCCCACTTGACCTTCCCATAAACAAATAGGAGAAGTGTGATCTAAACAAAACAACAAGGTAGACAGATATGGTTTTACTAGCTATAAGCAAAAGGTAATTATAAAATAATCCATATCAGAAAGGCAAGAGGTTTTGACTGGAGTCCCTATTATGGATCCACTACTGTTCAATGTGTTTATTTATTATTTGGATGCTGGAAGAGAGAGCTTCTTGAGCAAAACTCCAAATGCCATGGAACAGAAAAGGATTGCAGACACATTAGAGTACAAGAGTACAATTCAGAAAGATCATGACAGATTGGAAACCTGAGCTGGAGCTAACAGGATAAAGTTCAGCGCTGACAAACGCAAGGTGCTACACCTTGTGGAGAATAATCAAAAACATAAATATAAAATGGGTGACACTTGGCTGCAACAGTATAAAAAGGGAGCTAGGCCGAATATTGATAGATCGCAGATTCAGTACAAAGTTGCAGTGTGATGTAGCTCCACAAAAAGTGAATGTGATTTTGGGCCGCATCAATAGGAGTATTAGGTGCAGAACATAGGAGACGATCTTGTATCTTTACTTGGCAATGGTTAGGCTAGATGAGTCTAGCATATTGTGTCCAATTCTGGGCTCTATATTTTAAAAAGAATATGGGTGAGTTAGAGAGGGTGCAGAGGTGAGTGACAAAATGATAAAGGGCTCGGAAGGCAAGCCATACAAGGAAAGGCTGATGGAAATGGGTGTGCTTAGCTTGCGGAAAAGGAACTTAAGGGTTTTCTTCAAATACCTGAAAGGCTGCCATAAGGGAAAGGGAAAACACCTTGTGTCTCTTGCTCCGAAGAAGAACACTGGCTTGAAGTTGCAGCAAAGTAGATTTAGACTGGCTATCAGATATTAGATTCTTCACTGTTAGAGCAATGAGGCAATTAGACGTTTGCTTAGGGAAGTTGTGGAATCTCCATCATTGGAGGTGTTCAAGAAGAGGTTAGACAAGCATCGGTCAGGGATGATCTAGGGATGGAAACAGATGTTGTGTGATATCTCATTTTATATGGCCTTAACTTTCAAGGCAGCACAAATGTAGAGGAAATAGACATCCTTACGCTTTGTTGTGCCACATAACAGGAAAATCAGTGGTGCAACAAAAGGTAGTAATAGACTCTCGTGCTTTATTGTGGCAGACATCTGTTGCCTTGTGGTGCTTTCCTAACTCAGCCAGTCTCAGGGGCTGGCTAGGCTAGATAGGGAATACACCATTTTCCCTGCTGCCTCAAACCTTATACCATGGTTTTGGGGCAGCAGAAAAAAGTGCTCCCCTGCTCAGGGCTGGCCAGCCCAGAAAAATCCTAGCTTTTCTGAGTAGCAGAGGAAAGTGCTTCCTCTTTCAGCCAGCCAGCAGGAAAACACTTTTCCTTACTGCACTAGATTCA
>NW_017729033.1:41464268-41468600 GCF_001723915.1 Gavialis gangeticus
GACTCTCCTGCTTTATTGTGGCAGACATCTGTTGCCTTGTGGTGCTTTCCTAACTCAGCCAGTCTCAGGGGCTGGCTAGGCTAGATAGGGAATACACCATTTTCCCTGCTGCCTCAAACCTTATACCATGGTTTTGGGGCAGCAGAAAAAAGTGCTCCCCTGCTCAGGGCTGGCCAGCCCAGAAAAATCCTAGCTTTTCTGAGTAGCAGAGGAAAGTGCTTCCTCTTTCAGCCAGCCAGCAGGAAAACACTTTTCCTTACTGCACTAGATTCACAGCATGGGTTTGAGGCAGCGGGAAAAGCAGGGAGATTGTGTCACCCCTCATCCTACACCATCAGTGGTGACACATCATGGCACAACTGAATTGCTCCATTTGGTGATGTTTGTTTGTAGCTTAGGAATAGTTATGTCTATGCTATGCTATGGGCATTTCCATGCTTGTGTGCTTTGCTAGTTGCAACATAAGCCACAAAAGGAATTTTTTTCCCCTTTCTGTTGCAACATGTGCTAAGTTTTTTTTCCGTCTTCCTCAGAAGTATTGGGTGTTGGATGCAACCAAGGCTGAGGATTTTGACTAGGGTGTGCCAGTGTTCCTGCTGGAACTCAGATCTAGAGATTCCTGACTAGAGGTTCTTGTCCATAGTTTCATAGTTTCCAGGGTCAGAAGGGACCTGAACAGATTATCAAGTCCGACCCCCTGCCCTGGGCAGGAACCAGCGCAGGGATCATAGTACCACAGCCAGATATCTACCCAACCTCCTCTTGAAGACCCCCAAGGTAGGGGAGAGCACCACCTCCCTTGGGAGCCCATTCCAGAGCCTAACAGTCCTAACCATAAAGTAATGCCTCCTTATATCAAGCCTGAACCTGCTCTCAATCAATTTGTGGCTGTTATTCCTTGTTATCCCAGGTGGTGCCCAGGGGAACAGAGCCTCACCTATTTTCTGCTGGTCCCCCCTGGTGAATTTATGGATGGCCACCACATCCCCTCTCAGTCTTCTCTTGTGGAGGCTGAATAGGTTCAGGCCTTTTAGTCTATCTTTGTAGGGCCTGGCCTGCTGCCCCCTGACCATGCGAGTGGCCCTCCTCTGGACCCTCTCAAGCTTAGCCACATCCCTCTAGAAATGCGGTGCCCAGAACTGGATGCAGTACTCCAACTGTGGCCTGACCAGCACTACATAGAGGGGGAGGATCACCTCCCTGGACCTGCTAGATGCTCGACAAAGTGCGGTTAGCCTTACCGACTGCTTTGCATTGGGTGCTCATGTCCATCCTGGAGTCAACAATGACTCCAAGATCCCTTTCAGCCACTGTGTTGTTGAGAAGGGAGTTCCCCAGCCTATAGATATGTTGCTGGTTTCTTCTCCCTAGATGCAACACCTTGCACTTGTCTGCACTGAATTCCATCCTATTCTCATCCGCCCACCTCTGTAACCTGTGTAGATCTAGCTGGATTCTGTCCCTCCCCTCCAGTGTGCCCACTTCTCCCCACGTCTTTGTCATCAGCAAATTTGGACAGCGTGCTTTCCACGCCCACCTCTAAGTCACTGATAATGATATTGAATAGCACAGGCCTGAGGACCAAGTCCAGGGGAACTCCTGTGCCCCCATCCCTCCAGGTCAAAAATGACCCATCCACCACCACACTCTGGGTGCAACCATCGAGTCAATTTGCCACCCATCTGACTGTGCAGGCATCAATGCCACAGTCACCTAGTTTTTTTTATGAGAATGGGGTGGGAAAGTGTCAAAGGCTTTCTTGAAGTCCAGGTAGATGTCATCCACCTCAACACCCACATCCAAGGACTTTGTGACCTGATTGTAAAAGGAAACAAAGTTAGTCAGGCAGGATCTGCCTGCAGTGAACCCGTGTTGGTTGCCCCTGAGCATTACCTCCCATGTTGGGTCCCTGCAGATGTGTTCCTTCATCATTTTCTCTGACCAGGGGTGCACTGATTGTCAAATTTATGGTCAGGAAGGAAGAGTCATATTGGTACACACTGTGAGGGTTTTTGCCTTCCCCTGTAGCAGGGGAAGACATAGTCATCTTCCTTGGATCTCTTCAGCATAGTTTAACAGTCCTTGCAACAGCAGGATGCTAACCATCGTTGTCCCCATACATTACTTGTAGCAGGTTAGGGTGGTATGGCTTGTAGTTGTATAACAGGGTTGACTGTGCAGTTTTAGTAATAAGTTAGGCAAGGATTTATGTGGAACTGTTTGGATAGGGATGATCCTGTCTCAGAGGTCACTTCCAGCCACACATTTCTTTGATTCTGATTTTTTGTTATCCTGATCAGTTTAGTAAACAAAATAAACTTTTCACATGCAGAGTTTTACAAAAGGACTACTGATAGCCTCCTGGTCCTTTACTCTGAGTTAACAGCATCACTCAGAGAGGAGGCCCTGGTGGGGGGAGGGTTTAGCTTCTATCTTTTGATCTTTAATTACGAATAAGTGTTGTTCTACTGCCCTATCTGACACTGTTTTCACAGAAAGTGAGTATTTCAGAAATACTGGTGAAATGGAGTTGAAATTATACAGTTTCTTTAAAAGTACTTTCTCTGTTTTGGAGTGAAATTTCACTGTTTTGGTGGTTCTAAAAGACATTAAGTGTATTGGGTTTGGGTTTTTTCCTCTCAAGAAAAATCCATTTTATTTTCACACATCCTGGCTTTTCTGCTCTTTCATATTCATTAAAAGGATTCACTTTTATAAAAGTAGTACAGGAAATTTGAAAACAATACTTTGAAATTAAATGTGGCTGTAGCAGTTTGCATATAGTACCCATATACTTAGTCCATGGAGAATTGATGCAAGCCACCTTTTTTTTTAAGCAGCACTTTTGAGCAATGCTTCTTATATGTAGTACAAGCTATGTTGGTCCAAAACCAAAAGGCTCATGATTTACCATATAGTTAATTGGTTTGGGCCCCAGCAGAGTCAACAGTGTTTCAGGCTGTGGTGACCCTGTAGCTCAGTACTGCTCGGTATATGTGTGCGTGTGTGTGTGTGTTTTCCAGATACCCCCACAAAGGATTCATGAGCTAATTAGCCCTCCACTCATAACTGGAATCGGGTGTTCTTGTCACGAGTCCTTGGATCCTCCAAAAATGTTATTTAGATGAGGTGCAGCCTAGTTTGGCTTTAGCTCATGGAGGGCAGGGCCACACTACTCATGTGAGACAGGCTGAGGAAGGACAGCAGGGGGGTTCTGAGTGAACTGTTTGGGATTCTGTTTGGTGAGGTTTGCCAGACATTTAAGACCAATAAAGAAACAGAAATCAATTGGAATGGGAAGGAAAGGCACAGTTCAGCTGTGGGAGTGAAGAGGAAGTTGAAATGTATTCAGTGCAGTGGCTTGCCATGACTTGAAAAAGAGTTGGTGCTGAGGGGGACTGAGTGCAGTGGGCACCACCACATATCTTATTCAGATGGGCTGTGCTAACCTATGCTTGTGATAAGTTCCTGTCATCTTGTTTGCCGAATATGGATCAATGTGTTATATAGTTGCACTCAGTGTTGGCTGCATTTGATCAGCTTCACAGTTGTTTTTTTATTGAGCACATGCTGCTTTTGGCACTAGCTTAATAATAGCTAATGTTTTCAGTGATTGATCCTTGTAGGATGAATGTAGGATGAAAAGCATTTTTCTCTGTGCTGACTGGGGGGAAAAGACCTTGTCTTATATTTGAGTTAATACAGTAACAAGGAAAAATATGATACAGCATTACCTGTGAACAATTTAACAGTGTTAAATATATTTTGAGATTGTTTTCCACGTTAGATAGTTCTTGGTGTTGATGGCATTATTATGAGAATCGGAAGATTTACTTTTGTTTCAAGCTTGCCACTGGCCTTTGGTGTCATCTTGAACTCATTGCTTTGCTTCTCTGTTTTATTCTTTCCCCATGTGTAATATGGGGGTGTGGGCTAAAATAGAGAATAGGGGGTATCTGAAGTCCAGGACTAAAGAGTCTGGAACAGAAGATGCTTGCCTGTAGTATCTGGGAGCATCTGAACCCCAAGACCTTTGGGCTTGGGCCTGCATGCAGGATGCCTCCCAGTGGAGTATCTGAAGTCCCAGGGTGATACGTCTGGGATGAAGGATGTTCACCGGTTGTAGTCCCATGCGTGGTGTTTAGAAAGATTGAGTTCTGCCTGCTCCATTGATATGGTTTTTGGAACAATTGAATTCTACTCAATTAATACAATTTGGAACCGATTTGGCTGATTTGATCTGGAACACCGAATATATTATTAAAACAAACAAACAAACAAAAACACCTTCTGCGTACAGTGACCTGAAAGGCATAAATAAAAAGATAAAGT
>NW_017729033.1:41473600-41480791 GCF_001723915.1 Gavialis gangeticus
ACCAAATATATTATTAAAACAAACAAACAAACAAAAACACCTTCTGCGTACAGTGACCTGAAAGGCATAAATAAAAAGATAAAGTCCTAGAGAGAGCTAAATGTACTGTGTATACAATGTAATGCCTATACTGCACTAAAAGCAAAACATTTTTAGGTTGCAAAGTCTGCCACTTCAAGCCAGGAATTATTATTGCTGTGTGCACTTTTTATTTTTTAAACCTAAATTAGCATGCATATTAGATGCTGCCTTTAGGCTCTTGACAAGGTGCCAATGTGGGCTTTTGATTTGCAGTTCAGAAACCTTTGGTACAGTATGTAATTGTTCACTGGCTTTTTATCTATTTTTCTTAGTCAGATGGATATTCTGACATAAATAATATATTGATTTGTCAAAAGTAAAGATGGTGTCACACTTCATAAATATTTCATTAGGTGCCATTGCAGCAGGACAAAAAGGGATTAGTAGCTAAGCAGTTCTGCCCCTGAAAGTCTGTGTTATCTTTAATGTCCTTTGTAGAATTAAAAATAAGGAGTAACAAACAAGGCATAAACATCCATTGGCTTCTCAGCTATACTGGCTGCTATGAGCAGGTGTAGGAAATATTGAACAAACTTGACTAAGAGGAAGGGTCTGGCCTTTTCACTCACTGAGCAGTTACTTGAGTAGTAGAATAAAGTTTCTAATTACTATGTTCGGTGATTCTAAAGCTTAGATTGACAGGGTTCCCCTGTAAACGTAACCACTTGGGCCCTAATCTTGCAATGATTTCTGCATGGGCAGATCCCTACACTTTTACAGTCAGCTTACTGGGATCATATTTTTTTTAAATACCAAGTTTCTTAGTTATAAATAACGTATAGAATCACTTCACAGTAGAAGAAAGAAGTTGTTTTTTCCTTTTTCTTTTCCTCTTCCAAGTCAGAACAAGATCGCATAGGTCACTTAAAGTAGCCACCTTGTTTCATACTTTTTCATTACAGTGTCCTCTATGGGAATAAAATTACAGAACTTCCAAAAGGTCTGTTTGAAGGACTCTTCTCTCTACAGTTGCTGTGAGTATTTATTGAATATTTATTGTATTTTGGGTTAACTGGGGAGAAACTGGGAAAGGGGATATGTACCCAGAAAAAATGTGTAGGAAATTATATTCCTATGTGAAAAAATGGAGCACAGTGAAAGCATTAATTTTGGTTTTAGTGGTTAAAACTGAAGTCAATATTTCTGGGTTATATTGGTGGCTGTGCCAGTTGCCCACAAATTGACCTCTCGATCTATGCATGTGAACCCTCTGTATGCCAGCAAGCCCAACCATGAAATGAACCTTGATGAATTAGCATGCTGTTATGGTACACTGAGATCATGAGACAGCAAATATTAACCACAGTAGAAATATCTTGCTGTGTTAACACAGTATTTTCTCTGTGTAGTTACTATGCAAATGATATTTTAATGACATCCATTTTAAATGCAAATATTAGTACAATTTCACTGATTTTTTTTATAACTTCTGAAATCTTTGTGAAGTTTATGGAGGGAAAGTCTTGAATTTATGTCCAGTTGCTAAGTCATTTGACAGACTTGCAGTTCCCATGTAGTCTTGTGTCATCTATGTTTTGGTTTAACAGTGGGTATAAAGGAGAATGTCATGATATGTTTATCAAAAATTGTCAAAAGAATCAGTAGGAATGACAGTGGAGTATTAGGACTATCTAAAAACAGATTGTGTTCAACAGGCCATAAAACGGTAGTGTTATTCTCCAGAGTATTATTTGAGAATCACTAGCTTGTAGCTTTAAAGGCTGATGAATTCAGTAAATAATTTCTACCAACCTAACTAAATGCGCATGCTGTCCAAAAATTAGAGACAGGTGATTTGGCAAAATGTCTCAAATAAATAATTGTGGAAGAAGGGGGGCAAATAATTGATGTGAGAAAATGCAATGTTTCACAATTATTTTTTAAGTTATGATACACTAGTCATGAATGCATTTTCCATAGTTCCTTCTGAGAGGGGCTCTAGTTACAGATAGTTTCATTTAGGTCTCAAAGTTGAAAGAAAATTTTTCAGTTTCAATTCAGGCTGTGTATAAAAATCACTACATTTGGATACATTTTCTACAGACAGGGCTTTTTTTATTTGAAGTACATTTTTTTGGCAGAACATTATTTATTCTAATAAAAATCCACCTTTATGTCATAAGTTGAAACCATGTGAATCAAAATGTAAAATACACACGTTCTACACATTTTCTGATGGGCAAAAAAAAAAAGAAATATAAAAAAGTGGTTGACTTGACAAAAGCATCAAGTTTCATGGTGGTTGTTGTTTAAAGACTTGTGGGCTTAGATAATGGATTTTTTTTTATAGCTTTTAAATTTGAAATTTTGGAGCTACCTGGAAGGAAGCGTTCTCTTTGGAGATAGAGTAATGCTGCTGCAGGATACAAGACGACTTATTTTGTACTTCCAGTCTTTACTATAGCTTTGTATATGGTTTGGCAGCATGCTGATTAGTAACATGTAATTAAAAGTGCCACTGCACATCTCATCCAGCTACTGAACACAGTGTTCAGTTCTTTTATTGGCAAAAGGAGATGTTTTCCTTTCTTATACTTGTTTTTCCAGGCTTATTTCCTTACTTAGAAAAATACTGCCCACAGACACTGTGTATATCCTGAGATTTTGGCTAAGCAATTCAGTGTATTTCAACTTCTATGTGTAAATGTAACAGAATAATTAAAGGGCGCCTAATAAGATATTTTAATTCAGTAAAATGCTTTATGCCATTGTTAATTAAGATTATTTATAATACTGAGCCAAACAATTCTTGGTATTTATTTGTAACCAGAACAAGAAGTTTCTCTGTAAAACCACAGTGCAACTTTAGTGCCAGTGAACTAATTCCTTCCATTTTATAATTATCTTTGATTTAACAGATTATTAAATGCCAACAAGATAAACTGTCTGCGCGTAGATGCTTTCCAAGATCTACACAACCTGAACCTTCTCTCTCTGTATGATAACAAGCTTCAGACCATTGCTAAGGGCACCTTTTCACCTCTCCGTGCAATTCAGACTTTGTATGTATACTTATATTTATGTTGTATGTAGTACAATTTTCTATTTAGGTTTTATGTTTCTCTTTATTTTCTATAATGTATGCAACCCTTGAGAAATTTTGAGACCAACTGCAAATATTTTGTAAATTTTTTTTTCATGTAAGGCATTTGGCTCAGAATCCATTTATCTGTGACTGCCATCTGAAGTGGCTGGCGGATTATCTTCATACTAACCCTATTGAGACCAGTGGTGCCCGTTGTACCAGCCCCCGCCGTCTGGCGAACAAAAGGATCGGCCAGATCAAAAGCAAGAAATTCCGCTGCTCAGGTAATTTTCTCAGTTCAGCTGCTATTTTTATTTTATTGCCAAAAATGGTGGTTACAGAAGTTCTGACAAAAGCAGCTGGTTCTCTACTAAATTATTAAACATTGCAGAACCTTTTTTGTTCTTCTGTTGAACAAGAGGGAAAATCATGAAAGTCATATACTATTTGATCACGGAACATTACTGTAGTTAACACATTTGGCACTGAATCTGACTAGCGTTAAATCAAACAGAAGACATGTAATATATTATAGTTCAGAATGAAATGCTAGCAGTTATTCTGTACAAGTATCATCAACATAAATCATTTTTAAAAAGTTCCACAAGGCTCTGGAATATGTGAAAGATTTAAAAATCTCCAGCTAAATACAAAAACATGATATGTTCATTTTACACAGGGAGCTTACCTCATACTGAAATTTACTGTTTTCTTTTTCTAATCTTATTCCATTTCCTACTTACATTTCTCGAAATCCTAACCTTTGTCATATGGTATCCAGCTGCTCCAGGTGCATTTCATATTCTACAATTTATTCAGTCACGAGTGCAAATACCAGACAAGAACTGTTTATTGTCCATGTTCCGGATACATTTATGACTATTCACGCTTTGTTGTTTATCAGCTCTTGCTGTGAATACACATTTTTTCATGTAATTATCTGTAGTTAACGATAGTCCATACTTAATCTAATAGAACTCATACTCTGCTTGCTGACATTCAGGTGCATCTTCTATTTTTTCTCTTTTTTATTTAGCTAAAGAACAGTATTTCATTCCAGGTAGGTTTGGTTCTGCAGTAAGACTGACTAACTGCAGACACCCTCCCTCTTTCTCAAAAAAGCAATTTGTAGCTTTTAGGAAATTGATGCATGTGTTGTATAGTCAATATCCATTAGATAGATATAGTAGTCCTGTGTAGATTACTAGTAGTTCTGTTTTCCAATTGAGAGCTTTGCATGCAGCTCCTGATACTTTTTTGTCTCACAGATCTGCACATAACCCATCAAACGTTACTTTTATTTGCATTAGTTAGAAGGTTGCACCTGCTACTTTATATTCTAACTGACATCTTTACTTACCTTATATAACTTACCTATTGTAACACCACTGTTTTTAAAATGTAGCTCTGGAGCTGCTTTTAAACACAGAATACCTTACTATCAAAGAGCTAGTACAACTTAAAGCAAATTTCTTGCTCTTCTTCTCTAAACCAGCAGTTTCCTGCTGACTGTCTGCAACTATTGCTTGCTTACCTGTGACACTATGATCCCTGTGTTTGTGAAAGCACAATAGAAAGACTGAAAAAATGTTTTTGTTCTTCATTAAAGGCATTCTAAAGTCATGCAGAACGTGCATTAGGAATGCTTTTCAATGAAAAAGATGCAATTTAAGAATTGGGGATGATAAAGTAACTTAAACTTTACTATAAACTACAGTAATTCTGTGATATTTTCTAAAGCAACTATTAATGTTGGCCCTAGCTCTTTGACATATGTTCCTTTACTTACTTTTCCCTTGGTTGTCAAGTGTGTGCACCACTTTCTTAGCAGAAAAGAAAAAAATATTCAGCTACATTATGTTCCTAACAGGTGATGAATAATTGATTGGAAAAAATGCCCAGTTATACAATGAACCTGTTGATTAAATTATAGACATATAATCTGAAAGAATATTTTTTGATCTTATTTTAATAAATAGAATAATATCAACCATAATCAGTTATGACACAAATAAATTTGCTTTTTCAAGCACTATAGGTATATTGTTGCTTTCCAGTGCCTTGAGTACTGGTTTATTGAACAGTCTTAGCCATTACCATTTAAGCTGGTGTGTTTAACAGCTTTGGTTTTTTGCAATGTTGTTATGTTTTCTTAGAGCTGGGATGGTCATGTGAAATTTTTTGTGCTCTTCTACTAATATATTCATTTGAGTTTTGAGTTTAAACAAAAAACAGCAAAAACAACATGGACCAATATGCCATCAATGGCAGCACTAGAAACTTACTAGTCTAAAGCAGCATAAAGTAGAGGGAGATCTGATTTCTTAAGGCCCCCCCTCTCCCCCCCCGAAGCACTTGAGTTCCCTAATGAGTAAAACAGCTGTATTCCTGCCACAACAAGACTTTTACTCAATTCAACCAGTGTGACTTTTGTCTCTGAATTAGAAAATGTTTTGCCAGAAACATTTTTAACAGGCAGTTTATAACGCTAGTATAACTACACATGCAGCTCAGGTTTTTCATCTATATGATTTTATAAACATTTTTAAAAATGTAGTTTCTAAAAAAGTTAAGCTCATCAAGAAGTGCTGAGAACTATCTTCCTTAAAGCACGGCCTGTGTATATCCACTCCCACCAAATAAAAGTACAATGTGCACTGTGTAATGTTAGAGCTGTTCTGAAGTATTTGGGGGATTTAGTTTGAACTGCTAATAGTGATTTACTGAACATACAGGCCATGTCTACATGAGACGCTGACTACGCAGTTGTTACTGCGTAGTCATTTAATACTTGCATAACCAAAGCATTACTGCTCAGTTGCGTCCCAACATGGTTGCCTAGTGATACTTACCGTGCAGTAGCGTCGCATCATGGTTTGTGCCTGGTGACACTACTGCATAGTAGTAACGAGCTACTGTGCAGTAAGCATCTCGTGTAGACATGTTCACTGAAGATAAAACAGCACATATGATCTTGCTCGTAAGCCTTTTTGAAGTACTTTACACCTAGGTAAGCATAAAATGATAAGCATCATTAGAGATGAGACTTATGCTACCACAGACATTTAAACTATTAAACTTGATAAAGGAAGAACTTGAACAAAGCCTCCTTTCATTTTAGGTCATAAAAGTATTCCACACATCTATATCATACTTGGATTTAAATCGAAATTAAAATGGTGCAGATTATACAGCTGATTGTGTTCTATGCATCTATAACTGTTTTTCTAAAGTGTTTGTAATAATATTTTCTTAAGTGTCTTAGCAATACGTATATAAATGAGCAATTTATTATTGGAATACATTTATTTTAAAATGATAAAGAATATCTCATAGGAAGCGTCATCACTCTGTACATGATTTGTAATTATTCCTTATCTAGGTTTTAGTTGAAATTTTGTATGCCACTTAAAATGAATTAGTGAATCCTTTCCTAAAGATGGTGCTCCATTGCGACATCTTACAGTCAAATTAATCATCCAGTAAAGAAAGAGAGCTTAGTTTCATGTTTTATCTTAATTGGGATTACTCTGTCTTTCTTTCCTTCTTGGCTATCTTTACTTTTGCAGGAGTTCACCATTTTGGCTGTAAGTAAAGTTCAGTGTCTGAACTAAATCACAGTGTACTTCCCAGCCCTGATGCACCTTCTTCTACTAGTCTCAGTCTTTCCACCTTTGTCCAAGAAGAAGCCACAGGTCCTTTGAGCTTCTTTCTGTTTTCCCTGTCACCCACCCTCAGTTCCTTACTGGATGTTTTCTCCCAATATGTATAGGATGTTATCTTTGTTCTGTTGACTGTGGGAAATGGTAGAGGAAACGTTTGATGTGGTCTGTTTCCTGTACTTTTTAATCAAGCTGTGACAGTAATACTGTTACAATGGCAGTGGACATTCTGTAAAAGGAATGCCATGTCACTTGGAAGTATTAAACCTGTAGTAATCCTGTACCTTTCTCCTACTCCTTCCTCTTTCCCTTGCTCTTATCCTTGGCCTAGTGGATGCAGTTATAATTTAGCGAGATTTTCTGTTGTGCTTGATCTAACCATGTGGTTGTGAGGTATGAGTAAAACATGGTTCTGTCAAGCAC
>NW_017729033.1:41485791-41486040 GCF_001723915.1 Gavialis gangeticus
ATAGCAGTTATAATTTAGCGAGATTTTCTGTTGTGCTTGATCTAACCATGTGGTTGTGAGGTATGAGTAAAACATGGTTCTGTCAAGCACCATGGAACGTCACGCAGCTTTCTACAGCATGGCAAGCTGCTGAGGCTTAAGTCAGGATTACATATTTTAAAACTAAAGGAGAAAAGAGAGTGTTTTAAAACTTACATATTTGAGATGATGTGGTGGGATGGGGACTATAAAAAAAAAAAAAAAAAAAAA
>NW_017729033.1:41486166-41490775 GCF_001723915.1 Gavialis gangeticus
AAAAAAGGAAAATAGTGGGGTAATGAAGTCCAGTCAACAACAACAAAATTGTAACAAGAAAAAGAAAAGGAAGTGGCATACAAGGATCTATCTAATCTTAAAGCAGAGAGGAAATTTTAAAAGAATCAATAACATTTGTATGGCTAGCTGTAAACCCAGCTAGTTTGTCTGACAACACAATCAGCAGACAGTACGGCTGTGAAAAGCTCAAGTTAATATTATCCCATCACGTGAAGTTGGTCACAATTTTTTTTCCAGCGTATCTCAAGCCCCTATATTTTAATCCTACCCCCTAATGTCTGTTCACAAAGTTTACCAAACATTTTCCAAGTTATCCACCTCCTGTCTACACTGCAGATGTCATTGTAACCTTCTTTCAAAAAATGAATCTCATGGACTCAATATTTGTATTTTGACTTAACTCTTCCACAGGCACAGAAGATTACAGATCAAAACTAAGTGGAGACTGCTTTGCAGATCTGGCCTGCCCTGAAAAATGTCGCTGTGAAGGAACCACAGTGGACTGCTCCAATCAAAAGCTCAACAAAATTCCTGACCATATTCCTCAGTACACAGCAGAATTGTAAGTTCAATCTGCAGTAAGGTACAAGTTGCCACTGGAGAATTCAGGTACAATTTTGGTATAAAAAACATTCCACAACTTAAAAAACTCATCCCCTGATTTTTGCATGTTGCACGCTATTATAATGAACTTTTCAGCTAAAATTGTTAACTGCCCTGTAACAGGCTACAGGCTTGCAGTCTGGGTCAGTTAGCCAACTAGTAACACGCCACCCTCCTAAGGGTCCACAGCTGGCTCAGTCAGTAAATGAGGAGAAGTTCACTGGCTGATGCAGAACTAAAAGGGGGACAGGAGGAAGAAGTGAGGAGAGAGGACCTAAAGTCCCCCACATTGTTCACATGGACAGGTAGGTCTCTCCAAGGAAGAAGGAAGAGTACAGGGTGAGAACTAACCCATGCTTGTGGGTGTTCATTGTGGATTGTTTATATTTCCTGTTGAGCTCTGTAGTGCAGAGTAACCCAGGGTGTGATGCTTGTATTGGATAGGTTATATTTTCTACCGTAGTGCTGAAGGAACTCAGGGCATTATCACCTGTGTTGCGGAACCCAGAGAAAGACTGCGTTGCTGGGATCAGATTAAGGGAGTTACTTCAAGGGTTCAAGGACTGATTCAAGGCTGGCAGTGCCAGGCTAGCTAAGTGGCTGTCTACAAATAGTGGAGAACACAGGCAATTTGAATTCTCCCTGCAAGGATGGACACTGAGGCTTGTTTACAACAGCTCCAGCTGCAACAGCAGGAATTCCATCAGCTCTAGCTGCAGCAACAGCAATTTCAGAGGGACCTGTAGTAGCAATCAAAAAAAGCTGCAGCTGCAACAGCAGGAATTCCTTCAACAGCAAATGAAATGGCAGCAGAACCTTGGTCAAGGGGGTGGAGATTTTGTGCACCCCACTAGTGAGGCTACGGTTCTAAGATGGGACCAGCCGATGACCCAGAAGCCTTCCTACCCATGTTTGAATCAGTGGTGAAGATATACCAGTGTGCCCAGGACACCTGGGTTGTGTGGGTGGTCCCACTTCTTACAGGGGAAGCACAAGTTGTGTTTTGTGCATTCGGGCCAGAAGCAGCTCAACACTACAGAATGCTTAAAGCAATGATTCTCGATCACTTGGGCCTTATTAATGAGTCCTACTAGTGGCAATTTAGAACCAAGGCCTAGGACCTCCACACTCATCCTGGAGATATGGCTCAAAGACTAAAGGATTTATGCACCTAGTGGCTCCACCCAGATACCTGATCTGCATGAAAACTGATGGCCTGGAGCAATTTTGTGGTGTCTTCCCAGCAGAAATGTACAAGTGGGTGTACCACCTCTATGTGACCACTCTAGCAGAAGCCACTAGGAGGGCAGAGGGCTTTCTGGGGGCAGAACTTAAATATCAGGACTTCTGGGGGAGTTGGCTGCTAAGCAGCAGGAGAAAGGCCAGTGGGGAAGGGTTGACTGTAGGGACAATATGGAGGGGTCTGAACCAAGCGGCAACCTTATCATGTCCTTGACGCTAGCTCAGGGAGGGGTCAGTAGCTGACTTTGCCAGGGCCTTGGTACCAATGGGGCCACCCTGCAGTCCATACAGAAGGCCAGATGTTGAACTAACCTGCTTCTGGTCCAGGGAGAAGGGACACCAGGCCCAAGATGGCACCCAGCTGGACTGCGATATTCATTTGCATATCTCATTGGAAAAGGGGTGGGAACTCTGATGTGAGGAGCTATGTGGCCCCCATAAAGACTGGAGAGGTCTGGGTCAATGGGCTCACGGACTCTGGCTCAGGCCAGACATTTGTCCAGGACCAATATGTGAAGGTCAAAGACATCGCAATTTCGGGAATATACTTATATCCCGACTAGGGAAATATATTCATGTCCCAATTGAGAGAATGTACTCTGACAAATGCAGAAGCCCCTAGCGGGCCCCAACTCAGTGGAGTCTATGCTTGAAAAGATCTTTTCCTTTTTGGACCCAGAGCTATTTGGGCCACAGCCACAGTTATGCCATGACTGGAGGCAACAGATGTGCTCAGGGAAAGGTGTTGTAGTCCAATGTAATTTAGATCCTGTAGAGCAAGGAGGCAGTGTGCTGAGACCCATTGAGCCCAGCTTCAAGCTGGACGTGGATGAATTGGGAATGGGCCAGGATTTTTTGTGGGACCAACAGGGGGACCCCGTGTATGTGAGACTATATGGACAGTTGGCTTGAGCTAATGGATGCATCCTTGACCCCTGCCTGACCAACCAGGATCCACATTTCAAACTATAGAGAGACCTCCTAGTTAGAGATATACATGTCCAGAAATTTTGAAACCATGGATAAAAGCCATTTTTCTCCCTCCCCCCTCCCTTTTTTTCTGGAAAAAAATGGGAATTTGGGGGAAATTTGAAATACATGCAATATTTATTTTCTTAGCACCCTTTACAGATCTAAATTCACTTTGCTACTTTAAGAACATCAAATGTATTATGTATAATTTGGTGTGCTCATAAAATTATCATGTTTGATATATTTATTAAATTTAACAGTATAGTTTATTCAGACAGTAATTACACATTTACTAATTTAATTTTCTTTAAAGTGTTTTTAATTTTTGTTACAAATGGAGCTGCAAGCTGCTGAACTCTAAGGAACCTAGCATCTCTTAGTTTTTGCCAATTTATGAGAAGCAGGCAAAAATTAAAGGTGGTAATAGAAGAAACCATCAATATTCTAGTAAAACAAAGAACGTTATTATGTATTCTGGACTTAGTCTCCTTCACAGTGTCAAGCAGATACAGAAAGCACTCATTTTTAGAAAAAGAGCTAAGGAATAAAGGGAAAAAAACCCAAGACTCTGAATACAAAGTTTGCTACATGAAGCTTTGTCTAATCAGTCTCATTTTCTGAGGTATCACTATCAGCAGTTTCTGCTGCTTATGATCCTTCATTTTTATCATCTTCATGGACTTCTGAAAACTGAAGATTTGTCTAGATTGAGACAGCTTCTCTACTCTTTCACATGTTAGTTTATTTCTTGATTTGGTGCGAGTATTTCCAAACGTAGACTGGTTTCTTCCACATGCTGCAGAAAATGGAGGAATCTGAAGTGGGCAAGAAGCAAGAAAAGTCAGAGGCTGTGTCATACAAAGGCCTTGCCACTGTGTTGCAGGAGGGGATATGCTTGGCAGAGTCCCAGGCTGCATTCCTGAACCAAATACCTGAAGATGTTCTGTATTCTGCAACATTTGAAATTACCTTTCCAACATCAAGTCCTAAATGTGTTGCTTGTTTTGTAATCCAGTCAAATATAGTAGCAATACTATCATCACTAACATTTCTGCCTTTGAATCTTGGATCCAAGAGATTTGCAGCAGCATGAACTAATTGGGAACAAAATTCTTCCCGTCTGTTAATAAAGTCTTTCACTTTTCTTTTTTCTGTACTTCTAAGTGGAGATGCACTTAGATTCTCAAAAACAGTTGATTTTATCTGGGCCTTATGGTAAGGAATGTCTAACAAAAATGCACTGTCTGATTCAGATGCAGTAATTGCTGAAGAAATTGACTTTAGAATCTTCAGGGAGTTCTGCAGCTGAATCCAGAAGACATCCTCATCAAGTACAATGTTCCTTACACTTCTGGGTACTTTAAGATCCTCAGTTATTACTGGTTCTTGGAGAGCTTCTTTGTTTTTTAGTAAACTTCCAAATGAGATCACCACTCCACCCCATCTAGTTTTATTACAGAGTTTGAGTGTCACTATTTTATTCTTTCCATTCTTTTCTTCCTGCTTCTTAAAGACTGCAGCTAAAATATGAGTAGCTTTTACATGTTTTATAACTTGTTTTGCTCTTCTATAGATCTTTTGCAGAATGTCCAACTTTGTGATGTCATTAAGAAGCAAGTTTAGCCCATGGGATGCACATCCTATTGCAATAATGTGTGGATATTTATCCATTATGATCTCCTACGCAGCAAAGCAAATACTTTACCACTCCCAATCTTCTGTAGAACTTCACATATTTTACTACTGATATACTCTGCTGTATGCCTGTTCT
>NW_017729033.1:41495775-41510060 GCF_001723915.1 Gavialis gangeticus
TCCCAATCTTCTTTAGAACTTCACATATTTTACTACTGATATACTCTGCTGTATGCCTGTTCTCTCCTGTTTCAATGCTTCTGTCAAAATCTGGTTGAGATGTTGTTATCATAAAGTTTATGATTCCTTCTTCCCACACATTTGTTATCCATCTGTAAGCACTAATAGACACATTGCTTTGTTGATTTTTCCTTGCACAGATTTCATTACACATTCAGATTCTGACTCTGAAAGAGGCTTGCTGAAAGAATGTCTGCTGGGCAAATGATATGATGGTCTTAAATTTAAAAGCTTCTTGCCAGTATGCATTTTCAGTTATTGACAATGATGTCGCAGAAGAATATATTGCTCCTGCAAGAGCTTGGACA
Organism: Gavialis gangeticus; assembly: GCF_001723915.1. Taxonomy (NCBI): domain Eukaryota; kingdom Metazoa; phylum Chordata; order Crocodylia; family Gavialidae; genus Gavialis; species Gavialis gangeticus. The sequence goes on from NW_017729033.1 coordinate 41,496,144, forward strand.
ATTTTTTCCTGATCTTCAGGTGTCATCCTGTCTACAAATTAAGCTATTGAGAGTCTTTTGTATACAGTTGGTTACAATATTTGGTTACTTAAGGATGCTGATTGGGCAACCCTTTGTGATGCTGATGTTATAGAAGAAGCAGCAGCAGTAGGAGGACTTCTGGATCAAGAATGCTTGGAAAGAGCTACTTGCACTTTCATCATCATGATCTATTTCTTCCTCCATACCCACAAAGAATTTTTTAATGTCTGCAGGACACTTCTTACCATACAAGAATGTGTTTGGTCAACCTAATAGCATTTAGAAATGCATAATTCATTTGACAGTATTTGCAAATTACATTTTTTTTTCTCAGAATAACTTGCGTGTGGAAATGCTTCCATAAGCTAAAAGTTGGTCACACCATTTTGCTGAGGTAGAAGAAAGGAAAATTTAATATACTGGATAGCTTGCATATATAAACACTAAGCTACACCACAGACAAATTTAGTACTGGATAGAGGAGAGGTTAACTGTGAACAACTTCCATGCCCTGCAGGCCTCACCTCACTGCTAAGGTTGGGTGATTTGTCGCAAAACATCAGATTAGTAGGAATTCAGTTATGAATTACAGAGGTTATAAAAATATATGAATGCAGCTAACATATAGTTTAATATACTGAATTCAGAGAAATTTAAACTCCTACCTTTCAATAAAGAAGCATACTTTCTTTCAGCACCTTTGTGCTGCTTCTGTATTTCTGTGGATCTCATGGTCACAGGACCAAGAGAAGGCAGGTTCCTTCCAACTCCCAAACCTGTAGACTTGCTCTGTCTCCTCTCCTGAGGCTTTTGAGCAAGTGGGGCAATAAGCTCCCTGTTTCTAATCTCTACAGGAACAAATGAATCCTGCTGCCACTGTCCACTCTTAGTTCTTTGAGGCTTAGTCAGGAGGACAGGAGCAGATCCAACAACCTCTAGATCAGAAGTCAACAATAGAGGAAGTCCACAAGCAAGAAGGCACTGAATCCTTCTTCCTTCTTTTGTGAAAATAGCAGTGCTCCCTGGGGGCAGAAATGCATCTTGCTTTTGCATTTGAGAGTTGTACTGTACTGCTTGTCCTCAGTGTACAGGAATTGTAATGATCTGATATTGTAGATAGTCTTACATAAAGGTTTTTGTATTATATAGTTATTAGAAAACATTTTGGGAGTAAAGGGTAGCAATATATGAACACCTTGTCTTAAACATTTTATTCATCATTCTTAAAATATTACATAAGAAGTTATTTAAATTTTTCCAAAAAAATTCCATTTTTCCAATTTTGGAGGGGGAGGGAAGAGTCCTCAGAAAAAAACTGAAAAAATGGGTTTTTTTCTGAATTCTTCTGGGGGGTTTTTCTGGGCCTTCACATCTCTACTCTTAATCCAAATGACCAGAGACCAGGCCATGAGCTGTTGGTGCCCTGGCCTTACTGCAAGTGGGTGCTAAGATTGGCCCATGACATACCTTGGAAAGGTCACCTGGGGCAGGAGAAAACCCAGGACTGGTTGCTAGCAAGACTTTTCTGGTCCAAAGTGTATGACAGGGTTAGGAAGTACTGTTCCTCATGTCCCAAGTGTCAGTTAGTAGTGCCCTGGCTTAAGCCCCGTTGGTGCCAGTCCCCCAGGTTGATGCCTTGTTCAAGCAGAACAGGGTGAATTTAGGTGGCCCACTGGAACCCAGCTCCCAAGGTGCTCGATTCATGTTAGTGCTCATGGACTGTGCCACCCGCTACCCAAACTATGGCCTCGGAGTTGATACAGATCTTTTCCCAGGTGGTTATCCCAAAGGAGATCTTAACTGATCAGGGTATGAGTTTTGTTGCAACTATTTCAGGAGGTTTGGGGGTTGCTCAAAGTTTGTTCCATCAAGACCTCGATGTACCACCTCCAAACTGATGGACTTATTCTGTGATTTAACCAAACTTTAAAAAGGATGTCATAGAAGTTTGTAGCAAATGCGCCTCAGAATTGGGACAGGTTACTCCTCTACTTGTTGTTCAGCGTTCACAAGGTACTCCAGTCCTCTACAAGCTTTTTGCCATGTGAGCTATTTATATGGGAGATAGCCCTGAGGAGTGCTGGACTTATTGCAGGAATTGTGTCAGTCCCAGGTCTCAACTGTACAGAATGTCTTACAATATGTCTTAAATTTATGTGAGTGACTGGATTTGGTGGGGCACTCACAAAGGAAAAGCTGCCCAGCACAGCCAAGAACAACATTATAATAAAGGGGCCCAATTGCAGGTATTTCAGCCAGGAGACCGAATACTGCTTTTACTGCCATCACCAGAAAGCAAACAATTGGCAAAATCGTAAGGCCTATTTAAAGTACTACTGTGTGTCAAGTGAGTCAAATATAGAATATGCCTTGCAGGAAAGCACCGTGAGTCACAAGTATATCATGTCAACCTTCAGGGGCTCAGGATCCTCCCACCAATCCACCAGCAGAGCCCCATTTGGAGGAGGAACTAACCTTGGCTCAGCAGGGAGGTATGAAAGTCGCGCTGACAGACTTTATGGAGATGTTCATGGAGAAACCCAGTAAGACCACGGTGTGGCCAGCAGGGCCCCATTTGTGGGAGGAACTAACCTCAGCTCCGGGAGATATGAAAGCCGTGCTGACGGAGTCTATGGAGATGTTCACAGTGTCACCCAGTAAGACCATATTGGTGAAATACCGGATTATTTGATTATTATCAAGCCCAGATCCACCATCCAAAGAGTATGCTCGTGAATTCCTGTGTGGTAAGGGTACACAGTCCAACAAGAACTGACAGAAATGCTAAACCTGGGAGTAATAGAGGAGTCTGCAAGTGAATGGAACAGCCCTGTTGTACTGGTCCCAAAGCCTGACCATACCATCAGGTTCTGCACTGACTTTCACAGGATCAGTGTGATTCTGAAATCCAATGAGTACCCCTGGCCTAGGATAGATGAACTGGTAGTAGGAATTGGATGTGCCTTGGACCTAGTGAAAGGATACTGACAGATTCTCTTGGACCTCACATCCTGAGAAATAACAGCCTTCACTACCCTATGGGGGCTATATTACTTTCAGACTCTCCCCTTTGGACTCCATGGTGCCCCAGCAACTTTCCAGCAATTTATTGATAGGCTGCACCAGGCATATGCGACTGCCTACTTAGATGACATCATAATATTTACTAATATGTGGACAGACCACATTCAAGGAGTAAGGGCAGTCCTACAGTTGATCCACATAGCCAGTTACGGTCAGCCTCGCCAAATGCCACCTAGACAAGACTGAAACCAGGTATCTCGGGTACATCCTGGGCAATGGCAAGACCTGGCCTGTGATAGACAAGGTACAGGACCTGATACAATTCTTGGTACCCACATAAAAAGACAGGTAAAATCCTTCCTAGGTTTGGCTAGTTATTATTGGTGGTTTATTCCCCAGTTCGTAGCCCTCACAGCCCCCCAACTGACCTTCTGCAAAAGGGGGCCCCGCAACAGATTTAATGGTCACTGGAGTGTGCAAGCACGTATGAAGAGATCAAATGCTTACTGTGCAGTGACCCAGTCCTGCGTTCCCCAGGATATGGGGAAAGAATTTACAGTATAAGTAGATACTTCAGAATGGGGTTTTGGGGTGGTATTCACACAGGAATTCAAAGACAGGGAACACTTCATCATGTACCTGAGCCAAAAGCTCCTTCCCCAAGAACCAAAATATGTGATGATTCAAAAGGGGTGGCTAGTGATTAAAGGGGCCATAAAGGCCCTTTGGTATTCTCTCTTGGGGACCTACTTACGGTTAGTCACTGATCACGCTGCATTAAAATGGCTACATGCCACGAGGGAGGCCAATGCCTGATTAATGTGGTGGTACCTAGCTATACAGTCATTTAACTTTGAAATATGCCACCATGCAGGAACTCCCCATAAAAACGTGGATGACTTCTTTAGAAAAGGCAGGGGAGAGGTTGAAGAAATGAAAGAGTGTACCTCGGGCTCCACTCTTGGAGGGGAGGGTTCGTAACAGACTGCAGGCATGCAGCTTGGATCAGTTAGCCAGCCAGTAACAGGCCACCCGCCTAGGGGGCTGCAGCTGACTCAGTCCATCAGTAAATGAGGGGAAGTTGACTGGTTGACCACAGAATAAAAGGGGGACAGGAATAGGAAGTGAGAAGACAGGACCTGAAGTCCCCATCATTGTTAATGCAGAAAGGCAGGTCTCTCTGAGGAAGAAGGAAGAGTCTAGGGGGCTTGCAGTTGTTCACTGTAGATTGTTTATATTTTCTGTTGAGCTCTATGGTGTGGAGTAACCCAGGGCTTGAAGCTTGCATTAGATTGGTTTTATTTTCTACTGAGCAAATTAGTGCAAAAAGAACCCAGGGCATTATTCCCTGTGTTGCAGAGCCCAGAGAAAGACTATTGCTGGGACCAGATTAAGGGAGTCACTTCAAGGTTTCAAAGACTGATTTAAGGCTGGCAGTGCCAGGATAGCCAGGTGGCCCACTACATGGCCACTCAGGGAAAATCATTACAAATAAAGAGAATAACCATATTAAACAAAAATTAATGAAACAACTGCTGTATCTCTCTATATCTTCAATACATGGATAAGCACCATTTTTGTGATGATGGTAATGTTATTTTTATTTAAATTAAAGTAACAGCTAGGAGCCAAAATAAAAATCAAGAGGCTGTAGTGCTATGAGCTGTTTGGTGGTTGGGAAAAAAAAAAGAAGACAGTTTCTCTGCTCAGAACTTTCCAGGATACATTAGTTAGATTACAGAGACAGAAACAAAAGGTTTTCCTTGGGAAGAAGAAAGAGGAATGAACTGAACAGAGTTGAACAGAAAAGCAGAAGTCATAGCTTATTTCTTATCAATGCCAGATGGTAGTGATTTGTAGGCATTACAACAGAGATAGTCTTCAAGGAGGGATTTAAAGAAGATAAGTTTAAGACAGTTTACAAGTTTTTCCCATGCATAGGGAGCAATATGGAAGGAAATATGGAAGTGCTTGAAAGATAAGTAGTCAAGAAGGTATTCAGCACTGGCATCACTATACAAATAAAGGCAGGAGATGTTGACCGAATATTTTGGTAGCTAGAATGGGGCCAAATGGTGATGGGCCTGAACATCAAAAACAAGGAACTTGTGTTTGATGTTTAGACTTGAGGAGCATTTATACACATGCTTCAGGAGTGGTGGGTGGGGGGGAGGCATTTTATTTAGAGTGGCCTCGAGAGCCACTCTAATTAAACTAAAGCTTTAACTAAAGCTTAGCTAGCAAGCTTTAAAGTGTCATTCTTCAGCGTGGGGGCGCTAATACACCTGGGGCTGGAGTGTGCTGAAGCATGGTAATTACCATGCTTCAGCAGACTCAATTAATCGAGTCTGCTCTGACATGTTACAGTGTGTTGGAGCAGCCTCACTGCACATTTATTGGTGCCCCAGATTACTAGGGGAGACAGGTAGCCAGGGGACTTGTGCAGTCAGTGACGGCTGGAATGGTGTAGACAGCATCATTTTGAATGGATTTGAGGCAGGAAGCAAAATGTGGCTGACCATAAGGCTGCAATATAAACAAATGTCATACTTAGGGTAGGATCAGCTCTGCCAGCAGACATCAGGCACAGCTGATCATCTGCGTTGTACCAAGTTGTGGTACAGTAGTACAATATGTGCACCTGAAGAATTCTCTGTCGGGATTCATGGGGTGCTCCCCTGTAATCAGGGAAGCTTGGGCAGGTGCTCTTGGGACTTCATGGGCCTGATCTGGTGGCTTAGTGCCAGCACTGGTGGCTGTGTGGTAATGTTTCTGCCTACCATGTGGGAGATTTGAGTTTAAGTCCCAGCTGAGGTGAGCCAGCAGGGAGAAATTCCTCTTACATGGGCTTGTCTGTGCCTGGAGGGGTTGAGGTATGAGCTGAAGACTGTAAGGTTGCCAGTTCAAGGCTCTGTGTTGCCTCCTGTTTTTCCTGTCTATGCAGGGGGTTGGATTTGATGATCTATTGAGGTCCCTTCCGACCCTAACATCTATGAATCTATGATCCTGCGTGCCCCAGAAATTCCCCTACAGGGATTGGGCCTCTGAAGTCTGGGAGCACCTGCCTGGGGTAGCTGGAGAGTGCGGGCAGCTCCATACTGACCGCACGCTCCCACCATAACAACAGATGCCCGCTGCAGAAAAGCAGCACAGATTTTTATCACATATTCAAATTTGTAGCTATAAGAGTATTTGTGGCACAAGGGACATGGACATCTGTTTGCTTGGGCATTGTGCCACCACAAAGGTAACTTCTGTTTGCAGCCTAAGGCAAGTTTACAGGAGGTAAGGCATGAGAGGATGCAGACTTCAGCAACAGCTTTGATAATCTGGACAGATATAGGTGAAGCCTTGAAATATTGTGTAAATGAAAACAAGAGCAAGAGCTGGACCTGGGAGAAGGGTGAATTGTAGATGATGCCCAAATTGTAGAGCTGAATGACTGAGGGTTCGGATGCTGTTCAGAATGACAGAGTAAAGACGCTGTGATTTGATCCAGAAGAATCTTGTCTTGTCTTGGGATAAGTAGTGTAATTGGAGAAAAAAAAGACGAGGTAGTAGTTGTAGATGACATGTTCACTAAGCCAAGAAATAAAGAGCAAATTGGGTGGTAGCTGCAAACATATGTAGTAGTGCTTTGATCTTGTCTTAAGGGTATCAACAGATAGAGAATCCACTATTTCCCTTGGTAGTTTGTTTTAGTCACAGTAAGCATCTGAAAAATATGCTACCTTACTTCAAAAGTAAATCTTTGTGGTTTTAGTTTACCACTCTTGGTTTTTGTTCTGCTTTTTTTTTTCTGCTGGATGAAAAAGTACTTTTGTATCCAGTATATTCTCCAGGTGAAGGTACTCAGACTCCCATATCAAATCACCGCTTTCACTGAATGGGAATTTACAACAGTTTTCTTTTTTGTGTCATTTTTATATATATCGATATCGAAATATCAATATAGATATATATATACACACACAGGTATCAAAACTGTACATACACTATTTCAGTATTATTTTGATTAGTGTTGTATGCAGAGATAAAGTCACTTCTGTTATTGCACTCCCTTTTTATTTATAGATCAAGTAATTTGACTGCCTCCTTTTGGCACAGCATTGCATGGGGAGTACACATTGATTTGCTTGTCTACAATGCCCCCTTAGATCTCCCTCATAGTCAGTGCTTTCCAGGATAAAGTTCTACATTTTGTCACTGCGTTCTTTGTTCCTTTGCATTTGGCTGTATACACATTTTGTTTGAGTAGGTACAGTTTACAAGATGATCTTGATAATTTTATGACTGCCCAGTTCTGTTTTCATTATTATTTACCCCCTGCCAATCTCTGTATTCTCTGGAAATATCAGCAGTAATTTTTTATATTTACTTATGAATCACTGCTAACCTCTGCCCTGTGACCTCTGCTAGAAACATCCTAGCACAATTCCATGTTAACAACAACTTTTTGACATCTCTCGATTAGCCAATTCTTAATTAATTTTACATATGCCTTCCTAGTAGTAAGATATGAATGGACATTTTTGCCACATCAAGCCAAATATGTGCAAAACTTGAGGCATTTTAAATCTGTGCCAGTGGTTCTGCAAGGGTGCTGCAGAGCTGCTACTGCCAATGCAGCCAGGTGGAACTGTCCAGCATGCCTCATTTCCAGGAGTGAATGCTGTGCAGACCAGGAAGCAGTTGCAACAAAAGCCCCTCTGCATGCTCCCCTGCTCTGACCATTGGGCAGCCACTGGCTTGGAGGATGTGAGGTGCTGGAGTGACAGCAAGAGTCTGTGCTCAGCACAGAGTCTCTTAGCTCAGTCCAGGCAGATGGGGTGCACAGCCACAGTCAGGACTCCTCTTGCAGCCTGGCCACTTTCCCCTGCAGGCTGCAGCAGCTACTTTGTTAACCCTTTCACAGCCACAGACAAATGAAGGCTTTTACAGCCACTATCTATATGCAGATCACTGGCACCTGAAAGAGGGTTAACAGAAAAGAGGGTAAGGAGGGTAAGGGAAACTCCACTCTGGGTCTGCACTGCAAGCCTTCAGCCCACAGGTGAGCCCACACTGTGGCAAGTAGAGCTCTGCCTGGACCTTCTATCCCCCTTCTCCTGCTCTCTGCAAAACCTGCTCTGTGCCCAGGGTGCAGAAATAACTAGTGATGCTACTGAAACAGTTGTTCTCATTTGGGGTGCTCCCAAATTCAGAAAAGCTACTGAGGGGTACCTGGAGTCTAAGAAGGTTAAGAACCACTGACCTCTGGATTTGCCTTATTCCACAAAGATTGACATAGAATTGTTTGATCAGATGTATTCTCTTTAAACCCATGTTGACTGGAATCCTGTCTTTTAGTTCTTCCTTGATAGTCTTCTATCAGCTGGACCCTGGTATAAGATTAGACCTCTACCAAACTTCTGGAACTTCCCCATTATTCTAATATTTATGAAAAATGAATATCAGGGAACCAAGGGTCTTCTCAGCCAACTATTTAAGGATTCTTGGGTTCATCTGCTGTTTAAAAATGTACTCAATCTTGTTTAATTACTTCTTTTAGTTATTGATGGGCAAGAAGGTGCCTTGTCATCATCCTGCTTTTTTCCCAAATGGAGAACAGAAATTTATTCCACATTTCTTGTTCTCTGAAGTTTATACCTTATTTACAAACTGTTGCTCCAACTTCCAGTCTACTCTCTGAAGTGAGGTCACTGAGTATAATCACAGAACACCTGGTCAGATGTGGTCCATCAGCGGGTCAGCAGCTTTCTTTTCATTCACTGTGAAGATCTGTGGCAGACTTGTGCATGACAGATAAACAGCATTGCCTTCAAGAGTGAGCATGGGGAGACTTTGGAAAAGCTAGACAGAGGATGAAAATTGGTCTGCACAGGCTGGTTTTATGTTGAGACTCATTTTAGGACTGGGAATGAAGATGAGTCCAGAATCTTAGACCTCTTAATGGACGATCTTATTTTGACAAATGACATATCCAGGAATCTCTGATTATGCATGTCAGCTTACCAGCACCATGGAGTCTTTGAAGTACATCAGCTTCCTGGGAACATTGGGTATTTGTTCCCGTCTACACGCCTATAGCATAGCCACTGTCTAAACTCATAAAGAGGAACGTTTCATAAACTGAGGAGCTTAACAGTCAGACCCACTCAAATGTTTTCTTACTTTCTTGTCTGCTTTGAAACATGATTTCAGAATATACTACTTTGAGCCCACAAAATATTGAAGTTATCATTTATGGTATTATTACCATTCTTGCTTGTGACCATTCAGTCACATTTACCATATGTGTAATTATCTTCAACAATAGAACAATTACAGAAAGCAGTTTTTATCTTTTGATGTTTATACTATTTGCATAGAAACACATTAACTATAATAGCAGGAAAGAAACCTGAAACAAATATTTGACCACTCCAAATATAAGATGCCCACTTTATGAACTTAGGTCCAGCCATATAAATTCCATTTAGTAAATAAAAATACAAACCTCTAGAACTCTTGGTTCAGAGATGATAACTTTTATTAGACCAACTAAGAAATCACAAAAAAACCCTTTTTCTGCAAGCTGTCGGACACATGTGCCTTTCCTAAGGCTCAGGGAAAATTAGAGATGCTAAAAGTCCCCATAGGTAGAAAATAAACTTCATTTTGCACAGAGGAAGCTGAAGGTGAATATCTGTTTCTCTGGATCCATGATCCTGGGTTTTTTCCTAATTTCTACCTATTTACATTCTCACTGACATCCTGTCACACTTTTAGCTTCTTTCATTCCTTGGAGTCTCAGAACAGCAGAGACTTCCTAAGCCTGAAGAAGGGTGATTGTGCCCAAAAGCTTGAAAAGATTTTTTTTTCAACTACTCAGTTGGTCTAATAAAAGATATCACATCTACCTGAAGAACCTTGCCTGTCTGGGTCCATGAGAGTTTCTTTGTGTGAGTTGCTTTTTGATGTGCAGATCAGGCAGGATTCCTTCCCTGGTGATGTCAGATGGCAGAAAGGCAGGGAAGTGTAGGAATATTTCTTCCTTGTTTAGCAGTGAAGTTTATAATCCAAAATTGGCTAAAAATGTCAAATTTTAGCTGATTTTGGAATTACAGACTTCATTGCTGAATAACAAAGAGAGATTTCTATACCTCCCTGCCTTTCTGCCATCTAATACTACCAGGGAAGGAACCTTACCTTATCTGCATATCAAAGAGCAACTTGCACAAAGAAACTCTCATGGACCCAGAGGAACAGACATCCACCTTCAGCTTCCTCTCTGCAAAATGAAGTTTATTTTCCATCTATGGGGATTTTACCATATTTAATTTTCCCTTAGCCTGAGGAAGAGTGCATATGCCAAAGAGCTTGAAGGATTTCTTAGTTGGTGTAATAAAAGGTATCATCTCTGAACCAAGAGTTCTAGAGTTTTGCATTTGCTTTCGTCTCAGACCAACACAACTACCAAATACATCCCATTTAGTAAGTGGAGAATTTAAACTCGCACTAAACCTGCAGTCTTGGTCTCTTTCTTCCTCCTGCTCCCTGTTGTGATCTGACTTTAATAATGGGAGTATGTGTTTTATCAGGACAGAGGGAGCTTGGGAAGCAGTGACACAACATAAGCTTCAGCTTGCAATAAAAGAGGATCCAGAAGTTCAACCCTTATTTCTAGGGAGCTACCTAAATTGTGCTGGAAGTGTGCTGCAGAGCAGCTCTGTTAATTTTGCTCTTTTTACCATGCAGAGTCTCTCCCCTCTCCTGTAGCCCTGCTGATTGTCAGGAGGGCCTTGGTGACCCCACCACTTACTCCTGATCAGCCAGGAGGGAAAAACCTTGGTTTTAAATATGCCCTGGTTTTTGCCTCCCATCTGCTCAGCAGCAGACAGTGGGACACCTGGGGCCCTTTGCTCAGTCAGCGGTGGGAGGCAAAAATCACAGCATATTTAAAACCATGGTTTTTGCCTCCTGGTCAATCAGGATTGAGCAGTGGGGCTACTGGGGCCCTCAGCCAGTCAGCGGCAGGTGGGGGGCATGGGGTAAAAAGAGCAAGATTATACGAGTGGCTGCGCAATGCACTTCCAGCATCAGTTAGGTAGATCTCTACTTATTTCTTTTTTTGTATGCTGGGGCATGGAATAACTTGCCAAATACTAAAAACTGACAGGCAAACTTTAAAATGTTTCTGTACCACCGTCCCTAATGATGATATCATATTACAAGACATCAGGTTGATGACACTATATTTCTTCAAGCAAGCTCAATTACCTATATTCTTGAGGTCACCAATATATCTTTTATCAAGATTCAATCACTTTCTTCATGGAAAACTCAAGTTCACCATCAGTGATCAGCAAGCTGAAACTGAACTCTGTATATGCTGTGCCAAGTAACAGTTTCTGATGACAAAAGCAGCAGTTTCAGATTATCTCATAGAAACCTGGCAGAATCCCTGTTGATTACTGATGATCACTTTCCTTTTTATTTAGTAGTGGCTGGTTTCCCTGGTATTTTCATACTCACAGTGGTATTTTCATACTTGCAGTATATATATATACAAGCTATTCCATATACAAGCTAAAGTCAGGTAAATCTATAGTGTGTGCATTTCTTCCACAGTGAATCCCTTTTGGTTTACTGCAGCCGAACCTCATTAGATTAGATTTCAGTAACTGCTTTCCTACACTTTAATGAAAGACCTAAAAATCACTTTAATGGAATGCCTGTAAATGTTGAAAAGCAGCTACTTACAGGTCTGTTACAAGTCCTGGGATATTGATGCAGATAAGATGCAGTCCCAGATTGTATCCATCCCCTCAATGGTCATTAGGCCTGTGCGAAGTGGAAAGGATTTTCTTCGGATTCAGCTATTTGGAGAGACAGTGATTTGATTCAGTGATTCGAATCGCTGTCCCGATTCGATTCAGCTGAAGATATTTAGCACTGAATATTATTTGGCCATAGACTATACAGGCAGGCATTGATGGCAGGAGCAGCTTGGGAAGCAGCCAGAGAAGCCCTGGCTTGAGCCGATAGCCCCGGGAGAAGCCGTGGTCAGGGCAAGGCAGGCAGTACTGACAGCCCCTGGAAAAGCCGTGAGGACTGGGGGAGAATGATTGGGAGCTGAGGAATTGAACCAGGAACTGGCGAATTGAACAGGGAGCTTGGGGGAAACCCCTGTTCGTTCCCCCGGCTCCCAATCATTCCCCCCAACCTCCTGGCTTTTTCTGGGGCTGCCAGCACTGCCTGCCTCACCCCAGCAGGTGGTGGGCAGGGGGGGACAGCCAGGGGAGCAACCAGACAACCCACTGCTTCTCCCAGGGCTGCCAGCTCAAGCCAGCGCTTGTCTGGCTGCTCCCCAAACTGTTCCTGCCAGCGCTGCCTAGTGCCTGCCTGTACAGTCTATGGCCGAATCGCCAAATCTCTGTGAATTGATTCAGAGGCTTCCGATTCGATTTAAAGAGATTCAGAGGCTTCCGATTCGATTTAAAGAGATTAATGGGTCTCTCGATTCATTCGATTTAGATTCAGAGATTTTGCCACCGAATTGGGCTGAACCTCCTCCGAATCGAATCAGCTACTGAACCTTTGCACAGCCACTAACAGTCGTCTTAAAAATGAGTCAGTAAGTCATACTTACTGGACACAATTTTCTGAGTCTATCAAACACTGGCTTCATTTGAAGTCATGGATATTTTGCAGCTTTTGAAATTTGTCTCCTAAGTGAGAAAGTGTTCTTCAATTCAAAAAATTGTTTCCTTCCCACTCAGTTTTCTGCAAGATGATAATCCATTGCTGGAAAGAGTGTTCTGACAGGCCTTCAAATTTATAAACTCAGTATATCTCTTCTGCCTATCATTTAAAGGGTAGACATTATCTCAGCCAGAAAGGAAGATAAACTATCAGCTGTCTATCCATTTTTGTCATTTTTTCTTGTTGTTTTTGACATGGCAACTCTGAAATATTTATGGTCTTTAGATTTTCTCTCATTTTAAGAAAAGCCAAATTAATGAAAATGGCCTTGTGTGTATAGGCTGAATGTATTGGTGCCTACTTTATTGAACTTTGAAAGTTTGCCAAAGTTAACATCTTTCAGTGTTTACACTGTTAGTAGAGCTTTAGTTTGTGTGCAAGAAAATCAATATCCTTTAAGGGTGGTTTTTGTTCATTTGTTTTTAGGCAACTGCCTGGGGCTTATTGCATACCTTCCTGAAACACTAAAGAGCAGCTGCTGGTGTTTTCTTTTGTATTGCCTATAGATGGAATATACTGGGTTCAGCATCTTGGAGCTAAACATTTTGGGTACCTATACCAGAGTGGATTTATTTTAAATCAAATTGATTTAAATCACGATAAAAATCACTATTCAAATCACTGGTCAGGAAGCCTCAATTTAATCATTGTTTTCTACAAAAAGTGCATTCTTGTTGTTTGATATCCTACTCATTTAACTTCTTAAAACTTTGCACTTTTAGAGAAAGATAAGGGCTTTACTGTGTGTACACAAACTTGCAGAGAGACAACAGGGCTGATGGGTTTGTAATCAGGTCTGTTATCTCTCATCTCCATATACTGCTGTTAACAAGGATGTTAGCTCTGGAGACAACAAACTCTCCCTATGCCTGAAGAAGTGTGCTTGTGCCTGAAAGCTGGCAAAGAACAATATTTCCAAGTATTTAGTTGGTCCAATAAAAGATATCACACCTACCCAAAGAACTATGTCTGCCTATGATCTCTGGAGAGACAAATCCACAATTTGAGAACTGAAACTAAGTATCATAGAGATACTTAATGGGATCTTCTAGACTGAGTGACCACCGAATCCTTTTGGGTAGGTGTGATATCTTTTATTGGACCAACTAAATACTTGGAAATATT
>NW_017729033.1:41515060-41516768 GCF_001723915.1 Gavialis gangeticus
AGAGTGGTTTTCTTTCATCTTTACTAATCTGTAGAGGAGCATCTGGGAACGCCATAAGATTGGACTCCTAATATAGTCCATGGCCTATGAAGACCTATTTATAAAACTTCTAAAAAGGTTACATGAATATTTTGTCTCAAATAGTATATAATTAGAAGTTTTAATCCCTATTCCATGATGACATCTTTGAGCTTTAACACATCATAAATTAAAAGTATTTTATATAAGTTAATTTTTTTAAGCATCTTAACATAAAATATTATTAAATCAAAAAAACCTGATTTAAATAAAATACTTCTTTTTAAGTTCTTTTTTTAATGTGTTTTATCTACCCTGCCCTATACACAAGCGTGGAGGCTGCTCTGACATGCTGTAATTAACTGAGTCTGCTGGAGCGTGGTAGTTACTGCACTCTAGCCAGCCTCTGTATCTCATGTATCAGCATCCCCACACTTCAGTAGGAGTCTCCAGATATCTGACCAACCCCACCAGAATCCTGTTATAAAAACTAGACCAATGTGCAGGTGTTTACATATATTTTTTAAAGAGTTTTACTGACAAGTTTCTGTGGAACCATTTTTTGATGCATCTTTTTTTATTTAACAGAGAGAGGGGGAGCTTTCTTAACATCTTTCTTATATTTTCCTTTTGTTTTTATGTTTGTAATACTTACATTCTGCTCCTGATCTTGTTGGTCTTGTGAATTAGAATTGAAATTGGAGTGTAGGGGTTACAGAACTAAAAATGGCATGTTATTCAGGTACTGCAGGTATTTTGGTTAAGGTATCTTGAAAAATAAATCTGGTTTAAAAAATAGTCAACTCATATGCTGGAGTACTTTTCTGACTATATTGTTGCTGTTTCTTATAGACGACTCAATAACAATGAATTCACGGTACTAGAAGCTACTGGGATCTTTAAGAAGCTTCCTCAGTTGCGTAAAATGTAAGTTTATTATCACTAAGAACCTCTTTTCAAATAGTGTCTTAGTTTATTAGTATACTTTTCTATAACTTTGTTATCTCACTTCACATTAGGGCTGTGCAAAACAAAAGCATTCTGTTTTGACCAGTGTTTTGATGTTTTGACAGAACAGTGTTTTGTATCAACTTTTGTTTCAAGTCAAAATGGCTGTACCATTTCGTTCTGTCAAAATCTTTTGCTGTTTCGACCCTGTTTCAACATTTCGCCCATAGGAGATCATGGGGAAGGTCAAAAGAGGCTATAACTTTGTTCTGGCCAGATTTGGATGAAACATGGCAGAGTGGTAGCCCGTTCTAAGGGCATGACATGTGCCAAGTTTCAAGAAGATAGGTGCAGGGGGTTCAGAGAAACTGCATCCCAAAATTCTGAAAACAAAACTAGTGTCACGTGTATGTGTTAAGACACACTGGGGTCAAGACTTCAGGGGTGGTAGCCCCTGCTGAGGCCACAAAGCCTGCCAAGTTTCAAGCTGATAGGTGCAGAGGTTTGGGGGAAACTGCACCTCTAGCTGCTGACAGGCAAAACTTGTGACAGATGACACTGTGTGGGTTAAGGCGCAGCGGGCTGAAAACTGCAGGGGTGGTAGCCCCTGCTGGGGCCACAAAGCCTGACAAGTTTCAAGGAGATAAGTGCAGGGGTTTGGGGGAAACTGCACCTTAAGCTGTGGACAAGCAAAACTCGTGACATGGGTACTTGTGCAACTGTGTCTGTCTTGGGGAAGGGG
>NW_017729033.1:41516778-41527815 GCF_001723915.1 Gavialis gangeticus
ACATTAGGAAAAACTACTTCACAACTAGGGTATCCAGACTGTGACCATTACTTCTACCTTTCCCCAAGGATGCCCTGGTGAACAGTTGTTCACCGAGCCCTAGATGTACACTTCTGATGTAACGGTAAGCTGCTACCAAGTCCCCTCTCAGCCTTCTCTTTCTCAGGCTGAAGAGTCCCAGGTCCCTCAGCCTTTCCTCATATGGCTTGCCGTGCAAGTCTCTGATCATACAAGTGGCTCTTCTCTGGACTCTCTCAAGCTTTACCACATCCGTGTTAAGGTGCGGAGCCCAGAACTGGACACAGTACTCCAGCTGCGGTCTCACCAGTGCTGAGTAGAGGCAAATAGAGCAAGAGCATCGCTTCTTTGCAATAGTTCTGCTGGAGATGCATCAATTGATGCATTACAGCATACTGTTTGCCCTGCTGGCTGCAGCATCACACTGCCAGCTCATGTTCATGCTGTGGTCAGTTATTACCCCCAGGTCTGTGGTGGCAAGTGATGGGGGATCTTCAGTCCTGTTGCCTGATGAGAGGCAGCAGTTGCACAAGCACCCATGTCATGAGTTTTGCCTGTCAGCAGCTAGGGGTGCAGGGCCCCAGGACCCCCATGCACCTATCTCCTTGACAGCTGGCAGGCTTTGTGGCCTCAGCAGGGGCTAGCAGGCCTGCAGCTTTCACCCTGCTGCGCCTTAACACACACAGTGTCATCCATGTCATGAGTTTTACTTGTCCGCAGCTTGAGGTGCAGTTTCCCCCAAACCCCTGCACCTATCCCCTTGAAACTTGGCAGGCTTTGTGGGGCTAGCAGCTATCTCCTTGAAACTTGGCAGCAGGGGCTAGCATGCCTGGAGTTTTGACCCTGCTGTGGCTTAACGCATACACATGACGCAAGTTCGGCTCTCAGGACTTTGGGGTGCAGTTTCTCTGAACCCCCTGCACCTATTTTCTTGAAACTTGGCACGCTTTATGCCCTCAGATGGGGCTACCATTCTTGCAAGTTTTATTCAAATCTGCCCAGAAATGACAAAGTTATAGGCTGTTTCAACCTTCCCCTTTATAGCCTATGGGAGAAATGTCGAAACAGCATCTAAATGGCGAAACGTTTCAACTTGCCGTGTTTTGTTTCATGGCTGTTTCGACCATATATGTTTCATTTCAATTTTGCTGTTTCAACCTCGAAACAGGTCAAAAGAGCATCAAAACAAAACTGCCGGTCAAAATTTTGCACAGCCCTACTTCACATCTGTATTCCAGTTAGAAATCAAAAGTAGGTTTGACCTTATCTTTGAGGCAGAGCAAAGCTAGATGATCTTTTCTATGGGGCTAGTACTGTCAGTAACAACTTCTCATGCTGTATAGCTTTGGCACCTTTAGTTTAGTGTTCAAACACCTCATCTGTTGTACAGCCATAGCAGGGATCTAGCACTCTAACTAGTTAAAAAAAATGGTTCCAGTAAATCTTTTGCAACATCCTGTGCTACTCCCTAACCATGCTGTTTTGCTTCATTCAGCACATTTGGGACATGCCTTTGACTTTGTGCTTCATTAAACTATTGTTAGGGAAAAAATCAAAACTAAATGACTGGAAAAATGACTTGCACAAGTTTTTAACATATAAAGAAGAAAATCCTACCAAGGTTGTTTTAAGCTTTAAGGATGAAAAGAAAGGTTATATTATAACACTTTATTTTAGATGTGTTTTGTGTCCAATCATTTTATTAATGATAACATGTCCAAAAGCATCCAATCATTTTATTAATGTTTCCTACAAAATGCAAACTTAAATATTAAGGTGGAGGAAATGGAATAAAATCCAAATAAATATAGATCAGATTAATGAAAAAATGATCCACCATTTATATTATATAAATACACCACAAAATGACTGTTAGATGTGGGTTAATCTAGTCTGACCAGAAATTGCTGCCTCCTCAATGTCATTCAGTGACCCTGCATGAAATGAATTGGTGGTCATGGGCCAGTTCTTGTTGACAGGCATCCATATCACAAAACCACTGCACTTGTTAGCAGACTCCGTGAAGAGGCCAAAGACAGAATTGACGTGGCATTTGGACTACCCTATTTTGCCACTGAAGGTGGAGATGAAGTATTTGATGTTTGCAGAGCTATTTCTCATCCTGTTTTGTACTGTAGATAACTAAAGGTCTTCATTCTACAGGACTGTCAAACCACTATTTTTTCAGAAACCATCTCTTGGTATGAAATCCAAGAAATACCCAGAAAAATACTGTTACATGAGGGCCACATACTTAGAAAATGAATGTAGGAAAAATTCTACCACAGGTAATAATTATAAGCTGAATTCAATAAAAAATTTAAGTGATCTTAATTTAATATAGCTACTAGTTTCCAGCTAAAGCACAGGTTTCTTGGGGACCAACAATCAGCAACAATAAGAATATCTGCGTGTGGCTCTCTACTGCTTTAACTTAGAGTTATTTTGAATTTGGAATAAGTAAGAAAAGAGCAACATAAAGAAAAAAGTTTAGTGTAAATTTAGCATTGCTAATAATATTGTTACAGGAGTGTCTGAGGGTATGGACAGATAAATTATGCAACGTTAAAATAAGAAATGTGACTTACCGTACATGAACTGATCCACGGTAATTGTTTCATGTGTCTAGTCTAGTCATTGGTAAGTAGAAGCTTAGCTGTAACTATTTATCAGTTATTTCATTTGGGGATAAACTGATCCAGGCTTCCCCAGCTTCCACATATTATGAAGTGAAGTAGATGCACAAAACAGTAAATGAAGATCAGCTCATGTAGTATGCTCTCCCTCTAATACTCCTAACTCAATATATTTTGTCTATTCATATGCTAATAAAGGTCTCACATGATTTACAAAATGAGTTAAACAAGTCTGAGAGAAAAATAAGGTACCTGCTCTACAGCAATCCATCCTTAGTAACTTTTAACGGAGTTCTGCACAGGCTCAGATTTGTTCCCAACAAAACATCATTGAAAAACTGAGACCTGTGTCTAATTGATTTGATGGCTTGATGATATGTACATACTTTGAATCACAGATGAGTTGTATAAACATTAACCACTCCTTAAAAAGTGTCTATGAGAGTATTGCAGTAATATTCCCATTTTACACATGGAGAAAAAAAGATAAAAGTTAGTACTTTCCTTAGACTACACCTGAAGTGAGATGTGAATCTGGGATTAGAAGTGAGGAGTTCTTGGCATCAGTCTTGTGCTTTAGCCACACAGCGGACCATATTTTTCACTCCAAAACTCAACTCTCAGTTATGCCTTCAAAGACAAGATAGATTAAAAATTGCAGGTATGTAAGATCTAAGTAGCCAAAACTCACCTGAAGCAGCAGCGTTTGGTTTTGTAGGTATCAGACAATGAAACATGAATTCTGGAATTAACGTGGATTTTGATGCAATAAATACGTAAAGTCCTCTCTTAAATATAAAAAAACACTGTGCTAGAAGGTATGTCAAATATGTTTATTTTTTTCCTGATATCATTGATAACAGGTAAAAGAAATAAAGTTTAGTATCACTTAATTTTCTGTGTTGTTTTGAACATAGTTTCATAAAAAGGCATTATAACAGCATACTTATGTTTCTTTAAAAACTTACCTTTTTACTAGTACCAGTGGTTGTTAAATTTTCATTTTTAGAGTTTTCTGTGAAAGCGCTTTCTTGTATTAAGCAGTCACTGATAACAACTCTGGCTAGGATTTTTTCCACAGGGGTTAGGCGCCCTTTGAAAATCGTGTTCTCCAAGTTTGTATTGCATCAAGTTTTGGCTTTAAACCGGGCTAACGTCTCCATTAGTTTAGTATTTGAATTTATCTTCCACCTTTACATATTAATTGCTCAGATTAATGTTAACCTATGGTAATGGACAATTTATCTATAGCAGGTAAATATCTTAAGACATTAAAAAAAAGACATGATTTTCTTCAATTTTGTTTTATGAATGCACCATAGAAATCTGAGCAATAATAAGATCACAGATATAGAAGAAGGAGCATTTGAAGGAGCATCTGGTGTGAATGAACTGTTGCTCACAAGTAATCGTTTGGAGAATGTCCAGCACAAGATGTTCAAAGGACTAGAAAGTCTCAAAACATTGTAAGTCTATTTGGGTGTTTTTCCTCTCCTTCTGTGCCAGATCTCTTTGACTTATAGCAGTAACCTGCCTTTCTTGTACCTTTTACTTTGAAGGCAAACTATGGTACAAGGAAGCATATCCCTAGTGTTTGCTCCTATTCTTCACTAAGCTTTATAGTGTGAATTTGTTAAGTATGGGTCTGATCAAGTTGCAGACATTCTCTGAAATGTCTGATCTATAGAAATTGTGGTCCTTCTGGACTAGGCAGTAGCTGAATGTGATTCTGACTCTTTGAGTGTGTATATGTGGGAGGAGGAAGGAGAAGTCATCTCCTTTGGAGCTATAGGAATTATGCATTCTGCACAATGTAGTCTCTGATTAAGTCCAGCCTATCTGTTGTTGGGAATTACACTGGAAAATGGTGATGAATTCAGCTGATATTGAAACATAGGAAGAGATTTTTTCCACAACTGGTTTTAATGTCATTTAGCCAATAACAGCTGTGGCTTTAAATTCTTTCATTCTTCCATTAAAGCATTGAGGGGCCAATTTTTTTTTGTTGGTGTGCCACAAATCAGTTCTGCACTATCTCCAAGTGCCACTCTGATCCCCTTTCCCTGCCCAGTCTTCTTCTCTGCTTTCTGTTACCTCCCTACCCTATCTACTCCTTTGTGTCCTGCTTTCTGTCCTACCTGCTGCTGCGTTCCCTGCCTTCTTCCCAGTCAGCTGTGTGCCACACAAAGAAGTTGTCTGTGCCGCTTGTGCACCCATGCTGCAGGTTGGCCCACCTCTGCCTTAAAGGAAGTTCAGGCCATTCAGTCAAGAAGACCTGTTTATCTGATCTGTGGGTTTCTTCTCTCTATTATGACCTTTTTGCTTCCTGGGCAAATCCTCAACTGCCAGTCACAGAGCTATGATTTTGGTTTTGGACTTCTCTGGCAAGCCAGGCTTCCTGATCAACAAACCAGTTCTCCACTGAATGAAGAACTATGTTTTTTTCTGGGGTTTAACAAGCCCAAAGACGGTAGATACTTGTTAATACATTGGACCTAACATTTTTAATTTTCTTTTTGTTTCAAACATCTGAATGTGTCAGAAGTTTATTTTTTTATGTATCTAAGTTAAAAAAAAAATATTTCTGAGTTAATGACAAAGATGCAAAAACAGCAATGCCTTTAATTATGTGAATCCCGTATACCGGTATTACTTACAGAAATCTGGTTTTAGGAAGGTTGTTTCTTGCTTGAGATACTGAACTTTCTGATAGTCATTAAAACCATGCTGAGTGAGTAAGATCAAGCTGATTTATGTTAATTGAAAGATGTGTTAAACAAGTAACAGGAGTGCTTTCTGGCATTTAGATTATAATCAAGTTAATAAATTCTGTCATTCCTTTATGTTAAATAACAGTTGAATATTATGAGCTTGTTTATAATTTGAATAAAGAAGGAGGAAATAGAGATTGTTAAATGTCACCAGAATAAAAGAAATATGCAACAGCCATGTACATTTTTAATTTGTAAAGCAGCTCTCTTATAACAATAGGAAAATAGCTCAGTTTTTATCTGGTAACTTTACTTACATCAGCTTTAAGGGAATGGAAATAATCACATTAAAACTACAAAATTGTAGTGATTTTTCATTGTAGTAAGTGTCTTTAAAAACATACTAACTTTAATTTTTTTTTTAGTACTCTGTAATAATACAATATAATTAAATATTCCAGTTATATACTATTGAACTGTTTAGGTTTGTTGACTAGCAAAATGTTTATTGCTTAAATAAGGTTCCTATGTTGTTTATAGATAGAATAAATTTAGTAAATGGTAAGTAACTAATAAACAGCAAAAAGTTGATATTTCGGTAAATGGATTATATTCAGCTATCATATATTAATTCGTGTTAATCCTTGCTTTCTCAGGATGCTAAGGAGCAATCGTATAAGCTGTGTAGGTAACGATAGTTTCACAGGACTAAGTTCTGTTCGTCTGCTTTCCTTATATGACAACCAAATTACTACAGTCGCTCCAGGAGCCTTTGATACTCTCCATTCACTCTCTACATTGTAAGTTAAACTATAAATATGAATGCATCTAGGATTTGAATCCATTCACATTTTTATAACGATTGATATCAGTGATTCCTCTTTACAATCTAGCAGCATATGGTTTGATTGTTTTCTAAGCAAAAACTCAACAGTTCAAACTTCTAAAAGGAAATTTAGAAAGTTTACATCCTTGCGATTTTGAATACTTGCACTTCCTTAGATGCCTACTAAAAGTATCTTTAGATAAGTCTAGGCATTAAATTTGTTTTCCACTCTTCCCTAGAAGTTTTCAAGGAATTTTGAAACTTGATAGAGAGGAGTAATGAAGGGGGGCCCTAGTGTAGACAAGTTTCCCAGGACTACACTGGCATTCTTGACACTGAGCTTCCTCCTGTCGAACAGCACAATTCACATGTGATATAGAACTTACCTTGGAGTTTAACTCTGGCATAATGGAACTTTAGTCCAATTTTCTTCTGAATAAATTTTCATGTTAGAAATTATTTATTTTGTAAGGGTTATCTGAATTCAAATATGTTTTACTTCAGTGGTTGGGAAAGAGGGGAAGGGGCACAAGAGGAGAAAAGCACCTGTTTGATACCACTTGTGTTACTGAAAAAGTAATGTCTCTATGAAGCATCACTCAGGAAAGTACTTAATCCTCTTTCAATGTAAAATATGACACTTTACGCCTAGTGAGTAATTTGTGCATATTAAAGATGGCATGTTTATAAATAATGGAATTGTCAATAGGTTTGTGCTGAAGTGAAGAGATGCCAAAAGTACTGAGACTTGTAGAAATAAATTCATTTTTATAACTGGCATTTAATCAACTTAGCTGTCAGGTTAGATAGAAAACTTATTCTCTAGGCAAATAAAAAAGATGGAAATCTTGAGATGACAACTTAATGAAATAGCTGTTGTCAGGTTAAAGCTAATAATATAAAGTAATCAGCCTTCATCTCTATATTAAATTACTGTGTTATCAGTGCAGGGTAGTTTGACAGCAAGTCACATCTCTGACAGGTTTAAATTATTTCTAAATGAGATGTATCAAGATTCACTGCACAAATCCTAAATTGCAGCCTTCAGCTTTGGTTTGCATATGAAAATGTTGGAGGAATTTCACTTAAGCTGAACTTTTTGTAAACAGAAATTGAATGTTTTAACTGAAAACAAAGTTGTATTATTAAAACTAAATTATGTATTGTTTGCATGTGGTTCTCAGAAACCTCTTAGCCAATCCTTTCAACTGTAACTGTCACCTGGCTTGGCTGGGAGATTGGCTGAGGAAGAAACGCATTGTAACTGGAAACCCTCGCTGTCAAAAACCCTACTTCCTAAAGGAGATTCCCATCCAGGATGTGGCAATTCAAGATTTTACTTGCGATGATGGTAAGAAATGCATACTTGAGCTGTCAGGAATGCAGCTTCCATACATGTAACTGGAATATTGCATAGATCATAAAGGCTCATATAAGTGGACCACTCTAATTTTATACATGTTCCTTGTGCTCCATTTGACTCCCAAGTAAAATAATGTCTGCAGTAGAAGCTCTATCCACCCATTTTGAAATGATTAGTAAGTGTGCAGCTGTCATATGCATATGTTAACAAGCCTTTTGAAGATAACAGTATGCAACACTGTAAATAAATATTTAGAGATAAAATGGAGATTGAGATAATTGGGCTGATAGATGTTGTCTAATGCAATTGGATTCAAATATTCTCTAGCAGGCTATACACATTCTAATATCATATTAGAGATTTGCTCACTTGTTACTGAATTTCAATATTTATATGCAAATATGAAAAAATGCTTTTCTCTCATATCACAGTGTTTCTAAGACTGTTTGTATGCTTGCTGATTTTCAAATGTTTAACTTTCCCTAATAAAAAGGAAGCAGTCTTTATTTGCCTTTTTACAGATCTGTAAAGCATATGGCTTTATTACATTTTGTGTAATTGTGATTTTACTTTAATATTTCTTTCTCTAAAGAATATGAATCTTGGGTACTAAAACATCATGGATAAACAAATGATGTAATTCAAAATGGAATGTACTTGAAGTGATATTTTTAGTGATAACTTTATGATTTCCATCCATCAAGCTAGGGCACAGCAGAACCTTCATGTCTGTTTAGGAATTACATGTGTTGTTTTGCTGGCAGTTCTTAAGCAAAGCTTTCATTTATCTGGGTTTTTTTGTACTAACTAGGAAATGATGACAACAGTTGTTCTCCACTGTCTCGCTGCCCCGCAGAATGTACCTGCCTGGACACAGTAGTTCGTTGCAGCAACAAAGGCCTTAAGGCTTTGCCCAAAGGCATCCCAAAAGATGTAACTGAACTGTAAGTAGCACACATTCTTCCTTTTTTTAAATGTCAAGGTCAGAGGCATACTGTCTGATTTAAGAATGAGAAGAGGAAGAAGTACGCAGAGTAAAAAAATGACATTAAATGATCAGTGAGAGTTTAAGATTTTAACACTTATTACATATTATGGCCTAAAAAGCAACAAGGACTTCTTCACAGAGAAATTAAGTAACAAAAATTCCTGTTTATAAGTAGAAGGCCAGTGTAATTGAAATTCTAATATTCATATTTTCCTATGCTTAGGATATTAGATATAGGATCTACATCTCTTATATAAATCAACCATTTCTGTTTTGAGTTTGTGACCCATATATTGAATCACTGTTCTTCAACCATTTCTGTTTTGAGTTTGTGACCCATATACTGAATCTACCCATATATAAATTTGAAATTAAAATGGATCAGAAGCTATGAATTAAAGTGAACTGGATTCATATGCTTTCATTACTCAGCCAAGAACAAATACAGAAATTAAATATCATAAATGATAAAAACTAAATCAGTTATTGCAAGAGAACTTGATCAAAGTGTGGTAGTTGTTGAACCTGTGGTAGAAATCAGTAAGCGCATCCAGGTGTTCAGTCCAGGTGATGAAAATATCATCTATGTATAGTAAAGGTTTATCAGTGCAGTTTTTCAGAAAATTCCTCCTACAGATAGCTCATGAAGAGGTTGGCATATTGGGGGGCCATCCTTTTGCCTGTAAGGTGTTCCCACTCCTTGGAGGAAGTATTGGTTATTAGAGGTAAAGTTATTTTGGGGTGAAGATGAAGTGGATGATTTGTGCAGTTAATGTGATTTCAAATCTGAGTGTACTCTTTGTAACCAAATTCAGGCAGACAGCCGGGCCTTCATGTGTAGGATATTAGTGCAAATATATGGTTGCAAATATGGCTCTCTCAAGGAGATGGTTGATGTTCCAGAGCTTGTTGAGGAAATCTGTTGTGTTTTGTCACTCAAAGAGCAAGTTTCAGGTGGGTTTGTATGAACCCTGCTACCTCTTCAGTAAAGGTACTACAGTTGGATGTGATTGATGCCAGGATGACTTTGTGAATCATCAGGAGCATAACAAAATGTTTCTGGGGGGGGAATGTGGGACTGGTTTGAACAGGTTTTCTTTTTTCCTGGAGCTGATTTGATAATATTTTTCTAGTTCAAGTGTAAATATTGGTGTGAGGTCTTCCCCAAGTTCTTTATGCTCCTCAGTATTAGAGAATTATCTTGTAACCTTAATCATATAGTCTTGACAGCTGAGGATGATTATAGCTCTTCCTTTGTCCACTGGTTTGATTAGTGTTTTGTTGTTGGATCTTAGGAACTACATGGTTTTTCTCTCTGAAAGGGAGAGGTGGACCTGGTTTGCATCAAGATTTGTTCTGTTAGCTTTCTTCCTGAAACAGTCAATGTGGTAGTCCAGTGTGTGGTTCTCTCTACTGGGAAGGGTCCAGTCAGATTTTTCTTGTCATCATTTATCCTAGCTATTACAGCAGAAATGTGGTCAGAATTGGTTCTGTCCATATATTCTTTCAGACAGAGTTTGCTAAAGTATTTTTCCAATTCTTCATATCTCTGTCAAGTTGTTTCTCCAGGCAGAAGTTCGGGCCTTTTCAAAGTACCTATATATCAGAATGGGCATAGGAGTGCTTTGATAGGTTAATAATGTTCATGTTCTGGGTGGTGCTATCTTGATTCGCTCCTGTGTGAGCATGATGGCTGTGAAATGGCTCTTGTTGTGATAGTTGATTCTACTTTTTTTCCTTACATTGGATGGCTATCATAGTTTCATTGTTTCATAGTTAGTTGGGTCGGAAAGGACCTAAGCAGATCATCAAGTCCGACCCCCTGCCATGGCAGGAAAGAGTACTAGGGTCAAATGACCCCAGCAAGGTGATTGTCAGGCCTTGTCTTAAAGACCCCCAGGGTAGGAGCCTGCACCAACTCCCTTGGAAGTTGGTTCCAGATCCTAGCTGCCCTGACAGTGAAGTAGCGCCTCCTGATGTTTAATCTGAATTTACCCTCTGCCAGCTTGCGACCGTTATTTCTAGTCACTCCTGGTAGTGCTCGGGAGAACAGGGACTCCCCCAATGCCTGATGGTCCCCTCTGACTAGTTTGTAAACAACCACTAGATCCCCCCTCAGCCTTCCCTTGTGGAGGCTGAACAGGTTCAGGTCCCTTAGGCTTTCCTCATAGGGCCTGCTCTGCTGCCCCCTGATCATGCGAGTGGCCCTCCTCTGGACCCTCTCCATGTTGTCCACATCCCTCTTGAAGTGCAGCACCCAGAACTGGATGCAGTACTCCAGCTGTGCCACATAGAGGGGGAGGATCACCTCCTTGGACCTGCTTGAGATGCATCTGTGGATGCATGACAAGGTGTGGTTGGCCTTCCTGACACTGTCGGCCCATGTTCATTTTGGTATTAATAATGCTGCTGGTTCTTCCTCCACAGGTGCAGTACCTTGTACTTGTCAGTGTGGAAACCCATCCTGTTCTCATCCGCCCACCCCCGTAACCTGT
>NW_017729033.1:41528946-41543572 GCF_001723915.1 Gavialis gangeticus
GGTCTAGCTCTTCCCCTTGGTTGGGTGGTCTGTAGTAGACCCCCACCGTTAAGTCTCTTTCACCTCAACTGCCTTGTATTCTACCCCAGAGCACTTCAGTGTTCCCCTCCTCTGACTCTGTGCTACTTGATGAGGATGTGTATTCCTTCTTAATGTAGAGCGCCACACCCCCGCCTTTCCTCCCTGTCCTGTCCCTCCTGTACAGCCTATAGCCCTTGATATTCACCGCCCAGTCATGCGTTGGGTCCCACCACGTTTCGGTGAGCCCCACTATGTCTGGGTTGGTGTCAGCTAGCAGGAGGGTAAGTTCCTCCTGCTTGTTTCCCATACTATGAGCATTTGTGTAGAGGCATTTGAGGCCTCCTGTGGATGTGTGCACTGGCCCCCTAATCTCAGCATTGCCCTGGCCCCTGTTGCTTACATGAGTATATGTTCCGCTTGTCCATCTAGGTTGGGCTGTACTTGTAGGTGCTGCTTGGTTTAGCAGTCCAAGGCTTCCTCTGCCCTTGTCTTCCCCTTCATCAAGGTCTGTTGGTAAAAGGTTGGTCTTCTACATGGCAATGAAGTATGCCTCCATGTTTAGCTCTCAGTTTAGGAGCATGAATAAGTAGGTCCTGTTTAAATTGATCCCTTTTGGAGTAGGTTAGCTGAAAAAGGTAGTTTAATTTTTTCTGAAGTTCTCCTACATAGTTATGTTGCACAGTTGGAACTGTGAGTGTTGGTCAGAGTGTTCCAAGAGATGAGTCCTCCCAGGAATGTTGTTAAGTTACTTGCACATGCTTAATGTAGCAGGGTACACCTCCAGTGTTGGCCATGATATCCCTTGGTGTGTGAAGTACCCCTACCTCATATAGTCTCGCCTGGTCTCCCCAAGCTACAACCTAACTTTATCTGCCACACTTTATTATAAAGTTAGGGAGACAGTCCTTTGGGGCTCAGGTGAGCCTCTAGGTGTCTCTTCCTTCCAGTGCCACTCTCTTTTTCTACTTTCAGTAATGATAGACTTTTGATAGGCCCAAGCCTGTCATTCTCTGGGCCTGCACCCTACTCGCATAGCAAGCCTGTGCCCCAGTGCTACCAGTTGTGGCCTGACCCTAATTGTGCATTAGAAACATCAATCATAACCTCCAGCCTCCCCCATCACCATACCTATGCCTAGTTGGTGTTACTCAGTTTTCATTCATTGAGTCTTCTGGCTCAGATACTCATTTCTGCCTAATCAGGCTCCAGCCTCTATTCAGGCTTCAGCCCCCTCAGCCTTATCCCTCTTTCTCTGGTTGTGGCCTTCACCCTTAGCCTACTGGCTCTGGCTTCATCTCCTCAGCCTCCTCCATACCCCTGCCCTGTGCAGGACTCCAGCCAGCGAGTGCCCAGGCACCCTGCTGTGTGGCCTCCAAACACCCCATATAGCCAACACCAAGCCACCAATGGTTACTCAATACACACCTTGTTCTGAGGCACAGGGGAGTTGTGGGAGTGTTACCAGCTGGCCTCCTGCCTGCTGTCACTCTTGGTGTTCAGGCTCCTTGGGTGTGTGTGTGTTCTCCCTGAGGATGTTGTCCAATATGAAGTCCAAAGGAGGACAAGCAATATGAAGAACAAATGGTGGGAAGACAAGGCTAAGGAGATGTGACATCTCGCTGAAATCCACAATATGCGCAGTTTCTTCAGTGCCACCAATGCCATCTATGGTCCAAGCACTCAGAGACCAATTCCCTTGAGACCTAAGGATAGAGGAGACCTGGTCAAGGAAAGGGGAGTCATCACGCCATGCTGGGGAGCCATGCTTGGAAGGAGTATTTTGAAAACCTTCTCAGTTGAGACTATACTGTTGATGAGTGTTCTCAAGTCCATCCTGCAACACCCAGTCAGAGATAAACTCAAAATCCCTCCAACCCTTGATGACGTGAGGAGTGCCATCAAGCAGATGAAGAATAACAAGGCATCTAGAGTGGATGGAATCCCCGCTGAAATCTTCAAATAGGGAGGAAAGGATCTCACATCACAGTTCCATGCCCTTATCTTAAGGAACTGTAATGAAGAGGAAATCTCAGATGACCTCAGGGATGCCATAATTGTGACAGTCTTCAAAAAAGAAGACAAGTCTGACTATGAAAACTACAGAGGTATCACCTTGTTGTCCACTGCAGGAAAGATCATTGTTAGAACCCTCCTGAGCCATCTCCTTCTACATCCTGAACAGCTCCTCCTGGAATCTCAGTATGGATTTAGGGCATCAATAGGCACAACTGACATGATCCTCACAGCTCACCACCTGCAGGAGAAATGCTGCAAACAATAGGAAGAACTCTACATGGCCTTCTTTGACTTCACAGAAGCTTTCAACTCTGTCAGCCGAGAACTGTTGCAGAGGATCCTTCTGAAATATGGATGCCCACTGAAATTTGTCACCGTTCTCTGCCTTAATGAGAGTTAAGCAAGGCTGTATTGAAGCAAGGAAGCAGACGTTCAGGCAATCCTCAGTGTCTTTACCAAAGTATGTAAGAAAATAGAACTGATGCTAAACATTCGGTCTTCCACCAACAAGCTCCTAATGAACAGTCCCCAGCTCCAGTAATCCAGATCCACAATGAGACTGGAAAACATTGAGTATTTCCCATACCTCAAAAGCTTTCTCTCTCAGAAGGCTGATATCAATGAAAAAATCCAACATAGTTTCAAATGTGCAAATACAGACTTTGGATGCCTGAAGAAATGGGTGTTCGAAGATTCCAACATCAGATCCAAAACTTACCTCATGTTTTATCAAGCAGTTGTGATCCCCACCTTGCTGTACAGAGCTGTGACATAGCCCATGTACAGGAAACTTCTAAAAGTTGTTGAAGAACCGTCACACTGCCTATGGAAGATCATGTGAATCCAGTGGGAAGACAGATACACCAATGTTAGTGTCCTTCTGCAAGCAAACACCATGAGTATATAGGTGATAATCATCTGCCACCAGCTTCATTGGGCTGGTTATGTCATCTGAATGTCTGACTCCAGGCTCTTGAAGCAAATTTTATTCTCCCAGCTCAGAGGAGGGCAGAGAAAACTCTTCAGGGATGTTCTCAAGGTCAACTTAAAAAAATGCAACATCAGTGTCAACTCATGGGAGACTGTCATCAAGGACTGCCCCACATGGAGGAAGCATCTGCTGCAGGGACCTCAGTACTTTGGAACTTCACAACAATAACAGGAAAAGCAGAAGTGGCAGAAACAGCATGTCATGAACCAAATCAAGAATCCAGCACCACCCACCGCACATAGAAACACATATCTGAGCTTCAGTAGAGTCTGTTGATCCTGGATAGGCCTCATCAGCCATCTTCAGACACAGAGATAAGACAATCACGGAAGACAATCATCCTCAACTGGGAGGTATTGCTGAAAAAGACCAGCAAGTTCTAACTTTTTACTCAATCCATTCAACCAGTTTCTTACTTTAAATCATTATTTTTGTTCACTCAAGTCTTTTTCCAGGTCATCCAGCAGTCAATTAAGCCTGCTACTCCCAAGGTCCTTTGCAGTGCCTTAGTTTAACTATAGCTCAGCATCACTACAGCCTAGCATAACTGAAACTCCTACACTCCCAACTAAAACCTCTAGCTGTTATGGGTCAATAAGGAGAAACCAAAATATATCCTGCTGGGTGAACTAAAATAGCTCACAAAACCTTTAATCCATCCAGGCACACTCATCCTGCTGCTCCTGGAGCTCCCCTCCCCTTGGGCCTGAGCTTACCCACTCTGCAAGGAAGTTGCTTATTCCCTGACACGGTTACTACTTTCCTAGAGTCAGTGTATATGCTGGCCCAGCTCCTCCCCTGCTGGTCAACTGATTCCTAATTCACAACTCTGGCACAGGTGTTTTCCATGATCGCTTTTTAGCCTGGTTTGCTTCTGGCTACAGAGGCAAGCCCACACCTGGATCATAGCTTTCATAGACATTAGGGCTGGAAGGGACCTCGGAAGATCATTGAGTCCAGGCCCCTGTCGCAGGAGCAGGAAGTCAGCTGGGGCCGAAGGATCCCAGCAAGATAAACGTCCAAATATCTCTTAAAGGAGTCCAGAGGAGGTGCTTGCACAACCTCTGGCAGCAGTGTCTTCCCCATCAGCAGCCTCTGCAGCAGTTAAGAGTCTGGAGTCTAGTCATAATCCAGAGTTTAGTCGTAGCCTGGAGCTCCAGTTTCGTGCAGCCTCTGATTAGGTACTTTGTCTCCCATAGCAGCTGGGGCACTACCACCACAGTTTTTCTTTCTTCCTCCACTGATCAGGATTCTTTTCTCTACAGGGTCTAAGGCTAAGTCTCTCACCCTGTTGTGTAGCATCATTCCCCTACCTAAATCCTTGCCCCTCTGGGCCACAAAGTGGCCACTTTGTTTTCTTCTGCCTATCAGAACAGGGATTGGTTCCCCTTAAAAAGATGTTACTGAGCAATACAGGCACATAAGTCTATAGGATGGGAGGTGGGAGTTGGAGATCATCTGGGCACACTCATTGGCAATATGTCGGGGGGGCATGAGCCCGATATTTCTGTGCTGACAGTGGGGCACAGGGCTGCAGTCTGACCAGACCAGCACTAGCCAGAAGCCACCTCTGGCCCAACAGGCAGGACCCAATATGGGAGGGCAGAGTAGGGCAGGGAGACTCAGTGCTGCCGCTGCCACCAGGAACTGCATGCCAGCTATGTCATCATGGATGCCAAAGTGGGGTGCCCCCTGCCCTCCCAGGAGTGGTGGCAGCATGGGGTTGTGCCCTCCCACTGTGTCAGCAGCATAGGCGACGCATAAGTGCCAACACTGGCAGTGGGACACAACTATGCGTCACCACCCCTGCCATCCCTGGGCAGGCAGGGGGCACCTCACCTTGGCAGCTATAGTGTGGCTGGAGCAGGGCTCCCAGTGGTGGTTGCAGCAGTGGCAGGTGTGCTCACCCTGCTCTGCTCTCCCACATCATGTTCCACCACTGGGCTGAGATGTCTCCTGCCCTATACCAATCTGGCTAGGCTGCAGCCCCATGCCCTGCTGCTGGCACAGAAATCTGAGGGAGCACATGCCTCCTAACCCCGCCCCCCATGCATCGCCAATGAACAGTGGTATGGAGAACTGCCCCGCCGTGTTGATATGGGCAGGCCAGAGATTGGTGCACAGCCCTAATGGCATGAGGCCAGTCAAGACCATCAGGAGCCAAGCTCTGGTGAGTTTGGATGAGCCCTGTACCATCAGGGAAGCCATCCAAGGACCTTCTGATGGGACAAGAGTGGTCCATACATGCCAGAGCTTAGTGTACAGTCCTGATGGTGCACAGCCAATCTAAGCCATAAGGGGCGAAGCTCTGGTGAATCCAGACCAACCCTACATCATCAGGGAAAGGGCCAGGTTCTGGAAAGCCCCACATGTCCACCCCTACCCCACATACTTCGGGGCTGGAACCAGGGGGCAGCTGGGTTCCCCCTCTGCCACCTCTGGGTCATACTGCTGGGTGGGGGGGAGGTGGCAGCCTGGAGGAAGAGCTGGCAGGGCAGGCAAGGGCAAGGCAGGGGGGTGTGGGTGACACTACCAGGACTGGTGGGGGGGCTGCAGGGAGAGCCAACAGGGCTGATTAGGGACAGGGCAGGGCAGGGGTGTGTGGGATAGCAGCTTGGGGCAGCGGTTGGGTAGCAAATCGGGGTAGGCAGAGATTTTGGGTCCAGAGTGAGGGGCACTTTCATATCAGGGCTGCTCAGCGCCACAAAGCAGTGAGGGGGACAGCTGCAGCTGGGCTCATGTCCTGGTAAGCAAAGGGGGCAGGGACAGCTTTGATTTTCCATGATAAAAAGAACAAAATCAAACACCAAGATATATAGGTATTATAATTTATTTTATTATGATGATTGAGGCACTGGTAGGTTTCCAAATTGCTTTAAGATTGTAAATATATCACTAAAACATTGTGTTCAACTGATACCTACACACACACACACACACACACACACAAATATATATAGTGGCATTTCATTTTAATCTCAGAAAAACACGGATGTTGCATTCTTTTAAATCAGAGAACTTTGTGTTTTTTAACAGAGAAAACAAGGATCCTTGGTTATCTGTGTTTCTACTAAGTGCCTACATTTAAATATGGCTGTTAGCAAATAAACAGAATTTAACAATTAAAAATTGCTAATAGTTACTTCCAGATATATTTTTCTTCAAATAAATGTTTATGTTCTACCTCTTTATAAAAGTAAAAACTCATTCTTGCAGCCCTTCAACTGATGTGAATGGGGTCAGGATTTGGTTCAGGCCATACATGTGTAAAGCTGTTCAAAACTATATCTTGGATTTAAAAACACATTTTGAGGTATACTGAAAAACTTACTTTTCAGAAAACTTCCCAACCTTAACTAGATAGATTTCTTTATTACTTCTATTACACATTTTAATTATGCACATTTTAGATCTGTTTAGATCTGTTTAGATTAGGTACATTTTGGAACTGTCTATCTATAACAGGAAATATTTCTCAGAGATTACCTTGAAGTAAAACAAGAGGAAAATTAAGTCCAAGTTAGTGCAAGTTCTCATAAGACATCTTTTCATATTTAGATCTCCACCTACAAAACTACTTTGAATCTATCTTTGTATGCATTTGAGGGCTATAGCCTTTTCTGTGAATTAAGGCAGTGAAAGTTTGACCTACAGCTATTATTCTGGCTGCAGGAGAGAGAAAGAAATATCTACAGATGCAGAAATGGTGCATGTCCTGTTTGGGGCAGATGCAATTGTTGCTGGACACTTTCTACTCTTCAGATGTAAGTGGGTGTGCAAGCAAGTCAACTATGCCTCTGAAATTCTCTTTTCCAGAGCTGCTTCAAGCATCCCTGTACCCAAGTCTGCCCCAGATTAGAAAATTACATAAAGAGGACTGCTCCCAGTTTTTCTTAACACATTTATCCCAGCTACATGTGTAGTTCTTCCCTACACTTGGCCCCAAAAGCACCTACCTCAATCAAATTCTTCATTACTATCTTATTTGGCTGTATATGATTGACATCTACCCATATTCACTCCAAAGGGCAAAATGGAGATAATGTAGCTCAGTGGTTCTCAACCTTTTTTCATTTGTGGACCCTTAATAAATGTCAAATGGAGGTGCAGACCCCTTTGAATTTTAAACTTGGGTATTCACATGCATTTAATTGATCATAGTCATTTTTGCTAACCCCTTAGACATAGTCTGTAGACCCCCAGGGGTCCATAGACCACAGGTTGAAAACCACTGATGTAGCTTTTTGCTGTCAATTCCTATTCTTACTTAATTTAATTCAGACTCTATCGATTCACAGTAAATTACTTACGGAGTTAGAGTTTGGTTTTATTTGCCCTGTCTGTAAAAGGGTAATAACAATACCGATCGGGTTTTTTTTTTTAAATTGCACTATAAAGGGCTAAGTGGATTTTCTTATTATTATTGTTTTGGATGTATATATCAGACTCTTAGGCAGCTGGCCTTCAGCCATCCTGTTATCCTGATGCTAAAGGAGGAAAGTTGTAAATAACTGTGCCTGTAAATTACTTGTCCTTATATATTGTTTTACTGTAACATTTTTGTCTTCACTTTAAATTAAAGAATAATACTTAACATTATATTTTTCTATTGTAGTTATTTGGATGGAAACCAATTTACCCTTGTTCCCAAAGAACTGTCTAACTACAAGCATTTGACACTTATGTAAGTAGCTTTAGAGCATCTTTCAATACTGGTTGATCAAAAAACTACTCTTCCATTTAATGTAATAGTTACAAGAAAAACATAAAATGTAGTGGACCTTTTAGCAAGTATAACTCCAAGGCATGTTTTATAAATGGGGATATTTTTATGCTGCTGATCACAGCACACTTCATTGCAAAGTAAATAGGCAGGTACTACAGTAAACCCAAAAGGGAATTCAGAACCTCACGAAATGTGCATTAGAGTAACTAATAGCTTACTATACAGATATGCGGTTACCTTCCACCGAGGCACTGAAATGATTTCAATTATAGAGAAAATATTCTACTGTTTGTATGAAACAAGAACAGTACATCCATTTAATATAGCCCCACATGATCAATGGTTTAATGCTTGGAGAAGAAAGCTTAGTTAAAACTTTTCATGGTTATTTCCAGCTCTGCTGCTGACTCACTGAGTGATTTTGACCAAGTCACTAACCTCTCTAGGCATCAGCTAATTCAGAAAACAGAGCAGATACTATTTAGGTGCCTCAGAAGGGTTTTGCAAGAGAGAGACAGGTTTTCAGCTAGTGTAAAATATTATAGACCTATTGACTTAAGTAGAGCTGTAACAGTTTACACCAACTTGGCATCTACCCCATATTTTTAAAGCAAGTTTAGGCTTAAATACAGTCAGACATTAAAACTTGGGGAGGATTTAGAGCTGTCTATCAAGACAATTGAAATGGTTTTCCATCTACATTGCAGTGCGTTTCACTTTTTCAAATGTAGAAAAAGAGACCTTTTTTCCCCCCACAGACTTTCCAAACCCTGTCAAAATAAATTATCGCATTCTCAAATATATGCACTGGAGACCTACAGAATTTGTGAATTTGTTCCATGAATGAGATAGGAGACCTACTTGCAGCATATAGCCCTGCAAGGGCCATAGTTTTTCATGCCATAAAACTTCTCTTGTGTCATGAACTTATGAAGTTGTGATCACTTGCAGTAGTGATGCCCCACTCTTCATTATGAAGGCTTCCAGCCAAAGCATAAATAGTGATGAATGTTTATAAAATAAATACAGATTTCAGTATCAGAATAATGGCGTTAGTCATAAAGGTCTGTATTTTAATAAATAATTTTGACTGATTACAAATACAAAGCACAAACATAAAAAGTTCAGTAAATAAAGTTTTAATACATTAGTCATACAGGATTCTAGTAGATGATTCCAAAGGTGGCACACAGAGTATTATTATGTTTTTAACAAATTCCTTTGCTGTTAAAGAGTATCTCTAAGTTCCTTTTTTTTCCTCACATGCATTATAAAAGAACCAAATTATTTAGGTAATCTTAGTTCATAGACCTGTGTCAAATTTATTTTTAACCTAGATAAAAATTATCATA
Organism: Gavialis gangeticus; assembly: GCF_001723915.1. Lineage (NCBI taxonomy): Eukaryota > Metazoa > Chordata > Crocodylia > Gavialidae > Gavialis > Gavialis gangeticus. Next base: position 41,538,053 of record NW_017729033.1, read on the forward strand.
CAATCTTTATCACATTATCATTTCACCAATGCCTTTGAGGGAGGCATGAGTTATTTCTGCCAATTTGATATACAGTTAAGGTGCACAAGGCCAAGGGCCCTGGCAGACAGTACATTTATGGCACAATTAACATGTTAAAACTTAAGAAAAACAGTATTTTCAGAAAGTAGAACTAATTCAAGTTTCCCTTCAGCATATTTTTTTCCAAACTTTCTTTATACCAAGCACCATCCTCTTCAAACCTAAGCCTTACATTTAAAGCCAAAAGGACCTTAATCATTAGCTGTTTAGCAACCAGAAGAACTTAAATTGTTCCTCCCACATACAAACTGAAGATTTTTCACTTTACAAATACAACAGACACAGCCACAAGTTGGGGGACATAACACCTTGTTGAACATAGTGATAGGGGGGAAGATTGTTAACTTTTTTGTGGTTTCCTCTACGTTTTAGAGCAGAATACACATTAGATGTCAAGTAATACTTACACAGATGTAATTAGAGAGATGGCTAGAAGGATCCACATTTCAAAACATCTCAGATCTTCATTCACAAGACTAATATTAGGTTCACTGCTGAACTATATGTAGGATCCTACTTGAGTAGCATGATGGACACTTGTATATGAATTAGAAGACTGCATTGCTTTGCTTTTTTTCCTTTGTTGAAATGAGAGTGCTTTCCATTTTGCAGAGTAAAACGCTTGGCTTGTATGTGGCATGTGACAATAAAACATGTTTTAAACATTGATATCTATAACAATACTACCTCTACTAATAAAAAAGGTAATTTCAGATCTAAAGTATGGTGTTTCAGGATTTGTGCAATCACAAGGACTGAACTTGTGAATTTATTTTTTGTAGAGATTTAAGTAACAACAGAATCAGCACTCTTTCTAATCAGAGCTTCAGCAACATGACTCAGCTGCTCACCTTGTAAGTTTAAATATATAACAATGAATGTTTGAAAAGATTACTGTGTTCATTGTCTTGAAAAGAAAAAGCAACCAGTTGACATTAAAACTTGCTTGGTTTGTAGGCTGTAAATTAACTGTTCTCTAACTGGGTGTAATTTCAAAAGATGCTCTACATTGTGTGTAGTTTTTGTGTTACTTGCTTACAGTATATTCTATGCTTTCAGAATTCTTAGTTACAACCGTCTGCGGTGTATCCCTGCACGGACATTTGATGGGTTGAAGTCGCTTAGGTTGTTGTAAGTAGTGTGAGGTTTTTTGTTTGTTTCTTTGTTTGATGTTTTCTGTTTTTGTTTTTGGGTTTGTTTGTTTTTTTGTTAAACTCCTTCTCATGTGCAGACTGAAAAACCCATGGGGAACTAGTATCTTTTGAAACTTTTTGATTAGTCATCAAAAATGTTGTGCTTAATGTTTTTTTGAAAACTTTAAGCGCATCAATTTTAGCTTGTGGATTGTTGCTGGCATTCCCTCAATGAAGAAGTGTGCCTGGGCAGGTGAATCTCAAGGTGATCAAGTAGCATAAACCTTATAAATTACAGAACTAGTTTTACCTAGGCAGGGCTGGTTATTCAGAAATTAATTATATTTGCTTGGGTTGCATATTAGAAATGCCTGCCACAAGGGAAGTTGAAGCTTGTTTATATTACAAGAATTAAGGGGTGGGAGTGGGGGATGACCTAAAGAGTTTGCCTCACTTGTAAGAAAAAATTATCTGCCTCTTTTTCCTGAAATAACCTGTCTCCATATCATAGATCATAGAGAAATAGGGCTGGAAGGGACCTCCAGAGGTCATCTAGTCCAACCCCCTGCCTGAGACAGGATCAGCCCTATCTAAAGCATCCTATACAATACATAATCTAAGCTCTACAAAAGACTAATATCACCTCCAGTACAACACAGACCTAACACCCTAGCCTGCCACAGGTAAAGCAGGGGAACCACAATAGCTAACATCCTGCTTCTATAAAATGTTGTCAATATATGCCCAAGAGATCCTGGGGAGAGGGCCATGTCCCCTGCTATAGAGCAAGTAAAAAAATCCCACAATCCATTCCAGTCTGACCCTGGGGTAAAATTCCTTCCTGACCCCAAATATGGCAATCAGCCTGACCCCAAGAGGACTGTCTAGCCAGGAGCATCTGGCTTTGGTTCCAGCAGGAGCATTAGCACATCCCAGTCAAAGTCCCCAGCCTTGGCTGTAGCCAATAACCAGTGCCTCTGAGGAAGCCTTAAAACACCCTGAAACATGTTGGAGAAAGGGTGGGTTGGAGGCAACTAGCAAAGCCCAGTAGCATGGGAAATACCCACAGTAGAACACACATAAAACTGTGTCTAGATCATCCCCAACCAGTGGCTCTCCAACTTCTTCTTGAACACTGTGACGGTGAGTCCAACAATTCCCTTCTCTTCTAATGCCTTGCTATTCTAACAGTGAAGAAGTTTTTTTTCTGGATATCCAATCTAAATTTACTTTGCTGCAACTTCAAGCCATTTGTCTCTGTCCTCCTCTGTGCAGCAAGCGAGAAAAGGCACTTTCCCTCTTCTTTATGGAAGCCCTTCAAGTATTTGAAGCCTATCATGTCCCCTTTTAACCACCTTTTCTACAAGCTGAGAATGCCTAGTTCTTTCCGCATCCCCTCATATGACTTGCTTTCCAATCACTTTATTGTTTTTGTTGTCCATCTCTGGACCCTCTAATTTATCCATGTCCTATTTAAAATGTGGAACCCAGAACTGCATACAGTACTCCAGATGAGGCCTAGGCAGGTGCCAAGTAGAGAGGCACTGTCACTTTTCATGTCTTGCACCTAATGCTTCTGCATCTCAAAACTGCATTTGTCTTGTATACAGATGCATCACACTGCAGGCTCATATTGAGTAACACCTTGCATTTGTCTGTATTGAACTTCATTCTCTTAGCTCTAGCCTAGCTTTCTAAGATCCTCCTGAATTGTGCTCATAACCTCCAACATGTCTGCAGTCCTTCCCAGTTTCATGTCTGCAAAAGCTTACTCAAGAAGCTTTCTATGTCAGCATCAAAATCTTTAATAAACACATGGAACAGCACCAGGCCTAGGATAGATCACTTTTGGGACTCCTCTCAAATCCTGAGGTGCACTGATATATCAGTTCTTATTGTATTGGCATTGATAAGATGAAAATTGACATTATCAGCAATCAGCTTTTTTTGGCTGATGTAGCCAATAATGTCACTGATTAAATGCCATATCCATGGATACAGCTGCAGCATGCACGCGGCCAGGAGTGAAGCTCAGCAGCTTGAAGAGCAGTGTTTGGCTGGGGAAGGGAAGGGGAATGGGGGTTCAGATCAAGGTCCGGAAGCTCCTGCCACTGCGCACACCTCTGGGGGAGGCATGGGGAGCATGTTCCCCCTGGATTTGTGTGCGGGGCAAGGGCAGGCTGGGGCTGGGGGCTGTGCTGACCTCTTCCCGGCAGGAGGGCTGGGCTGGGGCTGTGGTTGGGGCAGGTGGCAGCAGCACTGGGGGTGGGGGGGAGTTACGGAGTGGGCTACAGCCACCCCAAAACTCACCATATCCCTTTATAGACCCCCCTCCCAGTGCCTCCACTGCCACCAGCATAGCCCCAGCAAGGCCCTCCCCACTAGGAAGAGGCCGGCACAGCCCTTGGCCCCAGCCCACAGTGGGCAGCCTGTTCTAACCCTGTGCACAAATCCAGGGGACACATGCCCCCCGTGCCTCCCCCAGGGGTGTGCGCAATGCTGGGAGCTCTCTCTGGACAAGCATGGGCTGCATATTGACAAATGGATCAGTGTCGGCCAATATGGTTAATAATCAGCCAAAAAAATTCTTTCTCAGTGCACCCCCAACTCAGAACCTCCTGCTATTCTGACATGGACCCATTGATAATTACCCTTTGCCTGCAGCTGTTGAGCCAGTTATCCACCTTGTAGTAATTTTATCTAGCCCACATTTCTCCAATTTCTTTATGAGAAGGTTCTGTGGGACCTTATCAAAAGCCTTGCTGAAGTTCAGATATACCATATCAACAGCATTACCTTCATCCACCCAAGTAGTTACTTTGTCAAAGGAGAACAAGGTAGAATCTGGAATGAGCTTCCCAGGGAGGTGATGCACTCTCCTATCTTGGGGGTCTTCAAGAGGAGACTGGACAAGCACCTAGCTGGGGTCGTCTGACCCCAGCGCTCTTTCCTGCCCAGGGCAGAGGGTCAGACTCGATGACCTACTGAGGTACCTTCCGACCCGAACATCTATGAATCTATATGAAGTTCGATGAGCTGTAGTCCAGGTACCCCCGTCACTGTTTTTTTGCGCAGCTGTGCTGATACATCAGACACAGGAGTCTGCTGGATCTCAGTCAAGTCTGTTCAAATGCACTGGAATTCCAGTGCTTCAGAGCAGCCTCCGTGTTGTGGGATGGGGTCCCCAGGGATGGCTGTGATGCCGCTAGGGCTCCGTGTCCATGTCAGTCTTGCCCAACAAGCACCCTTTTCCTTGCCTGCCATGTCTTGCTAGTAATTATAATAAATAGGGAGGCTGCCCTTGAGTTTGTGTTTGGACATGATCCTGATGGACCCTACTGAACCCTGTGGGTTCTTGGACCCCTTTTGGGTTCCGCTCAAAATGGATGCCTCACAGGACACCCTCAGCTTTATGGGCTAGATGTGTGGCTCCAAAACCACCCCTTTACCACACCCCAAGCCTCACAGATGATATTTAAACATTATCCCTCTGACGCCTTAGTCTAGTTCAAACTCCTGTCATCACCAGGCTCTCCACAGCCCTGTCTCTGTTCCTGCACTGGCAGTGGGGCTTGCTCACCTTGTTTGCCACTGCACCCCCTGGCACTGTGCCCACTGGTGCTAGGGTCTGCTCATCCCTTTGTCACTGCACCCTCTGGCACTGGAGTCTGCACACTGTAGTGTGCCCCAATGGGGTCTCCACCTTCCCCAATAGCCTTGGCCCAGTCCACCAGTTTATAAATATGCCAAAATATAGCCCCTTGGCTATAACATAATACAAGCAGTTCAGGGTGTGCTCTGTCTCTTTAAAAAACCAGGGCCAGGTAGCCTAGTACCCAAGAAAGGTGGAGACGGGGCCAGGGGCCCACAGCCTTTGAGGGACAAGACCAGAGCCCTAGACGAGCAAGATGAGGGCCAGAGGCCCAAAGCTGAGAAGATTGAGACAAGGGCTGGCACCCAAGTAGCTAAGGTCTGGCACAGTGTGCTGAGGCAAAGGGGCCAGTAAGAGCAGAGGGGCAGGGGCTGAGAAGGCCAGAGCCCCAACAAGGGAAAGTGATGGAATGGTAACACCTGAGGGACATGGGTGTGGCTGTAGGGGAGTGAGGGGCATCATGAGGGCTGAGGAGGCTGTGGGAGAGAGTGAGGGGCACCAGCAGTACCGGGGTGGGGGAGGGCTGTGGGGAGCCTTTAATTTTAATCAAAGAATTTACAATTTTTAATCAGAGAATTTGTGATTTTTAATCACAGAAAACCAGCATATCTGCTTATGACAGTATCTCTTGTTTTCTTTCCTTCTCTATTTGTG
>NW_017729033.1:41548572-41553179 GCF_001723915.1 Gavialis gangeticus
GAGCAGAGGGGCAGGGGCTGAGAAGGCCAGAGCCCCAACAAGGGAAAGTGATGGAATGGTAACACCTGAGGGACATGGGTGTGGCTGTAGGGGAGGTTGGAGGCCAGAAAATTACCCCTTAAGGTGATTAGTGCCCTGGGGCAGGAGGACCACACCTAATGCCTGAGGGGTAGGCAGAAATTGGAGGGGTTTGGGAGGAATCCACTGACTATTAGTGGGCAAGGGCTCACTTTGGAACCCTGGGGCAGCCTCCCATTTCAAAAACCAGTAATTGCATCAAGGCACAGCAGGCATGAAAAGGAGCCAGAACCTTAGGAGCCAGAACTGGGCGGGAGTAAAGAGGCCAGTAGGGGGTGTCACAGACCTGCTACAATTAGTCTAGCATGGTGTACTTTTGGTAAACTCACTATATTTTATACTGTTTTCTATTAATTTCCACGGCTTTGTTCCTTCACATTTTTTTTAACTATTTTCCATTCTTTTGAGGTAAGATCAGTGAGTCTTTATTTGCCAGACTCATATTCTGTCCGCTTTAAATATAGAAACTATACTTACTTTCTTCAGTTGCAGGGTGTCATCACTGATTTAACTGATATATTTAAAGCCTTGCTATTGAACCTGGATATGGGATGTTCCATCTCCTTCAGATTGCCAAACTTTCTGACTTAAACATTTTGAGTTCTTTGCTTCCACCTCAGATGTAGTAGTAGCATTTCCAAAATCTGCTTTTGTCCCATCTCAGCATCTTTCTTCCAACAGAAAAAAGGCAATGTTTATTTAATCTTGGGAAAATATGTAGATTATCCTTAATATCCACCCAGTCTCAGTATTCATGATACTAAAAGGACTACATATGTACCTTAGATATGATATGTTACTGAAACTTTTTATAATAGAAAACTACTTATTTTTTTAGTACAAAATGGGGAAAGGAAAAAATGGAGAACGAAAAACAAAGTAGTCATTTGACAGTTTTTGTTAAAAAAATATTTATGTCCTATAAAAACTACCATTTTTAAACAAAAGGCCCTTGTTATATGGTTTTTTTTGTCTCTATGCCAAGTAAAGAGGCACTGTCACTTTTCATGTCTTGCACCTCATGCTTCTGCATCTCAAAACTGCATTTGTCTTGTATACAGATGCATCACACCGCAGACTCATATTGAGTAACACCTTGCATTTGTCTGCATTGAACTTCATCCTCTTAGCTCTAGCCTAGCTTTCTAAGATCCTTCTGAATGGTTTTTTTTCTGTCTCCACAGCTATGTTGAAACCATTTTATAGCATGATTGGGTCAGATATCTCTAACACATTTATATTTAGAGGGTGTATACATAACCTTTGTTAGATGTTGCTTTTATACAAATATAGATATCACATGGTTTTAATCATAAACATGGGTACGTGTAGATGTATACGTAAATGAATGGGTACATAAAAAGGGAAAGAAACTAGTTGGATAGGTTTGCCCAGTGTGTGACTAAATTAGTCCTGCATTTTGACCAATAAAGAGGCTTCATTTTACAATTAAACTAATTAAAATTTAGAACTTAAAATTTGTTTTCATGAACATATTTGTTACATGTAGTTTCCATGAAAAAACAAGTGGAAAGAACATTAAACACATTTTATAGTTAAATGCTAAACATTTCAGAAATAGTACTTTTTCTGCATTTCTGCCATGGGTGGGCAGTTGTGTAGTCTTGGGAAGAACTGAAAACCACAGGAAATGTAATTCAGTGTGAGAGAGAACAAAATTGGTAAACCTTCAAAATGAAAAGTTAAATTTCAGGTGTCTTGCTTCTCTAATTGACATTACAAATAACAAAACAAAAAAATCCTTTTACTTCTACTTTCACTCAAAGAGAAGGGAAAAAAATATTTTGATTATTTTCTTAGGTCTTTACATGGCAACGATATTTCTGTTGTTCCTGAAGGAGCTTTTAATGATCTTTCAGCATTATCACATCTGTAAGTATTTGGTATTTGTATATTGTTACATATATAAGTGTTGATTTCCTGCGTACATGAGCATTCATGGAAAACTTTTCTTTTCTGCAGTAGTATCTTCCTGTTCTCCTTCACTTTCTGTATGACACAAAAGAAACAGACAAGTGGGAGCTTTAAGTATTTGTTTGGTTTTAGAGGAAGATACTGAATCTTTGTTTTTTGCAATAGAAGAAAAGGTACACATCTGTGTACAGGTGTACCTGAATGTGATGCTGTTGAACAGCTGCAGTTTTTAAAGGCTTTATATGAACAGTCACCTGCTTTAGATCCAGCTTTGTCCTTAGACATGAATATGCCATCTGGAGATTTCGCTGAAATTTGAGAGCATGTTGAGTATTTTTCATGTCATCCTTATGTCACGGCTGATTAAAATGTTGCTATCAAGGTACTCATGCTTTCATGCACATGCTAAAACTGAGATGGGCAATTTGAAAGAAGTAAGGGAAAGGAGGTCAAGGGGGGCAAAGGAAAAACAGGAATTGCTTGTTTAATGAAAAACATGACAAAGGGATTGATTTTTTTTTTTTTTTTTTTTTTTAATTTGGACTTTAACTTACTTTTTCCCCCTTCCTTGATTCTAAAATGGCAGCTATAAGTAATGTTGGCCGTTCTCTTGAGAGCATTTTAAAAATGTGTGGAGCACCAGAGCATAGGCACTGTACAATTTTTCCACACACAAAAAATGCTGTTTTTTATAGTTGACACTACAGACTTGCCAAGATTTTGATGCTGAATAGGTAATTTCTCTCTTCTGTTCTACCTGCTGGCATTTTTATGCCACCACTTTGTGACATGGTGTCAGCAGAAAGAGAAATACCTCTACTTTCTTCTAGGAGATGGCTGTATTTTCATGCACTCCAGCCATTTCCCCTGTTTCTTGAGAAGAGAAGGTTTGATCATGTTCTTCACAATTGTTCTTTTCCCAACAAGGGATCTTTCTCTGTAATTTTGAGTTGAGATGCATGTCCCTTCAAAAGAGAGAAAAGCTGGGTCATTTTAGCCAGTTGCTAAAAAATATTGTCTATTGCTGATACAAAGGAACTTGCTAAAATAATTAGCATCACGATTTGATTCCTTCCCAATGAACAGCTCTTACGGCAGTACCTCCATAATGACCACCACTGATGTTGGCACCACTGAGTTTGCACAGAGATTTTTTTTTAATATAGGCACATGGAAGGGTTTTCCCATGGGATCACAGATGAAAAAACAATTAAATCAGAAATTGCTTCTGCCATTCCCAGTGATTTATGAAGGTCATGCAGCCATGAGGTCAAAGAAGGAAGTACGTTGTTTTAAAAAGGGGGTGAGGACTCTACTTTTCAGGCTCAAGATTCCTAGGAATGCAGAGGGTGATGCTTCATTCTCTGGGTAACTAAATTTCCTGAGACAGTTTTTTTTTTCTGCAGCTGAAGATGATTTCTGTTAACTTACAGACTTTGTCCATTAAGTACCAGGGATGATACAGAGCTCATTAGCATCAGCCCATAACTGAGCAATGGCTATGACTCAAAACAGAGTTTGCTGCTAAATATCTTCCCTAGCTTCAAAGCCAAGATTCAGCCAAGCCACAGGACAAGTTTACATTTCAGTCTTGTCTACTGATCATATTTTCATTTTGCTTTCCTGAAAGCAACTACATAAAACCGTTATCTTTTTTTTCCTCTTTCAGTGCTATTGGAGCAAACCCACTTTACTGTGATTGTAACATGCAGTGGCTATCCGACTGGGTTAAGTCAGAATACAAAGAACCGGGTATTGCACGTTGCGCTGGTCCTGGAGAAATGGCAGATAAGCTACTTCTCACAACTCCATCTAAAAAATTTACTTGCCAAGGTACCATTTTCTTTTTCTTCTGATGTGATCAATTTTTGAAATTTTATGTCTGCTGAAATTTTGAGTTGTGAAATAACAGAGCACTCTCATGCTCTCTAAAGATATTAATCATAACATACTCACCCTAGAGCCCATGGTCATCCACAGAACCAGGATAGATACTTCTCATAGTTGTGGCTCTATCATAGAACACATGCTCCAGTGTCCAATTCCTTTTGGCTAACAGTGCCCTGAGAAGACTTTCTTCTGAAATTGTTACATCTTACACTGTGTGCTGTACAGATGTTGATCAGTATTAGTGCTAGCTCCTCCTCTCATTCTGGGCTTACCCGCTGCCCCATGTCCCTTCACCCAGCCCCTGGGCTTCCTGCTGCTTCCCCATTTATTTATGGCTGCCCATGTTAACCTAGCTGCATTGCCAAGCTGCTGTTCTTCTCTGGGCTTAGCCTACCCAGAGTGCAGCTGTGGCAGCAGTGGGAGGGCAGGCAAGTTAACCTTTCCCCGCCTGTTCCCCCAGATCAGACAGTGCGGGCAACTACAAGTAAATGGGGAAGGGGAGAGTGAGTGGGGATCTGGGGTGCTGGAAAGGGAGTGGGGGCTGTGGGCTCAATATGGGTGAGCAGAGTCGGGGTAGGTGGGGTATTTACACTAAGGCATAGCCTAGAGTGGGTAGCACGGCTTAGAGATCATCCTGCCCTGGAGTGCCATAACTTTGAGCCATATGATGAGTGCTTACAACCAGTTTCAAGTGTTAATGTGTG
>NW_017729033.1:41558179-41558518 GCF_001723915.1 Gavialis gangeticus
AGGTGGGGTGTTTACACTAAGGCATAGCCTAGAGTGGGTAGCACGGCTTAGAGATCATCCTGCCCTAGAGTGGCATAACTTTGAGCCATATGATGAGTGCTTACAACCAGTTTCAGGTGTTAATATGTGGACAATCCAGGGGTTACTGTGTAACAAGGCCCTCAGTGGAGTAGTATCCCAAGGTCCATTAATCTTTGGCTCTAAATGAGATTCTTGCAGCTCTCATGTCTGATCAACAGGGATTCTGGTTTTCTCTGATTAAAAACTGCAAATTCTCTGATTAAAAATCCAAAATCCGTGATAAAAATTAAAGGCCCCCCACAGCCTCTCCCAGTGCTG
>NW_017729033.1:41563518-41588820 GCF_001723915.1 Gavialis gangeticus
CATTAAGTACCAGGGATGATACAGAGCTCATTAGCATCAGCCCATAACTGAGCAATGGCTATGACTCAAAACAGAGTTTGCTGCTAAATATCTTCCCTAGCTTCAAAGCCAAGATTCAGCCAAGCCACAGGACAAGTTTACATTTCAGTCTTGTCTACTGATCATATTTTCATTTTGCTTTCCTGAAAGCAACTACATAAAACCGTTATCTTTTTTTTCCTCTTTCAGTGCTATTGGAGCAAACCCACTTTACTGTGATTGTAACATGCAGTGGCTATCCGACTGGGTTAAGTCAGAATACAAAGAACCGGGTATTGCACGTTGCGCTGGTCCTGGAGAAATGGCAGATAAGCTACTTCTCACAACTCCATCTAAAAAATTTACTTGCCAAGGTACCATTTTCTTTTTCTTCTGATGTGATCAATTTTTGAAATTTTATGTCTGCTGAAATTTTGAGTTGTGAAATAACAGAGCACTCTCATGCTCTCTAAAGATATTAATCATAACATACTCACCCTAGAGCCCATGGTCATCCACAGAACCAAGATAGATACTTCTCATAGTTGTGGCTCTATCATAGAACACATGCTCCAGTGTCCAATTCCTTTTGGCTAACAGTGCCCTGAGAAGACTTTCTTCTGAAATTGTTACATCTTACACTGTGTGCTGTACAGATGTTGATCAGTATTAGTGCTAGCTCCTCCTCTCATTCTGGGCTTACCCGCTGCCCCATGTCCCTTCACCCAGCCCCTGGGCTTCCTGCTGCTTCCCCATTTATTTATGGCTGCCCATGTTAACCTAGCTGCATTGCCAAGCTGCTGTTCTTCTCTGGGCTTAGCCTACCCAGAGTGCAGCTGTGGCAGCAGTGGGAGGGCAGGCAAGTTAACCTTTCCCCGCCTGTTCCCCCAGATCAGACAGTGCGGGCAACTACAAGTAAATGGGGAAGGGGAGAGTGAGTGGGGATCTGGGGTGCTGGAAAGGGAGTGGGGGCTGTGGGCTCAATATGGGTGAGCAGAGTCGGGGTAGGTGGGGTATTTACACTAAGGCATAGCCTAGAGTGGGTAGCACGGCTTAGAGATCATCCTGCCCTGGAGTGCCATAACTTTGAGCCATATGATGAGTGCTTACAACCAGTTTCAAGTGTTAATGTGTGGACAATCCAGGGGTTACTGTGTAACAAGGCCCTCAGTGGAGTAGTATCCCAAGGTCCATTAATCTTTGGCTCTAAATGAGATTCTTGCAGCTCTCATGTCTGATCAACAGGGATTCTGGTTTTCTCTGATTAAAAACTGCAAATTCTCTGATTAAAAATCCAAAATCCGTGATAAAAATTAAAGGCCCCCCACAGCCTCTCCCAGTGCTGCTGGTGCCCCGCACTCCCTCCCACAGCCTCAACAGCCCTCCTGGTGCCCCTTGCAACAGGCCCCCAGACATACAGATACTAACACCCTTCCCAGGAGGTAAGTGTGCATGGGGGGAAGGGGCAGGGCAGGGCAGGGGAAAGAGAAGGTGCTGGGGGAGTAGCTCAAGAAGTGGGGGAGTGTGCCCGTGTGCCCACTCGCAGGAGCAGGGCCAGGGGGTGAAGGCAGGAGTGCCACTCTGTAGGCCACACACATGCCAGCTGGCTGGCCTGACAGGAGGTTCACACACGGAGGCTGCCACCACAGCTCTGCCACTGTGCCTTGCGCTATCATCCCAGGGCCACCTGAATGGCTTTGTGGGCAAGTGGTGCAGGGTGCAGCAGCAGCAGTGTCGTAGCAACCACTGTGCACAGGCCACATATGTGCTGCCCAGCTGGAGGGTGAAACGGGGGGCTTGCATTCAGTGGCATGCCCTGCAACCAGCTGCACGGCTCTGTGGTGGCATCTGCATGCAGGTTGGGGGGGGCTTTGTGGATAAGCACTGCCACCATGGAGCCATGCCCTTCACCCCTAGATCCTAGAGGTAAGTGGGACTTGGGGGCTGTGGGGCAGGGCTGGGGAAGATGATCTGGGGGCTGAGGGAGCAGGGGGTGCTGCTGGCCCCGGGTGGCACATTGCAGCTGGGAGCAGGGCCAGGGGGTGCAAGCAGGGGTGCCCTTCAGTGGGGGCTTTGCAGACAAGTGATGTGTGGGACACAGCATGGTGGTGCCCACCATGTGCAGGCTGCACACATGCCGCCTGGCCGGCTGCCCAGGGGAGGGGGAGTTGGAGACTGGCATGCGGCTGGAGCACAGCTCTGCAGCCACGGTGAGGGATAAGAGTGGGGGGGCGGGGGCTTGGGCTCACATGTGGTGCTGCCGCTTACGTGGTGGCCCGTTATGGTGGTGATGGCCGCTACCTCCAAAACCTCCTGCTGCCGCCACGGAGCTCTGCCCGGAGCTGTGCGGCCAGCCCCTGGGTGGCAGCGGCAGTGTGATGGTGGCTGGGTGACACACAGCGATCCCCACAACTACCCCACGCCGCACCGCTGCCTCTGGCTGCACAGCTCCGAGCAGGGCTCCGCGGCGGCAGTGGGAGGTTGTGGAGGTAGCGGCCATCACTGCTGGCGCAGGCAGCCCCACAGGCAAGCGGCCGTCTGTGCCACTGGTGATGACCTCTGTCTCGAAAACCTCCTGCTGCTGCCGCGGAGCTGTGCTTGGAGCTGTGCGGCCGGAGGCAGTGGCACAGCACGGGGTGGTGGTAGGGATGGCTGCGTGCCACCCGGCCACCACCATGCTGCTGCTGCTGCCCGGCAGCCAGCTGCACAGCTCCAGGCAGAACTCCGCGGCAGCAGCGGGAGGCTTTGGAGGCAGCAGCCGTCGCTGCCATAACGGGCCTCCAGATAAGTGGCAGTGTCGCGTGCGAGCCCAAGCCCCCACCCCACTCCCATTCTTCACCATGGCTGCAGAGCTGGCCATGGAGCTGTGCTCCAGCTGCATGCCAGCCTCCATCTCCCCCTCGCCTGGGCAGCCAGCCAGACAACATGTGTGTGGACCGCACACGTCAGGCACCACCACACTGTCCCCTGTATCACTTGCCTACAAAGCCCCATGCAGAGGGGCACCCCTGCCCTCGCCCCCTGGCCATGCTGCCAGCTGCCATGTATCACCTGGGACCAGCACCACCTCCCACTCCCTCAGCCCCCAAACCATCTTCCCCAACCCTGCCCCACAGTCCCCAAGCCCCACTTACCTCCATGCTCCAGGGGCGAAGGGCGAGTGTGAGCCGGAGCCCAGCCTTGGCTGCCTCAGATGCTCAGCCCCCTCCCCCCCCCCCTGCCCCCAGGCAGGGCTGGGGGTTTCCCGCCCTTTTTGCAATTGGCTCTTGCAGGCTGGAGCTGTGCCAGCCTGAAAGAGCTCTTGGCAAAAGTGGAGCATCCACGGATCTGGTTTTCTCTGATAAAAACAGGGAATCCATTGTTTTCTCTGTTTTTCCGTGGGAAATGGAAAACCCTGCTGATCAAGAAACTTTCTTTTCCTAACCTGTCATGTTTCCATTTCAGTTTTTCTAGTAAATATTGTAAACATCCCTGAGCCTTGCAGTTCATTCTGCCTCATAAGATCAACAGGAAATGCCAACCTGGATCAGACCTGTGGTCCATGTTATTCAGTATTCTGCCTGCAGTATTGGCCAGCATAAGATGCTTTAGGTCCTAAAGTTTAGGAATGCTCAGTGTTGACAGCTTCAGGATAGTTATAAAGATGTCATCCTATTCCATACTAGTTTAGAAATTGTTTGAAGGCTTAATACACAAAGTTTTATCTCCTGTTTTTCATTATTAATAAACATTTTTTACTATTAATTTTGTTATCAATATGACCTCCCAGTCCCATTTCTGACCCACTGATTCTGCCACCTCAGCAGCTTCCATTATCTTATTTCTTGGATATTCTGTTTTTTGGTGGTGGGAGGTTACAATTTCATCAGTTTTATTTGTTTTTCCCCTTCAACATTTTGAAGGCACAGAACACTTTGCTGTAATACTTTGTCTTCAGATTCAAAGATAGATGCATTGAAATATCTTGATGGGGGGGGAAAAATCTCCTTATATTCATCATTATTAATGTGATCCTGACTGAACTGATGACCACTTCTGAGGTGATTGATAAATGCTAGCTGAAATTTTTTCTTGGTCATTCTCTTGTAGAAGTAACTTAAAGTTTAAAAGATGAATGCCTTTCAAACTCTATTGACTGATTCAACTTTTAGTGAATTCTTCAAAGGTATTCCAGATTCTTTCCTAAAATAGTGATAGAATGGTGCTTTTTGCTTTTGTCAATCATCTTGCCAACTTCCCTTGCCAACATGCTCATCCCAGTGAGGCATTTTTTCCTAAATTTGGTGTCAAAGGGCTTTTAGTCATCTACAGCCATTTGGTGGGGGGGGGGAATTCAAATTGTTTTCATTGTTGAGTTTGACTCTATTTCATTAGGCTTCGATTTCCCCTAAGAAAACAGTTGTTATAGCCTTACATGGCCAAAGGTATAAGGTTATGGCAGGGCTCATTCCATGTCAGACAGATCTGTTGTGGCAGCTATTTGTGGTTCTGATTTGTTCTGTACGTCAGTTTAAGAGATTTCTCTTACCTACATTTACTAAACATTATTGCAGTTATGCTTGATCTTAAACATGAACCAGAAACTGGTTTGTGACTATCATGAGAACATCCCATGATTGTTGGAGGTAAGGGGATAGAAATAGGTGGTACTTTTCTTCCTTCTGTCAAAATTAAGCATTCAGTAATTTCGAAAGCAGTGATTGTTAACCAGTGTACCAGGTAGCCCTGGGCTGGCTTGAGATCCTTTCAAGGTTGCCGCTGGATGCCATGTATTTTAGATCCACAACGTGTGCAGACAGAAATCAAAAGTTAAACTCATACATTTCAAATAGCAATCCATAGTTTTAAAAACATTCTGACCTGTTTTAGTCTTTCTGAGTTCTTTGCAACTGAGTTCTTTGTTCTCTTAGTTTTCTATAGTCCAAAACTGAATGAAAACTTAAGATCTGACATTGTTCAAGAGGTGCCTTGATTCTAAAAAGGTTGAGAACCGTGGCTTTAAGCAGTGGACTAAATGATGCTTGAGGTCTCTTCCATCTCTCTGATTGTTTAAAAAAAAACCTAACATTTTAAAGTACGTGGTGATGTCTTGTTTCCAATCTCCTTCACTGCCAGAAAATCTTAAAGTTTTACTGGAGAAGATATTGGTTCTGTTTATTACATAGAAAAATCTCTGTAGCTGCTACGTCCTCAAGACTGGGGTTTTTTAATGGGTTTCTTTGCAGGAAAATTATTTGCCTACAGCTACAGTTCTGCAAAGAAACTAAAGATAATACAAGACCACACACTGCCGCCTTCTCCAGTTAGTTCGTGACCTGTAAGACATAGGTCTTTATTATTCAGTTATTTTTTAAATTTATATGCAAGTAATTTCACCTTCTGTTTTGAAGAAACCGCCAGCAGGGACATTTAAAAAGCCCATATTCAATACAAGATGCTCCTTGCTAGAAGCAAGAACTTCGGAACCCTGAACTTGAGTGGAAGTTGGTTCTGCTTTGGTCATGCATATGTAGAGATAACCAAAGTGGCAACCTGTTATGATGAATATATTTAGAGAACAGGACTTACAGCTGAATTATTTTATCTGTCATTGGTTTCTGTCAAAAGCAAAATGCAGCGAATGCTTGTCTTTTGTAACACACAATTACTACCCTTTGAAAAAGAGTGCTTTTAATGAAAGTCTCTGAGTAGCTAAGATTCACATAAATAACACATGAGAAGCTGATGAAATTCTTTTCTTAAGTAATAGGAAACTCCTCTGATATCTACTTCTTTAGACGTTTTTCCTAGTTTTCTTTTGTGTGGAGGCTCTAACAGACTCTTAATCTTTTACTTCTGCCCTTTTACAATCCATGCCCTGCTTCTAGAGATTCCAGGGCCTTGTGGTTTTCTGATACAAGGTAAGCTTGTAAATAGCCCTTGAATGGATTATCTAGTTAAGACTAGACCTTCTGACCTTCCCTACACGTACCTCAAGCAGACGTCTTTCCTTTCCTAATACATGCATGTATTTACCCCTCTTTGAATAGAGTTTTGAGTGTTTCTTCTTTGTATGGTATATACTATGGCTGTATAATATAACCTTTGTCTCTTAAATAACCTACTCTTTTTGGGTTGAAAATTAATAGTCTGAGTCAAGTGTTGGTTACAATTACAGTCTGATTGCATTGTCCTATAATCAGCAATTTTAACAGCAATTTGTGATGAAAGATAATGCAGTATGGATATTGGGGTAGGACTAGGTCATATGCTGAGGAAAAAAAGAATATCTTAAATCAGAGCAAATTAATCCAGGGTTTAAGAGTTCCTTGTCTAATGTGTTTCTTTGTGATCTAGTTTCCTTTTTTATATTAATTTCCCTTAAAAGACAAAACAAAACAAAAAACCAAAAACAAACCAAACTTACACAGACATGACATTTAACATATAGGTCCCTTCCATCCCTAATTCTCCATTACTCTATGGACGTGTCTTTTGTATAAACTAGAACAGGGTTGTCCAGCTTCTAAATTAGCAGAGGTGGCATATCCCACATGCTGTACCACCAAGGGCCTATGCTTTGCAGGCTCCACCAGCATGAGCTGTAGGCCCCTTGCGCTGTGTGCCATGCAGATCCATACACACGAGTGCCTCACCTTCCCCTGCATCAGGTGCCTTTGCCACCTACTAACTCTCCACTGACGGTTCCTTCTCTGCCCCATGCCACCCCCCACCAACCCCCTGGGGCAGAAAGTGGAAGTCAGAGGAGGGAGGAGTATCCTGGAGACCCCAGCTGCTGCTGGAGCCGTAAGGTTGTGGGTAGCAGTGGCTGACTGGGAGCCCAGGGTCTGCAAATTAACCTCTCACAGGCTGCCAGTTGGAGATCCCTGAACTAAATATTGTGTCCTTCAGTATTTATCACTGGATGTTTTTAATTGAGTGAAATATATATAGAAACTGAGGGGCTTAAAATGTAGAATGGTGAGTGATAGCCTACAGGCTTGATTCTTCTGTATATGAAAGCTACTTTACACTTGCAGAGGTACAAAGGGGCTATCATGCAAATAAGAATCAGGCAGGAGAGATGCTCTACCACTGCTGTTATGGTTTATAAGGTAAACCAACACCTAAAACATGTCAGTTTCCTAAAGGAGTAGTATTATACCATTCATCTGTTCTCTGTGGGTTTTCAAAGTCTATAATTTAAACCAGTGGTGGGAAAAATATGGCCCACAGGCTGGATCCAGCCCATCAAGGGATTTTGTCCCTCTGCGTCCCTTGGTCTCGCCTGGCCCAGGCACCGGGCCTACCACCTGTGCATCAGAGCTGGGCCAGAGCAGTTGCCAAACTCCATTTCCCAACAGCCCTGGCAGTGGCAGCACCTTCCAGCTGCCACAGCCACCAGGCCCAGCCCCGCTGCCCAGGCACCCAGTCAGGACCTGCATGGACAGGGTGCTGGGTTGGGGGCTGAGATGGGGCTTTGGGCAAGTGGGGAGTGGTATCCGGGAGTGATACAGATGGCCAGACCGTGGGACCCTGGGATCTTGGGGCAGTGACAGCACAGGGCCAGAGCCGAGGGCAGAACCATGACCCACTGCCTGCCCAGCCCTGTGACAAGCACGAACTATGGGGGCAGGGGTGTGTGGGGACTGGATCCTGGCCCCAGCCCTGGCCCTGGCCCCAGCCCCAGCCCCATGCTGTCACCGCCACAAATCCCAGACCTGACCCCGGATGCAGCTCCCCGCCCACCCAAGTGCTCTGCCCACATGGCTCCTGGCTGGTCTCCATGGAGACCCTGGGATCGCAGGGTGGTGACAGCACAGGGCCAGGCCCTGTTCTGCTGGCTGGGACATTCAGGGAGCACAGCATGGCTCTGCCCTGGGCCTGTCCCTATGTTGTAACTAGCTGCTATCCTGGGGTGTCCATGGAGACCAGCCAGAAGCCACACAGGCAGAACACATAGTCAGATGCCCGGGATGGGGCCGCAGCCAGGAGGGGAGCTGCATCCAGTGTCAGAGCTGTGATCTTAGAGCGGTGACAGCACAGGGCCAGAGCTCAGAGCATGACCCACTCCCTGCATGCCCCCATCCACAGGACCAGCATCCATTGCAGCGGCATGTGGAAAGCAGATTGTGACTATGCCCTGGCCCTGGCCCCAGCGCCACACTGTCACCACCACGTGACCCTACCCTGTGATCCTGGCCTTGCCCACCTGCCCCACTCCCGAGCACTGCTCCTCGCCCACCCACAGCCCCATCCCATATAAAGAGTTTTGGTGAGCTATTGTGCAGGGGTAGGGGGCTGCTGACTGCCCGTGACAGCTCAGCAAAACTCCCTTTGTGTCCTGCAGGCTGAAATTATTGCTCATCCCTGATCTAAATAGTGATTTTTTCTTGCAAGTATGACATGGTTCATGTACATTACAGATTTATCTTTATTTATTTACCTTAGCTAAATCTCTTTTTTAATTTATATTGGTATTGGCATGCATGCTGGGATCCTAAGGTGTTAGCTGAACATTAAAGGTTAATGTGGAAACAAAATCTTAATTTTTTAAAGCAAAACTTATTTTGGCTAAAATTCAGAGAAAGTATACAAGATTTTTCCCTATTCTTCTGACCTTCTGGTTTAAGGAATTGGTATAACAGGATTTAAATTTATGCTGGATATGAACTATTACATACTTTCAAATAATTAGTTTAATGCAAAATCTGGACACAGTGATAACTACTGTCTCATGGGGAATCAGGTTCCTATATATCTGTCCCTTTTGTTAATGAAAATTAGGATCCTAAATCACTTAGGCTAGTGGGGCCACCCTTTTTGACAGGTGTGCCACAAATTAGCCCTGCAGGGTACCCTCCCTGAGTTGCCACTCTATTCTCTTTCCCCAGCTGATCTGCTGTACAGCTTTCTACTTTCCCTGTCCTCCCTGACCAAGTTATTCTTTCTGCTCCATGCCCTGTGCTCCCTACCTGATCTGATGCTCTGCATTTTGCCTTATCTGCCACTGTGCTGCCTGTCTCCCCCTCAAATCTGCTGCATGCTACACTCACAGGTTGCCCATGCCACAGGTTGGTCATCTGTGATTTAGGCAGTATTTACCCAAGATAAAAGGAGCAAAAATAAAAAAAGGAAGATGAAAGCAATATAAATTAAGAGAGCAGGAGAAATGAAATAAAAAAGTGGTGCTTATTTCTCTTTCCACTGAAGTCTACTGCCATTGGAGAAACAGATCAACAAGTGATTTTCATTTGACGTCATAAGGCTTTCTATAAAAATATTTACACACTATCAATGCAAGTAACAAGTATTTCTATGCTCAGAGGGGAATTCAGATTAAACAGTAATTATTAAATTGTTAGATGTCCAATTAGGATGTGCTAGATATATTCACAATTAAACAAGATCCAATAGACTTTCCACACACAGCTGAAAACAGGTCTTATTTGAGATTGGATATAACAAAAATATTTTCCCCCACATTGTCACCCCCATGTTGTCACCCTATCTGTCCTTAATAGTTGTTGTGGTACTTTTGATCCAATGTTACAAGTTACAGTAAATATCCAAAAAGAGACTTTAATCATAGGACTTGCATTTAGATTTGTAGATCTAATGTGTTTAATATAATCAAAATTACTGATATTTTACATCTTTATTATCCATGAAGTAAAAGGCAAGTCACCAAATGCAGGGGATAGACACTGGAAGAATAGATGAGGAAGCATAATGTTACAGCATAGAATTATCACTTAGCACTCACTTTTTTGTTTTGTTCCATATTTGCTTGAATGAACCTTACAGCCTTCTGCCATTCACTCAGCACTAGTCTATAGGCAGGACATTTGCAGTGATAATTTCATGACATTTGTTTCAACTTGCCTAGCTATGTTGTTTTTTCCCTTTAACAGGAACTTTAATTAGTTTTAGATTTCTTATTTAAACTAAGGCAATGATGCAAACAAATGGTCAATGATCCATACAGAGTTTTATGTCACTGAAAATAAAAACCACCACCTTTCTGCAGCTCACTGTGTTTTTTAATTATTTGCAATTCCATATGAGCTCAACCACAAAAGGTAGAGAGAAATATTGAAAACAAACTTGGTCAGCTGTTTCCCAACATGGCCTTCCACACATTGCTGAAAACAGGATATAACAAATACAATATTGGATATAACAAGCATGATGGCACAGGGTCGAGTTTCCCTTCCGTCAGTTCCTGTTAACTTCATTACAACACCTCGTCTGTCACTACAGATAAAAAGTATAGTTGTCAAACCGTTGACAGGAAAATCATAAGAGTATAATTTGTACTTCACCACTTAATACAAACAGCTTTTTAGAAAATTATTTTGATTGATAAAATTCTTCAACCTTAAGCCTTAAGATCGGTGAAGAATGTCTGATTTATAGGCAAGGAAGTTACTATTAAATCTTTATTTTCATATGAAAAGCCTTTGTTCCATTTTGGGTGATTGCTTTGCACCCTAAGTTTTCATTTAATGTAAACATATATTAGAGGTGTATTTAACCCTGCGCCTGAGTAACTAATTCTGTGTTCTGCGAGGAGAGCCACCAGCAGAAGATAAAATTTTAAATAAATTATCGTTTCCCAAATAGCCTCTCTTCCCACTAGGTTAAATATGCATGGGAAGTATTCTGAATTAACTTTATGTTTGCAATCTGTTTATTACACAAAGACAGCGTTGAAAATTAGCAAACAAAAGTTACATAAAATAAAACCAAGAAAGAGAAGTCACATGAAAGAGATAGGCTTGTACTGTAAGACAATGGGACTTTGAAGCTTTGCCTACTTCACCACTACAAAAAAAAAAAATATCAATAAAGCAGCTATTTGGCAAAACAAGGGATGGTGTTTTTGGTGTTCTGTTTGAAAGAAATGTAGAATATTTTATCATTTTCAGTGTTTTTATACCTTTGCTATTATGCAGTATTCTCATTTTCAACTTTCAAGAATTTCAAGGACAATAAATAAATTCAGAACTCCATATTACCATAGACACACTATACATAAAGGCATTAATCCAATTTCCCTCAATATAAAAGTACAGCATTAAAACTACAGCCCTTTGCAAAATACCATATAAAATCTCATATTATTGGACACTAGTGTTTTGAAGTAGCAACTCATTTATTTACTACGGGAGAGCACACAGGAAACCAGACTTCCTATCGTAAATCAGACAAAATCATGAACTAAACCAGTGTCAGAATTGCAGAACTATTTGTAAACTTAATAACACAGGAACCTCAAAGTTTGGAAAGTATTCACTGTACATTGAGGGCCCCATTGACTCTTCATCCACCCCACCCCCATTGTTCTCCTTACCTCACTGGGATACATAATGGAATCTTTCCCAGGCACGCTTCCAATGTTAAATCAGGGGATCAGGGTGTTTGCTATGTGCTGTCTATAGCCCAGGTGACAGCACCTGTCTAGCATACTTAATAGAGAATGGTTCTAGTCACCCTGCTGCTGTTTCGGTCACATGTCTATTGTCTCCCACAGAGGACTAGGAAAACAATCTATGAGTCAGGATTAGCTAATTGAAAATTGTGAAAACATAGCCTGTGCCTTTACTTATGTGACAAAAATTCAACTAACCTCACTCATAACTCAAAAATGCACCTTTGGGAAAATCTGTTTTGAATTTTTAAGATGCCTGGATTTTTTTTAAGTAATCTGTGCTGTTTAAATGGACTTTTTTTTATACATGTATAAAAGAGAGAGAAAGAATCACCCTATTTTTGCAGAATGTCTATAAATTCAAAAAGGTCACCTTTGAACTATTTTAATATTAGAGTGTAAATAAGACGAGCTCCATTTGATTGCAATTATGAAAAGGCAGACTTTATCGGTACTAAGCCACTTGAGTTCTATTACAACAACTGGTCCTCGCCAGTAGTGAATGGAAGGTGAATAGGAACATGGGGCACTAACAGAAGTGACATTTTGTTGCACAATTGGCCCCCTGAAAGTGTTCTACAGAACAACTGCAGAATCGCACAACAAATTAACCTTTATTTAATGAGGGTTCAGATGAAGGTGCTCCAAAACGGCCTATATTTAAGATTTTATGGTGGCACAAAGACACGATGAAAGGCAACATCTGTTTTCACCCTCAGTCTGACTCTGAGGCGGGCTGGAATGGTGAGGATATTTGTTTGAAGGCTTTCTGAAGGATAGTATAAGAACATTTTTGTATGACAGGCCTAAGAGTAATCTCAAGGTACCTATGCACTCATCCAGCCTTCTGATAATTAAAACAGTATAGCTGGCCAGCAGATCCTCATCCATCTGATGTGGTTTTAAAGCATACAGAAGTGCCAGAATGATTAGACAATAATTGTATCACAAGAAAATGCCCAAAAAGCAGTATGACACAAATATATTATCCAATACAAATGAATAAATAATAGATGTTTGTCTCTAAGTGTTGAATTTGTATTTTGTTTAAGGGCCTGTGGATGTTAATATTCTTGCCAAATGTAGCCCCTGCTTATCAAATCCATGTAAAAATGATGGAACTTGTAACAATGATCCTGTTGACTTCTACAGATGTACCTGTCCTTATGGCTTTAAGGTATGTACTAGGTGAGCTAAAGAACTGAGCTAAGGAGCATATAAGTTTCATCATTCTTCCCAAATATTACAAGAGCTTTTCATGAACATCCAATGGTTGTCTTATTTTTGATTCTATCCCAGGGCCAAGATTGCGATATTCCAATTCATGCCTGCATCAGTAATCCTTGTCAACATGGTGGAACTTGCCATTTGAAGGAAGGAGAAAAAGATGGATTCTGGTAAGTGGCTTTTATCAGTAGAAACAAAAGAGAAGCCCTACTGAGTCTGAACCATTTGTTAAATTAGAAAAACTATAAAATCTTTTGGCCATTTAGTTTTATATCCCAAGGAATAATGAAGAGATTAATGAGGGCACAAAACCACAATGATAGTCTTCAAGGACTTTGGAAATATTAGGAGAATGTCAGCATCCTCAGAAAGCTTAAAATGCTTTAAAACTTTCTTTTAACACTGTGATTAGTCAAAGCATATCAGGGCAAGACAGCACAGTGTTGACTCCATTATGCTAATTAATAGCTAGCTAGATCCCTGCTGAAAAAGTCTCACAATTCAGCTGTTGTTGTGTATATTACTTCAATGGACAGCATGTAAATGATAATATGTAAATCCCAGTGAAACAGAAGATTAATGATTCATTTCAAACCCACCATGCCAGTAGATAAACATGCTGTGAGCATTTTTAATCTCGAGTTATTTAATCACACAGTACAATTACTCCAGATGTACTTCATGAATTATGAAATAAAGTTCTTTATTAAATGACTAATAATTCCACATAAGAATGCTAATCTACTCCTCAAGCTTGTTAAAATGCCACTTTAAAAAGAAACATTCTTTATCCTGCAACTCATTAAGAAATTACCCTTATTTTTTTAATCTAAATTCTACCAAAAGATAAGAATGCCTGCTATTAACAATTAACTATGTACATTTTAATATCATGCCATTGGCATATTTTTTCTAACTTCAGAATTTGACCAGTGTCTTTTTTAAAAGTGTGCCTGGTTTCAAAGATCATTATATAACTATCATGATGGGTGCACCAGAAATACCATTGACATTTTTTATTATATATAAATATACTTTGTGCATATGTATGTGAACAATTTGCATCCATTATTTGTTTTAATATACTATATCCTCATACAAAAAGGCATAGCTTCTTCCCTGAAGATAAACCAGTGGTTTTCTTATTGTATATCTATGCATTTCACATAAAGGTCAATCCTACAAAAGTTTACATGAGTAAAGCTAGACATGCATATGACTTTGCAGGCTCAGGACCCTTTATGTAGGACTATTATACTCTGATATTGTCTGTGTTGAAAATCAAAGGAGTGCAATGTTCATGAGTAAATCTATGATATGAAGGCAACATGCATTCAGTTGTGGAAGACAAATTGCGAAGGAAGCATTTTGTTTTTACATTGTAAGGGCATACCAAGTGAAAATCAGTGTTTTATAATGTTAACATTTTCAAAATACTTCTAAACTACTTGTAAGACAGACCATTTCAGAATGTCTGTAAGATTGCTTGATCTCCCCAACTGAACTCAGGATAAGCACATTTAATTTCTTTATTACAGGTGTGCTTGTGCAGATGGATTTGAAGGTGAAAACTGTGAAGTGAATGTTGATGACTGTGAAGATAATGACTGTGAAAATAATTCTACCTGTGTAGATGGAATAAATAACTACACGTGTCTTTGTCCACCTGAATACACAGGTAGGAATGTGAGGGAAAATATAGATAATTTAACAATTGTCAAATAATGCATCTCAGTAAAGCTGTTGAACTATATTTTATTATTTGTAGATTAATCTTGATTCCATTAAAGACCATGGAAGTTTTGCTATTATTTCCAATGGGATTGAGATTTCATCCTGTGTTTCTCTGCTTTTTGGTAGCTTATCAAAGTAGAGACTTACTGAAAACTTTTTGTGTTCATTTGCTGATTCCCTTATTAGTTAATAACTCTGTCAGGGTTAGAAATAATGAAAATTAGCAAAAATGCAAGTTCATGCAGAAAAGATTCATTACTACTAATAGTCCAAGCCAGTCACCTTAGTGAACAACAGCCAGGAAAGAAAAAAAACACAGGAACTGTGAATATCTAAAAATCAATCCTTATGCTTTCCATCTTCCACCTGTACAAAATATTAATTGAACAGTAAGATTACTTCTTGCTGCTTCAGAGCAGTGGTTGTTGCAAGACTTTACCCCTTCACTAAAGCGTAATAGTGGCAAGAATACAGTATTTCTTACCCTCCCTTCTCTTCTACCATACATGGACTCCCCAATAACTTTCTTATTGTTCATCTCACTAAGCTGGAGTCCAGGTCCAAACCATTGCTGTTATCAACAAAGGACTATTCAGGACTCTTATATTGGGCTTAGTACTGTAGCTCTGTGGACTCCATGGCCCCAGTTAGAGAGTACAGATCCTGAAATTTGGTAACTTCATAAAACAGGTAGGAGAATCTTTTGTGTATTTGGATGTATAAGCTATCTGGATCTTTGTACATGGCAAAAAATTGGCCTTTAAAGCAGCTTAAATGCCTTTTTACACTGCTTTAATGGCATTGCTGTTTGCACGCTCGGCGGCATAGTCCACTTTAAATTACTTTGGTATGTAGCAAGATAAGACATCTTTGAGGTGTTTTACTTTGCTACCTAACAAAGTACAACAGTGCATGGGGCACTGGAAGCCTACGTGCTCGAGGCTTGGCAGGCCCCAGGCAGCTCAGGGGCTGTGGGACCCAGTGGCAGCCCATGCAGGCAGGCTCCACTAAAGAAGAAAAAAAGTGGTCTTTTTTTCTCCCTGGAGCCTGCCTGCCTGCCTGAGCTGTGGGAGGGCTTGGTGTTTTCCTCCATGGCTGTGGAGGGGCTGGTGCTTCCCTCCATGACTGCGGCACCCCACAGGACCACCCGGGCCAGGTGCCAGCAGGCGGGTGCTGCCTGGGGTCCCCCACACAGCTCAGGGACCGCTCAGCCTGCCGGCAGCTCACCACACCCCCTCCTCTACTGCCAAAGAGGCAGGTAAGGATCAGGCCTCCAACCTAGTGTACACGCCACAGGGCTTTAGTTTGGTTTAATTCTCCTTAAACTGAAGCAGTGTTTTTAAAAACCTACCCTTTTAATTTAGGGAAAACTAAACCAAATTAACCACCCATGGCATATACAAGCAGCCTCTATCAGCAAATCTCAAAACACACAGCTTAACACATGTGCTATAATTCAAAACACCCATGCACACACACATTTAAAGACTCTTCCCCCCACTTCAGAACAAACTTAATTCTCCTGTTCCACTACCACAAACATTTCTTGCTCCCCTAGGAAAAAAACACAAGAGAACAAGTGAGTCCTGCATCATGCTGTGAAACCATATGGCCATGAACAGACATTCTTTTCAAGTGCTAGAAATGTCTGAGAAACATCTACCAGTAGAAATCTTTCTGAGACAGGGAGCAGTACAGACATTCAGTCTGTAGTCATTTCTTCCCCTTCTGTTCTCTGTGCCAACCTGGACTAAGTACAGTCAGAGGCTGAATTGATTCAATCTTCACAGGTTAGTCTAAGCTGCATAGATTGAACCAAAAGTAAGTGAACAGAAATTCACTTGTGATTCTGGAAGTGCAGCCACATGCCTCCAATGGCCCAGGCCAGAAGCCAGGGGCCACTAGAGCATGCCTCCTTGCTTGGCTGGAGCAGCCAAGTTGGCCCAAGACTAGCCTCTACTCACCCTGTCAGGAGGGGTTTACAGGGGAGGTGCAAAGCATCCTGGGGTGCTGGGGTCTGTCAGTTAACTTGAATCTGGAGGGAACCTGGGACAGAAGTTCAATAAACTGATTTAAGCTAAATCAGTTAAGTCTAATACTACATCCATCCAGGTTTATCTTAAACCAGTTTTGGCCATTTTGAAAGGGGTGTACTGAACTTCAGTCATCATGTTACAGATTTAAACAGATTTCCATTCACTTGTACCAATTTATTTGTTAGTTCTGTCTCTAGCCCTGGTGATCCTGGTTTGAGGAAGGCAAGAGGAGCAGTGCTTGCTGCACTCCTCTCCTTCCTGTGAAGCAACAGGGAAAGACTTAACATCCCTATCCCAGCCCAGGATTTGGGGAACAAGGAGAACAGCCTGCTCCATTCCACTCGCAGTCTCAGTAATGGAGTGAAGAGAGCACTGAATTAAAGCTCCCTGACATTTTCCCAAAGTGGGAATCACTGGCTTGGGAAGGCCCAGGAGCTTTTCCCCTGGCTCTATTCTTCCTGATCCCCAGGGGAAGTTAAGCCAGGACAAAGAATACAGACATTCTGTCTCCCATGAGAAATTTTCCTGGGAACAATTTAACCCTGGTTGTTCATAGGTTATTTTTCTCCCAGAGTGGCCATTTCTGCTTTGGGAGAAAAAGCTTGAAAGTCTATATGCATTTAGTTTCTACCAGGAGACCAAAAAGGGAAGTGAATTGCAGAAATAAAGCTCATACCCAAAATATAGCTATTCATCTTTTGTTTAAGCCATGGAATTCTAGCTTGACTGCCACAATCCCTTGAATATTTTAAGGTTTAAACCCAGACTTGGAGCTTGCAATTTGTAAACCCTTGTCTCAAAATAAGGGTGGGTCACAGTGCACAGTTGTAAGAAAAGCCAGTTAATCTGATAACTGCATTCCTACACCAGCTGCAATTTCCAAATGTCTGGATGGCATGACTCCATATAGAGTAAATGAAAGCAACTGAAAGAGTATATTTCTAAACAGTGGCAAGGGCCATATCTGAAAGAATGACACAGTCATCGGTTTAAGCACATGTTTCTCCTGTAACTATTTCCTCACTTTTACCTGAGTGGAATCTCAGCCAGCTAGCCATTACCAATTGTAAAATCTCTTAGACACTGTAAGTCATTTAACAATGGGGGAGAGGGTGAGATAGAACTAGCTGGATGTTGTGAGCACACTGAAGTCATTGCAACCCCTTCCTCTTAGCTTTCCCAAAGGTTTTATAAGCCCATTGAACATGTTGAGAACTCATTTTTATGATCTTTCTTCCCCTGGCAACTTTGTAACATATGTGCTTGTTTGTTCTGTGGCTTTGGTCTCAGGCCTTCCATCTAGATAGGATGGATAGCCATAGTCAAAAACCTTTTGGATCAGGAACATCACAGGGCCATGTTTATTTTTGGTTAGCTGGAACACCAGACTAAAGTTTGTTTTCATACAATAGCATAAAATTGTTGTTTGGCTATATTTGCATCATTTCTATATTATTTTGTGTAAGAACCTTTAGTGCTAGGGAGATATGTTGAAATAGACTGGGGAAAACAAACTCTTGGCACTGTGTTTTTAGTTTGATGTCTGCATCATAGATGTGTTCATTTTTAGTCCTGAAACAAAACACTGGAAAGAATATACATTAAAAAAAAAAAAAGTCAAGTTGTGTCTGGGGAAATGTCAATTTTTTTTTCTGTGAAGGACCTAATACTGCCCTTGAATCCTTGTACAGTAAAAATTTATCCTAATGTACTGTGAATAATGGCTTCTGTTGTTATTTGAGGGCCAGAAGTTTTTTGTGTTAACCATTGCTCATATTTGTATAGCTACATTGTGTGCTGACAATAGTTACTGAATCAGTGGAAAGCGTAAGCCAACCAAATTTCTGTTCTTGGTAGCTTTAAATGCATTGAATTTAAAGAGTATGATACAAATTTTAAAATATACCTCAACCTTCCAGTGCCTTAAACCCTGAGGGCCAGTTTCTGGACTCAAATACCGGTATGCATATGTGGGGGTGGACAGTCTCAAATCAGTTGCCATAATTCCAACCTGTGTATCCTAGCTGATTTTTTAAAGACATCTGACAGTGAGGATCATGTAAGAGGTGTGATAGAAAAGTTTTGCAATCGATACATTTTTCACATTGCTCATATTTTTTAATAATCTAACTCATTAGTAGCACACACAAAAGAGGCATCTTAAATATGTTACAGACTTTGATAGTATTCCAGCAACTGTATTCCTAAAAATCAATTAAAGTGAATAATTATGAAATTCAGGAGTCAGATCCTTGTACCATAGACTTCAGTAAATAATACCCACCCGTATCAGCAGAGGATCTGTAAATAACCCTGTCCACCTTTTGGTAGGTTGATGGGGAGAGTAGCTTAGCTTACATTTTTACATGTACATTCATTTTAGGACCTAAGGTTCTCATTCTGTTTTTAGCCCTTCTTGTATTTGTCTCTGTTCAGGATTTCATAGTGCCTGGTAACTGAATGTAAAACTGCACCCTGCCAGAATAGTTTTTTACATGCCTGGCTTTCTAAAGGTGTGGTTTAATGTTTCTAGTGCACAGGATAAAGAAAAAGTTGGTTAGAAATTGGCAATCCTAACTGTAAATCATTCATTCTTAAAGTTTAATTTTGGCACATAGTGGGCCTGACAGAATCTAAAACTTACCTCTAAAAAGAGGAGTTTCTGCTAAGAGGTAAAATTTCAAAACATGTCAAAGACTGTTTGATGCCAAAACTTATCATTGTTTGGCTATACCCACACCATTATGAAAATTGTTAGCTTTTTCTAACAGTTGTTTTCATTTTTTTTTAATGTGGCTTGTAATTTTTAGGGGCTTTTTTTGTATGGTCAGAATCGGATATCCTGTATTCAGATTATGCCTGTCTATTAACATTACCATTACAGTACCAAAAACCAGTGTGGCATGTGCTCTGTACTATAAACTCTCTTAAGATTTCAGAAGTTAACTGTGAAACAAACAGTAAGCATATTGGCTCTGCAAAGGTCCAGAGTTGGTGATAGACTTTGAGAAGTAAAACACCTATACAATTCTTCATATTATGTCCTGCACTATTTAACTTTGCCTTGTCCTCTTAACATCATCTCCCTTTTCTTCACCTTGAAATCTAGTGAATGTGAGATCATTACTTGTACATCCTATAGATTAAAGTTGATCATTTCTCTTGCTCATTACCATCAGCCATTAAATCATAGTCGGTACTTGGTCCAGCAGTTGAATTCTTTCAATGCCGACAAAGGCATATACTTCTTACCTTGTTTGTTTGTTTTGCTCTGCGGTAGGAAAAATTTTGAGCTTGCTTCACTATGCTATGTCAACCACTCTGCTGCTGTAGTTGTGCATTAGCTTAATGTGCTCTGCTGTTGTATTACAATGTAAAAAGTCTCTTGTCTCTTCTGTCTTTGTCGCTGCAAGCTGCTAATCTGAATGAAGTGGAAAAAGGTCAGTTGTCTTTTAAGCCTATTTTCACTTATTTTGGTTTCTCCCTTTCCTTTCCCTTAGGTACATGGATGTCAGTTTTTACACTCGGTCAAATTATATAGGTAACATGTAAGGAGATTACCCTACACCCTCAGATCAGGCGTTTTGATCTTGCTTGGTATTCATGTGTCAAATTCTGCTAAAGATTCAGATCTTTGCACAAAAAACAGTCATACAAGAACAGACCATTAATACTGTATGCATTGTCTTATTCAAACATGGTAAAACTTAAGCAGCAACTCAAGGAACCAATAAGAATGGCCTATGCTGGAGTTGGTTTCCTATTGTACGCAGTAAGGGCTAAGTGCTATTTTAGTTTAGTTCTAATTTATTCTATATTAGAATGCAGCACTAATTTATTTTCTTACCTAAATTGTGCTGCTAAAATTAGACTATGGTATAAAATAGCGAGCCTCCTGTTCATCATTTTAATGACCATGTGTTATGGCACATAATAGTATCTAAAAATCACACACTGATTTGTTACATTATGGGAAGGTATATATCCTTAATTTTAAGTAGCCCTCTATTTTGGGTTTCTCTGGAAAGATCATTGTCACTAAGACCTGGGATTATTGTTTAAGGTTTTTCTTTTCTATGTTTATTTTCCCCAGGGAAAAATCTGTCATTTGAGTAGTGGATGGTGGCTACTCCCCCCTTAGAATCATGTTTATATAGTTACATATTGAAGGAGTTTGGGAAATACATGCCAGTCTTAATAGGTTATATTGTGTTTTTCTTCCCGTTCACTTGATAAACATAATAAAAAGTATAAAACAAATAATATGGAACCAGTAACTGAAGACATGCTGATCAGCTACTTGAATTACACGTTTAGACCATTTTCTAACATTGGCATTTGACCTTTATTACTTAAATGCTGAACATAACCCTGTTTCCTTTTCCTTATGTCTTCCACTTTCCCAGCAAGCTCTCCCTTCCCTCCATCACAACAAACCCTTTTAGACAATAGTAAAAGGTAGAATTATGCATTCAGAATCTGTTATATGATTTCAGAATTCAGTGCCACAAATTGCTGGGAATGGCTCACTAAAAAGAAACCTAGAATGCTCATTATTGAGGGTTGTATGTGCCATTCTCAGATCCTGTGCTCTCCCTCTCCTCTGGTAGCTCATCACTCTGATTACCTGTTAGGCTGGCATACAGCCAGTTGCTTTTGTGATCATTCCTTCGTGCATCTTTAGGAAAATTAGCTGTCATGAGAGTACAACATCATGATTTGCAAATAAAGCTCAAGTCCTTGTATATTCTTACTTTTACTATTGTACCAAAGCCATTTTGATACACAGTACTGTAGCAAGGAATTTTGGCGCCTGGGGCAAGCCCACAGTGGCAGCCCACCCTCACCCCACACACAGATTCAGGGAGCACACGCCCCCACCCCCCATGCTTGCTTAGGAGTACATGAAGTGGCAGGAGCTGCCCTCCCCCAGTCCCCACACCACTCCATATGAGCTGTTCGTGGCTCTGTCCTGTGTCCTGTCCTGACTTGGCAGCACCTGTTGGCATTCCTTCACTTTGGTGCCTGAGGCAGTCACCCTGCTCACCCCCTTGCTACAGTACTGTTGATATATTCATTAATATAAAGTTTTTAGATGAAAGCTGCATTACAGGTGTGTAAAGTAGTTTTATTTGCTTCTCATTTTCACTGAATTCTTCTAATAGGAATTAAACATGACTGAGATTTTCTTTCAGAAATTACTGATGTTTCCTTTTAGTAATGAAAACTATGAAAGGGTGATTAATGATTCTGAAATCCATAGATAACCAATAGTATTTAAAATGTGGAGAGGTTATGCACAGACTCTGGTCTTCACTTCCAGCTGGAGCAGATGTTATTATGATATAATAATGCTTGCTTCTAGTTGAAATGTTGTTTTATGAGAGATTAAGAGGGCAGGGGAGAAATCTGATCAGAAATAGAGTAATTGTAAATGTATGAAACAAGTGTGAGAAACATAATATACTGTAATTATTGATTCTGCTGGGAGCAAAAACACACAAGAAATTATCAAAAACTCAGGAGATGTAAACTCAGGCTGAAGACGAGATTTAAGCAGCTGTACAGAAATGTGAGACATATTTAGGCTGTTTAGCTAACTAGTATAACATGAAAGTCTTTTTAGCTGTGCATAAAATGGAACTAGAATGCCAATTTATTTCCTGCAGGCAAGTTTGCAAATGCAATGAAAAGGAATGTAATATAAATTAAATGCTTCACTCATTGTAAGGAAACACCGTACAAAAATTATATAGAAACTATTTTACAGTATTTTGAAAATGATAGTATTTATACATACTTTTTGTTAAAATGATGAGTCAAGCCATGAATATATCTAATTCAGAGTACCATTCAAGTCTGGGAGTTAAATTAGGCATGTGATTAAGCACATGAGCAATCCCATTTAAGACTGCTTCACATCAAATTATATGCCTTATTATTCTATTGAATTGAGGCTTTGGTATTGTGACAAGAAGTATTGAAAATATTGTGATTTATGGAGAAAATGGAGAGGGATACTTTTAGTACCTTCATTTTGTGTTGCTCGTAATAATTTTTTTCCATTTAATGTAATTTATTTAAATATTTCAAATGTAATGTAACTTATTATTTCTAAAGTTAATTAATTTCTACTCTGCTGAAGGGCCCAATCCTAAGAACATACCCATAGTAGGACTGGGCTTCAGGGGTGGCTGTAGTGCCCCCCAGTAGCCACACAGCTCCTATCCCACTCCAGCTCCCTGGGTCCCTTCTCTTTTCTCTCGTCTGCCATGCCTTGATGTAGTTAGTTGTTCTGTGAAAAGGGAGTCTGCTGTGAGCCCTCATCTGTCTTTCTGCTAGCAGGTCCCTCCTGGACTCTGTTAGTTTCAATTTCACCTCTTATGCTACGTGGGCCCTCCTGGCTTGCTCATGCCCCAAGGCATCTATTGCCATAAGGGCTATTTGTGCCCTCCTTCCACCTCTACAGCTATACCTATGCCTTCCAGATGTTATCCGTCAATCACTCTCAGGTCAGGCCTCCTTAGGCCTCTCCACCCTTGTTGGGGCCTGAGCCTTCCCGGTCTCCACCCCTTTCTTCTAACTAGCCCCTTTAACCTAGCCCCACTGCATTAAATCTGACTCCAGGCCACCCTATCTCACCTCTTTTCTAGGCTCTAGGACCCTGGCCCTGGTCTGACACCCTTTCTGGGCTATGAGCCCCTGGCGCTCCTGGCTTCAAGTCAACTCTATTGTCTCTATTGGCTTTGACCCTCTTGGTCTCTACGTGTCTGTGTCTTGAGCTCCAGCTGCTGGCAGGCTCAAAATACCTCATGTCCCTCAGGTACCCCTGTGACTTCTGCCCAGGACCTGGCAGGACTCAGATACCCTTGGGTGTGCCCCTTGGGTGTGCTCCATGGCCCACAGACTTCCCTCACTGGTCACACTTGGTCCTCCAGTTTGACATGAAACCAAAATATAAGCCAACTGGATGCAATGAAAATTATGCCCACAGTGGGGTCCAAACATAAACATAAGCTTCCTGGCTGCATATACTGAGTCTTATTTCCTTTCAAGCTCTAAGTGCCTTGCTTAGAGGCAGCAAAGCTGCCCAGCAAAACTCTGTTATCAGCCAGTTGCTCTCTTGCAGCTATCCTGTTGCCAAGCACTTCCCCCTGCTACCCGCATAGACTACCTGGGCTCAGGCTTTGGCTTTACATGCACCCTGGGCCCTGCCCCTTCCGGGCTGGTGACTCTCCAGCCCCCCACAGGGGTTTTCATTGTGGGCCTGATGATCAGGCTGCCTTCAGGGAAGCTTACTGCTGCTACCCTTGCTGCCTTAACAGTGTCCCTACTGCTCAAGCAGGGCTCTGCCCTATTGTCCTATTGCTAAGCAGCTAACCCCACAATAGGCAGTCATGGCTTATGAGTCCCTGGCTGCCTGTTCCCTACTGAAGGCACAGTCCTTATATGCTTTTATTGATGTTATTACTTTTAGCAATTAATAAGTAAGATCTAGATCTAGATCTTATTTATTATCATGGAGCTTAGATGACTGGATTTAAACAATGCTATAAAATTTAAATAATCACATCTAGGGTTTGTATTTTAAAGAATTTTCACTGTCTGATTTTTCAGTGGTTTCAGTAATGTTAATATTCTGAGTGATAATCTGCCTTTTAATACTACTGAGAATTCTTCTGTTTATAAAAAACAACTGAAATTTAGAATTTTTTAATTATTTTTTTAAATATGGTAAATACTCAGATGCTTAAGGTTGATACAGTACCTACATATTCTGGAGCAAGTAAAACTGAACACTTCCTAATACGTTTAACACCAACATGTGCCTCTATTTCTGGGAGTAGACTAGTGGGGGCCAGACTGGGAAGGTTTATAGCCTGAATCAGCTCCTGCCTCCTTTAGGCTGTTCAGAGAGCTCTAATGCAGGAGGAATCTACACATGTGCCACAGCCCTTTCTCGGCCTGCTCTATACTAGGAGCATGGGGAAGTTTTACCTGGAACCAGCAGCACCTGGTTGAGAAGCACTGAGTTAAATTGAGGCAGGAGCAGCAGGAGTTTTCAATTAGGGAGCTGCCTCATTTAAAAAAAAAGTAGTAGAGAGGTGCCCTAACTGAAAGTTTGAGAATCACTGGTCTACATTCAACTTGTTTTTCAATTTACCCTAACTGTTCAGTTACCCAAAATAGCACTAGTAGCAGTTTAAATCCTTCTGAATGTGATTGCATTATCCCATATTATTTGCTATATTTTTGTCCAGAAAACCTTGATATTTGATATTAAATAATCTCATTCAAATCATAAGCTTAAATTACAATGTGGAGAGGACATGGAGTTGAATACTCTGTCCACTTAAATAATAAAGGATCCCCTGTCATAAATGTGTGGTGTAACAACCCATGTGTATGACATCCATGTTGTCTGACTGTTGCTTATTAAACAGTGGGATGTTTTCATAGATATATATATATTCCCCCACAGTTGACTTCTTTTAACCTAAATAATCTGTTCTCCATGATCTTCTAAATGACTTAGCCTTGAAGTTTAAAAATGATTGCATTACTAAGTAAAGAGTCAAAAAGCTTGAGGCAGAATCAATCCAATCTTTGCAGGTTAGTTTAAAATGCACAGATTAAATTGAAACAGAAGTCAACAGACATTTACCTTTGATTCAGGAAATGCAGCCACATGCCTGCAGTAGCTCAGGCCAGAAGCCCGAGGGGCATTAGAGTATGGTTCCCTGGCACATAGCCAGCATGAGTTGTGTGTTCGCTTCCTCTTCCTGCTGCCTCACAAGGTCTCTAGGATTTGCATTCCAGAAATACAGCCATAGGACTCTGCAGGGTTGTTCATCACTTCCTTTTCCTGCTTCC